>NC_139805.1:5708270-6308270 GCF_963457635.1 Microchirus variegatus
ACAAACAATGAAACAATGGAAGAACCAGGTCTACGGGGTCGAGAGGTTGGGTATAAACTGAACATGTTGTAGTTCTTAAATGTCATAAATGAAAGAGACTATTACTATTGTATATAGTTTGTCTGTATAAAAAACTTTATACGTGTTATTATCTCCATCTTGTGTTTTTTTGCGGCTCCAAATGAATTTTATTTGGGTGGAGAGACGACAAAATGGCTCTTTTCATCCTAAAGGTTGCAGACCCCTGTGCTAGAGCTTACTGAGCATAATGAACAGATGTTGAATAAAACACTTCAAATAATCAAATTTGAAATGATATTAACAAAATGTTTTGTCCATAGTGGTTAATTGTTTCTGGTTCTTTTTTGTGCCTTTTTTGCGCATCATTTCTCCAAGGAGAAGAAGCTCTGGTCCAGGATGTGAATGCACATTTAGTGTGAAAGAGGCACAACTTGTACTTCCTTGAATTGTTCATACTACTCACAATTCTACTACTACCTGTAAATGTAACGGCGTGTTTCCACCGGCTCCGCTCACCTCGGCACAGTTAAGTTGCGTTTCCACTAGCATAGTACGAGGTACTTTTTTTTTTAGTACCTGCTGTGGCTGAGGTGATACTATGCGTGACGTTGTCAGACTGCTGGCCACTGAATGGTCAGAGTGCCATCACAGGAAGAGACGTCTGACACAAGAATCAAGCCCAACAATGCCTAAATTTAGATCAGTTAAAAATACTTAAAGGGGAAGTAAGTAGTTTATAGTGACATCTAGAGGAGAGGCTGAAATTTACAACAAAGAACTGCTGCTCTGCTCACCCCCTCCCTTCCCTGAGCGCTACGGTATCCGCAGCTGGTCAAATGTCGTCCTCGTCGTCTTTCTCCGTGTCAGCAGATGACGTTCGTGAGGTGAGGGAGAGGGCGAGCTACCGCGGCCGTAGCAGACGAAGCGGAGAGAGAGGAGGCGGGACTTCAGCTACAAGTAAAGAGACGCTTGATTTGTTCTCTCGCGTTTGTCCTTACAGGCTCCGGTAGAAACATGGCGTCTCGCTGCTAACAGTGGCTATGCGACCGCGGCCCGCGACCATGTTATTTTACATGACTTTTTGAAACACTACGAAAATGAAACAAAGAATATAATACAGCGACTAGACAATGCAGGAGCACATAATATGTATAAAAAAGTGGATTTTGGGTAATATAAACCCATAAATACTACATATTGTCCCTTTAAAGGTCTTGTCCAGTGACTGTTTCAGAGTTTCACCTTGATGTCAGCCCAAGAATAGAAATCCCTGCATTTATTTTTCAACCATAACTGTATCGTGTTCATAGTAATGTCTGCAACTAAGCAACCGACCATTCAACTGAACGAGAGTTAACCCCACATGGGAAGAGACCGCATTCTTATTTTCTGCACAGTTTTTTCAACAGACATGAGAAATGTAATGTTCAAGAGGCAACATTCTAGGGTCCACCCTCTCAAATCTAAACCATTAACTCATATGTTTAAAAGTTTAACGGGACTTCCTGGAGATATTCTTGAGATACTGTGTTCGTAAGAATGGAGCGGACAGACGGACGGTTATGAAAACATACTGTAATATGTGCAGCCTCCGGGGCCTACGAGGGATAGTAAATTGTAAAGAAAGTCTGATGTAGCTATACATGTTTGTAATGAAATTCTTCGTGCAGCGGAGAACAACCAAGTGGAATTCCGAGCTAAGTCAAATATAATTATAAACATTCAACGTGTTGCCACTGAATGAAGAGATTATATCGAAAAATGTTTCTGAAACACTGGAGCCAAGCATAACATTAAATGCCCGTAGATTCTCAGCCCTTTGTATGATTTGATTTCCTTTTTCCAGACAAAGATATTGAATCTGGCACAAGCTGGTTATCTGAAGCTGTGGGATGGCAATCATCGACATTGATTATGGGATGTTGTTAAACTGATCACAGATTAACAGTATGGCCAATAACGGAGACAAGCCGTATCGTATCGGTGTTCTCTACTTGAGGGTTTTGTGAAATTTTTCTTCTGCCTCCTTTGTCTCACACGGTCACCTCTCGGTTTCATAATCCCACTGAGAATGATGTAACTATACAGTAACTGTGTAGACATACAAGCAAACACACACACACAAACTGTTAGACAACTTAGGAGATAAATCATCTACATGTTGTCTGAGTTTCTTCGTAACACGACGTCCGTTAACTGGCTCGGTTTACAGATGTTTCCCATTATTCTCACTTTAGTTTAAACCAATCTATATGCAGCATGTTTAGTCGCGCCATCAATCTCCAAAGATTTGAAGCAGGCAGCAATGACCCCACACTTGCATTTCACAGAGCAGAGTAAGTGAGATGTGAGTGAAGTCACAGTTTTTATGTCTTGTGTATAATCACCATTTTATTACACTCATAGCATAGCATGGTCACTGAGGGTATTTTTTCTTATCTTATTGCTGAAATTAAGCATTGGCAGAGCTGGAATATCAGATATTTGATAGTAATTGGGTGGTTTTTGTTTTGTTTTGTTTTGTTTTGCTTATTTTAACCATAAAAGTACCAGAAAATGTCCTGAAACTAAGTGCTTTTGCCCATTTTTCAGAATAACTTTCAATATATGGCAGTTATTTTACAATATAAATATATTATGTGTTAAATTTGAAATTAGAAATGTACATTTGTCTCTCAATGTGCAAAAAACAGGCCCAAAAATGGACACCATATACTCATGTTCTTCCCACTCTCTCCTCTCTGGCGACAAAGGCGCTGATTCACCGACTTCCTGAAACACAGCGCAAGTGAAATTACCATAATAATCGACTTGAACATGCAACTTCTTAGCTTTCATGTATGCATCCTAAATTTGAAGAAACTAAAGCTGGGGACATACGATTCACAGTTGGTCTGCAACTAGATGCCAATTATAAAGAGTAGATGGGACACAGGAAAGAGTGTCAGAAGACGGCAGGAAGTAGCGGGAATATCAAAACAATGAGGCCAACGTCGATTTCTCCACGATTTCACCCAGTCTGTCAGTCATCATAAAAAAATCTGCTGAAACCATTCTGTTAGTGTGTGAACTCCGAGTCTTTTCAAAGTGGTAAAGACTGTGAAAGTTGTGTAGTGTGTCCCCCCGCTTAAAGGTACAATATGTAGTATTTATGGGTTTATATAACCCAAAATCCACTTTTTATACATATTATGTGCTCCTGCATTGTCTAGTCACTGTATAATAGTTTTTGTTTCATTTTCGTAGTGTTTCAAAAAGTCATGTAAAATAACATGGTCGCGGACCGCGGTTGCATAGCCACTGTTAGCAGCGAGACGCCATGTTTCTACCGGAGCCTGTAAGGACAAACGCGAGAGAACAAATCAAGCGTCTCTTTACTTGTAGCGGAAGTCCCGCCTCCTCTCTCTCCGCTTCGTCTGCTACGGCCGCGGTAGCTCGCCCTCTCCCTCGCCTCACGAACCTCATCTGCTGACACGGAGAAAGACGACGAGGACGACATTTGACCAGATGCGGACACCGTAGCGCTCAGGGAAGGGAGGGGGTGAGCAGAGCAGCAGGTCTTTGTTGTAAATTTCAGCCTCTCCTCTAGATGGCACTATAAACTACTTATTTCCCCTTTAAATGGAACTCCATCATTTGTCGAATTATTTACACAGTTATTTTTCCAAATTGTAACCTTTAAAAATGTCTGCTAGAGCCACAGTGGCTGCTCACATAATTATTCCATGTAGCAATACCGGTGAGTCATTGACCCTGAAGACAAAGCTGAAATCAACCGTCATAAAGTCTGCTGTGACACAATGTAACGTGTAAAAATGTCCCTTATATCATGAACAATTTGGTTTTTACTTAGTCATAAGTGTTGTTCAGATGTGGATACATGTGGATGTGGATGTAAAGACTCCTCATCCCAATCATCAGAGTATGTCTTGTTTGTTCTGTGCAAGCCCACACACACTCCTGTCAAAACTAATCAACCACAAGTGACCATACAGTACCTGTATACCAGCGAGGGAACCAGCAGCAAATCCCTCCACCTTGCCTGCGCTCACAGCTTTCATAGTGGTTTTATTTCCGTTTTCTTTCATGTGTATAAGGGGGAGCGGGCTCAGATATGTTGCGCTATTTCCTTACTGGTTACTGGAATGATTCTGTTTATTTATAAAATTGTGGTTTTGTATGTGATCTTGAATGTTGCGTTACTGCAACCCAGTATCTGCAGAGAATCCTTCAGGGGTAGCTGCAAATGTGACATGAAATGTGTTTTGTCAGTGTAAATCAGCATAATGTGTAAAAAAAAAGTAAATATATATATATATATTTGTTGGTCTTGCTGTATTGTGTGACAAAAAAAAACGTTATTCTACCTTAAAGGGGAAATAAGTAGTTTATAGTGCCATCTAGAGGAGAGGCTGAAATTTACAACAAAGACCTGCTGCTCTGCTCACCCCCTCCCTTCCCTGAGCGCTACGGTATCCGCAGCCGGTCAAATGTCGTCCTCGTCGTCTTTCTCCGTGTCAGCAGATGAGGTTCGTGAGGCGAGGGAGAGGGCGAGCTACCGCGGCCGTAGAAGACGAAGCGGAGAGAGAGGAGGCGGGACTTCTGCTACAATTAAAGAGACGCTTGTTTTGTTCTCTCGCGTTTGTCCTACAGGCTCCGGTAGAAACATGGCGTCACGCTGCTAACAGTGGCTATGCAACCGCGGTCCACGGTCATGTTATTTTACATGACTTTTTGAAACACTACGAAAATGAAACAAAAACTATTATACACCGACTAGACAATGCAGGAGCACATAATATGTATAAAAAAGTGGATTTTGGGTTATATAAACCCATAAATACTACATATTGTACCTTTAAGCTGATCAGGTGAGTAACGAAGTCTGTGATGTTTTAAATGAAGTGAAAGTGAAAAGTGTGCACACGACTTTAACCCTGGGTCAATAACAAAAAAACAAAGTGTCTAAATCAAACTTCTTTGTTGCTTCATGAATCCAAACACTAGAAAAGAGCTTCAGACTCCAGTGAAACAGGTCAATGGTAAATAAACCACTCACAGCTGTTTTACGCAGCAGTTTTGCCATTCACCCGTTCATTCACGCTTTCATACAGCGCATCTATGTGCAGCACATATTTCTACTACATACCCATTCACACAGCCGTCAGGAGCAACGTGGGGTTAAGTGTCTTGCCCGAGGCTTACATCAGCAGAGCTCCTACCATGGTGACTGATACAGGTTGCAACCTTTAATTCTTGTTATTTCTCAGCTACATTTTTGAACTGTAACGTAGTGTTTTCTGTATTTACAGTGCTGCAAGCACTTGTATATATGAAGAGTTTGCTGACTCAGAGAAGGGACAGAAGTATGAAGTAAGTTCTGCATAAATAGTTCTGCTCATTAATTATAATCTCTTGTTTTGTAAGTGTAACCAAGCTCTCTTACATCACATTTAACCCTTTAACACCAAGCGTTATCACAGACGACACATTCGCGCGAGCACACTTTGCATTACCGTAATTGCGCGACAGGTTTGTGCTATCAGAAAAATCCCAATGTTTTTTTGAAAGCTTGAGAAATTGCAAAGTCAAAGCCAACATGTGGTTATTACAGTAATGTTACACGTGCTGAATCGGCGTCTTTGTCACCAGAGAGGGAAAAAGTGAGACATTATTTCGATTATCGAACACGGACGACAAACGGTTCTCTGTTGCTGTTTGGGGTTTTCAGCATCAAAAGAGTTGCAAAGTGAATAGAAAATTTAGCGTGCGTCATCACGACATCGTCTTCCGGGGGAAACGGTAAAGAAAAAATAGGGCGTCTATAGGGTGTCCTGCCTAAAAGTAGGGCGTCTAATTTCTTAGACGCCCTACTTTTAGGGTAGTTTCTCCCTGGCACAACACAGCACAATCTGGTGTTCATTTACAACATGTTTTTTTGTTTCTTTAAAAAAAACACATTTTGTTTATTAGATATTGAAAGTTATTCTGACAAAATGGGCAAAAGTACTCAGTCACAGGACATTTGCTGGACCTTTTATGGTTAAAATAAGCAAAATCCTTAATCCTTTAACAGCGGATTTTAATCCAAAAATCCAGTGTTAAAGGCCTAGAACTACAAACAAAACAAGTTAAATAACTGTAGCAACCGAGGTTACACCTTGATTTCAGTTTGTGTCTCCCATTTGTAATTTATGTTTTCATCTCTTAAAGGTGAAGTAAGTAGTTTATAGTGCCATCTAGAGGAGAGGCTGAAATTTACAACAAAGAACTGCTCCTCTGCTCACCCCCTCCCTTCCCTGAGCGCTACGGTATTTGGCGAGCCATGGCGAGCTATCGCGGCCATGGCAGACGAAGCTTAGAGAGAAGAGGCGGGACTTCCGCTACAAGTAAAGCGACGCTTGATTTGTTCTCTCGAGTTTGTCCTTACAGGCTCCGGTAGAAACATGGCGTCTCGCTGCTAACAGTGGCTATGCAACCGCGGTCCGCGGTCATGTTATTTTACATGACTTTTTGAAACACTACGAAAATGAAACAAAGAATATTATACAGTGACTAGACAATGCAGGAGCACATAATATGTATACAAAAGTGGATTTTGGGTTATATAAACCCATAAATACTACACAGTGTCCCTTTAACAACTAAATGCATTTCAGTTTTGTGGAACATTACCATGAAGGTTCTGGGGGTAATAAAGCATTTGTCACATGTTACAAAGGAATGTGGCATCAGTTCCAGTTTTTGCACCTTCACACTGTCACACTGCCACTTACACATTGTCACTGACACACACTGTGGGCTCTGTGATTACAACAGACGTTTGCTCTGACATGATTGATTCCAGTCCTGATCTTTACCCACGAGGATTACCATCAGAGCTCGGGGGGCCGCGATCAAACCGATGAGACTGTATATTCTTGGCTCGAATAATCTCTCAGCTGTGGGACATCCCTGTGAATCTGTAGGCTGGGGGTGAATGCCATGTACTTGTGATGCTGTGGGATAAAAATCTGGCTCCTGGCCTTGATTTGCCCCCCCTCTCCTTTTCTCTCTCTTCCGCAACTGCCACTGCAAGCCCTGCATACGATTTAATGTAGCAGAAACACACTCATAAGCTTTGTATGTGCAATACACAGAGCTGTGAAGATGAGATGTTTCCTCCTACGGGGAGCCTGGCAGACAGGCAGGAGATTTAAACACCTCCACAACACTGTCGCTAATCAGTCATGCTCTGGAATGTCTGATTAACTCTCTCCGATGGCAAACAGGAAACCTACAGCCCCCCCCCCCCCCCCCCCACCTTCACTGACGGATTTGTGTTGTCGATTTACACCTGCAGCGAAGATCAAAGTTGCAGTCATAAAGACGACATATTACAGTTTCATAAAAGTGTGTCCACACTTTTACAATAGGTACGCGGAAAAATGTGAAAAACCTGTAAAGCTATTAGTGAGTTAACAAGAAGGATGAGTGAGAGTTTCATATGCAGGTTAATATTAAATTGTCAAATAAAGATGGAGGATGTGAATATGGGCAGAGGAACAAAACATCCACTTAAAAAGCATTCATGATGACAGCCACTATTAAAAATCTGAAAATATTTCATACTTCGGGGGAAAAAAACATGCTTCCATTTTCAGACGACACACTCTAATCAGTGACAGCAGTCTAAATATACAGAACGCACCTGTCAAGCATCGAATTCAGGTGAATTCAGACATTTCGGAACGTGCTACGCTTCCAAATCTGTAGCAGCAGTTCGAGGACGGCCAACACTGAATTGCACAGTGCACAAAGCAAGAGCTAGAAAGAGTTTGGCGTGAAAGATCTTGACTGGCCCCACACACACAGTTCCCTGACCTCGACCCCGTCCAGCACCTTTGGGATGAACTGGAACAGTCAGTGCCTCACATCATAAACGCCAAAGAAATTCCCATAGAAACACTTCAAAATCTTGAGGAAAGATGTGTGGAAGCAGTTATAGCTGCAAAATGGAGAACAACTCCATATTAAAATCACCACAGAGCACTACAACTGTCAAAAATGTAATCATTTTTTTTTATATACAATTGCCACTTTATTAGGTACACAAAAATGTAATGGTTGGCACCTCAGGTGCATTTAGACGCGGTCAAGACGACGTGCTGAAGTTCAGACTGAGCATCTGACATGGTTGTTGGTGCCGGCGTGGCCTAACTTTTTCAGAAACTGATGGGATTTTCACATACAACAATGTGAAGTGTTTAGAGTGAATGGTCTGAAATAGAGCTGAAACAATTAATCACATTGAATCAAATCGAATGAATTGATTATTAATCGATTACTAAATGAATCGTCAACTATTTTGATAATCGATTAATCAGTTTGAAGCTTTTTTTTTCATGATTAAAACAAGATTTCTGATTGTTTTAGCTTCTTAAATGTGAATATTTTCCGGTTTATTTGCTCCATATAACAATTAAAATCATTAAAAACTGAATCATTTTGGTTTTTGCACAAAACAAGACATTCAAGAACATCATCATTTCCAGGTTTGGCAAACACAACATTTTATGGACCAAACTATAAATCGATTAATCGTGAAAATAATCGACTGATTAGTTGCAACTCCAATTAACGCTTTTTTTAAAAAAAAATCTGCGCCATTACCTCGTTTATGAAGCCCTAAAGTTTTGAAACAAATTGGGTTTTATTGTATTTTCTCAGCGGATCCTCCTGCTCCGGGCACTAGTCCGGGCACATCCGGTTGCGTACATTGAACTGTAGAAGACGAATAACGTCCGTTGTGGAGGTGTTTTCACGAGCGAAAGTGTCTTCTGACTCTGGGTCTGACTCCAGGTCAAAGTCATATAAGGGACTGCGGCGGGGAGTCGTGACAAAGCTATTTTCGAACATTGTTAAAACAATGTTTTGATAATGAGTAGCAGTGCATCCACCGTTCCAGAGGGGGGAGCTGCACTTCTGAGATCTGATGTGCTAATTTTCGTCAATTCCAGGTACCTGGCCAATCACAAGAGAGTTGGGAAAGCTCTCGTTGGCTGGCCGATCACAACACAGTTCTGTCTTCTGCGGGTGAGATTTCAGTCGGGAGTGACTAGTAGCGATTCATTTGAGTGTACTGAATCACTAGAATCTGTTCATTAAAAAGATTCGTTCACCGAATCGTATTAGCAGGAGCCCAGTGCCCTGCTACGTCACTCACGTCCTCCCTGAGTGCAGTACGTTCGTGCCGCGGGTCATTGAGTGAGTGACGGCGCGAGTGAGTGACGGCGCGAACGAGATTCATGTCCTCAGCCACGGTTCTCCAGTTCTCTGTGTGTCAGTTCGTTCGCGAATCATGACTGAGTCAGTGACTGACAGTGCGAACGAATCACAGCAGCACGGCAGACACAGTTCTTCTCACTAGTCACTCCCTCCCCGCTCGGCGCACGTTGGCTGGCGTCGTTTGCCGAAAGATTCACGAGTGAGTGACGGCGTCTGCGAACGACGTCACGAGTGATTCGCAGAACGCGGCAGTTCCACTCCCGGCCGCCACGATCGCTGCTGAGCTCAACTGAACTAAGAAAGGAACGAATCAGTTCATGAAGTGATCCCAGTCAGTTCGTTCATGACCGACACAACACTAGTGACTAGAGAACTGTGTCTGCCGTGCTGCTGTGATTCGTTCGCGCTGTCAGTCACTGACTCAGTTATGATTCGCGAACGTACTGCACTCAGGTGACAGGACGTGAGTCACGTAGCAGGGCACTGGGCTCCTGCTAATAAGCACTGAACGATTGGGTGAACAAATCTTTTGAACGAATCATTTTTAATGAACGGATTCCAGTGATTCAGTACACTCAAATGAACTGCCGATCCCATCGCTACAATGCACCACTAAAGTCCTCAACATGCCAACTGCATCTCACAAAACCCAACGATCAAAAAGTGTGTCACAAAAACGAAACAAAAAAAACTCCAACAGATGTAACTTTTACACCCCATCAACAAAAGATTAAAAGTGTGTCCTGCAGGTGCTGGGGGCAGAAGACTGTTAAGAGGGTGAGCAGCAGGAAGACAAGTCCCCGATTGTGCTGAGCAAAGTCCTGAGGACATGAGGAGCCGGCTGTCGCCTGACCCGAGGTTACTGATGGAGGTTTTTTAAGGGAATCCTGGTGGCAGAGAGCGCTGGCGCGCATGCCAAGCACTTAGAGCTATTTTGAAACAAAATGCATGAACTGTGTCTCATCATCTCTTCTAATGACTTTTTCCTTTTTTTTGCTCAACGCGACATGAAAGAATCAAAAAGTTAGGAGCTGGTTTTTTTGTTCTGTAAATCCATCAATTAAGATCACAATACTTTGCAGACTCATAAAGATGGAGTCACTGAGTCAACACTCTTCAACAGTCTCTATATATTTGTAGGTCACAGCAGAAAACAGAAAGACCACATTCATTTTTTTTCTGAACTAGTGGGGACAGTGTGGTGCCGCACAGCCCTGATACAGAAGTATAGATGGAGCGTTATGTAATTGATACTCCTCCTCCTATGCAGATACAGTAGACGAGCCTGGAAAACCTGGCCTCAGCTGTTCACTGTAGCCTTGAAATGACTCACACAGCTCATACAGCTATACAGTGTAATTTTTTAATCATTCTGGGTCCTATGTTGCTCCTATAGAGCAGCAGCTCTTGACTCAGCTAAAGCTTTTCCATAGTGGATACCGTAAAAAAAGATGCATCCAGTGTTTCATACAGTAACAGCCATGCAAAACACACATAATCTGTCTTTCTCTCTGTCTCACCTACACACACACACAAATATAAAACATAAAGCCATGTAATTCGGTGCTGGTAAGGACAGGTGACTGAAGCACAGACAGACAGAGAAAAGTGATGTGGGGTTTTCTTACCCACAAATCCCCCGTCTTAAGGAATCCTTCCTTCTCTCTCCCTGTAGCCAGCTTCCTCCAGCGCTCCAGCTGTTATCTTTCCAGTAAAAGAGATCGGGAAGAAGAAAGACGGCGACAGACTTTGAACAATTAGCATTCCTCTTGCTCTCGAATATATATTGCCTCTATCTCTCCTACAGATTTCTACACAGTCTCTGGGGCTGAGGCAGGAGCATCAGTGATACAGTGTCGCGCACTACGCTGCAGGAGGCTGGACGTCAATCACACGGGTAACCTAGGGAACCGCGAGGCCCGTCCCCCCTCGCCGTCGCCGATTGGTTGCACGAGAGGGAAACCAGGAGTCACAAGTCCTCGCAGATCCACAGATGGGTACCGAGAGCTGTGGTGGGATCACGCACAGAGCCAAACAGTACTGGATTGCAGTACTTGTGAACTCCCTCTCCCTCTCTCTCTCTGTTTCTCTCTCTCTCTCTCCCTCTCTGACTTCAATGCCTGCTGCTTTATTTTACAGTTGCTTAGCAACACACTGGCAAGTATGAGTGCTAGTGTGTGTAGAGATGTGGGGGAGAGAGAGAGAGTGGAGTCCAAGTTTCTCAACTGTCTCTCTCTCAATTCACTCTATCGTGATTATGTTGTTGCTTCAAAGCAGCAATAAACTGTGGCTTTACACCCACTTTATTAGGAACACCTGTTCAACTTGTCAATACCCACAAATGCCAGCATGACCATGACCCAAACGCTTATCAGTGACTGACAGAGCAACTGTATTTAACACACTTTAACTTCAGTATTTCACCGATAGCAGCTTCAAATTTCACGTTTTATATTTCCCCAAAACATTGTTGAAGGTCACATAGAGTGGTCCTGTTGCACATAAATGTTAGTTATGGAGGTCTACTTACGTATATTAACTTGTTTTTATGGTCAAAAACCTCCTAGTTGCTGTGAACTAGCCGATAGAAATCCTCTTTTCTGACAGTGTTTTTCTGCTGCGAGATTTCAGAGTGAACTTTCACCCCCAGAAGACAGAGTCTTGTGATTGGCCAGTACTATCCAGCACATCCGTTCTCAGAAGCGCAGCGCCCCCCTCTGGAACGGCGGATGCACTGCTCCTCATTATCAAAACATTGTTTTAACAGTGTTTAAAAAAAGTTTCGTCACGACTCCCCACCGCAGTCCCTTTTATGACTTTAAACCGGAGTCAGACCCAGAGTCAGAAAACACTGTTGCTCGTGAAACACCTCCACAACGGACGTTATTCTTCTTCTGCGGTTCAATGTACGTAACCGGATGTGCCCGGACTACCGCCCGGAGCAGGACGATCGGTTGTTCAGGAGAACCGCTGCTTACGTAACTATTACGGGATTTTCAGTGATCTCGCTGAGCCCCGAGATTACAATAAAACACAACGTTCTCAGCAATGGCTGAACTGTTTGTTTCGAACCGTCAGGGCTTCATAAACAAGGTAATGACGCAGATACACACCAAAAAAACAGCGATAATAGGAACTTCCGGTCTAGTTCCGCTTTAAGGAGGTGAATACACTGCTTGGATCCAAATGCACGAGACAGGAGACAGGACGAATGATTCAAGAGCGTTTTAATTATTCCTCTTGCGAATAAACAAAGCCACAGGAGCTCTTCGTCTTCAAAGTAGATAAATAAAGCAAAACTAGCACTGAGCTAAAAAAAAAGGACAAAATGAGCAAGACAGACTTGGGGTGAACCCGGAGCGACCTGGGTAGACGGAGACAGGATTAATGACCTTAGCTATGGGAAATGGACCTACAAACCGTGGAGCAAGTTTCCTTGAGAGCACTTGGAGGGGGAAGTCCTTGGTGGATAACCAAACCTTCTGACCTGCTGCCTGACGACGGCAATCCGAATCTGGTGAGCTGCCGACCAGACCAGACGGCCGTGTGTCACCATGGCGTCGGCGGACGGCACGGTAACCTCCTTTTCAGTCTCGGGGGAACACTGGTGGTTGGTAACCGTAAGCGCCCTGAAAATGAGACAGACCAAAAGCAGAGGTTGGTAGCTAATTATGTGCATACTACTTACAGTAGGTTTTCAGCATCGTGGTCACTGTTCATCTCAGAGCACCCCAAGCACATGGAGCATATAGCCTAATATTAGCCAATGAGAACATAAACAGGGCATACATAACCTAGTATTCATTGTATAAATCTGGGTGACGACACTGCAGGTGTTTGGATGTGTTCACACCTTTGGCTCCTATCGCTTGGTGGCAGCGCCTGCACAGTGGAAGGGCCATGGTCTATTGCTTTAACATCTGTGCCTTGTTTAAATCCAAAATAATTCCAAATTTGACTTTTAGAGTTTGGTTTTTTGATCCAAGTTATTGGCGCCACTGACAACGATGCTGCGGAAGACTCGCTGCTCGGGCCCGGTGCTTCTGCCATGGTGAGTGTGTTTGATCTATACATTCCTTCATAGCTTGGCGTTTGGGATTCGAGAGGGCATGGACCCTCCCCTTAGGGATCGTGGCACCTGGTAGCAGTTCTACGTCAGTCATAGGACTGGTGGTGGTGTTGTCGCTCCCTCTTTAATGAACACCTCTCCCAAATGGTGATAGCATGTCAGGACGTTATGCAGGTCTGATTGGAGTGGAGAGTGAAACATGCCACCTGACTCAGAAACTGGGGGGGAAATAGTCACGTTATTTTAGTGGGAGATAGTCCTGCGTTCTTCCCCCCAAGAACAACTCTTCCCCAAACGCAAGTGCCACGATGGGATCTCGTTGAGTGAAGGCTGGAGTTCTGGGACACGGGACATCGTCTGACTTCGCTCCCGGTTCCACCAAGACAAATGTCCAGGGCGAGTAGCCATCTCGACAAGAGCATCGAGGGTGGAGGGCACAGCCATCGGTGCGAGGAGATCCTTCAGTGGTTCCGACAACCCCTTTCGGAAAGCGTCTCTGAGTGACTAGTCGCTGTGGCCGGAACCTGTCAAGGCTGACCGGAAGCGAATGGCACCCGGCTGGCGATGGCATGGTGAAAGATGGCACCATCAAGGGAGAGGTGGCAGCGCGCGAGTTTAGGTGAGTGATCGGCTCCTATATACCGCTCCTCGTTAGCTGAGGAGCTCAAACACACAGCATGTTAATAGTTTTAATTTTTTTTAAAGCATCTAATATATATATAACTTTCTAGCAGTTATTGAGCGTGGGCAGTGCGAAATCAAGAGAATTATTTTAGTGTTCGACCGATTTGTTGACTGATGGATGGTTGACTGAGGCCAGCAATTGGAGGTCAGCGATGGCAGGGTTGATGTTTTTTATATTTTTCAAAAATTAATATCACACTGATGGCTTGGGGAGGGGGGACAGGCAGGAGACATCCATGGAGATGATGCTGTGATCAGAAACGCCTAGGTCATATACCAACAGATTATTAATGGAAGGATAGTCAGAGATAACCAGGTCTAAAATGTGCCCTCTGGTGTGAGTAGGTGCATCAACATGCTGTGTGAGGTTGAGACAGTCCAGTATATTAAAAAAGTCAGGTGCCAACGGGGAGGATGGATTATCAATGTGAATGTTCATATCTCCAAGTATGATGTTATTGGAGGACAGAGAGCAGAGGGAGGTGAGGAGGTCATGGATCTCTGCGATGAAGGATGGGTGAGGTTTGGGCGGACAGTAGATCAGTACGGCATTTATCTTGGAGGGGGGTTTTGATTTGAAGGCCAGATATTCAAAAGAGGACACCTCAGGTAGAGACAGAGGAGACAGCTGGAGAGTGTTACGGTAAATTACTGCCAGGCCACCACCTTGACCAGTGCAGCACGCCCTCTGCAGGTATATGTATCCATGGGGACAAGCTTCATTCAATGAGGAAAAAACCTCAGGTTGGTGCCAGGTCTCAGTGAAGCACATCAGATCAATATCTTTTTCAAGGATATGATCGTGTATCAGGCTAGATTAGTTTGGGACTGGGCGTTAAAAAGTTCAGTTTTTATGTGAGATTTGTGGTCAGTAGACCTCTGGTTGGGACAGAGGAGGCTGGAATCCACTCCTCGTCTTCCATCATACCGTAGTCTCGCGATTTTTCCGGTGATATTCCTTACCATGGTAGCACTTTAATGACTTGTCCGCGATGCGACAGGAAGGGCAGCAGACCAGGCGGACGAGACGGGACCGGTGTCGGGAGGCTGGATGCAAAACTTTCTACGCGAGCTTCAAGCTGTGCCAGGTTAACGGGTCCGCTCGCTGGAGCAAGCAGCGGTGATGGCTCCAGGGAGACGGGGCGAATCCATCGGCTGCATACGAACTAGTACTCTAACATGATCAGTTAATGCCCGAAGTGGCAGACCAAGAAAAATCTCAGATAAGCACAGGCGAAGGATGGGTGAGAACAGTCACAGTCAACCCACAGACCAGCTCCAAAGACCTACAACATCATCTTGCTGCAGATGGTGTCACTGTGCATCGTTCAGCTATTCAGCGCACTTTACACAAGGAGATGCTGTATGGAAGAGTAATGCAGAAAAAGCCTTTTCTCTGCACCCGCCACAAACAGAGTGTGAACTGTACACAACTGAACTGTGTCTCAACAATAGCATTAGAACACGATGCCACACCACTGTGCTTTAATTGTGAACCAACAGTTAATTTCAGAATGAAATCCCGTGTAGTTACCTTCAAAGACGTCTGAATGCTCATGAAGCTGCTAATTTAACCAAAGTCTCTTTTCACTATGATTATTTCTGAGTTAACTTGAAATGCAACGTTACATGTTAGGTGTTCCCTAAAGTAACTGCAGTTATATGAAGGCATAACAATGTTTTCAATCTCAAAAACATTAAACAATTCAACAAGGGTTCTCAAAGTCCTCCCTCCTCCTTTATCACTAGGCGACAAGCTGGCATAGTATTAGGAAAACATTTCCTTCTTTTTTTAGCCGTCTGAATTTGTACATGAGAGCTGCTAGTTAAATGCTGAGTGGCGCCCCTTCTGCAACCGAGCTGCGTGCGCATCTGCACTGTTTGTAAACAACCAAGAGCCCTATAGACAGGCCAATAAAGAGAGACACAACTCAATCGAGCCATTTGCTGTTCGTTTATAGAATGGAAAATACATACAATTAGGCAGGAACTTTGAAACAAAGCCATACTTTTTATTGAACACTATAGTGATATAAAAATGAAGAGTAGTTAAAATACAATCGTTTTAAAGCAGAGACCTACAAAATCGGCTTAGGCCTCAAAGGGATAAAGGGTCACGACAGGACAATGTTTTTACACTGTTCTGCACAACCTGATGAATGGAAAGCAGTGAATTTTAAAACTGCTAAACTTGTAAACAAACAGAGACAGGATTAGTATGTGGCTGTTTTCGCAAGCTTTGGGTCGACACATATTTTTGTCCATTAGATATGAATTCAGCTCAGAACATTCTCTATGAAGCAGAGTACTGAGATGTGACGAGCATCCTCTCAAAGGAACTGACCTGACAGACCTGAAGGGAAGTGTCTCTGTAGAAAACTGCACTAAAAACCTAGAAAAATACATTGATTTTTATCATGAGAACACATTTATAATTACGTTTACTTGTAACTTTTATGTGACATTATTGTATTCTTTTCTTATATATATATATATATAGAGGTGTCAGCGGGAATGTACTCACCGAGGGTCAGGACTTTTCTTTGGATGCTTCAAAGTGTGACTTCCACCTCACAGCTACAGAGAGAGACAGCGAGTTCACTCAAGGGATGGAACATAAGGCAGTCTGAACATGTACCAAACAAAAAAGAAAGAAAGAAAGAAAGAAATATTTTGAAGAAAACAACAGGCAGTGTTAGCTGAATGTGACAGGAGTGGAGTAACTGGGAAATAACTATAACTGCTTAACCTTGATGAATAATACCAATACAGGTGGAAACCAGGATCCGTCATTCATCCTGGATATCTGAATCCTACTTTTGTGCAACGGGGGCCCTGGGTCTGAGAATATTTTCCTCTGTGGGAAACAAAAATATGTTTTTCTTCAGTAGGTATGGAGTTCTGAGTTCAGATCAGGAAACATACTAATCATACTCTTCATGAAAATTCGACATTATAATACTCCCATCACTTTTTGTGTGTGTGTGTTACAATAACATGATATTGTGTGTAACGCTGACAGAGAAATCACCACACACTCACAACAGAGTCACTGGCATGGTGACAGTTACCAGCAAACATAAGACACACAAACACGTTCAACAGCTTCAAACTGTCTCACCCTGATGTTTAACTCAGAACAATCGGCAACAATAGTTTTTTTTGCAGCATTTAAAAGTGTTTTTCCCTGCTCTACTACACTTTGTGGACATAATAGTCAATAATCATCACCAGCTTTGGTAACAGATGGAGAAGGGTTTGATCTGCCGAGCTTGTAACATGGTGTTTCGCTCTACTGGGCTGTTAGAGAAACACGAAGCGCTGTTCTGCTTCAGCACCGAGGTCAGTCGAGGAGGCGTGGACGCAACACAAAGGAGAACACCTGATAAAGTCACGGTAAGGAAGTTAGATTGCTATAGTTTATAGATTATACTATATAAAGGCACAGGGGTCTTTTATGCTGTAAGATATGACGTTTTAAACTTATATACATGTGGGGAGGACTTACAATGCAGCCATGTTCAATAATAAACAGATTGTGCATCATATAGTGCGTCTCAAACTCACAAAGGCACGCCACTTAAAGGGACAATATGTAGTATTGATGGGTTTATATAACCCATAAGTCCACTTTTTTATACATATTATGTGCTCCTGCATTGTCTAGTCGCTGTATAATATTATTTGTTTCATTTTCGTAGTGTTTCAAAAAGTCATTTAAAATAACATGGTCGCGGGCCGCGGTCGCATAGCCACTGTTAGCAGCGAGACGCAATGTTTCTACCGGAGCCTGTAAGGACAAACGCGATAGAACAAATCAAGCGTCTCTTTACTTGTAGCGGAAGTCCCGCCTCCTCTCTCTCCGCTTCGTCTGCAACGGCCGCGGTCGCTCGCCCTCTCCCTCGCCTCATGAACCTCATCTGCTGATACGGAGAAAGACGACGAGGACGACATTTGACCGGCTGCGGATACCGTAGCGCTCAGGGAAGGGAGGGGGTGAGCAGAGCAGCAGGTCTTTGTTGTAAATTTCAGCCTCTCCTCTAGATGGCACTATAAACTACTTATTTCCCCTTTAATATCAAGTTATTTCTGTATGGTTTATTTTATTGATAGATTCATGTTGCATCATAAGCACATTTATATTTATCGTTCCATATCAACACAGACACTTATTTTGAAATCATGTGAAATATCATCATAAATATAAAATAAATAAATATTATTTCACCGTCTTTTTCTCGAAAAAGGTTTTTTCACTTGACTGGCCCTCTACTGACCAAACTAGACACTCGGTTTGAGAAACCCTGCCTTAGAATATAAATACATTACTAAATAATGCAAATATCTCCATCGTCTTCCTGTTTTTTTTGTTGTTGTACATGTACACACATGTGTTTGCGTGTAGATGAGAGATCAGCGAAGGAACGCCACCAGATGGAGGAGCGCTGATGCTGAACAAAAGTCCGGAAGAGCGGAGAACAAACCACGGACGAGTCAGACGGACAGTGCTGCTCTGCAAAATCTGACTGACGAGGTATAAAACTATACTCTGTACTATAGCAATGTCAACAACTAAAACACACTGAGCCTCTTCTGTATTATATAAGACACAGTCCAATGTTGTATTTTCCATTGCAGAGATCATCTCTGGGGAGAAAAAAAAAGTGTCAGTGAATCAGAGATACACATACACCGAGCACTGCATTCCATGGTCTTTGATTAAAAATTCATGTTTGAATATGTTTAGGCCAGTGAGGACACACTGGAAGAGCAGTTTATATATATAAAAAAAAAAGATTTGCAGTGTATCACACGTTAATATTTTCCTATTATTACACTCAAATAGAACACAATTTTTCTCTCATGACTCAGTTTTACAGGTTGAGGACATCCATTGAAAAAAATCTTCCGAATTGCTAAAAAAGGACCACAGATACCGATGATTCAAAGGTTCTCTTACCTGTCCACATACTGTGTACTTAAAGGTGAAGTAAGTAGTTTATAGTGCCATCTAGAGGAGAGGCTGAAATTTACAACAAAGAACTGCTGCTCTGCTCACCCCCTCCCTTCCCTGAGCGCTACGGTATCCTCAGCCGGTCAAATGTCGTCCTCGTCGTCTTTCTCCGTGTCAGCAGATGAGGTTCGTGAGGTGAGGGAGAGGGCGAGCTACCGCGGCCGTAGCAGACGAAGCGGAGAGAGAGGAGGCGGGACTTCCGCTACAAGTAAAGAGACGCTTGATTTGTTCTCTCGTGTTTGTCCTTACAGGCTCCGGTAGAAACATGGCGTCTCGCTGCTAACAGTGGCTATGCAACCGCGGCCCGCGACCATGTTATTTTACATGACTTTTTGAAACACTACGAAAATGAAACAAAAACTATTATACAGCGACTAGACAATGCAGGAGCACATAATATGTATAAAATAGTGGATTTTGGGTAATATAAACCCATAAATACTACACATTGTCCCTTTAACTGTACATTAAAGTCTCTAATAGATAGGCATTTTAATGTATGATTATGTGCCATAAGTGTAATTTCCTGTACCAGTTCTTTAACAAGCCCCAGAACAAGGTCACAATTAATGATACCATCAAAGACGTAAAGGTGTTTAAAAAAGCAATGCTGTACATGAATCTATCCATGTAGGAACATGACCGTCAGCTGAGTCGTCATCATTTAGGTCACAGTGACAGACTGAAGGAGATGAGAGAGATGGCGACGCTACACGAGCGCCAAGTGGCCCGGATACAAGCTCACAACCAGGAGCTGCAGCAGCAAAGAGATGGTGAAGAACAGACGAGATGAGCCTCAGAACAGGCCAAAAAGTCTCAAAATGTCACTTGATGTAAATGTGTAATGCGTGTGTGTGTGTGTGCGTGCGTGCATGTGTGTGTATCTATGTCAGAGCTGGTCCATCAGGTAAATGTCCTGTGTGAGCAAAGGAACACCGGCCACCTTGAGAGTCTGCTCGTGGAGCTCAGGGAGCAGGAGGAGAGGAACGAGGAAACATTACAACAATTTGCTGAACACCTGCATGCATTACAGTAAGTTATGGAGTTAGATTTGTGTCTTTATTATTCAATCAAAAAAAAGTTTGCTTCAATCAAAAAAAATGTTTTCAATCAAAAAAACATTCACTTCAATCAAAAAAAAAATTTTTCAATCGAAGGAAAAAAGTGTTTAAATGAAATTTTTTGAGTCTCAAATATTTTTTGCAATCAAACACTTTTTTCTTTGATTGAAAATGATTTTTTTGATTGAAGTGATTTCTTTTAATTGAAAATATATTTTTTTTGTTTGAAGCAACTTCTTCTTTGATTGAGTTATAAAGACACAAATGTCCTACCCATAATATGGCCCAAACGCAAAACAGCATTACTTCAATCAAAAATTTGCTTCTAACCACAAAAACCTTCACTTCGATCAAAGAAAACATTTTCAATCAAAGAAAAACAGTGTTCAAATGCATTTTTTTTGAGTCTCAAATATATTTTTGCATTCAAACAATTTTTTCTTTGATTGAAAAGGTTTTTTTTGATTGAAGTGAATGTTTTTTTGATTGAAAACATTTTTTTTGATTGAAGCAAACTTTTTTTTGATTGAATAATAAAGACACAAATCTAACTCCATAGTAAGTGTGTGTAGATATCACGGTATCAAAAGTGGTAAATGTGGTTCTAAAGGAGTTTTTTCAAATGAAAATAAAACTGAACAAACAAGGTAAAAAACAGCTCGAAAAGGCAACAATAATATAGGGACAGAAAAATACCTGAGAACATGGGGAGCAAGAACAGGGACCAGAACAAAGCAGAAGACATGAAACACACAGGATGAAGCAACAAAGACACTGGGGACCACAGAGACTAAATACACAAGGGATAATTGAACACAGGGGATTCACATTAGGGCAATCAGAGGACAAGAAGTAAACGACGACAAGTCTTCATTTTCCACCAACTGCACGTGTTGGCGTCATCAACTGCATCAAATTATACTATAGTTCTATCAATCAATCAATCTTTATTTGTATTTGGTTTAGTTGTATAGCTTAAATCTGTCCGATAAATAGGACTTGAACTGATCCTTTAATCCCAACGTCTTGTTCTAGTCTATGTAGCAGGATCTCATGATCTATAGAGTCAAATGCTGCACTGAGGTCCAGCAGGACCAGTATAGAAGCCAGTCCTTTTTCAGAGGCCATAAGAATATCATCTTTTACTCTAAGTAGTGCAGTCTCTGTACTATGGTGGGTTCTAAACCCAGAATGGTACTTTTGAAATACATTATTGCTACACAGGTGATCGCACAACTGGGTGGCTACAGTGTATAGTTAGTCAGAGTGCTAGCGTCCAGAGACGGCTTTTTAAGCAATGGTTTAAAGGGGAAATAAGTAGTTTATAGTGCCATCTAGAGGAGAGGCTGAAATTTACAACAAAGAACTGCTCCTCTGCTCACCCCCTCCCTTCCCTGAGCGATACGGTATCCTCAGCCGGTCAAATGTCGTCCTCGTCGTCTTTCTCCGTGTCAGCAGATGAGGTTCGTGAGGCGAGGGAGAGGGCGAGCTACCGCGGCCGTAGCAGACGAAGCGGAGAGAGAGGAGGCGGGACTTCTGCTACAAGTAAAGAGACGCTTGATTTGTTCTCTCGCGTTTGCCCTTACAGGCTCCGGTAGAATCATGGCGTCTCGCTGCTAACAGTGGCTATGCAACCGCGGTCCGCGGTCATGTTATTTAACATGACTTTTTGAAACACTACGAAAATGAAACAAAAACTATTATACAGCGACTAGACAATGCAGGAGCACATAATATGTATAAAAAAGTGGATTTTGGGTTATATAAACCCATAAATACTACATATTGTACCTTTAATTACTGCTATTTTAAAGGCGTTTGGCACACAGCCGCTCAGTAAAGACATATTTACTTGATCTAGTAAGATATTACCAACTTGTGGTAGAGCCTCTCTAAGGAGTCTAGCTGGTAAAGGGTCCAGCTGACATGTAGTAAGTCTAGAGGAGGAGACCAGTGAGGTCAGCTCCGGGAGGCTTATAGGAGTAAAATTATTTAGTACGTGTATAGCTGCAGCCGCGATTAGGTCTAAGCTCGCTGTACTAAACTGTGTTTTGGTCATGTTGGAGGGTAGGAGGTGGTTAATTCTATCTCTGATTGTTTCTATTTTATCATTAAAAATGTTATAAAGTCATTACTACTCAGCGATAGAGGTATCGATGGGTTTGTTGCATCGTGGCTCTCCGTCAGCCTGTGAAGAGGAACCTGGGGTTGCTCTTATTTTTCTCGATTAACTCTGAGTAATAAGAGGTTCTCGCACGTCTCAGAGCTTTTTTATATAAAAGCTGTTCCTCCACAAGACAAAGTCCACTGTCATCATGTGTGGAACGCCACGTTTTTTCTAACTTCCGCGTATTGAGCTTTAACGCTCGAGTTTGGGCAGAGCACCACGGGGCAGACTTTCTTTAGAGGGGCAACAGTGTTAAATTTGTGTTGTCCACTATTCCATTAAGTCGTGTGGGATAGTCTTCCTCTGTGATGAAACACGGCTTGAGGGCAGACGAGAGCTGTTTAGTGAATTTTTTCAACTTAACTGTGAGATAAACAGCTGTAACAATGCTGCTGTTTAAGGTCAGTATAGCATTAGTGATTATAACTTCAAACGAGATCAGACAGTGGTCCGATATCAAGGGATTCTCATTAAATACTACTACGTTATGTATGTCAATACCATTATGTTAAAATAAGCACAAGTGTGTGTTTATGACGGTGTGTTGGTTTGAGTGCACAATGAAATGAAAGAGTACAAGTATATAAAGCCGTACATAGTTATTTTGCACCATAGGGGGAATGACATCGCAGGGGATAAAGGTTTAATGTTTGAGTTTCTAAAAACAGGCCTTTTTTCTATGTTTATTTATTAAGGTGAATTTTGTTGACACAGATGATTGTGTAAAAAGCTGAAGTTTGTGCAGTGCTGTGTGCCAGCACAGGAGGAATATTATTTAAAGTCCGTTCTTCTTCTGCTACTGTACGACTTAGACCATCAATTATGTATTTCATTAAGCCTGGCTCGTTTCTTATTGCAGCCGTTTGTGGTAGAATAAATTGCATTTTGTAATGTCAGGTGGATTCCGGCTGGGAGACTTTCCTTAGACATCACAAAATGATCCAATTTAGATGATCTACTGTGTTTCATTTTTTTTTTTGTTTGCTTCTCCTTTCCAGCGCGCAAAAGGTCTCCGTGCCTGCTGATCAGCCAGATGCAAGCGAGCGTAAAAAGATGCATCATGACAACTGCAAGCTCGTTCCTGCTGCAGATGGTCCTCTCTCTGCCCAGATAAAGTATATATCTACACGTATACAGTACACATTAATTTTGAAAAGGAAACATTGTTAGGAAAGAACAAAAGCGCCCTGTTCCTGTCTTCTTTGCATAGATTTGTGTGAGGGTAAATCCCCTCTGTGTTGCAGAGCTCTGCGTCAGGCGTATGTGCACTCAGGTGGGTCAGACTCAGGCATCATTGCACAGATGGTCGATCTGCAGACAGAAGCCCAAAGTGTGGAGAAGAACCAAGCGACGGCATCTGCCGAGGCCAGGAGGAAGAGTAAGAAAGACGAGAGTGATGACGATGAGAGATTATGTGTTTTCACTGTGTAACTCTCTGTCAACACAGCTGACTTTATTTAGTTCACTCAATTTAATTTCCCCCAGCTTTCCTCCACTCTAGTTATTTGAGATTCTAGTCCAATGTTTCTTTCCATACGATCCAGTATAGAAACCTCACTGAAATACAGGAAAATTGTCTCGAGGGGCATGGAAAAACGATGATACTCAAACTTCCTGCTGCAGATTTATTACGCAAAAAACTGAGGGTAAATTAACTTTTTCCCCCTGTATCCTTGAATCCACAAGTGAAGCCTCCCCAGCGAGGAACGAGTTGGGAGCTGCTGCTGCTTCTGGAGCAGGAGAACCAGAGACTAGAGGAGGAGATCCTCAGGATCCAGCGGGCCAGAGAGAGAAACCATAACGATGAAGGTTGGACAAAATACCCGACTCTTACTGGAGAAGGTTCTAACAATTCTAAAAGTCTATTTCTTTGAAATACTGTAACATAATTGAGGTAACTTGTTTCATTGGTAGCATATGTCCTTAGTGTTATTGAAATGAAAAGGTCTTTCTAAGTCAAAAACAAACCTTACTTCAACCTTTTGAAGTTGCTACTGGATAGATGCCATCATTATATTATCATTATAATCATTATATTAAATCCTCGACACGTCGTGGAGATCTGTAACAAATTCCATGGAAACTTGTTCCACCAACATCCAAAAAATGTAAATGTGATGCGAATCCCCTTTAAATCATAAAAGGCTGACTTTATAGGTGCACGTTTCAGTTTACGTTACTCTGACTTAGGTGAATTAAAACATTAATCACGTGCAGTCAGTGGTATTCATGCATACAGGTTGTCAGATTAGTCAGATATCATATGGTTGTGTGTTGCGCAGCAGCTGTGAGGACCGAGCTTGAGCCGATTCAGACGGAGACTCTCCAGCAGGTCGATGGTTTACAAGCAGGAGTGTGGAGAAGCAGAGAAGCTCCCAGGCCCTGTAGAGTACAACCTCCTCCACATCCCCGACCACCGCCACTACAAGTCAACACTCACATTCCAACTGCTCTGTCACTGGTACAGAACCTGCTACATCACTCAAACTCAAACCTAAAGTGTCCTAAAGTCTAGTTTTACTAGCATTTTGAGTCAGTAGATGATTGTTCAGTAATCGTTTTTTTGCCACAGTTAAAGGTACAATATGTAGTATTTATGGGTTTATATAACCCAAAATCCACTTTTTTATACATATTATGTGCTCCTGCATTGTCTAGTCGCTGTATAATAGTTTTTGTTTCATTTTCGTAGTGTTTCAAAAAGTCATGTAAAATAACATGACCGCGGACCGCGGTTGCATAGCCACTGTTAGCAGCGAGACGCCATGTTTCTACCGGAGCCTGTAAGGACAAACGCGAGAGAACAAAACAAGCGTCTCTTTACTTGTAGCGGAAGTCCCGCCTCCTCTCTCTCCGCTTCGTCTGCTACGGCTGCGGTAGCTCGCCCTCTCCCTCGCCTCACGAACCTCATCTGCTGACACGGAGAAAGACAACGAGGACGACATTTGACCAGCTGCGGATACCGTAGCGCTCAGGGAAGGGAGGGGGTGAGCAGAGCAGCAGGTCTTTGTTGTAAATTTCAGCCTCTCCTCTAGATGGCACTATAAACTACTTACTTCACCTTTAAGTCAAAATCTTAATCTCTGCATCAGTTCCAGGCAAGGTCCTCCTCTTCTCCATTGGGAAGACACATCCTGGACCCTGTGGACTCTCTGGGTCCAGCTCCCTATGACCCAGCGTCAGTAAATAGCGAGCGATTTACACGAACATGCCTTTGGATGTTTCAGCCAAGATT
The DNA here is from genome assembly GCF_963457635.1 of Microchirus variegatus. Classification (NCBI taxonomy): domain Eukaryota; kingdom Metazoa; phylum Chordata; class Actinopteri; order Pleuronectiformes; family Soleidae; genus Microchirus; species Microchirus variegatus. Next base: position 5,733,789 of record NC_139805.1, read on the forward strand.
CAGACGTGACCGAGTAAAATTAACGTTCTCTGATCTTTTAGGGCTGGTTTTGTCATTTTCTTTGACCTGGTTCTGGAAGTCGATGCCTCTCAGCAGGCGTTGCGTTTGGTTGCGGCTCTCTATTCAGAGGGTGCGGAAGTGGGACCACCGACTGCGCTGCCTCCCGTCAAGTGTCTCCCTGGAGTCTCCTCACCTTACAGCCACAGCCTCACCCCAGGGAACTACGCCCTCCTGTCGGTCAAACAGCCTGTACCCAGGTACGGCCACCAGCTACACCAACATACACTGAATGGTGGATCAGAATTTACAGGAAACATTAGAGGGAAAAACACATGTTTGTGTCCAAACATATCTACTGTATGTCCTGTAAGGTCACTCTCTCAAGGAAGTGACATAATAAAAAAATGTATATTTTGGTCGTATAATATATACATATAATAAAATATATTTTGGTCCGTGTAATATATCAGTACAGTTGTATTTTAAAGCATCACTGATGCTACTTTCGCGGGATGTTTGGTGAATTCTTTCCACCTTACCCTGCTTTAATGTCCACTAAATGTACATAATGCATGCTCAAAGGTTCAGGTGCAGAGCAGACGAAAGTGTAAGTGTAAATACGATACAAAGCTGTTATTTTCACCTTTTAAAAGATGTTGCCCTAAAGCAAAAATATGTAACTCTGCTGTTGCTGCTCAGAGCAGACACACTTTCACCATCAATCTCTGTCTGACGTAGGTTTGAAATGTATAAACATACATTATATTGTGGGAAAGCTGTGTATGTTTGTATATTGGTTTGTGTAAGAACACAGTGTAACGATGGTAGTGTTGGTCCTTGCTTGTGTCTTTCGTTTTTCTTTAGCAACCACATTCTCTCGCGTTTTGACATGAGATTAAGTAAATGTTTGTCAGATAATATACGCCCATGAGAGGCCAGATCTCCATATCCACCGAAACCACACATTACACCCACAGCTGGCATGTTGTTGTGCTCTTACCTCATTACATGCATGTACATTAAGCTTCTTCCTCTCTGCAGGCTGCAGCCATCATCCTCCCTCTGCCTGGTGGTGGAAGTGCAGGCGGCACACGATCTGGACGTTTATGACCAGGATGTAAAACCGACGTCCTCTGGCTGGTCACGTCTGGAACTCTTCGATCAGTACAACCAGGTCCACCTGCAAAGACAATGTCATACTGTTATATTACATGTTATATTACCGCAAAAAAGTTGAAATGGATTCTACAGTACCCGAAATGTGCGCCATTGTAAGGCCTCTTGTGTTTTTGTCTGTAACTTATCAAAACAAAATCCTAATATAACACAAAGCTAAAATAATATTAGAACTTACATGATGTTATACATTGTAGTCATATTAAGAGTCTTAACATGTGCTTGTTGTATTTTCTCAACACCAACAGCTCCGCAGTGGCCACTGGAGGGTGCCAGTTCGCAGTCTGCCTGTTAAACCTTCACTGAACATTGCCCAGCTCAACACAATACCCCAGGTAATATACTGAGCTGGAGCAGCAACAGCATGCAAGTCATTAATTACACAAATTTGGGGGGCATGTTTTGGGTCGTCTGACAGCATGCGTTTTCAACTTTAGGTGGGCAACATGGAGCTGTGCGTGCGTTTGGTCAACGGCCGAGATGAAGATGTGCAGACCCTCATGGAGCCCGACTTAAGCAGGACCAGGCACTATAAATACCCAGCTGTCGTAGGTTAACGCTTAGAATAGAAGTCCGATTGTTTCAGTAAGAGTTTACTAAGTACTGAAAGTTACATTCAAGACTCAGGATGTCATCCAGTAGCGTACTTTGTCTCATTTGGACAATGAAGTGCATCACCTGGCATGTTTACAAAGGCAATACCTCAAAAATCAGATGGCACCATTCAATAAGATTTTCTGCATTGACAGTAATTTTACAGCAATGTAAAGCCTTCACTCTTGATCCACCTGTGCCGTTTCTGTCAATTCAATTTCTTACTTCTACTTTTGTCTCCTTTCAATGTAACTGTGCTAGGAAGTTTAGCTCAGCCAGTTTCAGCTCCACAGTGATAAAACATGTCTCCCCCTGGCTGACCCTTGAAGCAAGTTGGAGTAAACACATCACAAGCGTCAACCTTAAAAATGTGGATTTCAAGTGTCAAAAGGTGCAAATATAGATTCATCTTCGCAGATGAAATATTAAGCATTCGCGTTCCTTTTGTTACAGTTGGAATGTGGAGGGTTCGGGAGCATTGGTTGTTTTCTGATGCTCAAGCTCTGTTTTATGTATGAATACCAAACAGATGAAATCAATCACGCTGTACTCAACATTGTAGACCAAGAAAAGCCCTCAGAAAAATACAAGACATTTTAAATTTGCAAATCTTTTATTTTTTTTACTACAAGTATAGAAAACTGGACAGACAAAATCTTATGAAAATGGATCTTATTTACAAAAACAAAAGTTGCTGAAGGTGGAGCAGGGACTGGAAAAGCATGCTGTGCTGGCTTTGAAGATCAGAAGGGACTCGTGGTCCGTCACGCTGAAGACTGTACAGAAGCCGACTGGTTGGCAGCCTGAAGGAAACACAGCAGTTTTATCACAATAGCAAGATGAAAAACATATTCAGGGATTCAGCAGTGTTTCTGCTCAGCGTCTCTACTGCGATGAGGCTGTCAGATTGCGGGTTTGTCAGAAATGGCTCTTTAAGAGTTCTCCATGATTTAAATGTCAAGATTGTGTTCCCTCTCATTGGCAGAGGGAACACACTTGAACTGTAAAGTCATGTATAGACTTTGCCTCAAACAAAGAGACCAGCCGAGAAAAAAAACAAAGATGACACTGGAGTCCCATCATATAGCTCTGCTAAGGCTTAAAGAGGGAGATTTCCTGCACAGCAAGTCCACTTCAGATTAGCAACAAAAACATGTCCTAATCTTAGGTTAGATGTGACTGGATCTCCATGACAAACCATGTAACCACTGACATTTTCTGTCTCTCCCACTGGACAGGGCAGCATGCTCACAGGCTAGTCCGACCATCAACCAGTACACAAGACATAAGCCTATCACTCGCCTCCTGTGTTTTTCCCTCCTTGACTCCATTGCCGTTGCTGGCACTAGAGTCATCGCTGCCATTAACTGAGGCTTCCTGTTTCGCCTGTTTAGCGTCAGTGTCCTTTACTGGGCTCTCCTCCTCTGGTTTCCTCTGTGTAGAAACATAAGACCAGGGTAGAGGGGAGATGGAGAGAGAAGGCTGAAGACTTCTGTAAACAAACAACCTTTGAGGTCGACATTCACAGCCAACACTGGACTCGACATAGGCAGCCATCACCAGATCAAACACACAATCTACTGAAATCATGCAAAAACAAAAAGTCAGCCCAAAATCAAACTTAATTTTAGATATTACGCTCTACCACAATGCAGACAGACCAGCTACACAACAAGCACAAAGCCTCAATGACAGATACCACAACCAGAGCAGGCAAGCAAACCCTAAAACATTGATTGGTACATTGTCAGTTATGATAAAGATGTTAATTCCTGGATTACAAATTGTTCTAGTCACCAAAATCTGGCAAATTATTCTCATGTGGTTCAAATGAACTCACAAACAAGTAGAAATTGTTAGGGCTCACCTTTTTCCTTACGAGGTGGGAGATATCCGAGACTGCTTTGGACGATGAGCCTTTGTCTGATGACTTAACTGGAATCTGAAAATGCATGTGGTTTGAGTCATTTAAGTTCCTTTAGGGCTGCAATGATAATCACTCAAAGACTCCCACTTCGACAATGAATTGGTTTCAAGCGTTTATCATTACTGTGGGACTGATGCGACAACAAGATCTGACATTTCAGCTTCTACAAAAACAATTGCAGTCCAGTTTATCATATTGTGTCCTCACCCGACTTGCTGTTGCAAATGCTGATGAAGATGAAGCACCGCCATTTTCACACAGGAATGCTGATGAGGTTGATGCACCGCCCTACAAGAGATTACATGGTTACCCAGAGTCTTCATACATCCTGACACACCGATGCATACAAATATGCTGGCACATTAAAAGGAAGTGGTGTAAACCCTAGCTGATGTTGTGACATGCACCCACCAATGTCTGCTGAATGGCCTGGGAGGTAGAACTAGCCGTTCTCTGGCTCTCCTTGGCATCCTCCACCTTTTCTTTGATGTCAGGCAGAAGCTGCGTCAACTCATCCAGCTCCTTCTTCTCTTCTGCAGCCCCATCTGCTCCTTCTGCTGCAGCGATCATCTCCTGCAACATGGCTGGACACAGATGACCAACATGATTATCACAAGTCTGCATATGAGCATTTTCCACTGAGGTGGCACACCTTCCTGCAACAACCTACTTATCAAATCATTTCTCCTTGGACTTATGGGTACAGTACATATACACGAACCAAGTTCAGTGTGAAGTTTTGCCTCCAAGGATTCGCAGCCAAGTTTTTTACCAAGATTGTGGCAATTGCTTTTAAAAACTATTTTTCAATTTTAACCAAACTGGCTAAAAGAGCTAACAAACGGAAAAATTACACCTAAAACTCTTCCCGACAAAAAGGCTTTCTGGTAGAAGGCCACAACTGAAACATCAAGATTTAGAAACCTTACCAAGACGAGCCTCAATGACTTTGATGGAGCTGTTGTAGTGCTGGATGGCCTGGCTGTACTGATCCATGTAGCACAGTGTGGTGGCGACGTGGTAGTGGGTTTCAGCCAGCAGACGACTGTGGGGAGGCAAATGCTTCAGCTGCAGGGTAAGACACTCCTGGAAGTCTTCTAGTGCCTGGGGGTAGTTACCTGAAGAGGGGACCACATTTGGCTTTGATAAGTGGTAGCAGATGAAGTCCATAGATCACATGCACAAAAACATAAATATTATCAGTTCTCCAATTTAATAGTTTAGTTGGCTGCTTGCAACATACCCGACTCAGCACTGACTTCTCCAAGTTTAAGATATGTCTGGGCTGCCATTAGTTGTTCGTCTTTGCCTTCTTTTCTGTAGAAAGAAAGTGACACCAGGTAATGTTACTTTTGGTGGAGACATTCATTACATCCTTGTTTACCTTATCCTACAATGTTGCCCTTACCTTTTGTAGATGACTTTCGCCACTTCCAGCATTTCCCAGGCCAACTGCAAGTTCCCAACCTCATCCTCTTCCTGAGGGTCAAGGACAGCACATCCATAAAGGTGAAACTTGTCATTTATTAAACCAAAAACAAAATGTGATGCAAGAGAACAAACCTTATTTTGTCCATTTTTCTCTCCATCCTCATCTTCGTCATCATCGTCATCATCATCATCATCTTCGTCATCTGTTAAACAACATAACCCCTTAATATTTTTTTTTAAAGACTTTGAAGTAAAAGTGACAAACGCTCAAAAAACATTCTACAAGTGCATTTAACATGAACTCTTGTGCATTCCTTTAACCCCTAGAGACAGTTGAAGTGTATAGTTTTAAGGAAACACCACATTTGTGCTACACCCATCCACACCAGCAGTGCTCAGTATCCAGAGATGTACTGCCCTCTGGTTCCTCCCCGTCTTGTTCAGCCTCTGGCTCTGTTTCCTCATTCACTGGTGTTGCCTCTTCATCCTGCTTTTCCTCCATTACAGTTTCCTTTCCAGGAGACCCACTAGTGGCAGCAGGTTCACCATTGACATGAACAGCTGGGCTCTTCTCCACTCCATTCACTGCAGCTCCCTGGACTGAGCTCTCAGATCCTCCCTCTGATCCATTCACCTGTTTCACTGGGGACTTTGCTACACCATTTTCTTTTTTCACCTCTGCACTCTCGAGCTTGGCGTCAGCTGCCTCGGTCTTTTCCCGCTCGGCCATTGCGTCGTAGACCTGCTTCCGAAGCTCATCTCTAGTTTTTTCTGCACCAGTGTCAAAAACCATTTTGTAGATATTCAATTTAAAAATTCTGTAATATTCAGTGGTGCGAATAGTCGACAAAAAAAAAAAAAAAAAAAAAACTTTGTGTAATAATATAAGTCAAAGCAGACCAAGTTGTGGCTACAAATTAAAAATAGACCAAAATCAACCTAAGGGGCTGCAGATGTAAAATGGCTCAAAGCTACAGTCTGGTACACTGCATCCGATAACATTTTGTTTAACACATTGATCGTCACCTTTAATGAAATAAATGGTGAGAGAAATTTTAAAGATATATACCATCAAGGTTAGCAGCACTCTCAATATTTGAGTTTGGGGGCTGTTCCTCTTCCTCCGATTCTTCGGGGACTCCTTCAAGGGCATTACCAAGGACACTGTTCTCCATCCTAGCAAAAAACCATACAAAACAATAAGAAACGCCATTGGATTAATGAAACCATTCCTACACTGGAAAATATAGTGCCAGAATCCACATATTCCATGTCCAATTTAAATTAGCCAGCAGCAGAAAATTGCAATTTTAGGAGGAACAACAAGTATAACCCTCCTTAAGTAAAAATAACTTAATTGCGAGCATGTGCAGTTCACCAACCTGGCAAGCTCCAGTAGGGCTTTTCCACAGAGGAAGAAGGCCTCGCCACACTCATCGGCAGTGTCGCCATACTTTGCAGCTCTGACAGACAAGACAAGTGTTAAGGGGACATAGAGTTGAAAGGATCGAAGTACAGCCTCATAAAAAACAAGATTACACAAATCAAATGTGGAAGGTAACACATGACATTACAGTCAGAAATGGTAAAGAAACATTGTGCATATATAAACAGCCATTGCAACACATCCCAGGATGAAAGCCAGAAGATTAATGGGTAGCCTCAGAAAAGTTTTTAATATCGAGTGATGTTTTACTACCAAGTACTCACAGCATGCTGCAGGCATCCTGGAAAACACCAACAGCAGAAACAACATCTCCCATTACTAGATGCCTGTTCCCTGTGCCGATCAGTTTCTTTGCCTCTTCCATGACCTCAATACTGAAGGGTTGAAAAGAAAAAGAAAGTTAGCAAATATGCACTCTTTGTGCACAATTTTATCAGACTTATCTTTAGAAAAGATGCTGAGAAAAGCACCTACAAGTAATACTTAATCAAGCACCTGTTGGGAAGTATACAATGGACTTGTATACATTCTTGTTAAATGTTAAATCGATGTATTGTGTGTAATGCACTAAAAAATTAGAATAAATTTGATAGCTGCCAACAACGAACAGATGAAACCGGACAGAAACTGGAGAACCAAACGATTAATCAATTCTTGGTACATTTTAGGTAGTTTCTAAGACACTGATTGGCTCCAATTATTGGTAGAAGGCTGAAACGGGATTGGTTCTCCATATATGTAACATATATAAAATATGAAGGTCATGAGTTCGATGCCCACATGGGGTAGACTTTTATTTGCTGGTTATAAACCTTTACACTACGTATCGTGCACTTTGTTATTTCAAAACTGGCATAATTTGTGAACAACCCATCAACGGCATTGTATAAAATAAATGCATGTGCTGTAAACTAAAGTTTCCTTATGTGAAATATGAACATCATGCCGAAACAGAAATATTTTCAAGTTAAAATGATGTCCACGTTTAACCTTCCTGGTTAACGGACACGTGTATACCGGTAACTCACCTGTCTACTGCAGCAGCTGCTGCTGATGATGACGACGACGAGCACGGCTTCTCATCCACACTGCAGAAGTACAAACATGAGTCAACACCAAATGCGTCTACGCGTATCCTCACCACACACTGAAGCACAACTATTGTTGACCTACATTGTTTTACGACTGACACGGCGAGTTGACGTCAGGAGACGTTAGCTACATCGTGTTGTTGTTAGCATCGTGTTAGCGAACTGAAACAATGTTGACGGCGCTTACGGCTAGCGTCTGGTGCGGTCACCCGCGTCGCTACCACGGTGGCTGCACATTTCACAAACCACATAAATCACATACGCAGTACATATATACAATGAATGCAGAGTCCGAAGCGTTAGCACTGGGAAGCTATATGCTAGCTAGCTGCGTTTCCAACCGTACGCTTTAGTGGCAAGAGAGACAAATGATAAGTCTTTACCTTCCAGAGCTGGAGGCGACGGGCGTTTCTTCTGGCATCTTGTTCGATGGACAGTAGACGTTGGCCAGCGGTCAACAGACAGTGTTGGGTATTGTGTATGCAGCAGTGCCACAGACAGTTCTCTGACCGTCTTTGTTGGCGCGCTTAAATAGAGGAAAAAAGGGGTTTCTGTTTCCGCCTAACTTGGGACGCGGGCGACTGGATTTAAAGGGACCGCGACATCTATCGATGTGTACGCGAGGGGCGAAATGTCATTTAAACATAATGTGCCAGCACGGTATAAAGAAAAATAAATGTTCACTGGTGTTATCAGTTAGTGCATTGTTTCACAAAAAAACCCGGATATTATGTCATCATATATCATATACGTGTTTACGTCATATTTAAATTGCACCTGCGACCTATATGGCTTTTACAGGCCTCGTTGGCGCAGTAGGCAGCGCGTCAGTCTCATAATCTGAAGGTCGTGAGTTCGAGCCTCACACGGGGCACTTGTTTTGCCCGGTTTTGAAATGTCGCTTCAATGTCATCTTTTAGTTTAGATCATTTTATGTAATCCCCAGAGATAGCACAACTAAACAAGCAGACTTCTTCACTTCTGACGTTCAAAGCAAGTCCACTGTGGCTCCATGAATGTCCTCACTAAAAATGCTGTACAAGAATGTGTTAAATGTGTGTCAAATCATGAATTTGTGTTTTTACAAAGTAGTTATTAATGTTAACAATAAGCAATTTTATGTCATACTATTCACAGAAAATACTATTACATTTAAATTTTTGCTGACTGTTCTTTGTGGGAGAAGTTAAATCAGTGGAAACCACAATTTTCCCAGACAGTGGAGGATGGACGCCACCTGCTGGTTATAACAGTAACCTTTATAATTCATGTAAAACAGGGTTTGTGAGTCTAACTGCCACGGGGGTCACTCATACATTATATGGTCCAGCTCCCTCCTACACTGCTTGCAGGTGATGGTGTTGCTCTTGTTACTGTACTTCCTCCTTTTATTGCCACTCTCCTCTTACAGTGTCTTCTTCTTGTGGTACTGCTGTGTGGTGTACGGCACAGCAGCTGCCGGTTTGGGAAACACCACAGGGAGCAGTGGTTGTCGGCGCAAGTAGGAGAGGTTGGGGCGCTAAGGATAGGTTGTGGGACAGGATGGGGAGGTTGTGGAGCTGGTTGAGGAGTTGGCTCAAGAGGAAAGGCGGCAACAAAAGGCACGACCGTCTCCCCTCTTCCTAAATTTAGGATCCATTCTGTAAGTAAAACAATTCTGGAACAAAAACAAACAACGACAGTTAAAATATGCTTGGTCTGATATCTTGCTGCATATACTTTTATCTTGTATTGGTAGAATTCTCACTCAGTCTACCTAGTAATGTGTGTATGGATGGAAGGATGGATGCTTGCGTGGAGGTATGTGTGAAAGTACAAGTATGTGAATATGCATGTGTGGGGACATGAATGTATGTTTATGTATACTGTTGCCCATAAAGTTGGAATAAAATATTTTTTACCTCTTCTCATGAAATGATTGTGACAATGTGATTTATTCTTGATAGATAAAGTGTATATTTTCTCAAAACTTTATTGATCAATATCTAATAACACATAAATAACATTAGAAGATCAATGTGTCTTTTTCTGTCCATACAATGCATTCGTTGATTATGCTTTTACCTTCTTTTTTCATATCATAATTCAGAATATAATAAATTAGCATATTCATAAAACAATCAAAAATACATTGACTTCTCCATACACATCTGTTTTGACCTGCTTTAGATAACTGGGGGTCCAATTAAACTATAAAAGCAAATATTACGTTGGTAAACTGTGTGACAAATACACGTCCGTCTTGTTCTAACGTCACTCTTAACATTTATTAACAGTATAGTGAAGTTACACGATTTCAAACTAGCTTAAAACTAGCAGTCGTTCGTCCGCAGTTACAGTATGCAACGCAAATGAATGAAATGTTCATAATTAACGTTAGGGTGTTGGATAACTAGCACTGTAAGTATTCCACATCTTAATTCCGCATAATAATATAAGATATAAACACTTTGAAACCTACTGTAAATACACGTAAATGCAGCAAGCTGTCGGTCTGTCCTGAACGAAGCAGTGGCTCAAATCTTGGTAGCGATAGCGATTGTGATTGGTCGTATCGTGGTAGCAGGGCGGCATCTGATTGGTCAATTCGTGGTAGCATTCTTGGTACCGATACGCGATCTGATTGGCTCTCACGTGATGACAGTAGTTCGACCGACAGGTGACAGGGAGCCCCCTCAATCTGGTAATCTGAAGGTCGTGAGTTCGAGCCTCACGCACGGCGTTTGTTTTTTGCCCGATTTCAAATAGCGCTTCAATGTCATCTTTTAGTTGAGATAATTCTTAGTAATACATGTCATTCGTTATAATTTTTCCGTGTCCAGCCAACATTCTACTTAAACCTGAGCAATCAAAGGTTTGGTCCCCAGAGATAGCACTTTGACAACTAAACAGGCAGACGTCTTCACTACGTTCAAAATAAGTCGGTATTTCTATACAATTGAATGTGGTCATATATATATATATATCGTGTTTTTGAACGTTTGCTATTGTTTCAACGGGTTTTAGTATTGTTGGACATCGTAAACACCGTGTACTCTGACTTCTTCCCTGTCGCCTGTCAAACAAGTGCCCCATGTGAGGCTCGAACTCACGACCTTCAGATTGAGACTGAAGGACTGCCTACTTCCCCGTCATTGTGAGAGCCAATCAAATCGCTTATCGCTACCAAGAATTGAGCAATCAGATGTCGCCGCACTACCAAGAATGGCGTAAACCAATCAGCTCTCACCATGGGCTACCACGATATGACCAATCGCAATCAGTATCGCTACCAAGATTTGAGCACTGCTACTTCGTTCAGACCGACATCTTTTACTGTATTTACTGTAAGTTCCTTGCCAATCTATTGTTTCAAAGTGTTGATATCATATTATTATGTGGAATTAAGATGTGGTATACTTACGGTGCTAGCTATCCAACACCCTACCTATACAAATAAATACGGTAATACAGTCAGGTAGGGCTGCAACAACGAATCGATAAAATCGATAAAAATCGATTACTAAAAGCGTTGGCAACGGATTTAATTATTGGTTCGTTGTGTCGCGCGATAAATACGTCACTCCTAGGCGCGGAACTGTTAACAGATGCCGACTGTTTCATGCCGGTTCATGCACGCCCACAGGAAGCCTTGCGTGCGCGTGAATAGTTCCAAAGTGAGCGACAACTTATTTTCTAGACTTGAAACATGGCGGAGGTGGAGAAAACCGTTCGGCCGCAATCCTCTAAAATGTGGGAACACTTTACCATTCATTAACCCAAAAAGTGTGTTAGCGGCAATAGTTGCAAGAGCGAAACGGCGTGGCACGGAAGAACCACGGTGATGATCCATCCAGCACCTGAAAAGAAAACATGTCGGAGTCATCCGTGACAAGGAAGGGAGGAGGTAGGAAGTAAGGACATGTAGCATTAGTCTCTCCTGTTTCTCGTTTAATGGGTTAATTTATTCATTATTCAGCTTTACAAATACAAACAGTTTATTAAACTAAAGTAAGCATTAGCTGGTTTGTGTGTGTGTGTGTGTGTGTGTCTTTTTTTCTTCTTCTATTTTAAAGCACTTACAGCTTAGGTAAGTTATTAAAAACGAGTTTTCATACTACAATGATGTAATAATGTAAGATGAGTAAGTTTCAAGTGTACATTTTCTATAGTAAGCAGGTGAGAGTCAAGTGAGGTAGAACATTTTGTCGTCAGGGTCAAAATCAACATATTAAATCTACTTAAATGAGTATAAATAAGTACTTCAACTAAAAAAATTTGTCTCGTCTGTAAATGTGTGTATAACATACATTGTATGTTTTATTTTGTGTTATTCCAGTTATGTTTTCATTTATTTTTTATCATTTAATATTACTTTTGAAAGCTCAGAGACGTTGGAGCAATAACCTGTTGTTTTTACACTTTAGTCTGCACTGTGAATTTGAAATGTTCCGTTTTTGAATAAAGATGTGGCAATTACAAATATTTCCTTTTTTTACCCGATTCATCGGAAAATAATCAACCGATTAATCAATTATGAAAAGGTTTTTGGCTCTATACACCAAAACAATGGATTTGATTAAACAAACGTGTGATTTAACTGCGCACTTTCAGCTTTAATTTGAGGGTATTTACATCCAAATCAAGTGAACGGTGTAAGAATTACAACACTTTATATATGTGCATCCCACTTTTTAGGGGACCAAAAGTAATGGGACAAACATTCATAAACTTTCATTGTTTAATACTTGGTTGCAAATCCTTTCTAGTCAATTACAGCCTGAAGTCTGGAAGGCATAGACATCACCAGACCCTGGGTTTCATCCCTGGTGATGCTCTGTCAGGCCTCTACTGCAACAGTCTTCAGTTCCTGCTTGTTCTTGGGCCATTTTCCCTTCAGTTTGGTCTTTAGCAAGTGCAATGCATGCTCAATCAGATTCAGGTCAAGTGATTGACTTGGCCATTGCATAACATGCCACGTATTTGCCTTAAAAACTCTTTGGTTGCTTTTACAGTTTGCTTTGGGTCATTGTATATCTGCAATGTGAAGCCAAGTCCAATGAGTTCTGAAGCATTTGGCTGAATATGAGAATCAGAATCAGAATAGAGCTTTATTGGCCAAGTATGAGGACACAAGGAATTTGACTTTTTTCTTTGCATGCCGTACATTTAACATAACATGACAAACATATAACTCAAAAGAACAAGGACATCAAAGAACAATAAATTAAGAAATGAGTGACATAAAATGAATATGGAAATGGCTCTGTTATAAATATATGAGTGTATTTAGAGTGAGGAAAAGTCAAGTAGAGCAGATAATATTGCTGTAAACACTTCAGAATTCATCCTGCTGCTTTTGTCAGCAGTTACATCATCAATAAATACAAGAGAACCAGTTCCATTGGCAGCCATACATGCCCACGCCATGACACTACCACCACCATGCTTCACTGATGAGGTGGTATGTTGTGGATCATGAGCAGTTCCTTTCCTTCTCCACATTCTTCTCTTCCCATCACTGTGGTACAAGTTGATCTTGGTCTCGTCTGTCCAGAGGATGTTCTTCCAGAATTGTAACAGCTTTTTTCGGTGTTGTTTTGTAAATTCTAATCTTCTTTTCCTGTTTTTGAGGATCACCAATGGTTTTCATCTTGTGGTGAACCCTCTGTATTCACTCTGGTGAAGTCTTCTTTTGATTGTTGACTTTGAAACACATACACCTACCTCCTGGAGAGTGTTTCTGATCTGGCCAACTGTTGTGAAGGGCTTTTTCTTCACCAGGGAAAGAATTCTTCTGTCGTCCACCACAGTGGTTTTCTGTGGTCTTCCAGGTCTTTTGGTGTTGCTGAGCTGAATGTGTACTATTTCACATTACACGTGCATATTTGTAACATATGAGGGACCCCCGTGGCAGTTTGACTCACAAACCCTGTTTTACATGAATTGTAAAGGTTACTGTTACAACCAGCAGGTGGCGTCCATCCTCCACTGTCTGGGATAATAGTGGTTTCCACTGATTTACAGTTTTTCTGAGTCGCTTTGGTGCTTTTCTCACATCACTATTAACATTTGCACGGCAGTCAGTGCGTTTCTCAAAACAATTAGTGCAAACTAATTGCAACAACAATAACAAGCATGTCACTTGCTCAAAATGGATCGTCCATTCCTCAAAAGCAAGTATTCATGTCAATGACACTGCCAGTGTCAACAAAATGAGAAGTCTTGACATCATCGTTTATGAACAAGAGAGTCAAAGGACTTTGTCATGTTTTCATTATGACACTATTCTCTCAGTGTTTTCTAATGCAAAAAAAAAGGTCAGAACTCGGTGACGCTACCTGAAAATGCTCAAGACAGCACTATACACTACTTGTACAGCCATTTGAAAACTACAGTAAAGTTACACATTGCTGTAGTTAGAGGAGTAAGTGAGATATTAAGAGATGTTGGATTACTGTCCAATACTATACATATCTGTTCTCTCTACGAAATGTTTGAATGATTGAATTCACAGTGGTTCTTTTAACATTTGGTCCACAACTGTAGCTCTAATTTCGTTAGGAATCTGCCTCTGTGTTTGGTCTCTTCTCCCTCTTCCCCTGTTTTGTCCCCTTTCTTCTTCCTCCCCACATCCTCATCCCTCTTCCACGATGCTGACCTTCCATTTCTGTGTCACATAATTGTAGAAATGGTACACACTCTGTCCTGCTCAGTTCATAATATGCTTGCCAATTGAGGGTTCATGGGATTCATCCCTGAGTGACTGTGAACAAGTGGTTTGTCATTGGTTACAACTAATACTTCACACATCTCCTCGTGAGTGGAAGCTGAAGACGATTAGTTTTATTGGGAACGATTATTCAGGATCCATAAGTATGAACTATACTTATGACTGACATGACATAAGCAAATGATAATGTTATAAAACAGCAGAGAATTGTATGAAAGCAACTGATACATGTCCAAAAGCATTTGCAATTTGTTCAGAGGAAGGAGAAATAGCTACTATGATGTGCACACAAGCCTAAATGTTGTGGAGGTTGAACTAATAGTTAAGAGAATGTTCATTCTGATCTGAGAAAAGCACCAAAGCGACTGAGAAACACTTTTACTTCTCACACAAAGACCAGTCAGATTTACTGGATCCAATTAGCAGGAGGCTACTGTGATAAATGAGAAATCTATCATAGCATAGTGAAATTGAATTGTATTTTCTGTGAGTATTATGACATATAATTGCTTTCTTAAGTTAGTGTGAACATTAAGAACTACTTGTTGTGTAAAAACACAAATTGATGATTTAACACATTCTTCTTATTTTGTTCTTAAACCGTTGTGTTATCTTGTTACAGTTCCATCTCTTTATTTATTATGTATGTGTTTATGTTATTTAATACTGCCTTTTGTGCATTTGACTTTCATTGCAATGTTATTTTGTATCTTGCTGAATTAATCGGTAAGTATTTTGATAAATAATTCATCGGTCAGTTTAAATGTGTAAAAGTGTTCAGGTTTTTCCAGCTTCTTAAATTTGAATATGTTCTGGTTTCTTTGTGCCATATAACAAATAAATCATTAAAGCTGAATCATTTTGGTTTGTGGACAAAACAGACATTTGACATTTCCAGGTTTGGTAAACACAGTTTGACATTTTTCAACATATGTCGACATTTTGTGGACCAAACAAGTACTCAACTCATTGTGAAAATAATCAACAGATTAATCGATGATGAAAATACTTGTTAGTTGTAGCCCTAATATACTATAATGGAGTTCTCTTAGTACTGTACATTTTAAAATACTCTTTGAAAATCCACACATTTTTAAATTTCTTCATGGCTTTAAACAGATTAAAGCCATGAAGACAGGGGCATACAGCCTGCCGGCCCACTAGGGGGTCCAATCTGGCCTGTAGGCTGAATTTGTGAAAATGCAATAGTATATTTTTCAGTTCCAGATACCTGTGACTAATGTTCTGTGCCATTGTAGATCCAATATAATGTTCCAGATCAAAGTGATAAACAGTCTTTGGTTTCATAAAGAAGAGAAAAATTGGTATGTATAAACTACTTACTTCACCTTTAAGGGCGCTCTTGTCAATGGAAACTGGAGCTAACATTAGCCTAACTATTAACGTTAGCTCGCAGTTGCGCAAAAAGAATAAAGGTTAGTCCGTAAATAGTGCAAAGTTGTTCAATGAAAATCGCAGGCCTAAAGTGGTGGGCATAAACCTATGTCTGGTGGTAGCCCATATTATAAGGGCAACCAAAATCTAATTTTTCTCAGGGCCCCATGCAGGCTTGGGCCGGCCCTGTGTGTACACACGCACACACTCACACTCAGAGAGAGAGAGCGGCTGCAGATGGAGTGTCCAGTGTCACCGCTCGGACTTTGTGTATGAATCCACGCTGTAACTTCACAGACTCTCTTCTTAACTCCCCTTAACTTCTGACATGGTGCGATGTTCCGTGCAGCCTCTCAACACGTGGACTTGTTTCGGGTGTTTTTACTGCACGTTGCTCTCGTCGCGCAGTCGGACTGTGCGTCAGCCGACACGGGCAGCTGTCATGAGGTGAAGACGGCCTACATGATGCGCCAGATCGGCCCCGTGGAGCTGGTACCGGAGACACCGGGAACAGGTTAGTCACCGCGGGGATGATAGAGACCCAGCACACACGGAGGTGAACTCCACACGTTTATTCAGATTCTGGTGCAGAGGTTTTTTACGTTGTTTAACAATATTTTAAGGGAATACTAAGCAAACGTCTCTGGCAAACATTGTTTTTGTAATAACTATAATAACCGTTTATGCTTATTTTCCAAACCATTTATCAGAATACAACCAGAAAATAAAGGAAATACGGATGTAGTATTAAAATAACAAAACACACACACACACCCTAAAGTGGAACACTAATTAACGCCATTGGTAACACCTGTGTTAATGTAGATGTTACAGCAGGATTATTTAATAATACCTATAATATACAATTCACACAATGCGAGTTGAACTCATCAGAATCCTGTTAATATATATATATAAAAAAATACAAATTACAGTCGCATCATTCCTTTGAAAATGTCAGATATCCCTGAATATGAGACACATGATTTGATACAAAGCACAGTGCAGAGTTTGAAATTAAACGCCCGACCAGTTAATTCAGTTGGTGCAGTTTTGCTATTCATCATAGTAGGTTAAGTTAAAGTGTATTTTTTCGACAGCACATTTTTAAACAACAGAAATACAAATATAAGCAACAATGTAAAAAAAAAAAAAATACAAAGATCGGTATCTTGCTTATCTTGTAAAGTATCTTGGGAACATTCTTATGGACATTAATTAATTAATGCTATTCAATTGTGACTGGTAATAATACTGAGGTTTTAAAATGCAGAACCTGTAAGTGAACATACCTGCCAATTAAAAAGATCCTATTACTTCACTGACCAGTGTAAAATCATAATCATATTTTGTTGAATTAAAGTGTATATTCTGGATCAAGTCTGGACCTGTGATCAACACCAGTGCTGCATAAGCCAAGGCTTAGACGGATAGATGTTATTTCTGAATCTGTACAAATCTAAGCTAAATAGATTTTATTTCCTGTATAGATCTCTTGCTGTATTGTTGAAAAAAACATGTTGTTTTCTGCACACTATCACTAAACTAATGTGAATTATCCATATAATACAACTCCTGACATCTTTATGGTGGTGGAGAGTGGGTGATGTAGAGTTTCATTTATGCTTGATCTGTGAATATTTTCTACTTATGCTCTTCTTATGGAGAAGTCATTAAAAATATATAATTTTGGTTTGTGAACAAAACAAGACATTTGGGAATATTATAATTTTGAAGATTTGGGACACATTGACTGACATTTTTGGTTCTTGGGCAAAATATAAACAGTTTAAAACAAACACATTGACTGGTGCGATTTGGCCCCAAGCCTCCATCTTGACACCCTGATGAAGTGTGTGATTTGAATTGAAAAATGAGTCATGGAATTGCCAATGAATAGTAATTAAGTTAGTAATGTCCCGTATGATCAGACTGTAATAATAAAAATAGCTCAGAGGTTGACACGTGTGTGTGTGTGTTCTTCTATGTGTCTTTGTGGAGACCAAAAAAAACCATAAAACCATAGGAAGTGAGGACATTTAAGCCATGATCCTCATGTTCTGTTGTCCTGTTTTTTAAGGGCAGAGTTAGCATTGAGTTGTGATGGTTAAGGTTAGGGTAAGGGGCTAAGAAATGCGTTATGTCTATGAGTATCCTCACAATGAATGCTGCTCAAACGAGAGTGTGTGTGTTTGTTATGTCAGATTTAGTCACTCATCTCACTCAATCTCTCCTTTGATCTCAGTCAGCTGTTTGACAGCTTTGCTTTACGGTGCACGCACACATGCACGCACACCATGTGCATGTCATCATATTAGGTCCCTGCAGACCCTCTGTCATATTATCCAGGCTTGCACAGCTGTTCTTGTTCGGACACTTCATTTGTACGGCCTAATTAAAACGTCTCCAAACGTAACCATACCCAGTTAATGCCTAACCACAACTGTAACCTATAACCTTTACATGAACTTCAGAAATGACCAGGATTTGTGTCTCCATGAGGACTAATGGTCCCGAAACAGTTTGTATTTATACCAGAAAAGGCCCTAAAAAGGCAACAAAAACAAAAACTGACTGGAAATGATTATTTTCAGTTGTTCTGAATACCTTTTTTGACTTTTGTCAAGATGTGGAAGTCATTCCGAGTTTTTATTCCTGTAAATATTTTATCAGAAACTGGTGGGTGTTTGAAAATGTTAAACAGTAAAGGTTTAAAAACACACACAGACTTTAAAACGTGATGTTCTGCCACCCGGCATTTATTTTCAAATGAGATTTTGAACATCCTTTTGACTGTGAAATGAACAAATCTGTAGTTATGCCCCTCTGTGTCTTTCAGACGAGTCTCTCCGAGTGTGCGTCCACCCCGGGCCCACTTGCTGTACAAGTAAGATGGAGGACAGCTACATGGCAGCTGTTCGCAGCGAGACGCAGCAGAAGATGCAGTCTTACAGCTTTGAGCTCAAGTACCTGATCGCTGGACACACCAAGTCCTACCAAGGTAAAGGAGAGAGCAATGTAAAGGGAGGAGATGATTGATTATTGATATTTGAAATTGGAAAAAAAAACAAAATTTGCAGGTGTGGAGAGAAACATAAAGGCTGATCGGTGTTTGCTTTTAATTCCTCAGTTATTTTTTTCTGCATTTCAACAGGTGCAGAAACTAGGGTTATTTTTTACTGAAATTGCGACTGTGATATGACTTGCGATATGAGAAGGATTGGTCATTTTTACACCATTATTCTCATTTTTATTGCAATAACATATTTAAAATAATTAAATGTGCTATATTTGTGCAAATCTGTGAGAAACAAAGATGTATGTAGCATATAATATATGTCGGCCAGGGCAATATTTTAATCTAAAATGGTAATTTGACACATGTTTTGGCGTGAAGATTTCGGTAGGCCTTATTGCGATTTTACTGCAATCAGCAAAGTTATTATCTGATTGTTGTTAAAATTAACAAAACTCCATTTCTCAGTATTTTGGATTATTCCAAATATGGACGTTATGAAACAGATTTTTCCATTTTTACGGTCTGTCACTATATGACAAGAGAGTGATTTCTTTGGCTCATTCAAGAACCCAAATCCAAGTGAGTGTAAAGTGCTGGTGATTTTGGTGTTTTCAACAGTTCTGTCAAGTGCTTGTTGCCCCCTGTCATTCCCACTTTGTGGGTTCATCATGAAATGGCGAGTTTGTGTCAGGGGTAGCGGTGTGAGGCCAGTTTATTTTGTGAGGCGCCGCAGTGGCCGGCCAAACAAACAACTGACGTTGGACAGAGTGTGAGAGCAAACTCTCCGAGGGAGCAACAGAAAACTTTGTTACAACTCTCCGCTGTCTTTCTCCCTCTGTCGGCCTCTGTCGCCGAAATAATCAGGTTTTGTTCGTGACCAATGAGAGAGCGAGGGACGGAGAATGTTTACATTCAGTACGTATCCGCAGCAAAGTGTTGTTGCTGTGGGCAACAGCCGGTCTCTGACGGCTGCTCTGAATAGGAGGAAGAATACTCTGCTTGTCCACTTGTCCCTCAACGCTATTCACGAGTGTGTGTGTGTGTTTGTGTGTGTGTGAGAGCCTGTGTGTGTGTGTGTGTGTGTGTGTGTCTTCTCACGTTGAGAAGAGGAGATAAGAAGATGGATGGAGCTGGTGAAAACCCAGCAGACAGACACGGCAAACATTTACCTCTCTTTCTCTCTGGCTCTCACTGCCGTGCTCCATGCAAGTCATCTCATTCTTAGGGTGAAATCCAATTCCTTGCTTAACCCTCAATCTCAACCCTCAATCTCAAAAATGCGTGCTCCCTCTAGTGCAAGTGCTGTCCCGATTCTCAGAAAAATTAAGTTGAGGGCCAAGTTTAAGGGCTGTATCGCCCTCAATATTGAGATTTTCCGAGACCACCCTTGGGAGCAAGGGCTACCCAGAATGCATTGCGTGTTTTCACGTAACAAAGATGGCGGCGAAAGCAGCGAAACTACTTACTTAACTTACTTTGTTAATAGAGATATAAAAATGATGAAAACCATTGTATTATCTTAGTTTAGGCACATATTATGGATTACTAACGTCATTGTTGCGTAACATTTATTTCTGTTTTACGATCTTTTGTCAATAGCCGGCCGGTGCAGACAAGCGATCGTTTGCTATCGTTTACTTTTCAATAAGCCGTGGTGTGTGGTAACTGTCAGCTGAGGTTAATGCAAAGCTTCCATACACAAAGAGAGGCTGGTCCATGGCCAATAATGCAGCATTTAACAAGAAAAAAATAGAAAATGTTATAATTTTTCCCTAATTTAACCCTGTAACATCAGCCTTAAATGAAATTAATTTTGCATAACAGCAGCATTTCTCAACAGCTGAGTGGAATCTCAGAGGATTTCATCTCTAGAGCACGGTGATTATATCCCACTAGAGATACGGAGACATGCCCAGAGTGCTTGTATTCAAGTTCTATTTACACCCTGTGGATAACTCTGTGTGTGTGTGTGTGTGTCTCCTGGCACTGTGAGACCTTTGCATGCTCTCGTCTCTTTGTCGCAGCTGTCGTCCAATCACGTATAGGGTAAAGAGCCAATCACATGAACCCCGGCGTAGCCTTTGCCTCGTCACTCGATGCCATCTGTATTTGAGTTGCCATTGCGAGGACATGGGTATGCAAACACATGAAAGTGAGACAATCTCACTCAGCGCATTAGTTTAAAGAGCCCTGATGCTGCTGCTGCTGCTGCTGCTGCTGCTGCTTTAAACCCTGTTCCCCAAACACACACACACACACGTTTCCATGACTTCAGAGGACATTGTATTGACTTACATTCATTTTCTGGAGACTTGCTCTAACCTTAACCATAATAACTACTGGCCTAATCCTAACCCTGAGTCTCAAACCTAAACATGTACGTTATAGGGACTTTATTTTTGTCCCCATAAGGAAGACAAGTCCCCATAATGTGACCGTGTAAACAGATTTAGGTCCCCACAACACAAAGAACACAACACCCTTATTCACTCATTGTAGTTACTCTGTTCAGTCACCAAAGTATTATAAAGATACCAAATTACATAGACATTGTATTTTTCAGGCCTTTTTTATTTAGCATTTTTTTTTTTATACATTTACGCAAGGTTTTTAATAACCACTCAGCTGAAATGTTGCTGTTGGCGTTTAAAACATATTTCCGCCTTCAGTACACTGATGTACATGGAATGCAGAGATGACATGGACACACAAACATACACACACATTGACTTGGGGAACATTTCAGACGAGTTGAAGTTTCTCTCGGTGTGTGTGTGTGTGTGTGTTTGTGTTCAAGGATGCCAGTAGATTGACATCACCTTTCTTTAGTTAGCAGCGTTCAAACATAGCCTCACACGTGGCTCTTGCTGCCTCCTTTTAAACGGACGGTGCTGTCCACGTTATAAGACTGTGTTAAACACATAGGAAACATAGTGGATCATGAGAATTGGGCCCCTCATTATCACCTGACCATAGATAACAGCGTAGTGAAAATGAGCACAGCAGTGAATGAGCTTGGGAGTTAATTTTGGCCTCGTGTGCAGCAGGAAGAAGTCAGTCCAAGGTTGTGTGGACAAAGACTATGGGAAACTGATATAAGTATAGATATGGAAATGTCACACGTGCATCTAGGGTATGTCTGTAGTGTTCCCATTTGAAATAAGAACATGTTACTTTACAGTTTACACAAGGGCTGTATGTTTTTATTAATGTTTCATTATGTGTGCTTAAAAATGTGTTTGTTACAAGTTGAAGACAAATAAAATCTGAGTTAAAGTACTTCTATTGTAACATGTTCTAGATAAGTTCTTTTATATTGTTTTTTATTTTTTTTTTACTATTGAGTCAAAAGTCTCTCTAAAATATTGAAAGGTAGTTGTACAGAGAAACAGTAAGCAAGGACTTTAATGGTGTTTTTTTTTACATTTTTAAATTCAGAAGTTGAATAATTGTACCTAATTTAAGTGTAACTAATAATCCCCAACAGTGATTATTAGTGTGTCAGTTACAGTATATTACTGAAAACAAAAATATTGTGAAAGTATTGTAAAGTATTGTGATTTTTACTTACATCCTTGAGTTGTGGTTCATGTGTGTCACTGAGGACAGTTCAAACTGTTGTGTGTTGTTTCCCCCGAGGCTCGGTCACTTATTGCTTTGCAAATTACATTTCCTATGCGAGGCTCAATTTGTGACATAACTGTTTTGAACAAGCTGAGGGAGCTAGCTCACAGGCTACATGGGTACTTAAAGGACCAGTGTGTAAGAAATAGTGACATCTGATGGTGAGACGTATAATGGCTGGTTCATACTATTGAAGAAACATGGTGCCACCTGCTGGCAGCCTCTGTAAAGCCAGGCCCTTGCTTAAAGTACATGTTTAAGACTTTATGGCTATGAAAATGATTATGCACTCATACTAACATTTAATGGATGTATATTCGATTTCCACCAACAAACCATTCATAAATATGAAACACTGCATTTTAAGATTTCCTAGTCCAGCATGATGAAGTGTCTTCAGACAAAGGACAGAATGAATATCATATATTCTCTTTGTTTCTCATTGTAGCATGAAATCCCTGTCTCTCTGTGTCTTCTCTCTCCGTCACAGACACCTTTGAGTCGCTGGTGTCCTTCACGTCCAACCTGACCAGCTCTCTGTTCGACAGCGCCTACTCCGCTCTGGCGTCTGACTGTCGCCCCCTTGTGTTTCAGCTGTTTGGCGACATCAAACGCCATCTCTCCGGAGACTCTACCGCCCCCTTGGATAAGACTGTGGGTCGGTTCTACAACGACCTCTTCCCGTTGGTTTACCGCCGTCTGCTCAACCCCGGGATCGGCCACATGTCCCTACAGTCCTCCACCTCCAACACTCTGGACGACTGCCTGCGGCTAACGCGGCAGGACGTCGGCCCGTTTGGACCCCATCCCCGCCTTCTGGTTAGCGGCCTGTCCAGTGCGCTCGGAGTAGGGCGGGCGTTGAGCCGATTGTTGCGACTCGCCGGCGAGGTTGTGAACGCGACCGAAAAGGCAACGTTATCGAGGGAGTGTGGGCGTGGTTTAGTGAGGATGCAGTACTGTTCCCACTGCAGAGGCCTGACACTGATACGACCCTGCACTGGACTCTGTGTTAACATTATGAGAGGATGTCTGGTAAGTGGGTCAATGGTTTGTCTTTCGAGTATGAGCTGACTAATATTGATCAAATCTAGTAGTAGTAGTATCTAGAGACATTAACTCAATAGACTCTACATTTGAAATTGTTTGACATTTTGGGAAACAGTCATTTGAATTTCTGGTGACGGTGAGATTAGAGATGTCACTGTCACTATTTTAGGCTTAAAAGTAAGCCAGCTGTTGATTTGACTTGTTTTATCATATATATATAATCAGCAATTTCAAGCAAGCAAACGGGCACATTTCCAAAAATGCCAAAATTGATTTTTAAAGGTCATATATGTAACATTTAGTATGTTTTATTGTAGGGCTGCATCGATTATTCAAACAAATCTCCCGTGACCCATTTGTAGGTCCCGACCCATTGTTTTGGAAGCTGTTTTACGCCTAAACGTACAACAATCTTTTTTTTTTTTTTTTCAATAATTAAAACAAGCTCTCTCTTTTTTCTCTCAATTACTATAGAGTTTCAGCCTTAGTTTATTGGCAGAAATATAATATACTATGTGTGTTTATTTTAAGAGCATAATAGCTTCAAAATAAAAGCGTTTTGGGTTTTTTAGCCTTATAATAAGCCATTAATGTGAACCTAAGGCAAAGTTGCCTTGATTTGTGGAGACCACCATCTTGCACCGTCATGTTTCTTCAGAAGCCTATGCTGACAAATCAGTGTGTCAGTGTGGATTTTGAAGCAGACCCTTACTACGCAGATTAAGTATAACATCATCCTTTCTGGTATGTGAAAGCCACTGTGGAGTCTGAGCAGAGGAGTCCTCCGTTTGTTACAGTCTACAGTGTCACCATTAGATGGCACACACTGAAGCTAATTTTCCATATCTCTAATTTTTACTACAGTGAGCAATGGCGTCCGAGGGAGAAAGACTGTTGTTGTTGAAACAGCGGCCGTTTGTCACTTTTCTGTGTCCCGGAACGCAGTTTTAAGATAATGTGAGGCGAGAAATTGGCCATTTAGAGTCTAAACATGTGCTGTGTGTGTTAAGATATGACGTATTTATAGTTCGGCAGCGACGAAGTCGGCGGTGTTCAGCTCCGCCCTCTGTGGACGCTCGGTGCTCACTGTGAGCCGGCACAGAGCAGCTTAGCTCGGCCTGTCCTGAGGACCAATCGCAGCTCTTGCCGTCTCCGTTGTCCCTTGACGGAGTGACGGACACTTAAAAAATATTCCGTGCACCCGGAGACGACGCAGAGGCTCTTCGACAGGTTCTGCGTCGACCCAGAGGACTCTGCGTAACCTACGCAGAGCACTTTACGCAGGAGTATAAATTGGGCTTAAAGAGACTTCTTTAGCTGGAAGATGACCTGTTAATCCTGTTTTGGAAGAAAGAAGAAAAGAAAGAGTGGAAAAACAACTTCCACCATGTTTTTCGTCTTTAGTCGTTGAACACAGACATTAAAGTTGAGGAGAGTCAAATAAGTATTATTTGTAGTGTGAAAACAAAGTCCTTCATGGGACACACTGTTTTGACTCACTTCTGTCACCTCCACATCCTTGAATTGTCTCTTTTTTCCCCTTCTTTTCTGTCTGTCTATCTGTTGTTAGGTCGGGGTATCAGAGCTTGGTGCCCCCTGGAGGGGTTTGGTTGTATTGCTACAACGCTTAGCTGCCACTCTAGCAACTAGCAGCAACCACAACAGCATGGAGCTGGCCCTGTTGGCGGTGCGAAACCACGTGAACGACGCCATACTGCATGCTCAGCTGCACGGGCCTCGCATCACAGCCACAGTAAGTGGAGGTTCTCATGGGGTAAGATCTGCCTCGTGTGCTGTCTCTAATTGAAACCGTGTACATAAGGTAAAGAGATACTCATGCCAGACTCCTTATAAACGTTCGAATATCAAAGTAACCGTGTCTCTGTTGAATTGAAACAACAAAGGGCAGAGAATTACAAATTAAAAGATGAAAAGAGGAACTCAAGCATGTTCTCTTAATCATTCCTACTCATATGCCGCCATAATGAAGTCATTTGAATTGTGGACACAGAGTGCGAAAGACTGTTGGTTTCGTTCAGCCTGGCATTTTGGAACTTCTCACAAATGCCTTGTACCAAGGTGGGCTAAAAACAGCCTCATTCTTCAGAAAATCCGGGGTTCCCCTCAGCCTCTGTGTGTGTGTGTGTGTGTGTGTGTGTGTGTGTGTGTGTGTGTGTGTATGCGAGTGTGAATACAGATCCAGTGCCAGACAAAGACTGTTGTTGGCGGGACAACCGGTACCCAGAATGCAGCTTGATTCTTAGTGATGAGAAAGTGGCTAATCTCTGGACAAACAGAAGACACACAAATGCACACACACACACATATGCACACACATACACATGCACATGCACACACCATTGGATGAAGAAGTAGAGTAGCTGTCCAACTCTGATAGAACATTGTGGACTTAGTAGAGTAGATTCCTGAGAGGTAAACAAACACACAAGCAGAGGTTCACTGTCGATTGTGGTATATAAGAAAATTCCACTTCATTAAATATTTGTTCTAGCCTCTGCCTCATTAGAGACATCAGCAGACAACGGGACTCTCTGCGGTTTAACAGCTAACAGGTGCTACATGAAGAATTTAAGGTCAACGGACAAGTGCATGACACATTTTGAGATCGCTGTAATTTTTGGATGTGAAAAAAGTATGTTGATAGTTGATAAGTGTGATGTTGATTTACACATCATCTGATAAACTGTCAATCATGTCCTTTATAATATATATAGAACTGTTTTCTTGTGTGGTGTCTGACAACTATTGTATGATTGGCCAGAAATTTGAAGTAGGTGTGGTTAATGCAGAGGAGAAATGTCTCTGTTCTTGTGACATATTTACAGGCTTTAGAGAATGAAATATTCTTCAAAATGAATGTGCAAATAATGGTTGGGCAAGTGTTGGGCAAGTTACTAGTACTAGTTACTTCTCCCAGAGAGTAACTAAAGTAGTTACTGAGTTACAAATTTCAAGTAATTTTTAATGCACAAAGTGCAACAACAAGTGCACAAATCTAAATTATTTTAACGTTGCTGTGGGAAAGTGAGACTAGCATCCAATAAAATGTGATGCGTGAGTAAGCAGACTAAGCACCCGCCCAACTTCACCTCCGATTGGCTTACCATAGAATTGTACTCAACCTCAGCCAATCGTCATCACTTTTTTTGCGATTGTCTTGTGCCCCCACCCTCACCAAAGACAAGGAGGAACAAGACATTTCTCTGTCGCTCGCCTCAGAGGTCTGATTTAAAACAACTGCCTTCAATAAAGTAACGCGACACATTATTGGTCAGTAACGGTAACGGCGTTATAATAATGAGAAGAAAAACGTAACGGTGTTACTTACTTACCCATCACTGAAAATGAATACCCTTCCAAGTGATAAAGTAAACTTGAGGAATTAAGGCTGTGGTTAGCGCAGGTTGTCTTGTAACCGGAAGGAAGAGGGTTTGATCCTCCGCTCTTCTAGTCTACATACCAATGTCCCTGTAGCAGGCACTTAAAGGGACACTGTGTAGTATTTATGGGTTTATATAACCCAAAATCCACTTTTTTATACATATTATGTGCTCCTGCATTGTCTAGTCGCTGTATAATAGTTTTTGTTTCATTTTCGTAGTGTTTCAAAAAGTCATGTAAAATAACACGGTCGCGGGCTGTGGTTGCATAGCCACTGTTAGCAGCGAGACGCCATGTTTCTACTGGAGCCTGTAAGGACAAACGCGAGAGAACAAATCAAGCGTCTCTTTACTTGTAGCGGAAGTCCCGCCTCCACTCTCTCCGCTTCGTCTGCTACGGCCGCGGTAGCTCGCCCTCTCCCTCGCCTCACGAACCTCATCGACGATGATTTGACGACATTTGAGCAGCTGCGGATACGGTAGCGCTCAGGGAAGGGAGGGGGTGAGCAGAGGAGCAGTTCTTTGTTGTAAATTTCAGCCTCTCCTCTAGATGGCACTATAAACTACTTACTTCACCTTTAACAGAGAATTGCTCCAGGCAGCTGGCAGTGTGTGACTCAGGCATGATAGAGCTGCATATTGATGCTCTGCATGAATGTGTGTGAATGAGTGGTCATCACTGGTGTGCAAATACAGTACATTTACCATTCACTTCACTTTTTTTTTTATTATAAGAAGCATGTGCATGACCAGCCTTTACCCACAATACCAACTTTGTCCTCAGGTAGAGAAGGTGTGTGGTCCACAGGACGCCGGTCCCGTGATTACAAGAACAAAACCCACCGGCTCCCACAACACAACTTCAGCAACTGCTGTCGCATCGCTGACCTCAGAGGGTTCGTCTGTGACTTCACCCGCTCATCAGCGCCTGCAGCTGCAGTCCCAGAGGTGAGTACAACGTACGCCCCGGAGAAATGCGTGAGAATAGAACAAAAGCAGTAAAAAAGTGTGGAGAGTCTATTTCATGATTTATCTTGAGTTGGCACAAAACAAAATCTACTGTGTGTCAATGTGTTTATGTGTGCATATTTGTTTCCCACAAGGTTGTTTCCTCTTAAAGGGTCCAGAAGTGACAAAAGTCGAAACCTGAAGAAAATGTCAAGGTAAATATGTTTATATTACCAGTCATTAAAATTACAAAATGAAAAGTGTAGTAAGTAAGTGTTCGGTCATTTTATCCACTCTTTTCTCACTGAAAAGTCAACCATCCGACCTGTTTCAGTAAAAATGTCTTAATATCAGATATTGGGTATAAGGCAAATCAGATAGTCCACTTATTAAGGGTTTTGCATACCAAACATTCAATGAATGACTAATTTAATATTTATTCTAAATAATATTATTGTATCGCAAATTCAACCTGAAATCAGAGAACTCTTTTCATAAAAACCTTCATATCAGATTTTCAATCGTTATTTTATTTTATTTTTTCAAATGTGCTTTACTTTCCCTTTTCCACGTTGTTTTCAGTATTATACTATAATCTATGGAGAAAGAATTTCACAGGCTATTTGTCATGACACTTAATTAGAAGAAATGATGGTCCAAATCTCCTCCTGACAACAACTCAAACATGTCTCCTTCCTCAGGGAGTTTGAGGGATCTATACAACGGTACCAGTGGTTCTTCACAGAGCTTCCAGAGATGCTCTGTGAGAGCGAGATGGAGGTGGAGCAGCACACATGCTGGAGTGGCCGAGATGTTGCAGAGAGGTATGTGTGTGTCCAGTTGCAGCTTTTCATTTCATAGCAAATAGTGAATTTTCCCAGTAAGGGGAGCAGTACCACAGTATGTGGTCCTGGATGATGACTTGATGAGAGAAGGATTTGTTCAAATGCAGCACTGAGTGCATGACAAAAACCTCATAGAAAAAAGTATAATGGTGAATGAATGAATGAATGAATGAATGAATGAATGAATGCCGTTATTGTTGTGGCACAACAATAGTGGAATGGTCATCCTACGGTGTAAGCAACAAGACGAAATAGAAAACAGAAATAGAACATGACAACACGCAATGTAAGTAAAACACCAGAAACAAGCATTAAATGTGTATTAGGTCATGAGCCATATTTAAGCTCAGACATTTCCTCTCAGACCTGCGTCGTCCTGTGTCAAATAAATAGCGGTGCAATCGTCAATTCTTCCCAATTACACCATGTGGCTGCTGCAGTCTTTAGCTTTGCTCTGTGTTCCTCCATTATACACAGTAAGAGCTTTATTATTTGCTTGAACATAACTTGATAAGGGAAAACATTTAAAATGCTGCATCATAGTGGATAGTGTGTACATGACTGAATATTAATTTTACTCAGATTCATTGTGTGATTCGTGTGTGTGTGTGGCTATCAATAGTTGCCAGGGGAGGGGGTGGTGACAGTGTTGTGAAGGTTAGAGAGTTTGTTTCCAGACTCTTTCTCATGGTGATTAAATTGGCAGCTTTAGCTGGTAACAAGACAAATGGGCAAACACACACACGCACAGAGAGAGAGAGTTCACTCCATCTCAGTAGGGAATTGGTAGCTGTGATGGAGAAGATTTTCATTAATGGTCTGGCAACCATAGGAAACAGACCATGTTGCTTTGCAAGGACATCCCACACACACACACACACACACACACACACACACACACACACACACACACACACACACACACACACACACACACACACACACACACACACACACACACACACACACTTTTTCTACCACTGTTTGTGCCACAGTGAAGGCCACAAAACCTTGTATTGGTGGTTGTGTAATTTCCTGTGTCTGCTGATGTTTAAAAGTGGAACAAGACTAATTAAAAAAAAAAAAAAAAAAAAACATGGCTAAGCACAAAAGAATCAACACTCGTAAAGGTGCAGTATGTTAAATGTCATATGTATATGTATATGTGTGTATATATATATATATATATATATATATATATATATATATATATATAAAAATATATATATTATATACACAGTGCTTAACACATTTATTGGACCACCTGTCATAAAAACAAGAAAACCTCTTTCAAATATTTTTCTAAAACTTGTTTGTAAGTAAATAACTCTAATTTGACATCTAAATCAAGAAAATTTGCGTTACTATTACTGTTAAATTTGAAAATTCATGGATAACTATAATATAATATATAATATTTTAGCATTATAGCAGGTCAAAGAGCGTCTACATACTTGTGTATTAACCATTACAGAAGCATAAAAAAATATTTTGATAATTACCAATGCTGTTAATTTAGGGTAGCTGTGGCTTTTGGTGGTGGAGCAGCATGTTTTCATTATCATCCACAACTGACAGTAACTTGATTGATATTCAGCTGCAGTGTCCAACATCACCAGTAAATGTTGCTACATTTCACACGCTGTCCCTCTTAATACATTCTTATAATTCTACTTATATATGAAATATGTATTAACATCGCTTTTATACATTCTAAAAATAGACAGTACATCATACTCAGCTGAAACATTGTCACTCGGTAGAGATATAATTGGGAAACAAGGTGTGACTGAGACATAATTGACCTACTTTTTTCTGCCTTTATTGTTTTTTTTTAAAAGGGAAACGAGAAAGAAAAAACTTTTGTTCTGGAATCTTGAAATCCTTCAAACTTTAGTTTGAATTTAATTTAATTTGATAATAAAGCAAACTATGGTCACATATTCCAAAATCTTCAGGCGTCAAAGTCTGGGAAGTGTTAGAAGAGATGTTGCACTTGTTGGAATGCAGCCAGTCTGTGCCCCTCTGTGACCTCTTTACATCTTCCCTTCTCTCGCAACCATCCATCCACTCGTTCGTTCCTTCATTCAGCCGCCCATTCATCTCTCCATCATTCCATTCAGACTTCCAATTCGTCTCCTCCGCCCTCTGACCCACTTCGCTCCCAAATGTCTGTCTTTGGCGAGAGCGCGTTTATATGCGAGATTGAGAGAGAGGCGGCAAAAAGACAGGATGATGGATAACGAGGAGCAGATTAGCAGATCGTCTTTCTTCTGGGTTTGCGCGTTGAAGCATGATGAAGAAGGTGAACACACGAGAGTGCAACATAACACGGTTTATGTGTTACTGAAGTTTTTAAGTTTCAAGTCTTTGTTTTTAACCATATTTACCAAAACAAGTGGCCTTGAAAAACCTATTAAACCAGACTGAAGTCCCAAAGCCATATATAATCTGAGGTGATGGCAACTGGCAGCACAGTGTGGATCATTATTATAACGTATATTCATCAGAGCGCTTTTAAGAGGAACCTTTTAATTGTAGTATGTGGTTGCTCTAATGCAGGGGTCTGCAAACTGCGGCCCGAGAGCCACATGTGGTTCTTCAGCACCTCTGCAGTGGTTCCCTCCACTATTTTTTCACTTTATTTTGATATTTTACGAGATAAAGCAGAGATACATGAAGGTGGACGCCCACTAAAACAGACGTCACATCCTTTGTCTACATCAAATGCGATATTGAAAACCTCCCTAAAAAGTCTTGTCCATCTTTGGATCCACATAATTATGCCAGCAGGTTTTCACAGCTATTTCAAAGAAGGTTACTTTTTATTTTATTAATTTTTTCCGATTTGGGGGGATTCAACTATATCTACACGGTTCTGTGTTTTATTTCAATGTGAGCCTCCATGTGCCAGTGGTTTTCCTTTGTAAACAGAAAAAAAACAGAAATGAAATGTCAGCAGTTTTCTTTTTCTACTTCTGTATTTCTTAAATGCAACAAACTGTAGTTCTTTTATATAGAGTATATCTATATATCTTCATTTCATGGGTCTGCAGCTTCAGATTAAATTGATTTGGCTCTATTGATAGTAAAGGTTGCAGACCCCTGGTCTAATACCTTTATTTTTTAACAACGAAAGAATGAAACACATGATTATGGTACACATCGGGAAAAAAGTAATCCTCATGGATGTAAAGAAACAATCTTCTAAAGAAACAGTTTCTTACTGGAAATAAAGTCAATAGCACATCACTGACTGGTTTTAGGAAAACAACAACAGACTTTGGTCACATATCATACTGTAAACAAGAGCTGAAACAATGAGATTTACAGTCACAGTTGTACTTAACAGTGTATATTCTTACAACACCACTTAGATTTAAACAGTCACATTTCCTCATGTTTTAGATTGAAATCCAGGAGAAGACCAGTGGTCTAAATGCATTAAATGCAGCGTGAAAGTGCTGATTATGTTTCTAA
Organism: Microchirus variegatus; assembly: GCF_963457635.1. Classification (NCBI taxonomy): domain Eukaryota; kingdom Metazoa; phylum Chordata; class Actinopteri; order Pleuronectiformes; family Soleidae; genus Microchirus; species Microchirus variegatus. The sequence goes on from NC_139805.1 coordinate 5,765,926, forward strand.
ACACTTTTTACAATTACAGTTACAGTTAAATGTGCTTTCAGAGCTCTGAAGCCAGTTGGAGCTGCAATAGCTGTGTTTTTCCAAAGGAGGGAAGCATTGTACCACCATCATCATCATCATCATTAGTAACCACACTGTCACTCTCCTTCCACCTCTGAGGATCTGCCACACCCCTCTTTTTTACGAGTTGTGTACAAGTTTCTGTAATGATTAAGTGGTAATGGCTGGTGATTATTAGCCATTACCACTTAATCATTACAAATGACATTACTTCATCCACCTCAGCTCAGAATGCTGTAAAGAGGAAGAGTAAGGGCCAATTCCAAATTCCTATCTTAACCCTCAATCTTAACCCTCAAGCTCAACCCTTAATCTTAACTGGCCCTCAAAACCAAGTGTTGAGGGTTATTTTGTCACTTAGAAATGGGACACCCCTTAAATGCAGATACGTCTTCAGACTGTGGGGGGCAGAATAACGCGAAAGCTGCGTCCAGTCTGTCAACTCCAAAAAAGAAGAAGAAGAACACTTGGAGTTAACAATTGGAATTCACCCTAAGACTTGCTCAGGAAGAGGACAGAGGAAGTGAGAATACGAGCATTTAATTCAAGCCACTTATCATTCATTCACCCACTGAGTTTTAAAGTGAACTGGCTTAAGACACTTAAAAAACAAACTTAACAGTGTGAGGACCTCAATCCCTCCACCATGAGATTTTTTTTGGTAAATGATATAGTCCCTGTTTCTTTACTGTGGATGTTGGGCTTTAATGTTCACTTCACAGCTCATAATTTTAAGTTATTTGAAGACTACTTTGACCTCCAAAGGACACAACATTTCCTGAATTCCTGGTTGTCCTGAACCAAATGGTTCAAGGATTTCCAAGGCGCACTGAGCAGGCTAGAAGTTTTTGCTGTCATTAGTGTCCACTAAAATCTCATTTAGGAGATCGATTTTTGCATCTTTGAAGCCCAAGTGAAGATCTGACAAATGCGGGCGTTAATGTACAGACACCTCACATTTCTGTTGCAGGGCTTGAGACAGAAGATGTTCTGTGTGTGTTGCCATTAGCAACCTGGCAGTAACTGAGGGCAACAGCAGTAGATCGACAAAAGTCATTGTGGCGCAGGTCTATTGTTCTGGAGATCTTATTAAGTGTCGCTCACAGTCACACCTCTCAGGGTTGTCTGCAGCACACTTTCTTCTGCCCAAAACTCTGTCGGTCTGATCAATAACTCATTCGCAGCGCTGACAGTTTGCAGCGTATTCAGCAGGAGACATTCTGTGGATGCTCTTCATAGCTTCTCAGCTGGAATGTAAAGTAAAATCCCACAGACACAGTGGGAGCTTTTACTCAAAATGTAAACGAGTGAATTTATCAGATGATCATTATGGTCAGAGGCTTCTTCCATGCCTCAGGTGAGCCTGCATAGCTTTTCCGAGAGGGTTCGTTCTCATGTTTCAGAGAACCAGGTGAATTCCTTAACCTAAAGTGAACATTCCTTTCACCTCGCTCATATTTCAAACTAAAAAAAGTTACACACTGCAGATTTAAGCACAGATCACTGATAATTTATGTGCCGACTCTGTTTGAACTCATTCACTTTGATTGAATTTCATATCACAGACAGGAAAAAAAAAAAAACAGCTCAGAACCTGTTCACATTCAACGCGGGAACATTTTAGCCATAAATCCTGAAAATAAAACCACTACGTCATGCTCTCAGCATGACTCTATTTCAGCATTAACCTGAAGAAAAGCAGATTTATTTATTTAGGAGATTTGCTGGGTGAAACATTGTTGATCCATCTATGGCACCAGTCATTACTGAGTGAAGAACATGACTCATCGATCTCCTATCACATCTTGCATGCTCGTGCACCATCGGATCATGGACCCACTCGCTGATTGCAGTGACCTCAGGAATCATCCTGCTATCCTTGAATTGCAGATCAATAACCGTCTCAGAAAACTACAAGTCATTTTTAGTTTTATAGCCATAGTCGTCGTTGCACCATCTCGCTGGAGACCTTGATTTGTTTAGCTGCTGGTTTCATCTTCTACGGCTTTATCCTACTCCGGAGGGACACAGGTGGGGGTCGCTGCTGCCAATCCCAGCTGAAATAGGACAAAAAGGTGTGGTACACCCTGTACAGATCGCCAGTCAATCACTACAATCCACTCTGACTCTCACACCAACTGTCAATTTAGAGTGTCCAATTTGCCTAATCCCCAAATCCCCATGTCTTTGGGCTGTGGGAAGAACCTGGAGAGAAAACCCACGCACCCACAGGGAGAACATGCAAACTCCATGCAGAAAGACCCTTAATTTATACTCCTGAGTAAAGTGCTCTGCGTAGACGCAGAGCCTGTCGCAGAGCCTCTGCGTCGTCTCCGACTGCACAAAATATTCTTTAAGTGTCTGTCACTCCGTCAAGGGACAACGGAGACGTCAAGGGCTGCGATTGGTCTTTAGGACAGGCCGAGCTTAGCTGCTCTGTGCCGGCTCACAGTGCGCACTGAGCGTCCACAGAGGTGGCGCTGATCACCGCCGACAACGTCGCTGCCAAACTATAAATACGTCATATCTTAACACACACAGCACGTTTAGACTCTAAATGGCCGTTTTCTCGCCTCAAATTATCTTAAAACTGCGTTCCGTGACACAGAAAAGTGAGAAACGGCCACTGTTTCAACAACAACAGTCTTTCTCTCTCTTTCTCTCTCAGACGCCATTGCTCACTGTAGCCAAAAGCACAACAACTCTGCGCGGCGACCCCTCATGTGTGTTTAAAGTCATTCAATTCAATTCATACTGATCGGGCGGGAAATTGCAGCGCACATCCGTCCACGACGCTGAAGTATGAAGGCTCGAGGGGTCTCCGCGGTGACGCAGTCGGATAACGCATTACGCAGTCGGAGAAGTATAATGTGGCCTTTATTCTGACCGGGTCACGAACCCGGGTCTTCTTGCGTCAAAGGCAAGAGCGCTAATCACTACTAGTTTTAGCAATAAAAACAGTTGGCCCATTGATTGATCAAAACATTTTACTTCCATTTATCATGCTGCTGATTTTCTATCAGATTTATGAACAACATATTTAAGAGACATCTGTGTGAGGAGTCGAGCAGTTCAGTATTTTTGCCTTTTCTATGCTTAACTGCCAAATGCACTTCTTTGCAATTAATATAATATATAACTCATAAAAAATACAGCTGAATTTGCAGTAATGTTCATGTCTCCACTGCACTAGTTCCTATCTAATGTCGCCTATAATGTGGAAATGCGTTGACTTGTTGCTTAAGAGTGTGGCTCGAAATATCTGCATGTTTCTCAAGTTACTGATTATAAATAATCTAATTTATTGATGCGCGCCGCGTTTCCACTTATCAACAAGTGCTTGGGTTCATTATCAGGTATAATTATAATCCTCACCGCTGCATTTTACATGATTAGGCCAAGTGGTCTTCCTTTAGCAGGAGACACGTAAATAACAATCTTGTTAATCATTAAATGCTCTGCAAGACAAACCCCGTGGTCTCCAGCTCCAGTTGCCACAAACCTCCCTGTAATGATTTCACTAATGCTTTTAATCGTTTTGTTTTCTTTGTGTCTGGCAGGGCTGTCGAGGTTAAAAGAGCAAAATCTGCTCAGCCAACCTTAGAAAAGTCAGATCTGTTGCCTGAATGATTTCTGAATGAATGATGAATGTTCATTCATTTCTTCCTTCGAGCCTTTTCTGGTGATTCATGATCACGTGGACCAGTATCCTGTTATTCACAGTAATGCTCAATCATTATGTTTTGTGCATGTTGGTACATTTACCCGGCTTATCCTGTTTTTTTTTTTTTTATTATTATTATTATTAACCATGCTCTCTAATCCCAGGTATGGAGTAAGAACAATATTAAATTCCTTGTTTACACATGTATTGATTCATCTTTTATGAGATCAATAAAAGCTGTTTCCAGGAAGGTAGTGTTCAAAACTTTCCTTTTTTTGGAAACAGGATCAGTGAAGTTAGATTAGTGGGTCAGACAGTTAACTTTGGGCTTAACTCAGACTGGATTTCTGAGGCTTACGTCTGTGTTTTAATAAACTCACTGGTCCAACTTACACTTTGGAGAGTTTTGCTGTATGCCAGAACTATACTCAAGATATCAGAGTCTTCAAAGGTATTTAAAGGAGTCACCGTCATAAAAACTTTGTCTCCAACTTCAGAACATTAGGTGGTAGAACATTTTATCAAGTGTAAAGGTTGTGCACTGTGCCAGTAAAGGCCAGTGAGAAACCTCATTGTGTCTTTATAGTTGTATGACAGTGCAGTAAGAGTTTATAGTGCAGTTATGGACCCGGAGTGGAGAGACTGTAGCTGCACTGCATGGCCTTTTTTCGGGAAAATTGTTGTCGCACCTCAATTGTGGCTGGTCACCTGAGGCTGTTTCTCTGTTGCCATTTTAGATACAGGAGCGTTAAGACACGAAACACTGATTTCCAGTCACACACAAACCCCTCAGCTCACTATGATCCTGGTCTCCACAGTGAGTCAAATATTATTATTGAGTTGTTCTTATCATAAGTCATTTGTTGCTGCTGGTTCTAAAAGTTGAGAATATCATCTGTTGTGTTTGATTTCAGTGAGTGATTCATTCAGTATCAGTTAAAGAGGCCATTGTTTGTTGCTTTTATTACTTTGAGCATCATTTTTTTTACTATGTCGGGTGATCTTTTGTGATTCTCTTGAGATCTAGGATGGTTGAGGATGCTTGCAAACAATTTAATCCTGACACTTTCATGTTGAGAGTCGGTGAATCCATCTGACAGACACAGACAGACAGTGTTTTTTTGGAAGAGTTCAGGTAGAGGAGAAGGAGGATGTAGTCGCCTCACTACGTCACACACACAGACCTTCATCATTTTGTGCTTTTCCTGTAACTAAGGCAGTTTCTCCTCCAGGAATCATCTCTGCATTGGCAGCAGAAACCAGCATTACTGTAATAGCGCGTCTCAACATGAAGGAAAGCAAAACGGGTAGTAATTATATTTTCCTATATCCAGTCAAGGCTAATAAATAATGTGGGTCAAGTCTCCATGAGGATCTGTCGGCTCATCCTCTCCTAAATGAAATATGTACATCTCAATATGTTGAATTTGTACGTGATTGGCCGCATTGTTACTATATTAAAGGGCCACTTCAACCAAAAATTTTTTTTTTTTTTTTTACTAATTGCCAAAGATAAATGTGTTATTCTATCACCAGACAGTCGATCTGATATGCATGTCTCATTCCCACAACAGCAGAGGATGTTGCATTGATGTTTTATAAAATGTGAAAGTCACTTCCTTTCTTCAAAGACAATAAAAGCCCTACACCTACTTACTGTGTTTCCACCAAGTTTTATGAGTAAAAGATCTGAAAAAAATCAACCCAATAAATTAATTTAAAAAAAAACCTGGTCAAATATAATCTGACTAGAATGTGAATTAAACAAACACAGTAGTATCATAGTGATTTTAAGTTTATTCTTCTTTTGTCCAAGTGGGAAACATGAGTGTAAAGCCCAATTTATACTCCTGCGTAAAGTGCTCTGCGTAGCCTACGCAGAGTCTCTGCGTCGACGCAGAACCTGTCGAAGAGCCTCTGCGTCGTCTCCGGGTGCACGGAATATTTGTGAAGTGTTCGTCTCTCCGTCAAGGGACAACGGAGACGGCAAGAGCTGCGATTGGTCCTCAGGACAGGCCGAGCGAAGCTGCTCTGTGCCAGCTCACAGTGAGCACCGAGCGTCCACAGAGGGCGGAGCTGAACACCGCCGACTTTGTCGCTGCCGAACTATAAATACGTCATATCTTAACACACACAGCACATGTTTAGACTCTAAATGGCCAATTTCTCGCCTCAAATTATCTTAAAACTGCGTTCCGGGACACAGAAAAGTGACAAACGGCCACTGTTTCAACTACAACAGTCTTTCTCCCTCGGACGCCATTGCTCACTGTAGCCAAAAGCACAACAACCTTGCGAAGCGACCCCTACTGATCGGGCGGGAAATTGCAGTGCCTATCCGTCACCACGACGCAGAAGTATAAAGGCTCGAGTGGTCTACGTGGTGACGCAGACGGATAGCGCATTACGCAGTCGGAGAAGTATAATGTGGCTCTAACACTTTCAGAAGCAAACTAAGCTGAAGTTGACATTTTTAACCTACCACACAGAAACCTCTGGCAGGATCTGAGTTCAGAGCCGCAGAGTCAGCGTGGCTCCAGAGGCTCAGCATCTCTCTTTTTTTGTTAAGTGAGTCTAACTCATTTTTCATTCAATATCCCTGCTCACTGGTTCCCACAACCTTTATTTTCGCTGGTTGCCATAGCCGGAGTATGTTTGTGGTTTTTTTTTGGAGGGTGTGGTGAGTGACTTTTGGTGGCTGATTGTATTAGCTAGCAAAGCTGGTTTGGAACTTGGAAACATTGGGGGGAAAAAAAATAAAAATAAATATATGACTCATAAACTGCTGTTTCATCCCTTCTGCTTTTCTGTCACTACATCTTTCTTGAGATCCACCCACTCCAACCCAAGCCAAATGATGTGATACTTGATCAGAGATGCAACAGAAAACGGGATTAAGCAGCATTTACGATCCACAACTCCACCCGATTAATCTGTTTTTTTATTTAATTGGTAGGAGCTCAATACAGACTAGTAAATGCAGCACTTAAGTAACTACTTACTTTTATACAGTCCTAAAGAGATGATCTTATAGAGTTAAGTGCTTTCTGTGACTCATCTGCTCAAAGATGTCTCAGATTTTTTTTGTTGTTGACCAGAATTAAAGTCTGTCTCTCTCTCCCTTTTCCTGTCTGTCTCTAGTTATCCCGGCCATGTGGTTGGCAGCACTTTAAAAGCCCAGAGGGAAAATCCAGAGATGACTGTTCGTAACACAGATCCTGTCCTGACGAGGACGAAACAGAGACTGGAACAGCTAACACAGGTAGATTTTTTTAGACTTTTCACAGTCCATCCAAATTAGATATGTCCATCCATCCGATGTCTTTTGCGCCTCTTTTCTTTTTTTTTGAGAGTTGTTAGCATGAAATCCCAGCTGACACTGGGTGAGAGTTGGGGGAACACACTGTGGACAGATTGACAGTTTATCACAGGGACAACATAAGGAATATGACAATATTGGGTCCAGACATTTTCCAGAAGTTGTCAATCAAACACATAGAAGGCAAGAGGAGACACAACTTCTCACTTTTAATCCAGTGCTACTATAATTGCACCTAGATCAGCAACACATAGACGGGCTATTCCATTGAGAATATTGACTTGAAATGAGTTTATTTGTTTCCTGTATTCTCAACCAGGCCATGATGTATACTTTCCTTCAGCATATAAAGTTTTCAAATACCAGAGAACCTTTTGACACAGGTAGGATCAGACATGTTTTTTAACACTTAGTGTCGCAGGTGCACCCATGGTAATTTGCTGCGGGAATAATACACAAGTCTTCATATGGACATCCTGGGGGTGTGTGTTTATAGGTCACATATTCAGAAAAGTGTTTTTTTCGTATTCTTATGTGTTGTTGAGTCAAAGTTATGATTTATTTTACATGGCATTTTAGTAGCGATATAAAGTAGCAGTAATTGTGCAGTAGTCACAAAGTTAGACCGTTTTTATTTTGTTTTTGTTCAGTAAAAATGAGCCAAGCAAACTTCCAAATTTCACAAATTATATTTGTGAAATTATAGGTGTGTTTATATTAGGGATGTGAATCTTTGGGTGGCTCACGATTCGATTCAATTCCGATTCTTAGGGTCACGATTTGATTCAAAATCGATTCTCGATTCAACCAATTTGATTCATACAATTCTCGAGTCAAACGATTCTCCATTAAAAAATTGATACAATGCATAGTGTGTTAAGGCAAATTATGGCATCAAAACAATACACTTTGTATAAGATAATGTGATCACACAAAGGCAAACTTACAGACAAAAGTTAACATTTATTCATTCAAAACAAATAAAAACTTACTTACTGTACAACAAAATAACTTGCATAAATAAAAGCTTAGACTAGCTGCTGTTTTCTCCCAGATGTTACACAAAGAAACTGGTGTTATTTTTCAAAATAGAAACTAAAAATCAATTTTTGAAGTTTATGAATTGATTCAGAATTGTGGATGATTAGAATATGTGAATCGATTTTTTTTCCCCCACCCCTAGTTTATATAGTTGAATTAGTTGAAATGATTTTTCTTTGTCATGTAAGAGTATGTAAGACACTCTATATTGCACATAGCCTCTGTATATACTGTTTTATTTATTTAACATAGTTATGGAAAAAGCAACGGAAATGCTCTGTGTTCAATCTCAGGGTTAAATCTGGATTTATATTTATATCAGTGTGAATGCATAAATAATCTTAAAACCTACGGTATTTCAAATAATAATTATTAGTTTATTAGTATCGCTGTTTTATAAATCTGTTTTATTGTGTTACCATAATGAAACTTGTTTTAATTTGGACACAGCTCCCTTTTAATGTCTTTAGACACATTGTAGTAGTGTCCTGTTCCCTGTGCACATCCACTTCCTCTTAAAAATTGTTCTGTAACCACTCAGCTTGGCTTTGACATAGTTCTCAGTCAGGACAAGCTGCAGTGATGACAGAAAAAGTTATGGGCTATTCTGGCAATCAATAAGTCAACTTTCCAAACATAAATGCTGAATGATTTATACTTACAGCTTTACAGTGATTGCATTTCAGTCCCACTTCAGACTCAGGGAAAACACAAGTAATTGTAATTTGCAGGCCTATATTGTTAATGTGTCCCACTATGCTGGATCGCTGGATATTCCCTGGCCTCTGCTGTAAGCCTGTAATTTGGAAATGTCCTCTAATTTCTCTCGCGCTCACCTTGGCCATGACACCGTGACACCATGACATATTATGGTGGTTAGATTGCTGCACAAATGATGCCATACTTTGCCCCTAATGAATCAAATGATTCATATCTATACTGAAGATAACGATGCAATAAAACAGCAATGCTATTTTTTTACTGTGATCTTTGGATGTTATCATTAAAATAACATATTAATATTGCATCCCTGGTATTTCTGTAGTGTAGTGTAGGTGAAACACGAGTGGCATGGGCACCAAGAGTGTGTGTGTGTGTGTGTGTACAAAAACAGTGACCTTCTCGGAACCAGTAGTCGTCATGGAGACCAAAAGCCTGGTCCTAATAAGGCAGAACATAATGTTTCTGTTTGGTGCGAGTAGGGTTAGATAGATAGATAGATAGATAGATAGATAGATAGATAGATAGATAGATAGATAGATAGATAGATAGATAGATAGATAGATAGATAGATAGATAGATAGATAGATAGATTAGCTGGTTTTAGTTAAGGTAAGGGAGAAGACTTTCGTGAGGCTGCCCAAATGAATGGAAGTCAATGCAGAGTCCTTAAAAACATAGCTGTGCGAACCTCTGTGTGTGTTCTTATGTGGGGCTTTGTGGGGACATTTTGGCTGATCACATCTTTAAAAAGGTTTTTGGGGGTTAAGACCTGGTTTTAGGATAAGGGTTAGAATTGGGTTTATTCTAGGGTTAGGATAAGGGGCTAGGGAATGCATTATGTCTCTAAGGGTCCTCACTACGAACATGTGTGTGTGTGAAATCATCATCCGGCTCTCAGTCATTCATTATCATCTCCAATGTGAAGCACCGCTTCACCCAATAAATTCAAATGTCAGCAGCACATCCAGCAGAGACATAGATGAACACACACACACGCAATAATACATTAATTAAAGCACCAATTTGACCTGATTTATGCAGCACCTTCAGAGGCATTCAGGACAGCACAGCACTATGGTGATCCATAAAGTAATATAAATAGAATCCATATAAAAAATGATGCATAAAAGCCATGTACGAGTCAGTATTTGTGCAAAAGCGTGTGTGGTTATGTTCAGAAACACTCAAGAGACAGATTGATTTGTGTACATAAACAGGAAGGTCAAGGCAAAAATGCAAACAAAATTACAACAGAGAAACAAATGGTGTGACGTCAAACAAAATCACAGCTAACAATTCATTAGTCCATTGTTAGTCTCTTGTTGTCGCTCTGAACTGTCCTGTGATTGGTCAGTGTCTCCCATCACTGGCCAGACTTCCCCAGGGTTCCACAAGAGCCGGGAAGATGTGCTCAAGTCTTGTCCTTCCCCAGATCTCCTTATTTGCAATATTCTGTTCAGGAAGTATTGTTGAATTATTGATTAATAACACAACAAATATGCTTCCAAATTCCAATGAAATCTTCTCTGAATCTTATATGTAATCCCATGCAAAACATGCTCACAATAGAGCCCATGGTCTTCTGGAGTGATGATGGTGATGGTGATGATGTTTCCAGGCCACAACATGATCAGATTTAACACAGCTCATCTGCATTGCAAACTATGCTTGGTTATAAAGAGCATGCCTTTTCTCTTCACCATCCTTTTGACAAAAATACAAGACTCTGCACACAAACAATCCCCATGTCCTTTTTAAAATCCAGGGAATGGGTTGTTCATGTTTCGTTCTGGTGCTGCAGAGGGTGGAAGCCGTTCATCAGAGGCACATGCATTAAAGCTGGCCATTTATTAATTACTATTCATGCTTGTCATGTGTGCCATTTACACTCTGGCACTGCTTGGATGAGTGGAGGGAGGAAATATGAAGCAGGACAAAGAAGCATCCTTGGAATTTTAATTATTTTGCTTTAAATGTTTTGCTTTTTCTTTTTTTACTCTCTCTATCTTTCTTCAAATCTGCTGTAATCTTTCACTGTCCCAGATTGTATTACATGTTAATTAGACCTTTGCAGTGGGGGTTATGTTTCACACAGGCTCTGTCCTCTAATGGGGCAATTAAAATGTGTATGTTCATGCTCAGCCAATCAGGAAGAGCCTAATCCTTCTGCCCTTCTATTGAAAGGGTCGTGGACATTCTTCATCCAACCTTTTTTTTTCCTGATGTGGTAGCGAATGACAAACATTCACTCTTCCTGCTTTAACTTAGTCCCATAAAATCTTAATTTAATCAGTGAGTCTCATCACAAATGGCTTTGTCATGTTTTCGTTATGACACTTTATTCTCTCAGTGTTTTCCAATGCAAAAAAAAAAGGTGTGGCTCGTCATTGGTTACAACTAATACTTCACACATCTCCTCATGAGTGAACGCTGAAGTTCACATGAGAGCAATTGTTCAATTTAGGAGACATTTACAGGAAAAAATTATAAAGAAAGATATAAAATTTGCTTGACAGATTTGATAACTAGTTCAACAGTTTTGTAATGTAATGACTCAAGCAATGAAATAAAAACTATTGGTTTTATTAGGAACGATTATTCAGCATCCATAAGTATAGTTCATTGTGACTGACATGACATAAGCAAATGATAATGTTATAAAACAGCAGAGAATTGTATGAAAGCAACTGATGCATGTCCAAATGTATAAAATGCATGTATAAAATAGCCTGTCTCTACCAAAATGATTTATTGGCTAAGTGAAATAATTTAGTGGACAATGCTGTGGCAATTTGAACTCTCAATATTGCATTTTTATAGGATTGCGGTTGGGTGGGCAATATAAGCTCAAAATCATATCACGATATTCCATCTTGATGTCACAATAAAGCTAGCTAGCAAGATAGATAGATAGATAGATAGATAGATAGATAGATAGATAGATAGATAGATAGATAGATAGATAGACAGCCAGACAGACTCTCTGACCATTTGTCAGAGAATATGAATGCTAACAGGTTTTAGAAATAACTTGACTCATCTCATGCGACGTCTCTGTCCCACACAGTCATCAATACTGTTAATATTTCACTCTTAACTCACAAACTACATCAGTGCGTCCTCACACATTTGTTTCAAGTCTGAAAAAATTATTTATATAATTGTAAATGGTGTTAATTGTTGGGATGTTGGGAAAAGGAGCAGTCATTATCACTAAAGTATCACAGTTCTGTTTTTCTTGTATAGAATTTCATGAAGTTGTTTTTTCCTCTGTCAGCTTTTTTGTTTGTTTTTAAATATATTTATATTTATAACATGTAAACAACGTCCACCCTGTTGCCAGAAGTTTTTCCTGCATTAATTATCATTAACTAGATGGGACAGACATGTCTGGCGCTACAACTTACAACAATAATTTCACCTGCTGACACGTTATTGGTATCACTGGAGAGTTTCAATGCCACATGGACCAAGTTAAAATTCAAACCTTTCCACATGATTAAAGTGACACAGTCACGGTGGAAACCAAGCTGTAATGTATTTTTGTCCTCCCTCAGACCTAATTTGCAGTCCAGTGGCACAATGGTGAATCACCGCACACAGACCAGTCTGTCTCCACGTCCCCTCGGACATATTGCCGTATAATAACCTTGGTTCCCCTTGTTTCCCCGGCTGTCCCTCACCTACTGCAGGGGCTGAGGCCATGTCCCTCCTTAATGCACCCACCCAGTTACACCACAATAAAAAAGGTAGACTCTATCCCAGATTGGTATTTCAAAGCAAGTTAAAACACCCATCAGTGAAATGCTTTACACATGTTTTGTCCACGTTCTGTTCTGTTCATACACATTTATCAGCAGGGAAACAACAGAACAACAATTGTGAGTAGCATTTGCATAAAAAACAGCTGAGTATTACTTGTAAATGACTTTATATTGACACACAAACATTATGCAGTTATGAATAATATTTAAAAACATCTGTGCTCCACCTTGGCATTTGCACTTGTTTCATGTGCTGGACACATTTGTCTTTTTTTTTTTTTTTTTTTTTTTTTTTCATTAAAAATAATCTTTGTGACATCTCACTCTCTGTATAAAGAATAATGTTATCTTCTGGCAAAATAAAACAAAAATAAAAATGTCAGAATAATACATCACCGCCTTTAAAAAAACATTTGCCTTATCTTTGGCTTCAGCTAAAATGTATGTGTTGCCTGCCCTTAGCTCACCTCACAATACGCATTCATCATTTTGTGAACCAATTATATCTTGTTGTCACGTTGTTTTCACCTGAAATTCCAATGTTTTTTTTTTTGTTGTTTCAAACTTAGACAAAAATGTCATCTTCTCATATTTTGATAAATCCACAAATACTGTAAATACTGAATATTTGACACAAAAATTCAAACTATTTGATTGTATCTGGCATTACAGGACATCGCACACTGTGAATGAACTAAAAAGTAAATAGTATGGATTCATGCAGAGACACTATGACCTCAGTTACCCTTTGATCTGCCCCATGACCCATCATGTGTCTGTTTTTCCTTGGTATTTAGTGTTTCTGTGCATGTTTGTTTGTTTGTTTGTTTTTATAGGAAAACACAGAAAAAAAACATCCCAAATGTTATTTAGCATTTTTCTGTTGTAGTATTGTGATTGATGAGATTGGTGAGATTGATGCTACTGTTATAGGAGAGAAGACTTTCCAGTCTTCCTTCTGAAGCAGCTACAAATCAACAACAATAACAGCATAATAGCGTAATAGCACACTCAGTATAAGGACTGAAAGTGTTTGTATCATGCTTATGTAAATGTATGTGTGTATTTTATTTAGGAACTGTTAGTGGAGCTTGGCTGGGCAAGAAAATCAAAAATGAGGGTTGAAGAAGAGCAAGGAGGGAGCATGCAGACAGACAGAGGCAGTGGAACCGACTGTGATGATGAAGATGGTTGTGAAGCATCTGGGTGGGAGACGGGTGAGTCACACACACACACATACTGAACCAGGTAATGCCTAAACATAAACCATAATGCACTAATCACCAAAGAATATAGTGATGTCTAAGTAAAGAGCATAATCTGGGCTACCAGACATATTTTTTAATAACATAACAACTAAATAAGACTACATATCAAACTCCATACAGCGCAGCTGTGTGTCAACTCACTAGCCACATTTCTGGATCTAGCACCCGAGCACTTTATTCAGAACACACAAACCTGAAATCTTTTCATTTGTGCTGTCCGCCATCTTCATTACCATCTTCTTCACCAGTAACACATAACCTAACCACAATTCAAATCTTAAGGCCACATTATACTTCTCCGACTGCGTAATGCGTTATCCGTCTGCGTCACCACGTAGACCACTCAAGCCTTTATACTTCTGCGTCGTGGTGACGGATAGGCGCTGCAATTTCCCGCCCGATCAGTAGGGGTCGCTGCGCAAGGTTGTTGTGCTTTTGGCTACAGTGAGCAATGGCGTCCGAGGGAGAAAGACTGTTGTTGTTGAAACAGCGGCCGTCACTTTTCTGTGTCCCGGAACGCAGTTTTAAGATAATTTGAGGCGAGAAATTGGCCATTTAGAGTCTAAACATGTGCTGTGTGTGTTAAGATATGACGTATTTATAGTTCGGCAGCGACGAAGTCGGCGGTGTTAAGCTCCGCCCTCTGTAGACGCTCGCTGCTCACTGTGAGCCGGCACAGAGCAGCTTAGCTCGGCCTGTCCTGAGGACCAATCGCAGCTCTTGCCGTCTCCGTTGTCCCTTGACGGAGTGACGGACACTTAAAAAATATTCCGTGCACCTGGAGACGACGCAGAGGCTCTTCGACAGGTTCTGCGTCGACGCAGAGGACTCTGCGTAGCCTACGCAGAGCACTTTACGCAGGAGTATAAATTGGGCTTTAGTCCTAAACCTAACCAGGAATACTGGTCCTGACAAGGTCAGTGCTTATTCCAGAAAAGGCCCTAAAAAGGGGTCACGAATGGGGCTTTTCCACTACGTGGTCCTGGCATGGTGTGACCCGGCGAGTTATTTTGACATCACCAGACTGCTGGCCACTGATTGGTTAGAGTGTCGTCACTGCAAGAGTCCTGAGCATGATGTCCTACACAAGAATCAAACGTAACAATGCCAAGCTGTAAATAGTTAAAAAGACTCAGAAATCCTGAAAATGTGCACTCATCTCAATATTTAGCAGAGGAGTCTGGTGTATTTAGAGACAGAACTGCTGAAAGCCGGCGATCACAACGTATTTCAGTGCAGTGACTGTGTCAGACGGAGTCTGTGCTCCGGTCACGCAAGAAGTACTGAACGATTCTGTCAACAATCATTTTTCTGATATTCATGTGTGTCGCATGTAAAACAAAGTCGCGCCACTCTCATGCAGCCGTGCTCTGATGACTCCACCTATGAGGAGGTACTACAGTAATGGAAAACAAACTAAACTGTGTAGAGTCGAGCCGGGACTATGTAGAGGAAAAGAACCAGCATACAAGTAAATGGGAAAAATCAACACACATACACATGAGTGATGCAGTTTCAAGCTTTTCTTTGGCTTATAGAAAATATAGGGATACATGATTATCTATGTAGTACTTACTCACCATGATTGTACTTACTCACATACATAATAAATAAAAGAGGGCACACAGAGACAGTTCACTGGCATGGTTGGAGCCAGTGGAGGGTTTTTTTCTTCCTTTCCTGTGCCAGCAGGGAAATGCCCAGAGGCAGCGATAACACTGTTACTCTGCTGCCTCAGCAGTTTATTTCCCTCCCTGACCAGAATAAAAAATGCACTAACATCCAGGTCACCCCAAAAACAGAAATGAAAAAAAAAACTCCCAAATGAATTATCCACTTATTATTCGACTTACTTATCGCGCTTATACTACTGTCACAGAGACATCCAGGGGCCCCCGATGCATCCCCCCCTCCCCCCCACACACAGTAAATCAAATAAAAATGTGGTGTTATGTAATTTATCAATGAGAAAACTTTGCTATTATGTTGAGGTGTTGCCAAAACACTGCCCATGTCACCACTTGCCCCAGATTTACATCATACCTCACAGTGCAGGTGAACCTGCAGCACTTTCCACAAAGGACGACTCTTGGTCCATATTCCAACCATTTCATTTCGGACTTTTGCTTTCAGCATCTCATTATATTGCTCATGTTTCAGAGAACGTGGGATAATTCCTTAACCCACAGTGTGGGTTATCCTCTGCCTTCCCTCAGTCGTGATATGCAACACATCACTCTGTGTGCGTTGTGGCAATGTCAACACCGACACAAACATAAAACTCCACTATACTCATAGCCTGAATCTGCATTTAGTTTGGATTGAATACAACATATATTTATTTTTTGCACTATGCTTTGAAATCTGGTTTTAAGAGGATGAATACATGATTTAAGGCACGAGTTAAAGATCCAGCGTGTTATAGTTAGTAACACGTAATGGTGAGACTGCAGATGTGTCCTTGGGCGAGACACTTAACCCCAGGTTGCAGCATGTGAATGGGCATGTGAGATTATAGAAAAAATGCTCTGCACATAAATATGTTGTAAGTGTGAGCGAATGGTTTTGAATGGGTGAATGGCAAAGCTGTAGTGTAACGCTGCTTTGAGTGATCATCAGCACTGGAAAGACCACAGAAGACTCTTCTGCTCATCCCTCTCTTTCTCAAGGCCACCTGAGAACTAACGTGGCCTTCACATACTAAAAATAATACAACCTCTGTTAACTGTTACCAGTTTGCTGATCTCTCTGCTGCCCTCCCTCTTTGTCAATGGTTTATGCTTCAGATTAATGTGGACATACATGCATAAGCTCCTCCCCCTCAAACTGAGAAATGCATGTCCATTCAGACTGACCTGGCAGTCCAAGTTGGCTGGCTCGTCACATTTGATCGGCTTATTCTAAGGCCACAAATACCAAACGAAGCAATGATACACTTGGACAAACGTACTCGTAGCTGCATAAATGATAGTTTGTGTTACGTGTTCCTTTCCATGTCATTTATTTTGTCCTGTTTTTGTGCTCGTGGACAGAGGAATGTGTTTTCTGACGATGTTGTTTGTGGTCACAAGCAGCATCGAGGCTAAAGAAGTGTTGCTTGATTTTAAAGTTTGTAAGAAAAGTAATTTTTGAGGATTTTGTGTTGGCGGTTGTGTGTTGTAATGTATTAACAGTTCGACGGTGGATTGAGATGCACTAGATGTGTAAGACCAAATTTATTGTATTTATCTATTGTTTATTTAGCGAGGGAGGTCTGTTGAGATACAGAATCTCTTCTCCCAGGGAGTCAAATAGTACAAATAGTTAGGGAGACGAAGCAATTTCAGACATAAAACTCGCAAACAGACTATAACGGCTAGAAGGAAGTTGTTAAAGGAGAGTAATAAAGAGACACATAATAAAAGTAAAGTGCAGAAGTATACAGGCCATACCAACAAGATCCTCAATTCAAACCCCTCAATGTTGTTGTTTCTCTCATTATGCATGACCATCATGTTAATCAGGCCTCCTGGATTTATTTTGATTTTATGGCTGTAGAATTGACAAAGAAATGTTCAATGAGTGAGTGCTTGTGCCTCTTTTTACAAGATAACTTTCATTTTCGATATCACAGCTATTCAACCGTTGAGGAATTACCAGAGGTGGAAAGTAACGAAATACATTTACTTCAGTAATTAAGTTACTGTATTGAATACTTTTTTTGTGTATTTTGTATTTTTTAAGTACAATTTAAAATCAGGATTTTGTATTCATTTTATTTTGTAATATCATGTGTCGCGCCTGCGCATGAGCTCCAAAATAGTTTTGGATTTCTGACCTCTTGTCATATTTCTACTACTCTCACACCCCACGCAAAGTAACTAAGTAACTTTTACTTAGTACATTTCAAATTAACTACTTTTTACTTCTGCTTGAGTACATTTTCAGATGACTACTTTTACTTCTACTTCAGTATCATCAAAGTATTGGTACTTTTACTTGAGTACAATATTTTAGTACTTTTTCCACTGGGAATTACAGTACTGAGAAACTGACTCGCATGGTGAATCTCGTCTGTGATTGTAACGGTTGTTCCGCAGAGGTGCCGAGGGCTACCGTAATGACAAGTATATGGGGGCAAAGCTCTATTTCTCTGCTTTCTCAGAACTAAGTCTCTCTCTTTTGCTGTATCCATCCATCCATCCATCTTCTACCGCTTTATCCTCCATGTGAGGGTTGCGCAGGGTGCTGTGCCAATCTCAGCTGACATAGGGCGAAAGGCAGGGTCACACTCTGGACAGGTCGCCAGTCCATAGTTTCTGAATTTTTTGCGCATAGAAGGAGAAAGCAGTTTTACCAAAACTCTGAGTTCATGCTCTCAGTGTCATCAATATACAGCTAAAACAAGTGCTGTGAAAATGACTCGTACATAAAGACTGATACATAAAATTAAACCTCTACCGTGAGAAACATGGCGGTATTTTTCACGAATGACCCCATTGATCGACGCAAGAAGCTAGACCACAAATAAGGTTTATTTCTGTCACTTCGCACTGAATATTTTATTGAGTATTGTGACCTTCATTCAAACTTTCCCGGAGATTAAAAGCAAATAGATCCCACTCTGTGGAATATCAATGATATATCCTGCTATGGCTACGATTACAGCTCATGTTTAACTTCAGCTGGAAAAACACATTGGTGGATCAACCGTCATCTTTGCAGTCCTGGAACTTTCCATGACACCCAAGTGGATCGTGAGTGGAGTCTCTGTGGTGACACTGATGACCAGAGCAAATTCCGGTCAAATCAATAACATCATTAGCATCATTACAGTGTTTGTAGTTTCTCTCGATCGGAAATAGTGCTAAAGCTGAAACAGAAATGATTGATTTATGAATTTAACAAAGGCGTGTTCTTCACACACTCGTGATCCCAATGTATTGGTGATGATGTCATTGAGCGATGCCCCCCAGTCAGGATGTAGCAGGGTCAAAGGTCCTGGTCAGGGCACTGTCCTCATTATCGCTGCCGTTCGTGAATTATGATTCCCCCGTCAAAAAGCATCAATATTCTGTAGCTTGTTTGTCCTTTATGATGCTGTAGAAGGCTGTGGAGCAGTACTTTGTTTTCAACCCTGTAACACCTTAGGCTCAAAATGTCCGTCTGACCTTTTTTGCTTATTGTATCCATAAACCCATATTTATGGCGATTATTGTCTTTGTGTATTTAAACATGATTCTGGTCTCCACATCATTTTTTTTCCCCACTAAATTCAAATTGTTAGGTGGAGTTTGAGGTTTTTCTTGAGTTTTATTTAGGGCTTACGCCTGGTGTCAGCATAGCTATTCTTCTTAGGACACTGCAAAGCGTTAACCATAACCATAACCAGTTAATGCCTAAACCTAACCTTAACATGTAAACACAAGGAGGAACTTCATTAGTTCCCGGTTTTGGTCTTCAAGAAGACAACTGGTTCCCGACGAGGTTAGTGTGTAGGTCCTAAAGAAGAGACGAGGTAAAAAGAGGTAACAAATACAAATAAATCACATCAGAAGTTATTATTTAATCCCAACACTGATCATTGAGAACAGTTTGTGGACGACCATGTTCAACTCCCCAGACATTACATGTATGTCTACTCTCCGTGCTGAACTTACATTTAAATATGTGTTATCTTATCCTCCATCACCCCCTTATTTAACCGCGCTGAACGTAAGATATCTGTTGTTGCATTTGTCACACCCTTTCCGCTAACCTTGATGTGTCAGATCTGCAGAAAGTCACGCCTCCCACTGGGCCTGTAACTAGTACATTGGCTATTTACAGAGAAAATTGCAGGTTATGATTTACAGAGCTGGTGGGAGCACTTTGGGATCATGTCTCTCAAGCTGCGTTGAATTCCTAAAGGAGGAATTCACTATAAAGAATGGCCGAAAGGGGATCTGCTGCTCGGCAAATGTGGATATAAACAAGCCGCGCATGCACTGAAGCGGGCAGCGGTGATGCAGTAACAACCAAACCACACAATTCACAGAGATATAGCACCTCATTTATTTTTGAATTATATATAAATTGCCTCCAAGCCACTTGACTTTTCTAAATCTCAATCGCTGAAATCTGGAGCTTATTGTTTCCCAGAGTTTCCCAGAGATTGTGGACAAATAGACGTTCGTCGAGTTTTTTAGGCATGAAAAAACAACAAAAAAAATGTTTGCATGTTTGCAGACAGAACATCTGTGCATGCAGCTGGGTTTCCCCCCCCTCTAATCTAGTACATGTTATGGATGACCCCATTCTCTGTCTGCCTGGCTGAAGTAGATCTAGTATTATGCTCCTCCTTGACTCCTAATGTTTTCCTTAATATTGACCCACTGTTATCTTAGACACACATGCAATGGTGTTTATCCATGAGCTGCAGATATGAACAGGGGTTGAATAAAAGGAAGAAAATACAGTTATTATTCCTCCTAATGAATTCTGAGGCAGGACAAGAGAAGTGTGCGATGAGAGGTGGGGGGTGTGCGGTCGCCTGTGTTTTTATCTTTGTGGACCATTTAAATGTAAGAATTAGATTCAGTCTGGCTGATACAGTACACAGACTGTTGCTATTTAAAGTCTATTTCACACACGAAGGAATGTTGATCTCACTCCAGAGAAAGAGAGAGACTCTCTTGGCAAACTTGTGTTCACAGATCAAAAACAAAAACGAAAAAGCCACGCATCTTTACAGCGGAGCAGATAAAAGTGGGGGAGCTTAAAGTCAATGCAATTTGTGCCACCTTTTTAAAGAGCCAGCTGGATGAAAGTCCAACTGTTTGAAATCACCAGAGGTTCTGCACTTACATGTTTCATAATTGACTGTATTATTTTTAGAAGTTGTTATTTTATTTATTTATTTATTTATTTTTTACCACAGTGAGATAATTATCACACTCGGAATTGTCAGAGATGGTGGTTTGTTCCAGAAACTTGTTTCTTTGTTTTGTGTGATTTCTCACCCTTACTTTCCCTGGAATTCACCAAGATTAAACGGATTGATTTTTCTCCCCTCAACCCTGCACAGAGCCATCATCGGCTGCCCTTTCTCCGATCTCTCGGTCTCCCCAGACATATTCAGGTCCTATAACGTCAATAATGTAAATGTAATCACAGCTTCTCCCCTCTTCTCTTCTCTTCTCTTCTCATCTCTTCTCTTCTCTTTTGCCATGTCATCATAATTGCCATGTCATAAACTGTGATGTGGTGGATACAGAGGTGGGAATGATGCTGTAACCTCAAGGTATCCACGACGAGTCACTACATACAGCCACTAATACCAGGCTGGAAAGCACCAGAATTTTTTTTTTTTTTTTCTCCCATCAACACTAATGTCTTATTGAACTCCGGGACAAAGGGGACAGTTGAGCAACTCTTTTCCATCTCTTCACCAAGTCTAGATGTATTTGCACAAACGTGTATGTGAGAGAATGAGTGTTCTCACAGGGGGCACTCGGTCACTGTAACCATGGTTACCAGGTGGTCTGCCCTCCCATGGGTGCCTATGTGATGACAGTGAAGAAGGAGAAAGAGGGAGGTAGAGCTGGGGTGTGGTAGACTCTGTGCTACATCTCTTGGCCAAGTACATGATCATTTTACATTGTGCTTTCTGTGAATTCTCTTAAAAATCAAGCTCTATGCATTAAAACTGTCCTTATTTGTATTTCGCCTACATAAACAATAGAATAGTACAATTGCAATTGCCGAAGAATTGTTCTTCGCTTCTATCCATCTTCCTTCCACCGTCTTTACCGTGCTCTACTGGCCTCTCTCCCCCTCTTCCCTGGGGCCACGTTCACAAGGCCTTTAGAAGCCATTTCATCTTAAAGGGAAAGGCCAGTGTTTCAGTGCTTGAACATGTTGCCCGTCGTCCCGAGGACAGTTTGATCTGCATTCGTAAGCGTCCTCGCTCGCTCTAAAGGGAGCCAGGAAAAAACAATAAAAAAGTCTGGTGAGCCTCCTAATCTGCACTGGTAGCTATAAAAGTTCCTATAGAGAGCCATGGGACAGGATTGATCAGTGCTATAAAATGGAAACTGACAATTTTTTTTTCTCCACACTCGCACTGGAGAATATTAGAGTGTAACCCATGCTATGGATGCAGTCAGTCTGCCTCTGATACAACAGCTCTGCTCTGTTCTGTAAATCCAAACTTCACCTCTTCGTGCTTTGTCAGATTTAGACAATTAGGATCGTTGGCGCTGTCTCTTGCTGCTAATCAGGGATGTACTGTAGATTATTAAATATTTGATGCATTATATAATATAATGATGCCTCTCGTTTGTCATTTTGTAACACAGTGAGGAAATACTGAACTGCCACCATATCACAATGCAATTGTATTGAATTGAAATCTGTCTTCAAAAAATAGTCTTTAATTTCCAGCGTCATCCTTGAATATTTTAAATGTTTAAATCCAACCAACACCTCAAACCTGTTTATCCTGACTTTTTTCAAACATAAAGCATAGCATATGTCACTTTATGATGTTTAGTTTAGGTCTCTATATTTGTATCTATTTATTAAAATAAAAAAAACTTGCGTCTCTATATTGTTATCTATTTTTCTTTTTTATCCATCCACCAATCCTACTGTAAGTGCTTTGTCTAGTTTCCACCAGAATGACAAAACAAATGAATTAGATTAAATTTAATTTGTGTGGCAATTGTGATTTCAGAGTTATTTAAAATCTACTTCACCCCTTTAATCAGCTCCTCCTAAACCCACACTCGCTCGTCTATGGTGTTGTTGCGTAACTTGCCCAGAACTCACAGTTTGGGATTCATCGACGGGTGCCACGCACATCACGTACATGACATACACCCCCACATAAACACGCAAAAAAGAGACAATTAGGAAAGGGTGAGCTGGTAGACGACGGTTCTGCGCGCATGTGCGTGCGCGTACGTGTTAACAAGCAGTGCAGTTAAAATGATAGATCCTTGGGGCAGGAGATGTGGCTCATTAAAGAATTACACATTCACTTTGCTCTCACTCTGTCTCCCGTTCAAAGCAGCTGAGGCCTCACTGCTTTCTTCAACGCAGTCGGGGAGAACAGAATTGAACACGCTGCACAATATCTTCTGAATAAATATGTGCCTGGTTGACTTGATATACAAACAAACCTCTGTCAAGCATCTCCTCTTCACTCCCCGTCTGTTTGCTCCTTTACGTCTCCCTGTTTTTGTCGACACCTGAGTGAGTTTGTTTGTGCAGATCTGATTAGATATCGTTAGTTTATCAGCGCTCCCCTTGGCACCGATGCCGTCACTCTTAACTCGTCACACTTAACCTTTTTAACATACCAGGCTGTCCTTGCTTTGTCTCTAGCCTTTCCCCAGCTGCACCTGCAGCATTTGTTTCCCCAAGTATCCAAATCAGCATTCACGGGCCACACACACACACACACACACACACACACACACACATATTCTTGTACTTGCTGCATACTGAGGACCAGCATTTCCACTTTATAAATCAACATAATTACAAATATCTACTTCATGAATGATGTCTACAAAGAACTACTGGTTGCAGTACCATAAAATGTCTGCAGGTGGAGCCCCAGAGCAAAAAGGGCTGGAATTTTTTTTTCCATTTTTTTTAATTTTTTTTATTTTTTGGTCCAAAATTTGACAAAAACCAAAAAAAATTTTTTAAATTGACCAAAAATGTTTGGTCCAAAATTTGAAAAAAAAATTGACCCAAAATTTAAAAAAAAAAATTGATCCAAAATGTTTGACCAAAAACTTGACAAAAACCTATGTCGTCCAAAATATGATTTTTTTTTTTTTTTTTTTTTTTTTGACAAATTGAGTATAGCATGTTTAAGACCTAAGGAAGTGATTTCAATGAAAACAAAGTGAGGACCGGACAAAATGTCCTCACTGTAAAAATGACCTCACTTTGTTGGTTAAAAACCCTCACCGGTCCTCAGTATGCTGCAAGTACAAGAACACACAGTACAAGAACACACACACACACACACACATAACACACACACCACACACGTTTCATGTGCAACCTTCAACCAATCACGCTGCCGTGTTCATCCTCACATCCACCTCCAATCACAGTCGCTCCCTCACTGTGTTGTCTCCACTGTCAGAGCCTGTTTCTTCCTCCCGTGTGTTTTCTCTGAAGGTTTGATGATTCCACTGGAGGCGAAGCTTTACCTCAGTCAGTGTGACCTTGGGAAGATGCTTCATTGGGAGTCAAACCTATAATTGTTGCTACAGTCATTTGGAAAAAACGACCTCCTGCCGTTAACCATCATTAACCTATGTATTCGTTTTTAGGCAATACGACAATAAAAACATTATACCTGACATTCAGATCCTCACAAAGCTGCCATCTGTTCATGCCTCTACTGTCACAGCACTTTATAAATAATCAGGATAATAGGAATAGAATATAGACAATTGAATGCTGGTTATTTGATATATTTTACACAATAAAATAAGCATAAAATCACAAATTCAGAAAATCAGTGTAGTGACAAAAATACAACAACAATACAATGATATGTATAATATTTAGGCCAAAATGAATGTGTAACTTATGTGTGTGGGCTGTACAATGATACAAGAGAGTAGCAGCTGAAAAGCAGCTATAAGAGATTTTAACATTTATTAATTTGGTCAATTCCACATTTGATTTATTACAACATTAATGTTTTGTTAGATTTCGTTAAAATGCACTATATAGTCTATTTGCTATTAAAAAAAGAAAGAAAGAAAAAAAAAAAATCAATCCACATTGGTTTACCCGCAGTAGACCCCGATGGATAATATAGCAGCTTCACATCTACTGGACTGTGTGGGTTTTCATTTTACCCCTTTCTTACATAAGGAAAAAACACTGTCTCACACTGTATAGGTTCACTAAAAATCAATGAAAACAAACTATCCACCAACGACACATTGATTGTTTTACTGTCAATACGTTCTTGTCTCATTAATAAAGTATTAAGTATGAAGAGATACTACACACGGCACCAGGACAGCATTGACCACTGTGCAAAGCCTTTTACGCTTCTGTCTTTTAATCTCTATTTTGATTCATTTTATTGACATTTTGATATGTTTATCAGAATTAATATGTAGAGGTTGAAAGTGCAGTGCAGTACATAGAACTCCTCTTCCTGCTGTCTTGATTCCTGATCATTTTATAATACATCAGCTGCTGTACAATGTTATCTACAGCTCTCTCTCTCTGTGTGTGTGTGTGTGTGTGTGTGTGTGCATGCTTGTATTAATTGCCTCTTCAGGACCCTTTCTGACATAAACACTGACCTTCTCAGGACCAGTAGTCCTCATAGAGACCAAAACCTGCTCCTAACGAGACAGAATGCCATTCCTGAGGAATTGGTTAAGTTAAAGTTAAAGGCAAGGATTTAAATTGTGGTTAGGTTAAGGTTCGGGTTAGGTATCAACTGGTTGTGGTTAAGGTTAGAGATGAGGCTTTGTTTAGGCTGTCCAAATGAATGGATGTCAATGCAGTGTCCGGAGAAGAATAGCTGCACAAACCTGTGTGTGTGTGTGTGTGTGTGTGTGTGTGTGTGTGTGTGTGTGTGTGTGTGTGTGTGTGTGTGTGTGTGTGTGTGTGTGTGTGTGTGTGTGTGTGTGTGTGTGTGTGTGTGTGTGTGTGTGTGTGTGGGTGGGTGGGTGGGTGGGTGGGTGGGTGGGTGGGTGTGTGTGTGTGTGTGTGTGTGTGTGTTCCCTCCCTGGAGAACTAAGGCTGAAGTAATGAAATGCTCATTACTGATTCAGCTGGAAATGCTAGAGATACATTTACACGCCTACACGTACACATGTCAGCTATCCAGATGCTTTCCAAGGTCACCTCGCATAATTTTCCTGTGTGTGTGTGATTGTCCGCTCTACACGCAATTTGTAAAAAGTAAGAAAATTGTGTGCATAATTTGGGCCTAAAGCAACATTTCAGCACAATACAGCTCTGTACTGGCCTCTGATATCAGGCACAATCATCAACACACTCCATCTTCTGCACTGCCACACACAGACAGACATAAATACTGATTTTGACAATGCATGTCCCAAGCCCATCAATCACTAGCCTTTAGCCAAGTAAACCTGTAATAACATGAGCTGTGTCAAAAAAAAATGTTTTCAGTGCGAACTCTCACACGAGATAATCCTTAACGCAACGCATGGTGCAGTGGTTTTTGTCAAAGCGAGAAGATTCTGAGTTTGAATGGAACAGTCAACCATGGGGGGGGTGGTCTTTGTGGAGAATGTACATTCTCCCCATGTCCGTGTGGGTTTTTCCACAGGTACTCCATCTTCCTCACACAGTCTTCGGAGACGCGAAGTTAAATGTACACTCTAATTTGCCCCGTAGGTGTGAATGTGAGTGTGAACAGTCGTTTCACAGCCTCCGTGTGTCGGCCCTGTGATAGGATGACAGAAGGCTGTAACCTGCCTCTTGCCCCAGCAATGTCAGCTGACCCACACACACCCAGGATCACATATCCCTGACTCCCTTTTCATCAGTTCACCTTCATAGACACACGGATGTATGTCATGAGCAAACACATTATTCGAAAACTAACTGTCTTTTCCCTCTCATGCCAATACAAGACGGTGGAGAATGTTGACTTCCTTGTTGAGGAAATTAAAAATACATTCACTTAGCCCTGTTTTTACCCACAGGTCTGTGCGATCAAAGCATAGCTGACATTCTTGTGTGAGATGGCACGGCTATTATTAGGATGATGCCGTGTTGTCAGTGAGGGTTTTGTATCCGATGCCAGACGTGAAGAATGTATGAACGAGAAGAAGCATAGACAGATTTGCTCAGGTTTGGGCATCAGCCGGCCAACATTTGGAATGGATACTTTCTGTATTACACTGATTCTTGGGAATTTGGCTATAACAGGTTTTAATTTTGAAAAAAAAAAAAAAGTTGCTTATATTACAAAATCTGAAGGTATCTGATTTTAGACCAAGGTCTTGGCTGTTCAGCAATGCACCAGTGCAACCTCCTCATTTTGTATTTTTTTTCATAAAATAGGCGTTTTTCCAGTTATTATTATGTTTTTGTCAACACCGTCAGTCACAATATGAAGAAAATTATTTCTGATTTATTTGGTCTAATATGTATTTAGAGTTTTTTAATCATTATCTGGCATTCAGATAATGCCAGATAATCACAAGACAGACTGTCTTGTGATTGGCCAGTACCCGGAAGTGACATATTCAGCACACCCGCTCTCAGAAGCGCAGCTCCCCCCTCTGGAACGGTGGATGCACTGCTACTCATTATCAAAACATTGTTTTAACAATGTTTAAAAATAGTTTCTTCACGACTCCCCGCCACATTCCCTTTTATGACTTTGACCCGGAGTCTGACCCAGAGTCAGAAGACACTGTCGCTCGTGAAACACCTCCACAACGGACGTTATTCTTCTTCTGCGGTTCAATGTACGCAACCGGATGTGCCCGGACTAGTGCCCGGAGCAGGACGATCTGCTGTTCAGGAGAACCGCTGTTTACGTAACCGGACTGGGTTTTTTTCAGAGATCTCGCTGAGCCCGAGATTACAATACAACACAGCGTTCTCAGCAGTGGCTGACTGTTTGTTTTGAACCTTCAGGGCTTCGTAAACAAGGTAAGGACGCAGATACACACTAAAAAACAGCGTTAATTGGAACTTCCGGTCAAGGTCCGCTTTAATGTAGCGTTCTCCACCAGTGTCCAGCTGTAAACTCTTCTTCAGCCAGGAAAATTCTGCCCAAGTTTCCAAGTTGATACATCACCAAATCCATCTTTTGACCCACTCCTACTATCTAATATACAGTATTTCAGTACGGCCCCCTGAAAGAACCTGAACTCATATTTTCCTCTCAGTAGAGTTCACAGTGTAAGTACTGAAGTACTGAAGAGATATAAAAAATGTAACCGTCCAACAAATAAACCATTGCTACAAAATGATTGTTACTTTTTATTTTATTACGTATTGTAATGTAGTTATTTCTAAGTTTATCACAAATTCACACACACACAAATTCACCTCACAGACTGTATGCGTGTTGGTGTGTGTGTGTGTAAAAAGCAGAGGAAGAGATGTGGCGCTCTGATTTATAGCCCCTCTCCATCTGCTCGGGACCCTTACTGTCACACGGCCGCGGTAATACGTCACCTGAATCCAGTTCCGTTTTTATCGTATTACTTTCGGAGGAAGTGTCTAAATTACAAACCAGCGGTGAGGAGGACTTGCTTTGGGAAGGATGACATGATGAAGGAGTGTCAGGGGGGTGTTTTCATCAGCGCTCCTCTGCACGTTTGTTCTGACTTGTTTTGGTTTGCTCCGTGTAAACTGTCACATCAGCTCCACAGAGTCCGCCAACGGTGATTGAATGTCAGTGTCACCGTGTCTGTGTCAAGTTGTCGGTGATTTGTCATAACACTGACCTAGATACTGCAACACGCCACCGGTCGCTCTCGTAAACATATCTGCACAGAGAAATGTGTGTATTTGTTACGTCTTTGGCACCTTTCCCGCTATAAACACTGACCCTGTCAGGACCAGTAGTCCTCATGGAGAACAACACCTGCTCCTAATTAGTTTAGGGTTAGGGTGAAAGTTAGGGTTAGGCATCAACTAGTTATGGTTAAGGTTAGGGATGATGCTTTGTTAAAGGAATATGCATTTAGCTTTGTATTGCTTGAATAGGGGTAGTATTTCTGAAAAATTGTGCTTCGCAAACTCAGTTTCCCCTGAGTCGAGAAATATCTTCATTCTTTTTTTTGTAAAGTTTCCACCAGTCACACTGCGGTTCCGAGGCTTGAAATTGCAACGCTAATTCCGCAATTTTGTAGACCCACCCATAGGGGGATGGGACCTAATTCCCAGAATGTAAACAGTGTCCACCATCTTTGCTTACAGTTACGCTAACAGGACCAAGTGTCACTGGCACATCTGCTCCGTGGGATTGATTGAGGTTTTTAAATCCTCACTAGAGACACACACCTCTTCACCTTGGCCTTTTAACCAAATTTAAGTGGACTTCTGGCAAAATGTTAAACCCTAATTTTAACTTCCTTTTATTGCATTGTGTTTATGTATTTTAGCATTCACTTATTCTCTTTATTGTAACAGTGGCATTGTATGGGCCACTTTTATTATCTGTATTGCTTTTAATCTGTACAGCACTTTGGTCGGTTGTTTTAAATGTGTTCTAGAAATAAAGTTTGAGTTGAGTTGAGCTGGTGGGCATGTAACAAAAAAAAGAATGAGAAAAATAAATTCCTCAACTTAGGGGAAACTGAGTTTGGGAAACACACTGTAGCATACTGAGGACCAATGAGGGTTTTAAACCAACAAAGTGAGGTAATTTTTACGGAGTGAGGACATTTTGGCCGGTCCTCACTTTGTTTTTATTGAAATCACTTCCTTGCTATAACATGCTATACTCAATTTGTCAAAAATTTTAATTTTGGACGACTTTTTCTCAAATTTTGGACCATATTTTTTTTTTTTTCAAATTTTGGACCAAATTTTTTTTTTTTTTTTAATTTTGGACCAAATTTTTTCTTTTTAATTTTGGACCAAATTTTTTTTTTCAAATTTTGGACCCAATTTTTTTTTTAAATTTTGGACCATATTTTTTTTCAAATTTTGGACCAATTTTTTTTTTTCAAATTTTGGACCAAATTTTTTTTTTTAAATTTCGGACCAATTTTTTTTTTCAAATTTCGGACCAAAATTTTTTGGGTAAATTTGTTTTTTTCAAATTTTGGACGACATAGTATAGAATGACGTTTTTGTCAATTTTTTGTTCAAATTTTGTGTCAAATTTTTGTTCAAATTTTGGGTCAGTTTTTTTTTTCAAATTTTGGAAGACATAGTATAGTATGACGTTTTTGTAAAATGTAGGACCAAAAATGTAAAACATAAAATAAAATCGAAAAAGTTTTCCAGCCCTTTTTGCTCTGGGGCTCCACCTGCAGACATTTTATGGTACTGCAACCAGTAGTTCTTTGTAGATGTCATTCATGAAGTAGATATTTGTAATTGTGTTGATTTGTGGAAAGTGGAAATGCTGGTCCTCAGTATGCAGCAAGTACAAGAATGTGTGTGTGTGTGTGTGTGTGTGAGAGAGAGAGAGAGCCAGGCATGCCTTGTGTGATGTATTCAAGATTGTTGCTAAGAGACAAACATGCTGAGGGGCATGTAGTAGAGATTGTCTGCTGCCACCCACTGACACACACTCACACACAGACTTGTTTTTATAACCCAACAAAGCTATTACAGCAACTTTAGATTCATGCTGCTTCGTCATCGTTCTAATCTTTGTTTTAGAATGATCGGTGAACACAAACTTGGCAGGTTCTGGTGAGAAACGATGCAACTGTCATTTGGACTCGAGGATGATTTCTTGACAAAAGTTTTACCTCCTACACTGATTCAAACTTGACACACAAAGACTACGTTGACCTTAATGTGGTGAATAACTGGTAATTATAGCTGAATATGAAAGTCTTATCCTTCTCTCTGAAGTATTGTGAAGTAGAAGTATAAATTACTTCTATGTATACAACTAAAGACCCTTATTAATGTTATTAATATTTAGTCACACATAGCTTATCTTTTACAAAATACAATCAGCCATTTGTAAAGCAGTGTTTGACATCATCTCATGCTACTTTTGGCCTAATTAATGTGACAAAACAAATCAGCTTCCTCCCTTTAAATCAGGTCACTGTAAGAGAAAAAGAGGGACTACTTTTACTTCGACCCAGTTTTTAATAGAACTAGCAGCTATTGCACTAAAATGACATATGAAACTGTTACTTTGTTGTCGCCAAGGGACATATTATTAATAATAAAGATAATAAGATTATTAATAATAATAATTCTAATATAATCCAGCTCTGCTGGCCGCCTTAACAGGTTCGGATGTGCCGGATGTGACACAAGATTTTCTCTTCTGACGGGAACAGATGGACACAAACAGACGGCACAAACACACGCAGACTGACACGGCCATGAACTCAGAACTGTTCCATGCTGTTATTTGCCAAGCAAACACTCAATAAAGGACAGATGTTGAATTTGGTAGAGATTCCTCCGCGTGTAAATCATCACATTTATCCACACTGTCACTGCTGATGTTTATATTTTCACTTTTTCTATAAGCTGTGTTTTCTTGCTTTCTTCATGTATGCATTATGAGGAAGAGTGTTTGTGTGTGTGTGTGTGTGTGTGTGTGTGTGTGTGTGTGTGCATTTTCACCAACTCACCTCATTCCTCAGCAGCTGAAAGAGTCTCTTTGTCTATTGTACTGCAGGACAATGTGTATTGTAAGATACAGAATCATATTTCTGCACATGCAGGTGTGTGTGTGTGTGTAGACAGAGCATGTTGAGACGGAGCATGTCTGTGACAACACAGGTCAGTGTGAGGACGTCACTGACTGTGGTCCACTTGTTTCTCAGGGTCGTTGTTATTGTTGTTATTGTGGGGACCATAAACTGTTCTCGTAGGTTTGGTGCAAACAATAAAAAATAGACTAACGTGCGTGTGTGTGTGTGTGTGTGTGTGTGTGTGTGTGTGTTGTTTAGCTGGCGAGACAGTTTGTCTTTCTCCTGTCCTAATCTCCTCATTTATCAGAGTTCATCCCATGAGGGACCCGGAGTCCTGCCAAAACACACACACACAGGCACACACACACACACAGAGTGTTTTAGGTAATCAAATTAAAATTCAAATTGATAAGTATGTGAAGTAAGATTTCTAAAATCTTAATTGTTGTTCAAGTTATAATCAGGCACCACGTGTCCCCTCAGGCTGCTCTGCTATTTATGAGGCTTATGATTTTTTTATATTAAGAATCCCAATCCCAAATCCCCAAAGACGTGTCAGCTGCCAATACAGTCAGACGCCTAAAAATAATCTATATCACTGTCACACTGTCTCCATATTTATCCCAAAACAAAACAAAAAACTATACATTTGGACAATTTGCTTTCTCTTTTTAAGAGGCTGTCAATTGTGGAATTCACAACTCAATGAAATCCAATCAATTTCACAGATAAAATCCTTTACTCTGAAGATTAAATGTTGGTTTATATGAAATCAGTACAGATTTTAGCTGAACTTATATTTAATTTTTTTTTTTATAAAGTTTTCTGTCATAAACACTAACCGTGTCCAGGACCACTAGTCTTCACAGAGATCAAATCCTGGTACTAATTTGGCAGAGCAGCATTTCTGAGAAGTAAGGCTTGACTTGTGGCTCGCTTTGTTTAGGCTGCCCAAATGAATGGAATTCAGTGCACGTCCTGAAAAAAAAAGAAAGCTGTAAGAACATGTGTGTGTGTGTGTGTGTGCGTGTGTAGCACATTATGTGAAGCTGTGTGTATGGGTGGGGTGAAATCCATAAATCACGACGGTCTAAACAACAACAAAACTGCCATAAATAATGCAATTAAGAGTTTTTGCAATCATAAAACTAAAAACAGACTTAACACAAGTACACATTCTTTCAATTAACAGACTTATTTCCAGAGAAAATGCTTTCAGAGTGCATGTTTTTGTCATTTGCTTGATATTTTTATATTTGAATCCCTCAAATGTGGTTTTGTAAAACTCGACTAGTGAAATCATTTATTGTCCACTTCTCCTTTTCTCCAAGGATGTTTTATACATTTATCTGCAAACAAACAAACAACAAAATCGAATATAGAAAAACACATCATTGGGGAATTATGACATTACATTTGACCACTATTGATTGTCTATCATACCGTTTTATTCTATTGTCATATTTTTGTATCTGTTTAGGAGAAGAGAGGGAGGATTCATCCAGCGGCCAAAGTCCTGACACGAAGAACGTGGCTCACGCTCCTCTTCCTCATCACCCCTCCCCTCCACAGGTAGGTCACTCTCGTTGTGAATCAGGGTTTCAGGGCAAATCACACAAACACTTTCAAAAATAAAATACAAAAAATAGTCTGAAGTATGCCCTTGGGGGATAGATGAGCAGGTAACTACTCAGTGAGAATAAACAAACAGCTTTGCCTTCTATAAAAACTATTAAGTAGCCCTAAGTCATTAAGCTGATGTCATGATATAGAATATGAATGGGTATATTCAGTTAGTGTGTGCTACGTGGCATTTCTTAACCTTTTTCTACCATTTCTCGGCAGGTGTCAGCTTTCATGATCACTTACCAGACAAACAGGGGCCTTGCCCAACTGTTTACTTTTCCTTTTCTCACTAAAAGGCCAATAAAGCCCATCAGTGTGCATCTAGACTAGCTGGCAAACTGTAAAAATTGTGTCACAACTGAACAAGGATTTGGAATCAATTGCACAACTCGGAAGACAAAGTAAAATTATAAACAGTCTTTCATTGTGAAATTGCAACGAAGAACCGCTCATGAGGGAAAAACTTAACAAAAACGAGGGCTATGAGAACAAACAAAAAACACTTGTGAGGTCTCTGGTGGCCTCTGTTGGTGAT
Source organism: Microchirus variegatus (assembly GCF_963457635.1). Taxonomy (NCBI): domain Eukaryota; kingdom Metazoa; phylum Chordata; class Actinopteri; order Pleuronectiformes; family Soleidae; genus Microchirus; species Microchirus variegatus. The sequence continues at coordinate 5,799,274 of NC_139805.1, forward strand.
TTTGGCAAGTGCAAGTGTGGAAGCAACAGACAGACACACAGAGCCACTAAAAACAATACTTCGCTCATCTACATTTTTTGGTCTCCTGTTTTTTATTTTCCTCTTGACAATGCTGGCCAGTCAAGCACACCAACACCTTGGTCATTTAACCAACTTATGGTGCTTCTTGCAGTGTGGGCAGGTGCAAAAATCCTGCTGGAAAATGAAATCAGCATCTTCAAAAAGCTCGTCAGCAGAAGGAAGCATGAAGTGCTCTAAAATCTCCTGGTAAACAGGTGCATTGACATTCGTTTTCAAAAAACACAGTGGACAGTGAACACCAGCAGATGACATTGCAACTTAACATCGGACTTCAAGCAACTTGGTTCTAAGCTTTTTCCTTCCACTCAACTTTCTGTTAACATGCTTGGATACAGCACTTTTTGAACAGCCAGCTTCTTTGGCGATGAATGTCTGTGGCTTACCCTCCTTGTGAAGGGTGTCAATGATTGTCTTCTGGACAAATGTCAGATCAGCCATGTCTTCTCCATGATTGTGTAGCCTTGTGACTCAAACTGAGATACCATTTTGAAGGCTCAGGAAACGTTTGTAGGTGTTTTGAGTTGATTATCTGATTGGCATGTGACACCTTAAAGTTACAATAGTGAACTTTTACACCATATTCTAATTTTTGGAGATACTGCATTTTGGGTTCTTGTTTAAATGTGAGCCAAAATCATTAAATAAATTAAAAGAACCAAAGACTTAAACTACTTCAGACTGTGTGTATTGAATGCATATAATACACAAGTCTATTTGAGTTGAATTATTGAAATAAATGAACTTTTCCACGATATTCGAATTTATTTAGGATGCACCTGTGTACACACACACACACACACACACGGTAATGGGGAGCAGTTGGAAACAATCAGGGCAGTGAAGACAATCAGACTGGCGGGATATAATTTTATAATTCTTGTAGTTTAAGGGGAAGTCCACAAATGTGTCTTGTAAAAAGCCTGTATTAATTACGCAAACGGACATACTGTAAACACAAACGTCTTTCTTTCTGACTTTCTTTTGTTCTTTCTTTCTTTCTTTCTTTCTGTCAGGTGGTTGTTCGAGGCTCCGCCCACAACATTGCCGTTAAACCTTTACCTTTGACCGCGATGACCTTGCTGCTCCTGCTGCTGCTGCTGATGTCCACATGTGACCGCTGAGAGAGAGAGAGAGACGGGTCATGAGCTGCACAGAAGAGACTGAGAGACGACCACGAGCTCTACGTTCTGTGGTGGTGTTTGGAATTTTTGGAGTTTTTCTGGCGAGCACAGCTGAAGCCCCACTCTTGAGTGAAGCGGAGCAGTAGATTTGTCACAGTTGCAGTGGCACAGTATGCATTTGTACCTGTACTTACCTCTTCAGTGGTTTATCTGTATTTAACTCTAACAGGATAGATTGCACAGCACTAATTACTTTTTTTTTGAAGAGATATGTAAATACAAAAAAAAAAATATATATATATTATATATTTATATGAAGAGTTTCTATAGATAACGATGGCTTGATGTGTAAATAGAGATTAATATAGAGCAGAGCAGAGAGACAGTGATCTATGATGGCTACAGGTGTAGCTGAAGACACTTTTTGAGTGTTTACTTTTTAAGCAATCTCAGAATACAGCCCTGAGCAGGAAAGTAAGGCACGTTAGATTAGCAGAGCAGCCGATTATGTGATGTGTTCACAGATGTCAGTGTCTGCATGGTTTGAAGAGAATCTTTTATACACAAAATATGCTCTTTTATTCATCCAAGCTAGTTCACTTTTTATATTACTGCAGAAGAGTTAGTCTCTGCAGGAGAGTTTTGACTCCTCATAAGTCTGTTGTTTCTAGCTGTTAATACTTTTTTAAGTAGTTGTTTGTAAAATTAGTCTTTTCTTCTGAAGACGCACAGCGGGCATAGTTGTAAACTTCTACTTGTAGCTTTGTTACTTTGAGGCTTCTACAGCCGTCGTTGACACGGAGCTACTATTAAAAATATCAGGATATAACAAACGGCAAACAGTCCTAGTACAAGAAAAGGCTACCTTTTATGGCCTTTACAGGAACAAAATGCTGCCCGAACAATAAATAACTCAAAAATCTCAGTTCATTTCATTCATTGCAAATCCCTTATTGTGCTCTGTATTGTAAGTACTAAACACCCTTTAGGTTTCACTGTGATTTCAAAGGGTGGCTTATCACAAAATGTATTCATTTAAACTGCAATGAGATTATATATAGGACAGTAAAAGCTTTCTGCCAGTCTGATACATCATGTCTCTGAATCCAGCGAAGGGAGTGATCAGGATTGAGACGAGCCCAGATCCAAACATGAAAATCAAATGTAATTCATATTAATTAGGATTACCAAGGCTTTTTGCCTCTCTAATGAGTCTCAAACGCCCCAAACTGCTTACAACCACAGCTGGAATACTGATTAAACACCAGCTGAAGGACACCCTGTGCACTTCTTTCAGTGAGCGACTCAATTTCTTGTCATATACGTCACGTTGTGCTGCATGTAATGACTAGCTCAGATACACGTAAGACCTTTTTTTCTCCCCGAAGCCTTCACACTGGATCATATTACATTTTCATTTCATTTTTTTTGTGCCATTGATTTTGTGCTGCAAAAATATCAAAACTCTCATGAAAGCATCTGCAACGCTGACACCTAAGACTGCATTTATAAAGGAGAGTGAATGACAGATGAGGCGACTGCACAAATAGCATTAAGAGCTTAAGGGTATGAGTTATCTGGGTTTTCAAGTCCCAATACAATGTAACGTAAAAGGATACGTTTCACAACATGATCTGTCAAACAACTGCGCATATGATTTAAATATTGTGGCCATAATATGAGATGAGCGATTGGACTCGGGCCAACCCTTTTATTTTCACTGCTCTCAACAAATCAGCAACATGCACATAGATGGGAAAATAGGGGAAAAAAAATAGTTATATAAATGGGAAAAGAGAAAAAGAGTTACATAAATGGGAACATAGGTAAAAAAAACAAAGAGTTACTTCATGAGTAGCAATTCAAATTAAATCACCTGGAAAGAGAAAATAAGCCACATAATGAAATGTTACACGGTCTTTTGTGGATGGTCACCTTTATGTATAGGAGCATTAAACTGTCATCGATGGACCACAAATTGAAAATGTTGAGAAACCTTTAACTGTAAGTTGAAGGTGAGTCTTAAAGGGGAAATAAGTAGTTTATAGTGCCATCTAGAGGAGAGGCTGAAATTTACAACAAAGACCTGCTGCTCTGCTCACCCCCTCCCTTCCCTGAGCGCTACGGTATCCGCAGCTGGTCAAATGTCGTCCTCGTCGTCTTTCTCCGTGTCAGCAGATGAGGTTCGTGAGGCGAGGGAGAGGGCGAGCTACCGCGGCCGTAGCAGACGAAGCGGAGAGAGAGGAGGCGGGACTTCCGCTACAAGTAAAGAGACGCTTGTTTTGTTCTCTCGCGTTTGTCCTTACAGGCTCCGGTAGAAACATGGCGTCTGGCTGCTAACAGTGGCTATGCGACCGCGGCCCGCGACCATGTTATTTTAAATGACTTTTTGAAACGCTACGAAAATGAAACAAAGAATATTATACAGCGACTAGACAATGCAGGAGCACATAATATGTATACAAAAGTGGATTTTGGGTTAAATAAACCCATAAATACTACATATTGTCCCTTTAAAGCACATACTGTAACTGTGTGAGATGCACCATCTGTTGTTTCTTCAGTTCTGTGCTGTCATGACGTTTCTCCCCATTGTGCTACGAAATAAAGGTGTTAAACACACTGTATCCTAGTGTAACATCTCATTTAGTTTCATATGATGAACTCCTTTGTTGTAACACCATGCAGAGCCACCAGGATGCAATAAACAACCTGTCAGCAGCAGCAGCTATGGTTTATCTCAAACCGCTCTGAAAGAAAACGCATCGCTGTGCTAATGGAAACTAAATCAGTAACTCAGAATTACAGCCGTCTGTAATACAATGTGTCCTGATTCTGTGACGTCAATAATCATCAGCCTAACATCCAAAGTAATAAAGTGTGTCATACTCGTGTTGCACAGGAGTCTCTAATTATATTACATAACAGTTTCAGTGAAGGAGCACATGGAGTCACAAACACAACCGTAAAAGCTATAAAAGTATGAATGAATGTAAAATGAATACAGTGGAAACAATGTGACATGGACTGCACTTAATGAGATAATAAACAATTTATCTCCCAATGTCCGGTTGTTGATCCCATAAGTAAACAGTATTATATGTATTAGCTTATGGTGTCGTCAACTAAAACCAAGACCCGTTTTGTTTTAATTTTTTTATCAAAAGGAAAAGCCCTTTATAATATTATTTTGCATTTCCATAAAAATGCAGTATCATTGCACCCCAGTCACGCAGGAACACATGGTGCCCTTAACAAACCAAAACGGCGTCACTTATTTACATCATCGGCGTGACAGCGTGTTGTGGCACTATTGCCGTAAATAAGGGTGGTGATGATAACCATTTCCTGTTATGGATGTGGTTAGGTTTACACATAAAAGACCCTGGTTAGTGCTTTTTTTAACCTCAGCGTCTACATCCTCACCATAAAAACACACTGGAATGTGCTCATAACACCACAACAATCTGGTAACAAAACTTCCGACATTTGGTCTCCAACTGTTTTCTGCTACGACCGTTACTTGCACATACAGGTGAGAATTTATGTCTCAGACACTCATTATGTCAAAAAAAATGTTTCTGTACAGCTGGTTGCATCTCCTATTCATTAAAAATACATTTTTCCGGGGTTTTGTTAATATTGTATCATGACAGCTTCCATCACATTAGCAGGTGACATCACAGATAAGAGTCTGAACTCCTCTTCTCACATGCATTTTTTTATCTCTACATGAGGGTCACAGGGGGCGCTGGTGCCAATCCCAGCTGACATAGGGCTAAAAGGTGGGGTACACCATGAAAAGGCGGCCAGTCCATCACAGAGCCACATGGAGACAAACAACCGTCCACTCACACCTACATCAATTTAGAGCAGGGGTCTCAAACTGGCGGCCCCGGGGGCCACATGTGGCACTTAATATCATGCTATATCATGAAAACATGGCCCACGACCTCACCGTCTTTTAAACACAGTGTGTAGCTGAGGCACAGCTAGGTGATAGAATATAATATATGCGTGACTATACGCTTATTTATACATTAATTTACATATATAAATACGCTTGTTAGGGTCCTAGCCACGAATGGCAGTGGCCGAAAGGGCTCCTGGTACGAATTTTAATTAGAGTTGTCTATTATTTATCCATCCATCCATTATCTACCGCTTTATCCTCCACCAGAGGGTCGCGGGGGGTGCTGTGCCTATCTCAGCAGACATTGGGCGGGGTACACCCTGGACAGTTTGCCAGTCCATCACAGGGCCACATATAGAGACAAACAACCATTCACTCACAGTCTCACACCTACGGTCAATTTAGAGTGACCAATTCACCTAATCCCCATATCGCATGTTTTTGGACTGTGGGAGGAAGCCGGAGAACCCGGAGGAAACCCACGCACACACGGGGAGAACATGCAAACTCCTTGCAGAAAGGCCCTTGTTCCGAAGTTGTTTCAAACGGGGCTCGAACCCAGGAACCGGGGTCTTCTTGCTGCAAAGGCAAGAGTGCTAACCACTACACCAACCGTGGGCCCTCTATTATTTATGATTTAAATTAAAATAAATGTATGTTTTTTATATTAATGCACCATAAATAGTATTATTAAGTATACGTGTGATATCATGATGCAATATTGTGAACCGTTGTTTTTTTTTTTCCCACTTTTTGTTCCCTAGGTCGGCCCCCTCTTGACCACAATAGATGCGCATTGGCCCCCAGGTCATTTGAGTTTGAGACCAATGATTTAGAGTGTCCATTTTGCCTAACCCCAAATCTGATGTGATGTGTTTGGACTGTGGAAAGAAACCAGAGAACCTGGAGAACACCCACAAACACGGAAAGAACATGCACACTCCGTGCAGAAAAGGCCCTTATTCTGACAAGGTCATGAAGCCAGTTCTTCTTGCTGCAAAGGCAAGAGTGCTAACACTACACCAACCGTGTGGTCCTAAATGGGAACATAAAGTGCTAGGAAAGAAGAGCCATAACTGCAGATTGAGACCATTAACTCCTAAAAAATTAATCCTTAGTGACCTTATAAATCTGTTAGACTTCCATTCAAGCTGAGTTCTTTTTGAAACCAGTGGAGTCAGTCGTCCCTGCTGGCTAATCGATATGTTGTCACTCTCAGGTTGTCTTCAGGGTAGAAACCAGAAGACTACATTTGGCCTATGTGTGGTTTATGGTCTAAACCATATAAGGCCTGTATAAAAAACAGGATTTTAAAAACCATCACTGCGTGGAAATGCAGCAGCTCTTTGGCCTCTGGCTTTTTTGTGGGAGCTTAAAGGTGATTGAATTGGCATGGTTGGGAAGTTGGCACAAGCCTGCCTCTTGGCACAGGAAGCTGCCAGGGGATGATGGGAAATAAAGACATCGTTGAATGCAAATTGCAAGAGAAAGGAGGGCGAGAAAGAATTCCTGATTTTTGGCACCTCCAAAATCCGTCTTTATACACTGAAACGTATCTTATTTTTTTTAATGGGAATTAGTTTTTAGCGGAATTGCGGAATGCTCCGACGCACCTCAGCCAAAAGGGCCATGGCGTCTTCCAATCCGTGAACAAGAAAGCACAGGCAGTCAGGGTGAGAGGTGACGGAGGTGAAAGAGGAACGAGTGAAGATGAGGACGAGACAAGGCAGTTGAAGTGGCCTGGCAACACTTTTAATATGGATATTTGAATCTCGCCAAAAGGTAGATTAGATTCTACAGCTATATATAGAATGGGACTAGAGGCTTTTTCAATAGTGACAGGTTTCACCCATAGTTTGCTTGCACACAACTCGTTGTCAAGACTCAAACTGCAAGGACAACATTCGTTTCTAAACCTACTCTTGAGTATTAACTTACCCAAATCGTCGTAAGACGCTCCTTTATCGTGAAAACCAGCGTTGAAGAACATACTCCAGTTCAGACACTGGATCTTTTGTCTCTCGGATCCCTCGGGTTCTCAAAAAGCTTTCTTTTCTACACTCATCGGAGCCAATGATATGAAAAGTCCATTGTTTCCAATCGCTTCAGAGTGTGAAAACGATCCTTGAATATTAATAACCACTGATGGAAACTAAATGGCAGTGGTGTGGCACTCTTCCAGTTTTGGATTAGGTGTTTTTCTGAGTTTTTCTAACCCTGAAAGCTGATCATCTTCACAGTGGCTGGCAACGTTCCTTATAACCAGAGATTATCATGCCAAGATAGAGCCGCGCTGGTGAAGCAACTGGGGGATTAAGTGTCTTGCTGAAGGGCACTGTAACATCAGTTTCTGTGAGAAAGGAAAGGAGGGCACTGAATCATCTAATGTGCCGTTCGACGACCATGCCGGCGATTGAATTGAAGCTCAGAACCGTTTATTTTAATTGTAACACTATATGCTCTGAGCTCTGCAGTGTGTGGGCACAGCGTGCTGACGCGAGGCCTTTGTCAGGCCGTGTAATGTTCACCGTGAGCTCTTCTGATAAAAGTTAGAGCTGTCTGTTTATTGAAAAAACGCGTGAAAACGGATACCTCATTAAAAATGTGTGCGCACAAGTCGAGATATTTCGGTCTGGACCGACGACAGATGAGTATGCGACGCTTACCCTCCAGCCTTTGCATTAGCATAGCTTTTTTAAAAGAGAGAAAAAAAAAACTAGTGTACATATTATGGTAGTTGACTCATCAGTTTCACACTGTTTTCAAGTTGACGCAATTCACATCGACCTGGATGTCAGCCAGTCATTCACTCCCAAGCTATGATGATGTTAATGTTTATTAGCCGCAGCTAAGAGATCTTATCTTGACTGACAGATTGTTTGGATGGAAGGTTGGCAGGTGAGATTATCATTGTTTGTCTCTCTCTCTGTGTGTGAAGCATGTACGCTTATGTGATTGAATGGATGTTAAAGAAAAAGCTGAAAAAGCTGCACTCACTGATATTTCTTGGAGCCTCGTTACTGCAGATGCCACCAGGGATAACCTGGTCACGTGTGTGGCAAGAATTGCACCGGTGTGAAATATGCTGAGAAGGAAATTCATGTTGTTCCGACTCACACGCTTGACAGGAGACAGAATAGATTACACACACACACACACACACACACACACACACATGCAATTTAAAGGTTGTGATGTGCATGTTTTAGCAGGTTAAGCCACTTTGCTTTCATTATTGTTCATTCTGACATCATGCACTTCTCTGACAGCTCACACAGACACACTCAGAAAAACAGAGCGCTATTACGTGCGATAAACTTTCGATGTTAAGCTTTAAAGAGCCGAGTAAAGGTGGAAAATCTTAGTCGTTACGTCTAGAAATAGTCGTCTACAGAGTGCGTGGGCGTTGCCAGGAGAAGGTAACTGTCCTGTAGGTAGAGTTTAAATGAGTTCAACGCCTCAGCTAATCTGATGGAACTGGTTCAGTCTTGATTCAGATATGCGTATCTGACCTGGCTCGATGAGCTTTATGTCATACCCGAAGAAAAAATAACTCATTTTGAAGAGGAATGCTCACTCGCCATCGTAAACAGAAACGGAGTAAACAGTATTTTTGTTACCTACGTGACAACAGACGTTACTCTTCTCGCCGGAGCCAACGCCGAGATCCAAAGGGCAAACATCCTGCCAAAAAGAAAGTGGAGACGACACTCGTACTCATCCTCAAGACAGTGTCCTCATTGTTGCGAGGACTAACGGCCTAAATATCCATCTGATATAAACTGTTGCCGCTCTGCAACTCCTGCGCCTAGATATTTGACACGTTACTCATCACTTTGTCTCTGTTCAGTGTCATAAAAATTCTACCTTTCTGCTGACAGCTTAAATAGTTGGTACATGTTAATCGTCACTTTAATGATGCCAACACCTGCCAGGGTAATAAATCACTTCTGTTAAGCACTTGTACAGATAGTATACTCGGTATGTGTGTGTGTACGTGTGTGTGTGTATACTTGTATTTGTTACCTCTTCAGGCGTGTATAATGGCCTTGCCAGGACTGGTACTCTTCACGGAGACCAGAACCTGTTCTGAGGAAAATGGTTGGGTTAAGTTTAGGGTTAGGGCATTAACTGGTTATGGTTATGGTTAAGGTTGGGGGTTAAAGCATTGGTTCTCAAAGTGCGGCCCAGGGGGCCAATGGCGGCCCGCAGAAACATTTCTGGCGGCCCACGATGAATTACAGCTGATAGTTTTAATCCAGGAGCTACTAAGCTTGTTAAATGTTTAATGGACGTTACTGGATACAGACCAATAAGTGCAAACTGGTCATTAAAATTATTACAAATGGGATTTGTTTCTGTTTTTTCTGTTTTAAAGTGCAATTAATGTGTGCTATTTCTGTTTTTATTTTTATTTAAAGGTACAATGTGTAGTATTTATGGGTTTAGATAACCCAAAATCCACTTTTTTATACATATTATGTGCTCCTGCATTGTCTAGTCGCTGTATAATAGTTTTTGTTTCATTTTCGTAGTGTTTCAAAAAGTCATGTAAAATAACATGACCGCGGACCGCGGTTGCATAGCCACTGTTAGCAGCGAGACGCCATGTTTCTACCGGAGCCTGTAAGGACAAACGCGAGAGAACAAAACAAGCGTCTCTTTACTTGTAGCGGAAGTCCCGCCTCCTCTCTCTCCGCTTCGTCTGCTACGGCCGCGGTAGCTCGCCCTCTCCCTCGCCTCACGAACCTCATCTGCTGACACGGAGAAAGACGACGAGGACGACATTTGACCAGCTGCGGATACCGTAGCGCTCAGGGAAGGGAGGGGGTGAGCAGAGCAGCAGGTCTTTGTTGTAAATTTCAGCCTCTCCTCTAGATGGCACTATAAACTACTTATTTCCCCTTTAAGAGGAACCATTCCAGGGTCTTGCGAAGAGCAGAAATGGAGATGATGGTGCCGAAGAAAGTGCCATGCCCACCACACCTCCTCTCAAACAAGCAACACTCAGCGCCCCAGGAATCACCCAAAGGAAAGTGAACTCCTTGGTTCTTGAGTTCATAATTGCAGATGTGCAGGCCTTTTCATTAGTGGAGAAAGACTCATTCCGTAAGATGGTTGAAGGAATTAGTGGGGGTAGGACACCCATGTGCAGAAAAACATTGATGCAGCGCAATGAAAGGGGATCTCAAAATATGAAGGAGGAACTTACTGAAACTCTTCAGGATGTTCAAACTGTGTGTACAATAGCAGATTATATGGACTGCTCATCATAGGAGTTTCATGGGAATCACCTGTCACTGGATTGAGCCAGAGACATTAGATCTCTGCTGTTTCTGTTTTATTTTGATGGACCGTTATTAGTGTCATTCTTAATAAAAGAACATTAATGTGTGTATAGTCTGCTGACATTTTTATTTTTTTTATTTTTTTAATGAAATGTTTCATATCATCCTTATATGTTTCTATCCTGTTTCCTTCTGGTGCTTTTTATTTAAGGATGATTTTTTAAGATTAAGATGAACACCTATGCACTTAGCTCAGTAAATTGTTTTATTTATGTTAATTAACACTAACAGCTGAGTAAATAAAGAAACTGAAAAGGGAAAATGAGTCAGTTCGTCTGTTGGGGTCATATTTTTTGCATAAATATAACCTTATAGTCTTTGTTCCTCTACAGCAAATTATAATATAGTGCACTTTCAGGGAGACTTGGACCAAACACATTCAGCCAGTTGGAACAGAAGATCGCACCAGAAAAGGCCTGTTGAGGAAGCAGGATTTTATGCTGCATTCCTACACTTATAAAATGCAATTCAATGTGGAGGTAATCCAAGTATTCAGAATACAATACTCAGATTGAGTAATGTAACAGAATATGTTACATATTACATTTTTGGGTATGTATTCTGTAACTGGATACATTTTAAAAGTATCCTTCCAAACACTGCACTTCACCCCACAGAGTGGGAGTGAAATATTGTTTTTAGTGGCCCTATGTGCCTGTAGCTTTGTTTGTGCTTCCACACTTGCACTTGCCAATATGACCAACAGAGGCTGCCAGAGGGTTGCTGCGTGAATGGGGTGAAGTCTGCCATCTCTGCCTTGTTATTATTATGGAAATGCGAGGATTTTTGCAGTTCTTGATTCATTTGAGTTTAGGCCTGAGGGACATGGTCGTCAGTCCATCACTGGGGTCTACTAGTCTTTATTTAAGCCTGTGGGAATATTTGATTGCCACATATTATCATACACATGTTCTTATTGGGTTTTGTTATTACCATTGGTGGAGGAAGTACTGAATCTCAGTACTTAAGTAAAAGTACAAATAACCAGAGTAATATTTACTTTAGTAAAAGTAGAAGTACCAAAATGACAACCCTACCTTAAAGGTGAAGTAAGTAGTTTATAGTGCCATCTAGAGGAGAGGCTGAAATTTACAACAAAGAACTGCTCCTCTGCTCACCCCCTCCCTTCCCTGAGCGCTACGGTATCCTCAGCCGGTCAAATGTCGTCCTCGTCGTCTTTCTCCGTGTCAGCAGATGAGGTTCGTGAGGTGAGGTAGAGGGCGAGCTACCGCGGCCGTAGCAGACGAAGCGGAGAGAGAGGAGGCGGGACTTCCGCTACAAGTAAAGAGACGCTTGATTTGTTCTCTCGCGTTTGTCCTTTTAGGCTCCGGTAGAAACATGGCGTCTCGCTGCTAACAGTGGCTATGCAACCGCGGTCCGCGGTCATGTTATTTAACATGACTTTTTGAAACACTACGAAAAATGAAACAAAAACTATTATACAGCGACTAGACAATGCAGGAGCACATAATATGTATAAAAAAGTGGATTTTGGGTTATCTAAACCCATAAATACTACACAGTGTCCCTTTAAGTAAAAGTAAAAAAGTACCTGATTTTAAATGTATTAAAAGTAAAAGTACTTGCATAATGAATGATTAATTCTCCGAGGCTGAATCCCAATTCCACCCGTTCCCCCTACCCCTTTGTCGGAGTTCCCCTTGGCCCTCAATACAGAGTTGAGGGTGCTAGGGGTAAGAACGTTCCCCTAAGAAATGAGACACCCCTCCATTACCGTCACGCCATCCTCACTTGACACTCGCTGTTCCAAAACAATCGAGTCGGCAAGCGATATCAAAGCAGTGTGCCGGTGTAATCAACCAAGGAGTGGTAATAGTAACACATTCACTGCGCACTAATTTCACTTAAAACCTTAACGTGTCATGTCAAGGGTTATCGAATATCTCAACTAAACAACAAATTATTGCCACTGAGGGTTTCAAGAAAATTAATAACATTATTTATATTTTCTCACCAATTACAACATTGAATCATAACATAATGGTGCCCCATGTGAGGCCTGAATCACAACACAGGATTAGGCTCCAGTTCCACCCAAAGGTGTTTGACACATTATTTTTAATCCAGGAGATTGTGACAATAAGTAAGAAAAGATACTTTTGCCAAACTATTGCCTAAAAGTATGAAGAAAAGTGGTAAGAACGTAATGCAAGGACGGTGCAGACACTTTAATTCTCACTGTGTTCTTTGTATGTTTCTGACAGACACTTTTAATCTTTTTCTATCTTCCGCTGACACACTGTATAACATGCATTATTATAAATTAAACTCTTAGCCCGTAGCGACATCAGTCATACGCTTATATAAATTTCCTCTTGACATTTTGTCTGACAAGTAGGTCTCCGAAGTAATTAAAGGCTAATTTAGCACTCTTAGCGTGTTTTGCTTCAGCTTCGCCCACAGATTGCAGTTAATTTCAGTTGCAACTCTGGGATGTCGGGGGCTGCCGGTGACCTTTCTTTGATCGGCTTTTTTTTTACCCGGCACAGCTGCTGGGGAAGATGTAGGATTCAAAGATTGCAGAACATTGGTTATCATGCTTATACCGACCCTGCCAAACTGAGCCAGACGAAGGCAGTGATTTTCTGTCAGACCTCTGACCTACAAGCTGGGAGTCATAGTGTGTTTAGAGCATTGATATGAAATAGCTGTTTGCAGGGATCACTTATATTAATGTGTCACCTTTAGTTTCATGTATTTCCATGTATTATTTGCTTTGTACATTAAATCTTGATCTCAGTATCGACACTGTCGCGTATAGTGTAGCTACTGCCAGCATACTAATACTCCGTGTCAGAAAGGAACAAAGTCATCTCAGACGGCTTTCATGAACATGGACTGCAGTGGTGTCCCTCTGGTAAAACAGGAGACTGGCAGCATGAATGTGAAGCTACAATACCTGAGATTTGTTCTCCTGGGCTGGCACAGGTCAGACAAAGATCTGCTTATGGAATGGATCATGATTTTGGCACAGTTTGGAAACAAAGACCTCATGGCATACCGATTACACATTACATGTGTGTCTCACTGATCGTACGGTATCTTGCAGGGTATTTACTGTATTGTCAAATAAACAAACAAACAAAATGTGGCACATCCTGTACAATACAAACAAATGTGTCGTTCCTTGTGGTTATCAGTGGACGCATAGAGGCAAAGATACTGAACAAGGGAGACAAAGGAAAAAGCCTACAAAGGTTCACTCAGGTGAAGGTTCAGTCAGTGATTTGCAATTATTCAAGTACTCCTTAAACCAAAGTTGGATGACACCGACAATTCGGTCAATCCATCCATCTTCTACCGCTTTATACTCCACATGAGGGTCACGGGGGTTGCTGGGATGCTGATGCCAATCCTAGCATCACATAGGGCGCAAGGTGGGGTCACACCCTGGACAGGTTGCCAGTCCATCACAGGGCCACATATAGAGACAAAAAACCCATCCATTCTTACACCTGTTGTCAATTTAGAGTGTCAAATGTGCACGTTTTTTGACTGTGGGAGGAAACTGGAGAACCCCGAGAACATCCCACGAGTCATACTTTTTAAAACCAATGTCAGTCAGTCATGACATTTATAAAATGAATGGCACAGTCGTGCATTTTACGTACAGGTGCCATATGTAAGAATGTGGCCAAAACTACTACACTACATTCAAATTCAAAACATCGAGGTCTTTTAGGTGTAATTTTCTGACGTAACTGGCAACCCGTGGTTGCTCTGTAGCTGAGACTCTACTGACTGCAGTTATTGGTAGACGGCAGTAGGTGGCGCCACATGCCAAAACATGATTTCAAAACATAAACATGATTTGCAGTCTGAAAAATGTTTTTTTTTTAATGCAAATATTTTGTCTGTACTGTTGTTGTTGGTGAGTTCAGTTTGTTATATGAACATTATTCATGAGTCTCTGTGACATATTAGGAGGATTTTATGGCCAGTTGCTTTAGATTTATTACATAATGCACCTTTAACTACTACATTTAGCTAACCCTGCTGCTGATAATAATAATAATAATAATAATAATAATAATATTAACTACAATCAGGCAGTTCAATAATGTTGAAAATAAAGTGTTTTAGTGCTGCAAAAATTAACCATAAGGGCTAAACAGGACACAACATAATAATAATGTGAGTAACCAAATGAAAATGATTCAAATGGAAATGAACAATACACTTAAATAACACTGACGCTGATAAAAAGAGCTTCCATCTTTTGTGTGGGGAATTTGGCTTGTTCACCAGGCTTGTAGAAATATAACAGTAAACTAGATAGATTTTGTAGCGATGGTGTAAATTCGCCAAAAACGCCTCCGTTTTCGCCTTCAATCCAAAATGGCGGCATTCCCGTAGGATTCCCAGGACGCTTGTCATCGACTTTTATTTAAAGCTCAACCTAATGAACATGTGTACCGAGTTTCGTTCATTTACGTTAAACCCGACAGGAGATGACCTACTAGCACTTTTTTGCGTCACTCTTAAGCCCCTCCCACTTCCAATTTTCCACGCTTTTTCACCGAACCTTTGAAATACGTAAATTTTCACCAGGCCTGACGTGGTCGCAAAAATCTCAATAATAAATCAAATAATAATAATAATAATTATAATAATAATAATAACTCTTTCAATTTCAATAGGTTTCTTGCACAGTCGTGCTCGAACCCTAATAATTTAATTATTAAAGGCTTATTTTATTTTGACATTTCTCTCAGTTTTTCACAGGACTCTATATCTAGATCTAATAATGTGATCAGAATGGTTCAAAATGGCTGCTGTGCAAATGTAAATGAAACCAATACGCTCTTAATCTGTACTCTGGATTATTTTTTTGTTTTAACAAGGAGAATAAACACTCATGGCCAACCCCTTTCTTTATCTGGAGTGTCTGTTATCTACCAACACCCTTCTTTGTTATTGTTGCCTGCAGGTGTCGCTGTTTATTCCTGGGCTCCTTGCAGCACCACACACACACACACACACACCCTCTATTCATTGTCCCATTGTGGAGAAGAGGAGTAGGAGATTCACGAGGCAATTATCCCTATTTGTTTATTTTTCTCTGCACATCAAATTTAATTGAACGAAATTGATTTGTGCTCTTTTGTTGCCATTCATTTTTTTTTTTGTCTAATTCAATCTTACCATCATGACCTGCCCGAGCCTGTGGACCTGCAGCAGCTTTAACTGAGCTTTCACCTGCACACACACACACACGCACACACACACACACACACACACACACACACACACACACACACACACACACACACACAGTTTGCTGTCTCTTTTGTCTGAGGCATCTCTGCAGCCAGCAGCAGCAGCAGCAGCAGCAGCGCTGAGGAGGAGGAGGAGAAGGAGGAGGAGGAGCGGGGTGTACCTGACATCTACAGCCGCGCGTCGCAGCTCTCTTCCCCGGCACAAACAAACCCGGAGCGGCTGCCACGACACGAGCACCGCCACCGCCACCCTCTCAACCCCCGGCGCCTCCAGTTTAAGATCCGGAGGGAAAACATGCATTTGTGGACAGTTTGAGTGGAAAAACTCCCAAACACTGACGACTCTACTCGTCTGCTTGTTTCACTCGGAGCTAAAAATCGGATTTTCTTTTCTTTGCTTTTTTTTGACGGAAAAGAAAGCAGGAGTTCTGAGAAGATGCGCCTCCTGCTCCCGCTGCTCCTGCATGTGCTGCTGTGTCTGTCTGCAGCACCGGGCCCGGTGTCCGGGGCGGACAGGAGCTGCGCCGACCTGCGGCAGTTCTACACCGGCAAAGGCTTCACTCTGGCCGGTGTGCCTCAGACCGAGATTTCCGGTGAGTTTTGCGTTGAGGAAATTCACCCGCGATTTCATTTGACCTGTGCAACACTTGTGTGTGTAGTTTTGTGATAATGAATAATAATAATAATAATAATAATAATAAAACCATGAATTTTATGGTTTTAATGGTTTACTTTTTTGTGACATGAGAGTTGCAGTGCATTTCTCCTTTAAAGTGCATATATGAATACGTTCATGACATTTTTGCTGAGCACATTGTGACTGATTGTGGACAAGATTTAACCTGCATATACACACACACACACACACACACACACGCACTGTAAATCTTGTTCAGCCTGATCATCAGTTGCATTAACTTGTGTTATTCTTTTACAAACCAGGTGTATGTGCTTATATAAGTTAGGCTACATATCTGTGCCCTGTTGTGCAACTGACTGTCTAGTGAGCAATGCACATTATATCATATAGTATAGTATACAAAGGTGTTTCCTAGACTCTCTCTCTCTCTCTCTCTCTCTCTCTCTCTCTCTCTCTCTCTATATATATATATATATATAGTCTCTCTCTCTCTCTAAATATATATATATAGAGAGAGTCAGAAGTGTACATCTCTATAATGTCATTGTCTGTTGAGGGCTGGAGGTGCAGGTGGGTGTTAAGCCATGTGTCTTGCCTTGAGCTATTATGGTCTATGTAGGGAATTTATGATTGTTTGCTGGTGTTTGCTGGTGCAGGTGAGAGTGTTTTTTTAAATTATTATTATAAACCACTGGTGATAAAAATAAAAACTTTGCATACGACTCACATAATAGCTTTAAAGGGAGACTTTTTTTATTGTCTGCCCTGGATTGCAGGTGTATGTTTGTGTGTGTGTGTGTGTGTGTGTGTGTGTGCACGTGGGTGGATTTGTTACCTCTATTAGAACCTTTTCTGGCATCAACACTGACCTTGTCAAGAGCAAACATCCTAAAGGAGGAACAAAACCTGGTCCTAATGAGGCAGAACCTTAGGTCAAGGCTACAGGGCTGAACAATGAATCAAAATTCTACCAAATGTTAACCCTTAGTGGTCACGCGGTGTGCTGCATGAGCACCCACGGCAATTTGCCGTGGGAATAATACACAACTCCTTATATGGACATCCTGAGGGTGTGTGTTTATAGGGTCACATATTCCGGCTTTAAAAAATGAGGGTGTTTTTTCCGACTTCTTATCTGTTATTGAGTCAAGATTACCATTCATTTTATATCACATTTTCAGTAGTGATATAGCAAATAGCAATAATTGTACAGAAGTCACAAAGTTAGACTGTTTTTCTGTACTATTTGTTTATAAAAACGAGCCAAGTGAACTTTAAACTGTGATGTATTTCACAAATTCAATCCGATTTTAGTACTTCCTTGCTGAGGTGTGTTTATATAGTTGGTGAAAATTATTATTATTATTATTGTTATTTTTCCTCAGATTGCTTAGGTTGTGCTGAAAAAAGGATATAAAAATAGTTTTTCCGAATGAAAATTAGTAAAAACGTAAAAGTTACCACGCAATCAATTGCAATTCCTTTCAAAATAACTGCAATTATACATTTATTCAAAATGGTTCAGCCCTAATAAAGGCTAAGATATTCATTAATAAATAACAGTTAGTTTAGGCTGTCTAGATTAATGGAAGTCAATGTCATGTTCTATGATGAATAACTGTGCAAACGGCTTTCTCTCTCTGTGTGTGTGTGTGTGTGGTTTGTCATGTGCATTAACTAATAATTTAGGCAGGTTTAAGCTTCCCGGCCCTGGGGCAGTAACCTGTCACAACTATAGGGTAATGAGCACACAATATAAGCTGCTTTTAAAAAATAAATAGTGGAGAAAAGAGAGAAGAAAGATATGGGATGGTTTCATTTTGGCACGCTGTCAATCAGCCGGTCGTCAGTCAGTCAGTCACTCCTGCAGCCAGTGAGGCAATGATGCGTTTAATCAATCAGTCAATTGCCAATCGAATCAAATAATCAATCGGCTTTGAGAGTTGTTCAGTGAGCCAGACGTCACACACATCAAACTCGCTGTGTATCTTATCTCCGCGGTCGCTGCTTCTTTAAAAAAAAAAAAAAAAAAAAAAAGCAGATTAAACTGTCGTTTACCGACGTTGAGGAAAGTACAGATGGGAATCGTAAAATTGAGTGGTCTCCTCCTTTAAGGCGATAATCTGTCGCTTCACCGCCCCCCCACCCCCCCATATTTCAACTGAGGACGGACAGAGCGCAGCTGTCTGGCAGAGGAGGAGATGAAAGTGATGAGAGGTGGAGGAGTGTTTGGATTGTGTTGTGATCTGAAGGTCACGCTGTGTTTGCATCGGTGCAAAAACATTAGGGCAGGCTTATTAATATTAGATGTGTGTGAATTTTTTGGGGGGGAGGAAACTGAGACTGAGACCAACAAACAGACAAAGAGACACTGAGACGAAAGTTTGACACAGAGTGAGAAAGTGAGTCATTGCCTCAGTCATTAAAAAGAGACGGATAGAAGAGGACACTTTCTCTCCCCTTCCATTAAACTTCTTCAATCTTTTATTTACGATGTGAGAAAAAAACGCAATACACAGAAAGGCAATTTAGTCAATTGGAACTGGATCTGCTCCAGTTGTTTGAGCAAAGGTGCTGTCTTCACAGAGCTCATCAAAACTGACAGAGATAAAAGCAGAAAGAAGGCAAACGGGTGAATTCTCTTCTCCGAGTGTGCTCCTGTCTCTTGGTCACTCACGAGGGTGTGAGAATTGACTCAACATCAGTTGTTTGTATTTGCATTTGGAAAGACATCTTTGATGCTAGGGTGCGACTTTTCCTTTTCATTTTATGTCTCTGTGTAGAAGCCAAAACATATCCACAGGCCACTTTCCAGCTACTTGCTCCACTAAACTGTCCACTGAGGAGGACACTTTAATTTGTGACTTCATCTCTTAATAGTTTTCCAATCGGCCAAAAAAGGCATTTATAGTGTATCTAAGCCTAATCTGTGCTCACAACGCCCTATTATGGTCCAGCAGAGGGCGTTGTGCTATGGTAATTGCGACAGATGGTCTGTGTGCTTCCAGGCTGTATATTTTGAAATTGTGAACCGTTTTATAGTGTTCAAGCTAGGGCTGTAAAGTCAAAGTCGACTGGCCGACTAATCGGTCGATGCGTTCTGGCTCGAAAAAAATTGTGATTGGTCCACTACATTTAAAAAAAAAAAAAAATATATATATATTTTTTTATATTTTTTCACAGGTAATAGCGTGTCTTCGGAGAACACCCCCTTGTTTTCCACTATTTTGGTTTAGTTCAGCTCAGTGGGTTGTTGTTGTTGCGCCGTGGCTAATGAGAGACAGACAGATTAGCCTTGTCATTAATTAGATGTGAATTTTGAGCTTTTCATTTGAGGCTACAGTCAGTCCTCCTGTCGCATCCATGTCAAAGACATCAGCAGTGTGGCAGCATTTTTTTTAAAAGTAGATGACGGTAAAAAAGTGAAATGCAAACTTTGCACGTAAAAGCAAATTTGTGTCTCAGCCGCGAAGCTGAGCTCCTATGATCGGTCTCGATCTGTGTGAGGACATGAACAGAGACAAATGATCTAAATATTCCTCAGCAGTTATTGTGATGATATGATGACAGATGCACGTAATGCAAAACATTGTCAGAGCCGTCAGACTCTGTTGAACTCCAGCCGCGGCTGCGGGTCTTTTCAAATTAAGAGCCTCTTTTAATTTGAAAAGAAAGCACCCCAAATTTCAGGGCTTTAGTCGACCAAGAGTTTATTTGGTTGATTACAGCCCTAGTTCAAGCTTAAATATTCTTCCCCAAGTTTGAACAGAAATCTGAAGTTCAGGTTTTTGAAAATAAAATAAACTGATGTCCATTCATAACTGTGACTTTACTTGGCTTTTATGCTTTTATGTCACTGTCAACTCACATTAGCACTGAAATTCTTCCCAAACATAGTCATAAACAGATCTCAAACTGAAAAGCAGTCACACTGAGTGAATGTCAAAGGGTTTCAAAGATAACAAAGTCAGAGTCTATCCCCATTAATCTCATTTCATGTTAATAAAATCCCCTTCTGTCCTGTCTGTAACTACATGCTGCTTTAATGCTGATGAATTGGACGGCTAAATCTTGTCAATGACAAGTGGAACATTTCAAAAAAGTCACAGTAAAGTTGTGTTACCAGAAAAAGAGCTCGTGAAAATCGTCAAAAAGTACAGTACATTCATAGTTGCCTTGATTTACTAAATGTATTCATTATCACTCAGTCCAGTAAACACACGCACAGATGTTTCGCCCCGGTGGCCTTCCTGTTCACGCACACTCACATTTTGGGGAATAAACACTTTCTTAATGATTTGTGACAGGACCCAGCTGTTTCCTGTCATGAGCAGCTCATGTTAGTGATATCTGCTCAGAGGAGACCACTTCAGTTTACTCACATCACCAGTTGACAAAATTCCTCTGTGAGTACAATATTTATTCAGGAAGGATGTTGTTGGAGCTTTTTTTTTTTTTTTTTTGACAAAGTGATGGAATAATACCTTAGTTTGGGAAACACGAGGACCACAGAGAAGTTTTCATGGATGTTGTGCCGGAGGATCATGAGGACAGCTGGTGGAACAGAAGAGGACACAAGAGGATCAGATGGAGGCAGATTATCTGCTGTCGTGACCAAAAGTTTATGTAATAGATGAGATTTTATTCTACGGATACACTGAACAGTTCAGACTAATTCATTCATAATTTCGATTTGTCTTCTTAGGACCCATTTTTGATTTTGTACTCCATGTGTTCCTGTGGGTCCTTGAAGTCCTTGCAAGTGTGTGAATTTGAAAAATCGCCTTAGATAGACACGGGTCATTGAAAGTGCTTGAAGAATGAAGTTGATCAGAGCCACTGTGACGAAGCGTGACGACACAAGGGACAAACCTGACCGGATGTTTGGAACCTGTACATGTTTTGATGGTGGGAGGAAACTGGAGAGCCTCGACGCATACAAAGGGACTGTGTCACTGGCTCACCAAAGAAAATTCCGTAGACTCACTTGAACCCAAGATCCACAGCACAATAACTTGTCCATCCTTGGACGCCATGTTCAGGTTTGGAAATTTGTCCTGGAAAGTCCTTGAAATGCCCAATTAAGGTGTGGGAATCCTGGTAGTCAAAGCAGTAGGTTTGACATTTTTGACAAGAGTTTGGTAAACACAGCAAACAGCCCCATCTGTGTTACTGTGGCAACACTAAACTACATTCAAAATGGAAAAAAACAACAAAAAACACAGCTTGTCAAATATGAATATGACAACATGAGATGAGCCTATTCATTGATGAAAGCGTTTTTTGAAAGCGGTCCTAGACAGGAAGTTCAAATTAACGCTGTTTTTTAGTGTGTATCTGCGTCATTACCTTGTTTAAGAAGCCCTGAAGGTTCTAAACAAACAGTTCAGCCACTGCTGAGAACACTGTGTTTTATTGTAATCTCGGGCTCAGCGAGATCTCTGAAAAAACCCGGTCCGGTTACGTAAACACCAGTTCTCTTGAACAGCAGATCCTCCTGCTCCGGGCACTAGTCCGAGTACATTCCGGTTGCGTACATTGAACCGCAGAAGAAGAATAACGTCCTTTGTGGAGGTGTTTCACGAGCGACAGTGTCTTCTGACTCTGGGTCTGACTCCGGGTCAAAGTCATAAAAGGGACTGCGGCGGGGAGTCGTGAAGAAGCTATTTTTAAACATTGTTAAAACAATGTTTTGATAATGAGGAGCAGTGCATCCACCGTTCCAGAGGGGGGAGCTGCACTTCTGAGAGTGGGTGTACTTCCGGGTACTGGCCAATCACAAGACTCTGTCTTCTGGGTGAGAGAGTTGAGTCTCAAATCTCACGGCTGGGAAACACCGTCAGAAAAGAGGATTTCTATCGGCCCGTTTACAGCAACGAGGAGGTTTTTGACCATAAAAACAAGTTAATGTATGTAATTAGAACTCCAACTAACATATATGTGCAACAGGACGACTCTATGTGAGCTTTAACTGTGTGTTCTTTCAATCAATGCGCCTGTATGTGCTAGTTTTTTTTTGTTTTGATGGGAAAGCAGCCAAAACATACAACATATAAGGTGCGTAACATTCTGAAGTTGACGTTCCCCTGTCATTCTGCGAGGAGAGGAAATGATTTTGATGTCGACACAGATTAGATCTATACCGCCAACTACAAGCATGTTGTTGGAGCCGGTTCAGATCTCTGTAAGTGGATATGATTAATATCAGAATTTCAAAGTAAATAGAGTGAAACATAACAAGCAGATGCTCTAAATTCCTACCCAGAGCTTGACAAAAGCCTCTTTTCTTCTCTCGCCCTGCTCGCACCTATTGTCCCATAGGTTTAACACCATGTGAATGGAAGTCATCCTTCCTTCTGTCTGCCCGTCTGTCTCTGTGCCTGCGAGCGCTTTTTCTCTTTTTAACGCACACATTGTGCCTGGTTATAGTTAAAGACTGACCTGTCCTATATGTGTGTGTGTGTGTGTGTGTGTGTGTGTGTGTGTGTGTGTGTGTGTGTGTGTGTGTGTGTGTGTGTGTGTGTGTGTGTGTGTGTGTGTGTGTGTGTGTGTGATCCTTGTGTTTAAAAGTCAGTGAAAGCCAACACCTTCTCCAGGGAAGACACTTAGTTTTCATTCACATGTCCACTGTCACACCCATGTGATCGTATGACACACAGAAACATGAGGGAGATGAGTTCTGATGCATGTGTGTATGTTTGTGTTGTGTTTCCATACGTTGTTGCTTGTCGGAAAGGAAAAGAGAGAAGATGCGCTGAGGATGTATATCGGATGTATGACCGCACCTGTGTTTTAAGTCAGATTAGCTGTGGATGAGGATACGTTGCTTTGGTTAGCAGTCAATAACTCTTTAACAAGACAGAGTCAATAGTGGAGCTTCCACTTATTTACATTTACACCATTTAAAGTTTCAATCTTCCACACCAGAAAAGTGGCAATAGACTGCTGTCAATCTGTCTCTATTCATGCGTGGAGTTGTCCATTAATACATTAATAGGGGCACTAAACGTCGACATGCAACAAGATTTCTAGGATGCACAGCATTCCAGATCCTGAGAAAAGTGGGTTTTATCCGCAGAAGAATTCAAATTTGTGGTGTTAAAGGTCACATAGAGTGGTCCTGTTGCACATAAATGTTAGTTATGGAGGTCTACTTACATATATTAACTTGTTTTTATGGTCAAAAACCTCCT
The DNA here is from genome assembly GCF_963457635.1 of Microchirus variegatus. Lineage (NCBI taxonomy): Eukaryota > Metazoa > Chordata > Actinopteri > Pleuronectiformes > Soleidae > Microchirus > Microchirus variegatus. Next base: position 5,822,810 of record NC_139805.1, read on the forward strand.
GGTTGCTGTAAACTAGCCGATAGAAATCCTCTTTTCTGACAGTGTTTTTCAGCCGCGATGTTTCAGAGTGAACTTTCACCCCCAGAAGACAGAGTCTTGTGATTGGCCAGTACTATCCAGCACATCCGTTCTCAGAAGCGCAGCGCCCCCCTCTGGAACGGCGGATGCACTGCTCCTCATTATCAAAACATTGTTTTAACAGTGTTTAAAAATAGCTTCGTCACGACTCCCCGCCGCAGTCCCTTTTATGACTTTAAACCGGAGTCAGACCCAGAGTCAGAAGACACTGTTGCTCGTGAAACACCTCCACAACGGACGTTATTCTTCTTCTGCGGTTCAATGTACGTAACCGGATGTGCCCGGACTACCGCCCGGAGCAGGACGATCGGTTGTTCAGGAGAACCGCTGCTTACGTAACTATTACGGGATTTTCAGTGATCTCGTTGAGCCCCGAGATTACAATAAAACACAACGTTCTCAGCAATGGCTGAACTGTTTGTTTCGAACCGTCAGGCTTCATAAACAAGGTAATGACGCAGATACACACCAAAAAAAACAGCGATAATAGGAACTTCCGGTCTAGTTCCGCTTTAATAGGTCAAAACATGATCTGTTACATGGTAGGAGAAAAATGTTCCTGTATCTCACAAGATTGTATTCAGTCAGGAGGCAGAAGTTATAGGCTGTTCATCTGTGAATACATGTGATGTAGGGAGGAGGAGGAGGAGGGAACGCAACAAAGAGGAAGTCGCACAAAAGACTCACCATCAGCTGCTGCTGCTGTTTTTCATCTCTCCGGGAGTAAAACTGTCCTATTTAATGGTTCAAAGTCTCCTCATATTGCAGTTTGTCGCATATTCGTGATGTGGGAGGAGGAGTGTAAAATGTATGGCTGGTAGTGTTTTTATATGTCTATAAATATGTATTCATTCTGTTCCATCACAAATGTGGACATGATAATCACTTACTCCCTCTCGATGGAGTCATATAAAGCTCAGTGTGACAAGTACATGATACGAGAAGAGAGCATCAGTGTAAACATCACCGCTGGAATCCAAACTCCCCCTCAAGGTTTTATTATGAAGTTTTCACTTTGACCTCAACACTTGTCGTCCTCAGGCAGACACACACACAGAGGTGGGGATGTATTGTGTGTCTGCCAGAGGAAAAGTGTGGTTAGACTTCCCACAATAAAGAATACAAACCAAAATTGCTTTAATTTGAACTCAAATTGATTAATTCAACTCTTAGTGCTCACACGTGGGAATAATACACAAGTCCTTATATGGACATAATTGTGCGGAAGTTTTTTTTTCCTTTCCTTTTTTTGTTCTTAAAAACGAGCCAGGCATAATTTGAACTGTGACATAATTTCTAAATTTCCTAAAAATTAAATCCCATTTTAAAACATTTTAGTGTTGTTTGCCCAAGTGTGTTTATAAAGTTGGTGAAACTGGAAACAAAAAAAACAGGCTGTGCTGAAAAAACAACACTCACATTTTTATACGTTTTAGCATAGTAATGTGAAAAAACAGCCTAAATGCGGCTAAAACATACATGTGTCATGTATAATCATAGCTTTTATCTTTAAATATTCTTGCTGATATTATTTTTAACAACAACACAGTTCATTGATGATAAAAATTGTAAAAAATAAAAATTCTTCATTTTTAACTTTAGGTGAACATCAATATTTTACAGGTTATTGAGGCTGGTTCACATCTGCCCATGATGTCTGGGAAGTCATTGTGTGTGTGTGTGTGTGTGTGTGTGTGTGTGTGTGTGTGTGTGTGTGTGTGTCTGTGTGAGAGGAAATTGATACTGTCCGTCATCTGTCGCCCATCACACGCTCACTCAGGCGTTAACAACGAATACCACCAAGTAGAACGCCCTATTCCCGGTCCACACACACATAATTGGTCTCTCCATATTCTCTGTATACACTCCTCCCTCTCTCTCTCTCTCTGTGTGTGTGTGTGTGTGTATCTGTCTCTTTTCCTTTTTTTTTTCTTCCATCTCTGCATTGTTTTTACCAGACAGTCTCAGATCTGTGAGTGCAGGTTTGTCTGTGTCTCTGTGAGGGACGGAGGGTTTGCTTGGCAAAGATCTGTTAAAAGCAGAGCTGTGAATCTTTCATGATGTCTGATGTGAGGACATGATAGAGAGAGAGAGAGAGAGAGAGAGAGACAGAGAGAGAGGGTGGGGGGGGTAAGGAAGAGCAAGGAGCAGATCTGAGAACAGGAGACCAGATTGGAAATGATAAGGGAGGAGGCTTTGTCCTTGATGCCGTTCCACTCATGTCCCCTTCATCCTCCCGTCATAGAGGAGGAGTGAGTGCTGGTGCAGCAGCTGGTTTCATACTGACTCTGACTCCGTCTGTCGCCCCACAAACATACAGAGCTGTGGGACTAATCTGATTCTAACCAGAACGTTGATTTTTATTTTAGATTTCTCATTATGCACAAGTGGTTTGTTTCCATGTGTGTCCGTGCACAATGTCTATATGCTGCTGAGGTGGAATACTGTCCCTGTCCTAGTACACAGTACGAGCCCTATAGTGGGAAATCAGTTTATTGAATGATGTGTGTCGGTCCACTGTGCCAGGAGACAATACGTCCCCTTGCAGCTTGATAGTCCATGTGTCTGAGTTTTTGCCATGTTTTTGTCATCTGTTCTTGCTCTTGGTGGGAACTGTGGCAGAGTCCAACTCTGGTCTACATGTGATAGTAATTAGCCTTCCAATGTTTGGATTGGATTAACATTCATTCATTCATTCCTTCCTTCATCTTCTACTGCTTAAAGGGACAATATGTAGTATTTATGGGTTTATATTACCCAAAATCCACTTTTTTATACATATTATGTGCTCCTGCATTGTCTAGTCGCTGTATAATATTCTTTGTTTCATTTTCGTAGTGTTTCAAAAAGTCATTTAAAATAACATGGTCGCGGGCCGCGGTCGCATAGCCACTGTTAGCAGCGAGACGCCATGTTTCTGCCGGAGCCTGTACGGACAAACGCGAGAGAACAAATCAAGCGTCGCTTTACTTGTAGCGGAAGTCCCGCCTCCTCTCTCTCCGCTTCGTCTGCTACGCCCTCTCCCTTGCCTTACGAACCTCATCTGCTGACACGGAGAAAGACGACGAGGACGACATTTGACCGGCTGCGGATACCGTAGCGCTCAGGGAAGGGAGGGGGTGAGCAGAGCAGCAGGTCTTTGTTGTTAATTTCAGCCTCTCCTCTAGATGGCACTATAAACTACTTACTTCCCCTTTAAGGCCCTGGTAAACTTCCACACACCTGCCGAAGTCCAGGTCACATTGCGCGTTGCATATCGTGGACATTGGTATACGTGGACTTGGGGAATAGGACCCATTCCTACTAGAGCTGAAACGATTAATCGATGACTAAATTAATCGCCAACCATTTTGATAATCGATAATCGGTTTGAAGCTTTTTTCGTGATTAAAACAAGATTTCTGATTGTTTCAGCTTCTTAAATGTGAATATTTTCTTGGTTTCTTTGCGCCACAGACAACAAAGAAATCATTAAAACTGAATCATTTTGGTTTGTGAACAAAACATGGACGTTCGAGAACATCATTTCCAGCTTTGACAAACACTGATCGCCGTTTTTTAGCATCATCTGACGTTTTATGGATCGATTAATTTTATGGATCGATTAATTTTATGGATCGATTAATTTTATGGATCGATTAATCGAGAAAATTATCGACAGGTTAATCGATTACAAAAATAACTGTTAGTTGCAGCTCTAATTCCTACCTAAGACGAAGGGAACGATGCTACATCTCCCTCGGTCACAGCGGAAAGGTCCATTGGGCAGGGGGGGGTGCCAGGTGCCTGGTGGAGGCTTGGATGACTATCCTTGACGATTACTTCTTCTGTTGTCTAAATGGTTTTTCTCCTTGGTGAGTGGGGTTTATACTCCACCTACCATTGGGGCAGTGATTCACTTGACGCATGCACTGTCCACGTTCTCGCAACGCACTCTTCACGCGTGGTTTCCAAAATCTGTGCATGCAATAGGTGTTTGGTCTACTGGGAAGGGAAGTATACTAGGGCCTTTAATCCTCCACATGAGGGTCGCTGATTCCAATCCCAGCTGACATAGGGCGAAAGAGCAGGGGACACACTGACCATCAAACAACAAACAACCATCGACTCTCACACTCACACTTATGGTCAATTCAGAGTGTCCAATTTGTTGATAATCCCCAAATCTGCATGTTTTTTTTTGGACTGTGGGGGGAAACCAGCGAACCCGGAGATAACCCACCCACACACACACGCAGAAAGGCCTTTTTTCTGACTGGGTGTTCTGTTCTGTCCTGTTTTATTCGGACAAAGACAATAATTAAAGCGGAACTAGACCGGAAGTTCCTATTATTGCTGTTTTTTTGGTGTGTATCTGCGTCATTACCTTGTTTTTGAAGCCCTGACGGTTCGAAACAAACAGTTCAGCCATTGCTGAGAACGTTGTGTTTTATTGTAATCTCGGGGCTCAACGAGATCACTGAAAATCCCGTAATAGTTACGTAAGCAGCGATTCTCCTGAACAACCGATCGTCCTGCTCCGGGCACTAGTCCGGGCACATCCGGTTACGTACATTGAACAGCAGAAGAAGAATAACGTCCGTTGTGGAGGTGTTTCACGAGCAACAGTGTCTTCTGACTCTGGGTTTGACTCCGGTTTAAAGTCATAAAGGGACTGCAGCGGGGAGTCGTGACGAAGCTATTTTTAAACACTGTTAAAACAATGTTTTGATAATGAGGAGCAGTGCATCTGCCGTTCCAGAGGGGGGCGCTGCTCTTCTGAGAACGGATGTGCTGGATAGTACTGGCCAATCACAAGACTCTGTCTTCTGGGGGTGAAAGTTCACTCTGAAATCTCGCAGCAGAAAAACACTGTCAGAAAAGAGGATTTCTATCGGCTAGTTTAAAGCAACTAGGAGGTTTTTGACCATAAAAACAAGTTAATATATGTAAGTAGACCTCCATAACTAACATTTATGTGCAACAGGACCACTCTATGTGACCTTTAAATGTTTTCTAATGTAATTTTCACAAGTTGCCTCCTGTATTAAGTCTGAACCACAAAAACACAATGACTCATGTGTAACACTGCAGTAACATAAATTGCAAAGAGAGGCAACAGTTACGTGATAATAAGCTGCTCGTGGATAGTTTGGACTTTCAGCACATTGACATGAAGCCATCAAGTATTTACAAGTATTTATTTTTTCTTCAGATTCCTGATCCTTCAGTCAGTTTTTTGAGTGGGGCCGTCGCGGTATTGATTTTTTATCTTTACCACACACATTTTGTCAAAGCCATTTATAAATGCCAACGGTGATATTAGATGCTGTGCATTGCAGTGAATATCTGTGTCACTGCTCGTTTTTTTAGGTATGTGCAGTGATAATGACCGTTAATACACACAGATTAAAGTATGACAGAGCCCCACCCAAACAGCTGTTCTGACTGGCTGTGCGTGTCGCTGTGAAGCACGCAGAGAAAGTCATCATGCTCATTACGAATCATGTGCTCTTAAGGCTGAGAAAACACGCCTGATGAAACGGTGGAATCGAAGCAGAATTAATTAAATCTGGAAGGAACCTCACAGACTTCAGTGCATAGACACATCTGGCTTCAGCTTAAACACTCTTGGTGTCACATCTGTATGCTTCATTGTAAAGTCAGTCTATAGTTGTCACAAAAGCAGAAAAAAGAACAAAATAACAGCTTTCTTTCATGATGTGATCATTTCTGCCTCTGCTATTATTTCCCTTGAGAAATGATTGAGCAGTATGCTATATTAATGTTTTAGAGGTGGGTGGGTGTTGTGATAATGATTTTGACTTTGTGGTGCGCAGGACGAGAGGGTGTAACCATGGTGTTGTATTCCGTGCAACAGCCCTATGTTTGTGAGTCAGAAAAATCAACATTCAGTGATTGTGAGAGGAAAATCTGCACATTATCTTTAGATTTAATCAACTGTCCACATGTCGGATTAGGCTAAATGAATTATAAACTCTCCCTCTTTATGTCCCCGTGCCAGGAAGAGATGATTAGTCATGAAAGGCTATTGTAGTCGGACTGCTCTCATTTTCTCATTACGTAAAGACAGCCTGTGAGTCTCTGACGGGAGGATGACAGTGTATGGACTAACCTATCGACCTGTCAGATGGTATGCTTAAATCTTGGTAGGGGGAAATGTTCATTATCTCAAGAGGGGGAAAACCAGCTCCAGTAGCTCAGAGAGTAGATCACACGGCGGTGGACTCTTATGGTCCAGAGTGTGGAACAGTTTAACACTTAACAAATATTTAAGTCAAGCGGTGGATGAAAGAAATGTTTTTAACACCCTTAAAGGGGAAATAAGTAGTTTATAGTGCCATCTAGAGGAGAGGCTGAAATTTACAACAAAGACCTGCTCCTCTGCTCACCCCCTCCCTTCCCTGAGCGCTACGGTATCCGCAGCTGGTCAAATGTCGTCCTCGTCGTCTTTCTTCGTGTCAGCAGATGAGGTTCGTGAGGCGAGGGAGAGGGCGAGCTACCGCGGCCGTAGCAGACGAAGCGGAGAGAGAGGAGGCGGGACTTCCGCTACAAGTAAAGAGACACTTGTTTTGTTCTCTCGCGTTTGTCCTTACAGGCTCCGGTAGAAACATGGCGTCTCGCTGCTAACAGTGGCTATGCAACCGCGGTCCGCGGTCATGTTATTTAACATGACTTTTTGAAACACTACGAAAATGAAACAAAAACTATTATACAGCGACTAGACAATGCAGGAGCACATAATATGTATAAAAAAGTGGAATTTGGGTTATATAAACCCATAAATACTACACATTGTCCCTTTAACTGTGTCATTATGTGGAAAAATTCCAAGCAGGTGTCACATTTTAACGATCCTTTTAATGTGTTGCATCAATAATACTGATTAAATTCTGTGTCGATGCCTTTTTTTCCCAGTGTAAACCTCTCTGTTTTCCACTTCAGCCATCATAAATGTGAGCTTTAACTCGATCGGTGTAAACAAACGTTTGTTGTTTCAGAGAGAGCGCTGCAAATATGCTGTTTTTTTTTTTAGCATTATTACTGTTACCCGCTGCCAATTCTGACTGGAATATACATCACATCATGTTAGCGGCCCGGGTGAGCCAACAAGCTGCTTCACGTCTAAATAATGGCAATGTCCACACACAAACCAGTATGTCTTCAGCTGCTAGTGCTAAAACAAACATTAAAACCTGTCACCGGGTGGCTTCACTGTATGGACTGAATTGCAAATCAGCCATTTACATTCCGAGTATCAACCCCATAGTTATTATCCAGCAAGACTGTGGGTGAAGGCACACGGAGATTAAATTCCTCCGCTGCCAACGTGTTATCAAGCGAGACTGATGAATGCAGGGTTAGGTTCACACAGCGTCGCTGTGGACTTCATGTGTTAAAGTGAGGAGGAAGGAGGAGGAGGAGGAGGAGGAGGAGGAGGAGGAGGAGGAGGAGGACACAGAGCTGAGGAGCAAAAGTAAAGACTGTGTGAGGCTTTAACATCAATCTGTAAAAATCAATACAACACAAACCAGCAGTGTTTCTCAAAGACCCGTGTCTGTGCATTGCTTCTCCTCCCCTGACACGCCCAAGCTGTCACACCTCTTCTGTCGTGTTCTTCTCTCCCCACAAGGTTTGTTTCCTTCATGTTATCGGTCGCTATTTTTACTTTCTCCTCCTCCTCCTCCTCCTCTCTCCTCTCATCTTCCCCTCCTCCGTCGAAACGGAGCGTCCATCTGTTTTCCAGATGAAAAGATGAGTTGTTTGTCTCATGTGGTGGACGTGGTAGTTGCTCGGCTGCTTTGAGTCAGCACTCTTAATGCAGACGGTTTACTGCACACACACTGTGTGTGTGCGTGTGTGTGTGTGTGAATGGGTGGGGACCTATAATGCACATTAGCAGAGAGTGAAATTATTTAGCGTACATGGTTTCTGAGCTCGTTCTTCTCTCACAGATCACTGAACAATATGAGGCCAAACGACGTTATCAGACCACAACAAGTCCACAATTAGATGATTAATTGATCAGCTGTTACATTTGCACCACTGACTATTCATTTAAAGTGCATTTAAAGCAAAGTTTTGTCACTCGTTAGTCATTAGGATTTTGTGATAAATATCTTTCAAAATATATTAAGTGACATCGAGAGTTGTCTTGTTTTTTTCTGAGCTAAGTCAGAATCGGACTAATCCGTGTAGCTGTAAAAGTGAAACTGAAAGGTTAATCAATGATTAAAATAGTAAAACACATTGGATTTTTTTTATATTTCTTGTTCATGGTTTATTGTTTTATTACAGTTTTATTGTTTGTTTTGTATAATAAAGAGGGATAATAATGAAGTCAATCCCTGAAGTAACACAATACATAATACAACTCACACACACACACACACACGCACACACACACACACATTCTTGTACTTGCTGCATACTGAGGACTGGGTTGCTGACAAAGTGAGGACCAGCATTTCCACTTTATAAATCAACACAATTACAAATATCTACAAAGAACTAGTGGTTGCAGTACCATAAGATGTCTGCAGGTAGAGCCCCAGAGCAAAATGGGCTGGAAAACTTTTTTGATGTTTTTTTTTTTTTTTTTAATTTTTGGTCCAAAATTTGACAAAAACGTCATACTTAACTATTCCAAAATTTGAAAAAAAAATTTTTTTTTAAAGATGTGAACTTTTTTTTGAAAAAAAGATTTAAAACACATTTGAAAATAAAATTTGAAATTTTTTTTAAAAAAATGTTGGTCTAAAATTTGACAAAAGTCATACTATACTATGTCTTCCAATGTGTAAAGAAAAATGGAAAAAAAATGTGAACTTTTTTTTTGAAAAAAATATTTAAAAAACATTTGAAAGAAAAATTTTGAAAAAGATATTGAAAAAAAAAATTGAACTTTTTTTTTGAAAAAAACATTTAAAAAGCATTTGGAAAAAAAATGTGAATTTTTTTTTAGAATTTTTACAAATTCAGTATAGCATGTTATAGCAACCTAAGGAAGTTATTTCAATGAATACAAAGCGAGGACCGGCCAAAATGTCCCTACTCCGTAAAAATGTCCTCACTTTGTTGGTTAAAAACCCTCACTGGTCCTCAGTATGCTGCAAGTACAAGAACACACACACACACACACACACACACACACACACACACACTGTTAATTGGCTGTTAGCAGGATTCAATGTTGTCTTTGAAATTGTGGAGTTAAGTAAACATAAGTGCAGATGATTTTTCTCGATAGAAGTTAAACGTGATGTGTTTCTTGAAAAACACTTAACAAATACTTAACATTATGAAGTGTAAGGATGGGAACTGTTAATGAACTGACCCAAGTGATCTTTCTATTTTTGCTCTGCTCTTACCGGTAAGAGCTATAGAAAGCTGTTTTTATGGTCTGTAAACAAGAACAGTTATTCCTGCATGTTGATCATTAAGATGCAAACATTTGTTTCGTGAATAAGCAGATACTTTACAATGTCAAGCAGTTAAAACAGCTGCTCATTTGGCGTGATATTGCCCAAAAAGAGCATTGACCAGGAAAAGGAAAAAAGCATGAAGAAGATGAAAACCGGGCTCGTAGATTGACCAGGATCAAAAACAGAAATCCATGTCCTTCAGTCCACTTGTTCACTACAAGAACACTCAATGGAGCAACACCAAATGCAAGCAGACTTTTTGTTTGTTTTATTTTACTTTGGTGTTCAAACCTAATTGGTTTTTCACAAGAAGCAGCAGTATCAGGAGCAGGCGAGGAAGCGAGCTATCCTCGCTGGGAGCTATGACATCACAGAGGCACAGGTGAACAGTGACATCACTGAGGCACATACAGGTAAACAGGGACATCACTGAGGCACAGACAGGTGAACAGTGACATCACTGAGGCACAGACAGTTGAGCTATGACATCACTGAGGCACAGACAGGTGAACAGTGACATCACTGAGGCACAGACTGGTGAACAGTGACATCACTGAGGCACAGACAGGTGAACAGGGACATCACTGAGGCACATACAGGTGAGCTATGACATCACTGAGGCACAGACAGGTGAACAGTGACATCACTGAGGCACAGACAGGTGAACAGTGACATCACTGAGGCACAGACAGGTGAACAGGGACATCACTGAGGCACAGACAGGTGAACAGGGACATCACTGAGGCACATACAGGTGAGCTATGACATCACTGAGGCACAGACAGGTGAACAGGGACATCATTAAGGCACAGACAGGTGAACAGTGACATCACTGAGGCACAGACAGGTGAACAGGGACATCATTAAGGCACAGACAGGTGAACAGTGACATCACTGAGGCACAGACAGGTGAACAGGGACATCACTGAGGCACACAGGTGAGCTATGACATCACTGAGGCACAGACAGGTGAACAGGGACATCATTAAGGCACAGACAGGTGAACAGTGACATCACTGAGGCACAGATAGGTGAACAGTGACATCACTAAGGCACAGACAGGTGAACAGTGACATCACAGAGGCACAGACAGGTGAACAGTGACATCACTGAGGCACAGATAGGTGAACAGTGACATCACTAAGGCACAGACAGGTGAACAGTGACATCACTGAGGCACAGACAGGTGAATAGTGACGTCACTAAGGCACAGATAGGTGAGCCACAGGCCACAAGCATCACCTTCAATGTTTACATGAAATAAAATGGATCTGTAGCATCAGTGTAAGTGGACTTTGTACCAGAGACCATATTTTTCTTTTTTAAATCAGGCATCTGTTTGATTGATGTGATGCTTTCAGGGTTTATGACCTCATAAATGTGAGTGTGTGTTTGCAGAGTTGTTGGAGTGCGTTATCACCGGAAATATTGACTGGTTTAGAATTCATTATTTAAAATTTGAATATGTAATAACACCACATTATGTAATAATCTTTTCTGCATTATGTCATATGTTATTACATAATGCGGTCGTTGCAATTGTTTTTTTTTCCACAAATGTAACAATTTGTGCATTATGCAATAACCGACCGAAATTGACATTAAAACAGCAAAATAGTGTGTATTTTACTTAAAATGAATACTTAAACTTAAATACTTGGCCTATCTTTAATGATGCAATTAAGTATTTAAGCAACTAAAGGAAAAACAATCCAGCTGCAACGTACAGCCTAACACACTGATCACACATTGGAACTGCAGAATAATAAAGTGGATTTTAACAATATTCTTCACCTAAAACCGGCCATGGCTCACATTTCACACACATATAGACAAACTACCGATATATGGAGGGGGTTGTCATCAGAGATCTACCTATCAGAATTCTATTTGACTTATGCTGCTCAGCCACTTAGCCACTCCTTGATATTGCCCCTTCTCATGGTGTCTATCACTGGCTATAGGCTAGGCCTATACTAGTGGAAAGGAAATGTTAAAAAGTAAGCTATTTTTGAATTTGAATGACTTTATTCCTCCCCCGGGGGGGAAACACACATTTACAACAGCTCAATTAAGGCAACAAGAGGTGCAGAAATGTGCAAGGGCATAATAAGTAGGAAGAAGGACAACGTAAAGATAAGAGTAAAAATAGGGTAAAAAATAAAATACAAATTATGGTAAACAAATCACACTCTAAATATAAGTAAGACTCTAAAAAAATAAAATACAGTAAGGTAAAAATACGCTCTAATATAAGTAAAAAGAAGTAAAATGTAAGATAAGAGTAAAAAATAGAATAAAAATAAAATACAATATGGTAAAAAATCTATGAATTATGTTGTGTTATGTTAGAGCTACAAGTCTCAAGAGTTTAGCCTGTGAAATCTTTGTTGTGAAGGTGGCTTTTTTTTTATTAAAAGTGAGTGTGTGGTGAGTGTACTGTACAGTCACCAGGGGAGACATTACATTATTACTGCTAATCACAGAGTTTCTAAGTGTTTTCCTCAAACCCCAGCAGGGGTTTTCAGCCATGTTATGTCTTAAGTAGTCTGCGTGCTTTTGTGTAATAGCAGATATAATTGCTGATTATTATACGACAGTGTCCTAACTGAGAGGTCACACGCACGCACGCACGCACGCACACACACACACACACAAAGACACACCAAGCACTGATTGGATCAGAGTGGAGAGTATTATCAGAGACCGATCTGATTGAGCTCTGACTGCGTATCTGTGGCCGCTGGCTGCTGCTTGTATGATGTATGTATGTCAGGACTCAACAGGGTAAAAACAAACAGAACGGTTTCCAATAGCAGCCAAGGTTATCGCCTGTGATACATGACGTGCATCGTGACAGGAGATAGCTTTCATTTCGGAGCCGCGTATCGGAAAAGGTCACATCAATCAGGAACTCGGCGGTTCACGGGGGAAAAGGACACATTCACGCTGATACGGAGTGTGTGTGTGTGTGTGTTTGTCTACGTTTGAGAGCTTCTTTATAATTAGAAAATCTGAATTCCGTGCACTTGCCTGCTGTGTTTGTGTATCTACGAACCTGACTTTGCTCCACGCGGCCAAATCTTTTTCATTTTAACCTCCTGAGTGTCAGCTCAAAGGCTATTACCTGTTGTTTTTATTGTTATTTTTACTGGTATTTCTGCTTTATTAGATAGTTTGCCTTTGGGAGTGACAGAGAAGTTTATTTGATAGAGGTGGCGAACTGCATAAAATCGGCTTCTCGGCTCATAACGTTTTGATGACACAGTGTGCGTCATATCCTGAAAATGCTCTGGGGGCGCCTGTATGAGTTTCTGAAAAATGTACTACAGTACTTACAGAGGCACCATGGGAGGTAAAATAATGAATTACTGTGAACAAAATGTTTAAGCAGAACAAGAAACGCTCAAACCACTGCTTGTGCACTGCTGTGGAAATCGTCTGTTGCTGCTTATCTTATGTCATTTTCATTTACTTTATTTAATCTTTGATCCAATCAGAATCAGAATACTTCATTAATCCCGGAAGGAATTGTGTGGTCACACAGTTGCTCCGTGTCAGATTAAGAGATATATAGTTACAAGAAAAGAAAGTGCCAAATATGACAAAAAAATAGAATGAATTATATATATATATATATATATATAATAAAAGAAAAGTAAGTAAATCAATTAAAGAAAATACACCAATACTGTGATATTTGTGCGGATTTGTGAGAAACAAAGAGGGTTTTCTTCAGTCTGAAGCATATGATGTGTACAGGTCAACACAATATTTCATTAAAAATAGTTATTAATTTGGCTTTAAAAAAACATTGCACCTCGAATTGCAGGCCGTATTGCAATTTTAATTAATTTTTAATTAATTGTTCAGCTCTAATATAATTAATAGGAACACTGTACAGAGTGTGTTGATATGGGAGTGCACAACATAATGGTAAGTGTAGTTATATTTAGGTCTTCTTCTATTGAACATGACACATTATATAAGCACATAATCTAAAGACCATGTCATAAAAAACATCTCCCTGTATCTCCCTGTTTCCTTACACTTCAGTGAGTTACTTCTATAGAGGAGGATTCTGTATGACTGCTGATATGAGAGGACACTTCTGTACAGGGGGAAGTAATTCCTCTTTGCACACAATCACCATCAGATCATTCCCATGAGTGTAACAAGCTGCATATGCAGGTGCATTAAAGGTGAAGTAAGTAGTTTATAGTGCCATCTAGAGGAGAGGCTGAAATTTACAACAAAGTGCTGCTGCTCTGCTCACCCCCTCCCTTCCCTGAGCGCTACGGTATCCGCAGCCGGTCAAAATGTCGTCCTCGTCGTCTTTCTCCGTGTCAGCAGATGAGGTTCGTGAGGCGAGGGAGAGGGCGAGCTACCGCGGCCGTAGCAGACGAAGCGGAGAGAGAGGAGGCGGGACTTCTGCTACAAGTAAAGAGACGCTTGATTTGTTCTCTCGCGTTTGTCCTTACAGGCTCCGGTAGAAACATGGCGTCTCGCTGCTAACAGTGGCTATGCAACCGCGGCCCGCGACCATGTTATTTTACATGACTTTTTGAAACACTACGAAAATGAAACAAAAACTATTATACAGCGACTAGACAATGCAGGAGCACATCATATGTTTAAAAAAGTGGATTTTGGGTCATATAAACCCATAAATAGTACACATTGTCCCTTTAATATCTCAGTAATGTTACCCTTCACAGAGAAACACTGCAACACTGATGTCGGAAATGGGTTAGACTTTGGCAAATCACGACATAGAGCTGGGTGATGTGCGGAAATGTTAGCAGTCAAGCTTCTGCTTCAAAAATTGAAACATACACTGTGGCACTGTTTTTTATCTCAAAGCAGTTATACCCTTATACTTAGACGTTCTCATGAGTATATTCACCTTTTGACAGTAAACACTCAATTCATGTTTGACTAATTTCACAAAACTGAGAAAGACATTCAAAGCAAACCTCACTGTGTGTTTCGGAGAAGATAATCCTGAAATTTACATCAGCACAGCAGCATTATAAAATAAAGATAAAGATAATAAATAATAATCCACATGATGTGAAAAGTACATTAAAGAAACATAGTATAGAAAGATATTAACAATAATTTATTAATAGAATGTAAATAGACAGTTACCAGAATATATACAGTACACTATGGGCTTTATATTTACAGCATCAACAGCATCAAGGACTGAACATGAGATATTGTATATATTATTGTATTGTATAATATTATTTACATAAGTGTATATATATATAAAAACACGTGGGATTACTAACCTGTTAAATGCTTGTCTACAGTCTACACACAATCATTAAACGTTACATCTATATTTATTGAACATGTGTTATAATATATATATATATATATATATATATATATATATATTATAATAATTAGGGCTTATTTTCCAAATTGAGTTGTTTCGTCTGTAAGAAAAAATCAGAAAATGTTGATTAGTGAAAATCATAATGTTCTCAATGTTTTGTTTTGCCTTGATTGAAACCAGAAACAAAATTCACATTTAAGACACTGAAAAATCAGAAAGCTTGTTTTAATTATTGAAATTAAAAAAGACAAACACTCACACCGATTTATCAATGAATAAAAAAGGCTCAAATGTTTTTTTTTATTTATTTATTTTTTTGTAATCGTAATTAATCAAGCAATCGTTGCAGCCTTAATGACAGATGAGTGAAAATAACAATTTCTTCAGTCACTTTGCATCTTTTTGTGCTGCGTCTTTAAACCAACATTAAATCTAAAGTGGTGTTGTGAGGGTTGGAAAGTTTTCCTTGAACAGGAGCAAAGTTCCCCTTGTAAATTGAAATTATTAAGGACTATTCTTTTGGTGGAGGATCAGTCAGCCGAGGTTGATTCATGTCATTGCTTTTACTGCGTCTTCCAGCTTCCTTGATGCGACGACGATCTGCCATTTTCCCACATTTCCTCCCTCCCTCCCCTCTTCTCCTTACTCTTTTACAGACGACTTGACCTGGAAGTGCCCAAACTCCGGCTCTGACCTAATGTTCCTGTGACTATATCGGTTTGATGCACTCGGTTTGATACACTCGCTCACTCTCCACCTTCCCTTCACCGCGGTTAACTGAGCTGTTGGATTAGGAGCTGATGTCTAATCTCCTGCTTATCCTGGCCTGTTAATCTACTGTTAGTGTTAACAGTTCTTAGGATACAGCATGGCGGTTAATGTAACCTTGCCACAGAGAGAATAACAAGTTTCTCCAGACGACTCTCTCTCCGTTTTTTTTGCGCGTCTGAACCTACCGAAACCCTCGGAAATGATTGCTTAGGTTACCTAAGTCCTGTCGTTATTGATTAAATTGCAACACAATAATATGCCGATGACGGTCAAACTCATCAACTGTAAACAAGGTCTAAATCCAGCAGTCAAAGATGGACGATGTCACCTTTGCCCTCATTAGAGTTATTCACATACTGAGCAGACACTGTCTTTTTCCAGCACGGCACACGCACACGCACACACACACACACACACACACACACACACACACACACACGCACTCACACGCACGCACGCACGCACACACACATTTTACAGATAGAGTGAAGGAGAGTAAAAGTAGTAGTTAGTTTAAGAGGCTTCAACTACTCCCAGAAATTACATAGAATTATAGTCTTATAGAGGGAAGTTGGTGCCATGCAAATGGACACCACACACAGGCACACACACACACTGGGCAGCAGACAGGGCTGGACTTGTGGGGTAGTGGATTATATTTACTTTGGTAATGGTATAAAATAAGGAGAGGTTTACTCGAAACGCTATGTCCCGACATGTCCCTGAACTTTATAAAAGCCGTTGTTATAAACGGAAGACACAAACTAGAGGGAATATTGAGTGTAAGCAGTGGCTGTATAACATTAAAACAGATCCAGGGTGACTTGATTTTTTTTTATTTAGTAAAAAAAACGAGATGGACTAGTCTTCTGATTCACGATTTGACTGGTGCTATGTCAGTTTTTTTTGCATGCACATGTTCAATTGAAGAAGACCTGAAACTTAACTTTTCAGACCATTAACTCTTTTGAAAAATGATTACTTACATTATAAGTAAAGTGAGAGACAGGCTTTCATTCATTCCAGTTGCTAAGTGCTACTTCCCTCGTTGTGTCCGAGCCCGGCCCCGGCCCATTAACTGTAATTACGAGCCAGAGCCCGATTTAAAACCAACATCAATATGTGAGCCGTAAATGTACACACAAGTCCACGTCCTCCCCACAGCGGGAGCTAATTTACAACAATAACAGAACAGCTGACAGGTTTTAACACCTTCACACAATACAACGTGCTATAACTGCAAGGGAGAAAAAACACAAATCAAGGGCCCGACCCGGACCGAGGATAGTGGCGGTTGGGTCGGGCTCAGGCAGAGTCTTCTAAACTCCACCCTGAGGGTCAGAGTGGAGCCGATCGTTGCTGATGTTGGTCCAGAAACAGGGTCGACACGCTGCACGTTTCCAGTAGTGCGATCGAGCTAAGGCCGTAGGCCGAATATACATTTGGAGGTGGAAAATCAATTTATTGGCCGTGTACGTAGGTGGCGCTGTAACTGTCTATAAGCTAGTGCGTATTGAATCTAGAGCTGCAACTAACGATTATTTTGGTTAAAAACGTTGATAAATGTTTGTCGAACCTGTAAATGAAGATGTTCTTGAATGTCTTTGTTTTTTCCACAAACCAAAATGATTCAGTTTGAACAATTTCTTTGTTTATGTGGAGCAAAGAAGCAAAGAACAAATTCACATTTAAGAAGCTAAAACAATCAGAAATCTTGTTTTAATCATGAAAAAAACTTCAAACCGATTATCGATTATCAAAATAGTTGACGATTAATTTAGTAATCGATTAATAATCGATTCATCGATTAATCGTTTCAGCTTTAATTGAATCCATTTCCCATCGAAAACAAACGGTACGGTGAGATGGATCGTGCTGGTTCTGTTGTGTTCCGTACCTGCTTTACATGTTAATTGTGATACATAATATGTATCAATATTATACAAATATTATTTGATTGAGTACGGCTCTTGTGGTTGTAGTGTTGTTCAAAGAAAGTCGCCATCACAGTTTATAAGTTGTCTCCTTCTACTTCTGGGTCAAAGAACAGGTAGGACAATAAGGTGCATGCGTCGAAACACCAAGTCCAACTCCAGCCCCTCCAAGTGTATACATAATTGGACTATGAATCGCATTATCCAGGTATGTTAGTCCAATTAACACTACCTCAATTTTAGAGGTGTTTACATGACATTAGGAAAACCAAATTAATGTCTTAGTCCAAATAAAATTGGACTTTTAACCTGCATGTAAACAGGTTATCGTGTGTAGAAAGGTCACCACCAGTCCATCATAAGTCCAACATACAGAGACAAACAAACACTCAAACCTGGAAATACAATATTAAAAAAAACAAAAAACACATGGAAATACCCTGATCAACTGACTGCAGGTACACGATGCATAATGAATTCATGGAGTAATCCCTTCACCTTAAATTTAATTTAAGGTGTTTATGTGTGTGTGTGTGTGTGTGTGTGTGTGTGTGTGTGTGCGTTTGCGTGTGCGTGTGCGTGTGTGTGTGTGTGTATGTGTGTGTGTCTGATTTGCATGTGGACCACAGCTGTGACGCCTTTTTTTGATCTCGGGGAAATGATAATGAACCGCTATAAAAATCTGCTGTGTAAGCACTTTTTTCTACCCACTAAGAATCATATTCAGTGAACTGCCGCACAGTTATGCAACCGCTTCGCGAGGAACTGTAAAAAAATATGGCACAGAAACTAAATCGCAAATAGCGTGAAAAATATATAGATACAGATTTATTAGACACTTAGAAGAAGATTACGACTTCGTAATTTACTCCTTTACGCCTCTTTTTCTTTTATCTGTCTCTCTTTGCATCGGCTTTTTTCTCCATTGGTGATTTCCTGCTCCGCCATCCTCCTCTCTCTCTCTCTCTCTCTCTCTTATTTAATTTCCATTTTATCACTTTCTCATCCCTCCATCTCTCCCCTCTTTCATCATTACTGCGCTGTGGCTCCCCCTCTTCCTCCCTCCCTCCCTCTCCCTCCCTCACTCCCTGGCTTTTCAGTGGATAGTAAAAAGGTAAAAGTGTACTTTGGTTGGAAGGCCTTGTGGAACATTAAATCACACACAGGTGCCCTTAAATATGAGGAGAGTGTGGAAACACACACACACACACATTGGCCCTTCATTTAGGTAGCAGTAATTTGTGGCGGTAAGTGACAGGGTTATTGTAAGACGCTCATTAAGAAAGGGAAGCGGCGAATAAACGTCTGACTGAAGGGAATAAATTCAAACCGCTGCACCACTTTTACTGCTCAGCAATAAGCTGCTTTGATGTGGTTTGTTATGGCAGAGCTGGGGCAGATTCAGGTCATGTAAGTGTGCGTGTGTGTGTGTGTGTGTTTTATAATCACGCTTGTACATTGTATTTGTAATCTGATCAAAGTGCGATCAAGTGTTATTTTCACTCCGCATGCGTCACGTATTTGTGCGACACGATGTCGGCTCTAAGGGTCAAATGTCAGATTGATAATGACGAGACGCCGCGCGAGGTCACCTCTTATGGGAAACTTTCATCTCAGCAGGAGATGAGAGGGAAGAAGAGGGAGGAGGGGTGGATGGATGGATGGGTGACAGGAATGAGGCAGTGATGGATGATAACACCAGCAAAAGGTGCTGCTTAGCCTGAAGAGGAAAAACTGCAGAAAGATTCATTCAGTAAGGCACAAAATGGATCTCTATGTGATCACTTTTAAACAGTAACACCTTCATTGTATTGCTGGTTCATCATTTGCACGTTTAATGAGCTGCAGCTTTGTGGTTTTTAACGATTCTGGACTCTCTCAGCACCCATATAAACACTCATTCACACTAAATGCTGATGCTCTTTGTGGACATTATTTACCACCGTCCAATAACATGTACATTTGGTGATTTGAACATTCTAAATTGGTCGTAGGTGTGAGTGTGAATAATTGGCCCTGTGATGGACTGACACCCTATGTCAGCTGGGATTGGCACAAGCGCAACCCCCCCCCCCTCCCCCCTCTCACGACCCTCATGTATAGGATAAAACGGTAGAAGGTGGATGGATGGTCTACATTTCCATTTGAAATAGTTCCATATACTACATTTTTAATTTTTAGGTCACCTTTTCATTTTTTTATTTTTTTGTTATCATCATAGTGCAAATTAAATTGAGATATAGCTTCTAAAGAAAAGGGAAGAAGCAGAAAAAAGGCAGTAATGTTGCATAATGGATGCCATAAATCTGAAAAGTAGAAGAAAAGTGCATATTGAAATTCAATAAATAGTGAGCTGAAATGAAAAGACAGAGATAGAAAGCCATGCTTTCTAAGTAGTTACAATTAAATTCATTACGTTCATCTCTATTAAGTGCAGATTTTGTAAATATCAAACCAAAATGAATAGGCATAAATAAAAAGGCCTATGGTCTAATTTATAAATAGTCATAATTAAAAGGATGTTAAGTGTGAGTATGCCCATGTATATAAATCCAATTCATACAGTGCTTTGTTTTTTAATATTTTGGAAATCCATGTTATATGGGAATTTATTTTGTCTCATAATTCATTCATTTATCATTCACAGACGGGTGCAGCAGGTGCACTTGTTATGTTAGTGTTGTCGCCTTAAATACATGTGTGTGGCAGCTGACGTGCCTACATCTTAAACAAGGGTGCACGTACATTTGTAATCATGAAGATGAGTCAAAATGAGCCGGTGTTATTAGAGGAAAAAATGAGTGATAGAGAAGAGAAAGAAACTGGATAGATGACAGACAGAGGCAATTCTAGAGTCTGTAGGGGCACTAAGCAAAAATTCCCAGGGGGCCCTTCCAACCAGTGTTCATCACCATGTTATAAATAATCTGACACCAACAAAAAATGTATGAGTTCAAAATATTTTTTTTTTTTTCCGAAATGAAACATGGAAAAACCTTGTAATTAAAAAGTATGTGAAAATATAAATGTAAAGAACAATAAAATACTGTAAATAGCCTTTAAAAAAAAACTATATAAAAAATACATTACACTGTAAATAACCCACGTCTGATGACAGATCATTATTATTGGTCATCATGTGGTCAGACCAGTAACAGATACTCACCAAAGGGAAAGTTGAGGTCTGAAAAATGCAGCAACAACATCACACAATTGTCCTCACTCATCAAGAAAGTGGTTGTCAACAAACTTTAGACACTCGGGGGGTAATTGTTTCATCCCCTTTAAGTCTAAGACTAGACTGGTGCTCCTACTTACAGGAGCGACTGTTTGTCAAAGTCCAATTTTTATTTCTGTGTCAGCAGCTAAAATAGGCTTGAGCAATGGTTTAACATCTGGAGACTAGTCATTTGAGAGCCTTAAGTTCTGCTTTACAGCGTGCCGACTCAGCGTCGGTGTGTGTACCGTCCCGAGCTCCGGGAAAGATTAGTCTGCAGTGTTGGTGCGGGTTACGCATATGATGATAGAGCACTTCTTACCGGAGGCTGTGAGTCAGAATGGATTCGCACGTCTCATTTAACTCGCCCAATGCCTCGGTGATCTCAGATATTGGAAAACATCGCTGCACTTTCTGAAAAGTATGGAAAGTGCAGTCATGACACAGAAAGCGTCTGTAATTACTCATAATTGAACAAGTGCGACCAAAACCACTTACAACAAGGTCAGCAGAGTTGTGTCAGTCAGGTATTTTAATTATGATGGAAGCTGTAATTGCAATTCTGGCTGTGTTTTTGTCCCGCTTCAGAGATCATAGTTAAAGCTTTCTGTGCATGTGTGTGTGTGTGTGTGTGTGTATCAGATAATCCCTTATGTGCAAAACCTTTAACGTAACCCGCAGCCTCAGGGTAATATTACCTAAGTGTGCAGTATGTATGTGTGTGTGTGTCTTTCTATGGGTGTGAAGACATTTTGGCAGCTTTTCCCAACTTCAAAGAGATTTTTTTTGAGGATTTAGGAGTTTGAATTATTCTTGAGATTAAGGACCAGTGGAATGCTTTATGTCCATGACTGTCAGAAAAATGATGTGTGTTACTTGACCCAGATCCACCTCATCAAGGCCACATCAAGACCACATTAGGTGGTTTGTCTGTCAATCTGTAACACAGTTCATCCCCAGTCATGTCATGGTAATTCTAATGGTTTTTTTGGGGGTTTTTTTATGGGTATCACTGTGATCATAATCATTTTCTCGATTAATCGTGGTCCATAAAATGTCAGAAAAAGTGTTTTTAAATCGGGAAATGGTGTCTTATATTCTCCACAAACCAAAATGATTCAGTTTTAATTAGGGCTGCATGATTCGACCCTGCATAATTTGCTTATTGTTATTATTATTGAGTGTTGCCACTGTAGATCTGTTAAAAAGACTTAATCTCCAACAATTAGCAAAGTAAAAGTCTAAAATCTCATCATTTATAATGGACTCTGGTGTATTTAGCGACAGCTCTGCTGAAAGCGAATGCGGGTGGTTGTGTGATTCCCGTCACTACCGCCTGGGTTTTAATTCCCATCCATTTTGTATTTATTTCTCCTTAACACACGCTTACTCCTGTGTTCTGCGCTGCACTCAATCGGCGCCGAATCACGTGACGTAAAGGCACTTCATGTGTTGAAGCGGCGAAACGGCATGAAATAAAATGCAGAAGAATTGCTGCCATTTAGAAATGAGAGCATGTGTAGTTGTCTATGTGAGGTCGTATTTTTTAAAAACGATTTATCGTGGACACATTAGACCGTTTTGGGTAGGGCTGCTACATCTATCGACAAGTTTCATGATTCATCGAGTAATCGTTTGTTCCATAAAACGGAAATTATGTAGTATTTTGGCCACAAACCAAAACTATTCAATTTCTCTGTTATACGGACACTTGCCCGGGGATACTTCACATACTCCGCTGTAGACCAGTGGGGTCAGGAGATCAAATCATGAACCTTTCGGTTTGAACGACCCACTCTACCACTGATCCCCCCAGCCTTTTTCTATACTGTAAGAATAAACCTAAATCGCTGCATTTTCATCTACATTTATCCACAACCAGCTGTAGACAGAGTGATGGGAATTAAGAAGCTCTGTTGTGGAAAATATGGCCTGTAGAGCTCTGCATTCATGAAAGGATGAAGAAGAAGCTGTGTATTGAAAGTGGTGTCAATAAACACTGTTCTTTTTCTGTTAAAGGGACAATATGTAGTATTTATGGGTTTATATTACCCAAAATCCACTTTTGTATACATATTATGTGCTCCTGCATTGTCTAGTCGCTGTATAATATTCTTTGTTTCATTTTCGTAGTGTTTCAAAAAGTCATGTAAAATAACATGGTCGCGGGCCGTGGTTGCATAGCCACTGTTAGCAGCGAGACGCCTTGTTTCTACCGGAGCCTGTAAGGACAAACGCGAGAGAACAAATCAAGCGTCACTTTACTTGTAGCGGAAGTCCCGCCTCCTCTCTCTCCGCTTCATCTGCTACGGCTGCGGTAGCTCGCCCTCTCCCTCGCCTCACGAACCTCATCTGCTGACACGGAGAAAGACGACGAGGACGACATTTGACCAGCTGAGGATACCGTAGCGCTCAGGGAAGGGAGGGGGTGAGCAGAGCAGCAGGTCTTTGTTGTAAATTTCAGCCTCTCCTCTAGATGGCACTATAAACTACTTACTTCCCCTTTAAGTATTTCCTCTCAAAAAATAGAGGGTATTTTATCCAGTGACAGTGACCACTTACCAGATCTCAGTAGAAATAATTCAGTAGTTTAATTCCGACTTTTATTGAAATTGTTCATACGTTCATAAATGGTCTAATATTGGTAACGGTGCATACTTGATCGGACCCAAAAAAGCGAGTGAGAGTGGCAACAACTCAAGTCAGCAACATGGCATCATAACACTGGAATCCTAATAATGACACTCAAGAGAAATTAATTAATTTTGGGTGTCAAAATTGGGTAACCTGATCACTTCACTCATTTTAAATAAATTGCTCCGTAAACAAAGTCCTGACTGATTAAATCTGGGCGCTGCCAAAACCAGAATATTTGGTTTGGCCCTCGTTTGGTTTGATGACAGTTTGAGTTGCAGTTAAGCTCTACTCAGTGTCTCAGTCAAAGCTGCAGATGCAACAACAGAAGGACAAATAATGCATCCTCTGAAGTGTCCTCATAACCCTCCACATTGTCTGTCTCTGACTGGCTCTTTGATGCCAGGCTGGGTGGCTTCCTGTTGGCCCACTGTGCGGAGCAGGTTACCTGTATACCTGAATGGCACACACGTGCTGTGGTTTTCCCCACTTGTCAAGACGGGCTCAGGTATGTTGGCCCTGCCACAAGGAATGCAAAGGGGTGGGGGGGGGGGGTCTATAGAGAGAGAGGGGAAGGGCGTACCACAGAGAAGAAAGTGAGAGCCAGATGCTTTTGATCGGAAAAGGAAATTAATAGCGAAGCAATATGGTCTTGATGTGGTCTCTATGGCGACTGGTGTAAGCTGTTACACATTTGAAGGCAAAACCCAAAAAACAAGTTTCATATTAAATGGATTTCGCTAATGATTAAGTGCAAAATGCCCCACGGCAGAAAAAAGTGTCTGCAGTCTTTTCTAATGCAGCGCTTAGCTCCGGTCTGAGAGGGTGGTGGGAACCTCGGATATTTCCTTTTCATACCGTGAAATGAGTTTACCCCTTATAAATTTACATCAGGCTTTTCCAAATAATCAATATCGAGGAATGTACCTCATCAGCATTCAGGGGCAGTCTAACGAGGTGAATATGCTCAATGTAATCCATGTCTGGCTTTTATGCCTCGCCTGCATGTGAATCGTAGTTTACAGGCTGTGAGGTTTGCTGGATCAAGTACCTGAGCTGCTGGTTAGATGTTAGCTATTACAGAGGAGATGCTGAGTGTGTTGCAGCTCTAATATGAGGCTGTGTTTCAGCCATAGGTTTGATCTGAGGAGCACTCAGAGTTGACACAAAGGAAATGTATTTCTGGACTATATAAACTGCTGTAAAGGAGATCTGTTTTTGTTTGTTTTTTGGACTATTTCATTTTCACTTTCACTGGCGGTACAGAGTCATCAAATCCAGGATAAATAGAGTGAAAAACAGCTTCTATCCAATCACCTTTAGAGCTGTGAATTTTTAACACTTGCCATAATTGTATATCAGGGTCATAAATAAGGGTCCAGTGCAATATCACCAGATAAATGCAGCATTTTCCACACACATTATGTTCTGTATATACTGTATATAAGTCCGGCCTTTCTAAAATCCCTCTTTTGTATTTATTTTATATAATTTTTTATAGACTTTGTTTAACTTCTTTTTGCTTAGTACTGTTCTATTATTTTTTGCACTGAATAGGGTAGATTTTCAGATTTTTCCCATATAAACATGTCAACATAACAACATAGTGTTCGGTATGTCCTTAAAAAACAGGTGCAGTCAATGCATAAGACTACTTCGCATAACATATGTACCACTGTGATAAATATGATTGCCAATATGGTTGTTATATCGTTTTTTGGGACAATAATGTGATTTTTTTTTCCCCCCAGGGGTATACAACTGTCGGGTAGCAGGGAGAGGGAATCAGATTTCCATGACACTGCAATGTATTTCTTGGCCACGCATACAGTAGAGCAATTTCCATGAATTTAAATTGTTCATTATTTACCGGATTCTTTGAATACTTGTAATGTTCCCCAATAAACAAAGTTCACGGTCCAGTGGAACACCAACTCCTGGAGCAGTTGTCGTTCCAAAAAAAAAAAGGCCCTACTTTGGTACCCGGCCGGTTACAGTGCAGAAAGTATGCAAATTCAATATCACATAATATAATTTCATTAATTCTTGATGGGAGATCCCGTAGTGGTAAGATTATATATAAGGCTCGACTACTTCCTTCTCCTTCCTTTCTCCGTTCCTGACATGAATTTGTTTACACCAACATAGTGGCAGGGAAAGCCTCTGCAAAAATGGACGTGTTTTACATGAGTATGGAAATAGCGGAAAAGTGGATATTATTCAAGGCCTGCAGTAACCGGACATCTTCATTTGTCTGATAAAACTTCCCTCATATACTCCTCTGGAGAATGTTTAATAACTGCAATAAAAGCATGTGACTAAATTATAGTTTCCATTGCTCTGTCTTCCATACTCACTTTAAGTCTTTTTTTTTATTGTAGTGATCCAACTGCCGTCTCTCGGGATTTTTGGCGATTGTGCCTGATTGTCTTGGTTTCCCGAGGCAACGACAGCTATCCGCCATCTCATCTTCCACGTTTTATTAATGCAGCTGGCGAAGAGATGGGTTGCCTGACATGTTGACATATTGCCTGGTATATACGCTGCCAATTATGCAGCACGTCGTCTATGGATTTAAACGGCTAAACAGCTTCCTGCCAGAATGTGGTTGTTGGGTAACAAGGGTTGCGTGATGAGATTGCGTGACAACAGCTATACGAAAGCTCTGTACACCTGTGCAAGAAGCATTTCTCCTTCAAACTGCTGAATGAATGACCAGGTTTTTTTGAGCAGTAAGTCGTTCACTTCTATGGTTTGCTGCGTGCTGCGTGGGAGCGTCCTTGGGAAACACAAGGTCTAAAGAGAGTTGCGTCAACTCATTTGATGAAGATTTTTATTATTATTATTATTATTTTTAAAGGTACAATATGTAGTATTTATGGGTTTATATAACCCAAAATCCACTTTTTTATACATATTATGTGCTCCTGCATTGTCTAGTCGCTGTATAATAGTTTTTGTTTCATTTTCGTAGTGTTTCAAAAAGTCATGTAAAATAACATGACCGCGGACCGCGGTTGCATAGCCACTGTTAGCAGCGAGACGCCATGTTTCTACCGGAGCCTGTAAGGACAAACGCGAGAGAACAAATCAAGCGTCGCTTTACATGTAGCGGAAGTCCCGCCTCCTCTCTCTCCGCCTCGTCTGCTACGGTCGCGGTAGCTCGCCCTCTCCCTCACCTCACGAACCTCATCTGCTGACACGGAGAAAGAAGACGAGGACGACATTTGACCACGTAGCGCTCAGGGAAGGGAGGGGGTGAGCGGAGCAGCAGGTCTTTGTTGTAAATTTCAGCCTCTCCTCTAGATGGCACTATAAACTACTTATTACCCCTTTAATTAAAAGGATGTAGAGAATTATTAACATGATGTGGTGGAACTCATAAAATGTTGGTGCAGATGCATTACCTCAAACGCTAAAGAAGAAAAAGACGTAGAAGATGTAGAAGACAAATCAATCTGATCACTTTTTATTTTTCTCTACTCGAAACACATTATTCCAAGGGTCGTTGAGCAATCAGCATTGATGAAGAGTATTCTCTCTATTGAGTGCCCCAGTCCCTTTTTTTTCCCGCCTAGTTTGTCACTTTGTATAAACAACCTCATTCCAAACAGAGCCTTTTTAGTTGCTGAAAGCTGTTCACACAACTTTAAAGTGTTGTGACGGTAAAAAATTTAAAATGTTTCACTTCTAATAGAGACACAGCGAAGACAACCTGTCAAATAAATTACCAGGCAAACATGAGGAAACCTGTCATTATTTCCCACTAATTCTCACTCACTCACTGTTACAATTGCTTTCCGCCTGTTCCTCTAGAATGCTTTTGTGTTTTTTTCCCCTCATGTCTATGAGACTTGAGGCAGCAGAGGATGAATCACTGAGGGTCCACATGAGTTACATCCCTGCAGGATGTGGACTTCTCTAAATATATGCTGAAGCTTGAGGGTTAAAATCTGTGTGAGCAGCCAAATACACCTATAGAATCTAAATGTTTATCTCTCCTCTCCCTCAAAGCCTCTTCATTTCCCAAACGCCCCCCTAAACCCGTGAGCAAGGCACCTTCCTTTCTCAAAGACGGTGCCTCGCTTTAGGGTCGCGGATGAAAGTGAAGAGACACACGATCTTGTTACCCACTGGCAAATTTGCATGTCTGCAAGTTTGCATTCTGCACATGTGTAACTGTGTTGCCACTGTGCTCATTTCTGTTTTTCCCAAGTAAATTAAGATTTTTATAGCAGGATGCCAGCTGTTCCCATTACCCAGCAACCCAGGAATGCAGTAAAGCATATGAGTCTGTGGTAAACGCCCTGTGTCGTCTGGGTTGGTGAGCAAACCAACAACACAATAGTCGCGTTTGCTGCAGAAACATCACCCAAGATGATGTCTGCTATGATAATGTAATGCTTTCAGTGTGGAGCCCTGGAGCTGGGTGATTGTCCTTAACGTTACACAAAGTTAGGGACTATTTTTCTTTCTTTACAACATTAAACAATCAAAAGAATACATATTTAATAAAAAAAAAATACAATAGGAAAAAGGATAATAAAAGTATATTTTGCACGCCTGATAACATTCTTATCAGTAATGCAATAATAGCTTCTCATCACTGCTATACTGATGATACCCAGCTGTATCTGTCATGGATGAAAGCCCATCACCTCCAGCGCAAACCTCTCCAAAACTGAATTGCTGGTCTTCCCAGCCAAACCAACAATACATCATAACATCTGCATTAGTATCGACTCCCTATCGCTGGCTCCTTCCAAGATAGCAAGAAACGTGGGTGTCATGATTAATGACCAGTTGACCTTTACAGATCATGCTTCTGTTTCCTGGTCGTGACGCTTTGCACTCATTCAATATACGAAAAATCAGACCGTACCTAACTCAACAGGCTAATCCAGCTCCGAGTACAGGCTCTGGTCATCTCCCGCCTCGACTTCCTGCTAACGGGCCTCCCGACCTATGCTGTGAAACCACGACACCTCGGTCCAGAATGCGGCTGCGCGCCTGGTCTTCAATCAGCCTAAAAGGGCACATGTGTGCTCTCGTGGATGTGCTCCCACCTACTTAAACGCTCTCCTGAAGGCTAATGATACTCCTCGACTACTCCGTTCATCCAAGGATTGTCGTCTGGCGGTGCCAACTCCCCGCACAAGACAATCCAGACTCTTTTCATGTGTCGTTCCACGCTGGTGGAATGACCTACCAATCGCTACCAGAACAGGGGCGTCCATGTCTATCTTCAAGATGCTCTTGAAAACCCATCTCTTCCAAGAGCATCTTCTGTCACTAGTAGTGTCTAGAACCCTGTACCATCTCCTCTCCCCCCACTATCAGCCCACAGTTCCGATCGAGTGTTCTTTCCAAGACTTCGTCTATGTAGCTTATTCCTCTCTTGTAAGTACAAAACATGTCTGAGGTAATGTTTTAATAGGTGGCTTATAATGTTGTTATTCCCATCCAAACATTTCAATTACAGTGAGTCTCTGACAATAAATGGAACGGACCACATCAACAACAGCATCAGTGTTAATCTCTAGACTCTAGAGGAATAATCCATTAATTAAAATGAAATAATTGTCTCACCACAATTCAAATCTTAGCCCTAAACCTAAATAATTCCTCAGAAATGAGGCTGGGCCTCATTAGGATCAGGTTTTTTGCCTCCATGAGGTCTTACTGGGCCTGACAAGGTCAGTGATTCTGCCAGAAAAGGTCCTAAAAAGGTAACAAATTCAAGGACAGACACAGAGACAAACACACACACGCACCAGCAAGTGCCAATGAAAGATTCATAGAGCAGTGATGAAGATGGTGTCTCCTCTTCTGCTCCACTTACCATGGTGGACAAATTCTGCCCCAACCCACACATACACACTCACACCCACACACTCACACACTCACACACACAGACCCTGACAATGCACTGTTTCAGGACCAGCTAAGGAAGGAAGAGACACTGCTGCGGGATATTTAGTCACCCTTAACCTTCCTAGATGTGAACACACACACATACACACACACACACACACACACACATTATCTTGAGGCATCTCAAACTGTCAAGGGACTTAAGCTGAAGACTGATTTCTAGGCTGCCTGGCAAATAAATTGAACATTTCTTCATCATTAATTTCCCTCATGGACCTGTTCACCCCCCTTTAGGACAGAAAAACATGTCAGAGACAAGCAATTTTCCATCCTGTGCTCTTTATTTTTACATTTCCGTGGTAAAGATGAGGGCACGGGTTGTGGGGTAGTCGGAGAAGTCAGCGTCAGACACATTCGCATTCATCATTGCAGGTTGTCTGCGCAACAGGCCAACCAATTCTGTCCTGTAAATGAAACCTAATCACACATGCACATATTTGGAAAAAAAGCCAATTTCTCTTTCTCTGGGTTATTTTTCAATGATTTCTTGAGAGGTAGAATGGTGCGTAATGAGACTTTCAAGCCCCATGTTCACGCTGGTTTTGTTAATTAGTCCATCCATCCATCTTCTACGGCTTTATCCTCCACATGAAGGTCACGGGAGGGAGCTGTGCCAATCTCAGCCAACATAGGGTGAAATGCGGGGGGACACCCTGGACAGGTCGCCAGTCCATCGCAGGGACACACAGAGACAAACTCACACGAACAGTCAATTTAGAGTGTGCAATTCACCTAATCCCCACATCACAGCATGTCTTTGGACTGTGGGAGGAAGCATGCAGAAAGGCCCTTGTTCTAAACGCGTCATCTTGCTGCAAAGGCAAGAGTTCTAAACACTGAAAAATTATATGTTTACTATAAAGCAATTTCCTAAACAAAAAACAAAAACAACAGAAGTACAATAAAACGGAAACGACTAATCGGGCAATATTGTATTTCAGCACTCTGCTGTACATTAGTCCACTACTCCATTTGTGAGAAAATAGGACATTCTTGGAAACGTTGCTTCATAAACCATTGTTGCCTTTTCACCTTGGCTGTGTAATTTAGAGTGTCCAATTTGCCTGCATGTCTTTGGATTGTGAGAGGAAACCAAAGAACCTGGAGAAAACACATGCAAACAACATGTAGAAAGGCCCTTGTTCTGACTGGGTCATGAACCTGGGTCTTCTTGCTGCAAAGACAAGAGTGCTAACCCATACAGCTACTTATATCCTTTTTTTCAGCACAACCTATTCAAATTCATTCAAATATCAAAAAAGAATTTTCACCAAATATATAAACACACCTGAGCAAAATGTTTAAAATCTGAATTTGAATTTGTATAAATTTGTGGCTCGTTTTTATGAACAAAAAGAAAAGAAAAACACTCTAAATTGTGTGCCTTCTGCACAATTATTGCTTCTTTATGGCACCACTAAAAATGTGATAAAAACTGAATCATAACTTTGACTCATGGGTGCACCTGTAGCACAGATCCGTTGCTGCGTGAGGGTTAATTAGTAATTCATGTAAATCCAATCAAATAAAGTACACTCAAATTGATCATTGACACTTTCCATTTTCCACCAGGTGAACATCTAAGGATGTGTCCTCAGGGTCCGACCTGCTGTACCAGCGCCATGGAGGAGAGTCTGGCCGGTCTGACCGCCCGAGAGACGGAGGGGCTGATCCGAGAGGCTGGCAGGTCGCTGCAGGCTGCGTTCAATGCTCTCTACAGGAGCTTCGACAGTAAGTAGAGTTTGTGCTTGTAGATATGTGATTTTTGTGTGTGTGTGTGTGTGTGTGTGTGTGTATGACTTACTCATTACCGTCTGTGTTCAATAGCAAAGCTTCACGAGCGAGCCCGGGGGGAGTCTGACATTTGTATGTTGTGTTTTTGTGAGTTTGTGTTCGGTACAAGCGCAGGCTGTGCTCCAAGCTCAATACAGCAGCTTCTGTGGTGATGGAGTGTGTGTGTGTGGGGGTGTGTGTGTGCGTGCGTGTGTGTGTGTGTGTGTGTGTGTGTGTGTGTGTGTGTGTGTGTGTGTGTGTGTTCTTGTACTTGCGGCATACTGAGGACCAGTGAGGGATTTTAACCAACAAAGTGAGGTCATTTTTTACAGAGTGAGGACATTTTGGCCGGTCCTCACTTTGTTTTCATTGAAATCACTCCCTTAGGTTGCTATAACATACTATACTCAATTTGTCAAAAAAAAAAAAAAAATCTAATTTTGGACGACAGGACGTTTTTGTCAAATTTTTGGCCAAAAATTTTGGGTCAAATTTTTTTTTTTTAGATTTTGGGTCAATTTTTTTTTTCAAATTTTGGGTCAAATTTTTTTTTCAAATTTTGGGTCAAATTTTTTTTTCTAATTTTGGTAAAAAAAATAATTCTAATTTTGGGTCAATTTTTTTTTGCAAATGTTGGGTCAAATTCTTTTTTCAAATTTTGGGTCAATTTTTTTTTAAATTTTGGGTCAAATTTTTTTTTTAAATTTTGGACAACATAGTATAGCATGACGTTTTTGTCAAATTTTGAACTAAACATTTTTGTTGATGTATGATGTTTTTGTCAAATTTTGGACCAAAAATTAAAAATCGAAAAAAAAATTATTTTTGCTCTGGGGCTCCACCTGCAGACATTTTATGGTACTGCAACAAGTAGTTCTTTGTAGATATTTGTAATTATGTTGATTTATAAAGTGGAAATGATGGTCCCTACTTTGCCAGCAACCCAGTCCTCAGTATGCAGCAAGTACAAGAATGTGTGTGTGTGTGTGGAGGAGGATGTGTGCGTGTGTCCTGTGCATCAGGGAGACCCCTGCCTGGGTGTTATAATGAGAATGGAGTCAGCCAGACACAATGAAATGTGATAAGCCGATCCCCCGATCTCAAAGGGGTGCACACATACTTGCGTAAAAACACACACACACACACACACACACACCCACACGCCCACACACACACACAGACAGAGGGGTGTCCCCCTGGGGCAGTGGCGGGTTCAGCTAATGAGCTGTTGACCCATTGTGGAGCCGAGTCTGCAGATCACTGCACACCAGAGGCAAGAGAGGGATGGAGGGAGTAGGGAAAACGACGTATCGAGTGAGAAGTGCCACCGATAGCGACGGGGAGACGGACAAATACAAGCAAGTGAGAAATGTGCCATTAGTACAGAGAGGAAACTGTGAATCCAGTCAGAAAATACAGAACGAAGAGAAACCAAGAGCTTTGGGTGGAGGAGGAGGAGGAGGAGTCAGAAGAGGAGGAGGACAGTATTATTAGTCTGGAGGCAGCAGGCCACCTCAGCAGCAATAATGTGGCCGTCCATCTGCTTGTGGTTAGAACAGCCTGGCAAGGGTCCACCGCCTTTGAAGAAGGAGAAAAAAGCCAAGACCAATATAGAGCAGAGACACTTACTGACTCCCTTATTCTCACTTTGAATCACTGTGGCATCAGAGAATTAAAAAAAAAAAAAAACACAACAACAAAAAACTTTTGATTTTGAATAAATAAGATGTGTTGTAACTCATCTTCTATTGAGCTGTGCAGGAGCTACAGTGTTTATTTATGTACATATGTATTGCTCCTCATTGGATAGCATCTAAAACAAAATTACATATAGAGTAAAGCTGAATATTTTTATATAAACTATTATATAATGGCTGGAATGTCTGTGTGAGATGAATGTGCGTGATCGTTGCTCTTTCTCTCTCTGCAGGTTGTTCCAACATTTTTTATGACATTAACTGCAGTGGCAGGCAGCTGTTTCAGTCAATTCAGTTCCTGTACATTTAATCATTTAAAGAGTGCATGATCATTTTCTCACAGGTTGGTGAAGACCAAAATAGAGGTAAAAGTAGAGTGAGCACTGGAATATTTAAAGCTGCAGTTTGTAATTTATGTAGAGTGAAGGAGTACATGTGTGTATACACCAGCAGCACAGGGCAGGTGGGGGCAAGACAAATGTATATCCCATCAAACTGCTTAATGACTGGGATCAATTATCAAAATAGTTGACGATTAATTTAATTAATCGATTAATCGCATAATCTGTCATTTGCTTACAATTAACGTTTACACACGTTCATTTACAAATAGGCAGCTGTGAACAGCATGAAACTGTGTTTTACATGTAAATTCTCCATCTATCTTTCCTCCCTTTGTCTGTCTTCCTTCTTTCTCTCCGTCCTCCTCCTCCTCCTCCTCCTCCTCCTCCAGCCTATTTCACCGAGCTGCACAGTAATTCCGAGCGCTCCCTCCAGGAGGTGCTGTCCCCTCTCGGCCCCCTGTACTCTCAGAACACCCGTCTGTACGGGGACCTGTACACCGACCTGCGGCAGTACTACAGAGGCTCCGCTCTGAACCTGGACGAGACCCTGTCGGAGTTCTGGTCCCGCTTGTTGGAGCGCTCGTTTAAATCCTCTGCTCCACCAGAGGTGAGTACGGACGGGGAGATTGACCCAGAAATGTACATCGCAACATCAAAAGTTGAAATCACAATGATGATACATGACATTTCAATGATGCCCTTGAAGGATTTTTCTAAACTAGTTCTTGTTCTGTCCTTTGGAAACAGCCTTAAACGCACATTTAGATGCAATTTTCGTCTTTTATTGCTCTCACTGACTTGTGGGAAAAGATGTTTTGTACTCGTCCTAAATGATGTCTGCCACTGTCACGTCTGTCATTGTCAGGTCAGCCTATCGGAGGACTACCTTGAATGCGTTGCTAAGCAACAAGAGACGCTGCGGCCATTTGGAGACATCCCTCGGGACATGAAGGTGAAGGTGATCCGGGCTTTTGTGACAGCACGGTCATTCGTCCAAGGGCTGATCGTGAGCGGAGAGGTGGTCAGGAAGGTGTCGCAGGTGAGCTTGTGTGTGCGCAGGTGTGTGTGCACGTGTGAGCGGCATGTGTGTGTAGGATAACATACCAGGAAGAGAGAGAGAGAGAGAGAGAGAGAGAGAGGGATACTGAGAGTTTGAGATTGAGCGTTGCTTTTGCAGTGAGAGAGCATCATCTCTCTTCGCGAGTTTGTGCTTGGCTGACTCACCAGACAGCAGATATGATGGATGCATTGGCGTCACACCCCAACTGTCAGGAAAAAATGTCTCCACCCTGGAAAAAACAAGGAAAACAAAGATCTTCAGAAATGTCGTGTCACACTCTGCCATCAGAACAAAGCTCCCTTTCAGAGGGATGACCATGTCGTTGTCAAATTATGGGTGTGATAATGTTTTTTTTACTGTATTTATTTGCTCGACTTGTTTCAACAAGATTTTTTGTTCCGTCCTTTCTTTGTTTTTAAGCTTCACAAGAATCCTACAATTACTGTTTGTGCTTCTTTACAGTTATGTTCTATTCTTAGGCCCACTTTACATTACGCTTTTCGCGGCAGCGGCAAAATTTCCCGCTGTCGGGACGCTGTGTCGTGACGTCTGTAGACACACCGCCCGTAAATCGGGCAGGACACCCGCAGCGCTTACAACTTTCCTCTTTACTTGCTCAACTGTACGATCGTAGCCGGCCTCCCGCATCCGCTGTTGCATTTTTACGTAGGCCATCTTGTTCCTGGATGACTCCAGCTTCTTCTGGATCTCATCCTCCGACCAGATACTGATCAGGCACTTGGTTTCGGAGGTGCTCCACGTACAGCATCCAGCGCCCTCCTTCACCCCCACCTTTTTTTTTTGGTATATGCTAATATGCTAAACCCTGACCTCCCGCTGTCGCAAGCCCGACGCGTTCTCTTTATACGCACTTTGAAGTTGTCGGGGACTCCCGCTGAGTTGTCGGGCGACCACTTCGCAGTTGTCGGGAAAAAATTTTAAGACAGCGGGACTACGTCATCGGGAATTCTCTTACACGGGGTTCCCGCTATCGCCAGTCCCGCTGTCGCGAAAAGCGTAATGTAAAGTAGGGGTGGGAATCTCTTGGCACCTCACGATTCGATTCGATTACGATTCAGAGGTCAACGATTTGATTCTAAACTGATTATCTATGCAACGATTTTTTACTTTAATACTTTGCTACTCATTTAAAAGTAAGATAAAGCAACATAAATATAAAAGTGGTAGTGCCCCCTCATCTGCCTCATCTGGTGCAGACAAACGGCCCTTTTATTTCTGCGCACCGCCCCTGCGCTGTTTCCTTCTCCCTCTCCTGCACCGTTCGTCGCTCCTCTGCGTCTCCAAGCGCTCATTTCATATCTAAAGCAGACTGGATCATTTCTCTATGTGTTTTATCCCCATATAAAAATAATGATCTTTATGACGAGGATGGAGTACAGTCTCGATGAAGTGCAGGTGATCTGAGTAAAACGTGGTCACAGACTCTGAAGAGCAGAGCGCACTTTTTATCGTTTTCACTCCGTGGTCTTAATCTTTGTGAAAGAAGACGCTTTAACGCTGCAATTACGGGAATAATAGATGCATCAGATGAGCTGATGTCTTTAGTTAACTGGTCAAAGAGAGAATGTTCTCTGGTGCGAAGTGAATGTCGTGGGGAGTTCATAATCTGTGCCGCACGCAGCCAAGTTTCACTTTTGTGCAGAGACTTTCCAGCGTTTAACAGGTGCTGTTCCACCGCGTTGTAGCTGTGTTTCGACTGCCGAATTATTGGTGCATCCCTAAATATAACATCTTTATTGACAAGAACGATGTAACCGTAATAATGACGCACTTGATGGTGTGACTTGGGTTTCAATCGGCACCTGGACAAGAGAAATGCGGTTGAATTGTGTACTAGTTTTTGGATGCCTATGTGATCATCATGATGACATCATAGACGCTTCTATTGCTGTTTAACATAACCTCAGAAAACAAAAACAACTAAACTAAAGACACCACAGTGTTGATGCACTCTAAATCCTGACACTGTAGCCGAATCACCACCACAATTCAATAAAAGTTGTGAAAGTTCATTATGTCCACAGATTAAATGTAGTTTTTTGGTTTGCTTTTTTACACAGTAGTTAGTTTGTCCTTTACCTTGTTAACTTGACATTAGATGGTGATGTTAGCTGCTCAGCTGAGGCGTGATCTTCCTGTCAGATTTGACGGGTCAACCACGCCTCCAGCTGTCCGGTTGTTACCACAGGACGGCGCTCCAGGTGACAGCATGTACGCGCCCTCATCCCGGTTCATTGCCTTATCTCCACTGCCTCTGTTGGTATCGTTTTTTCTTTTGCGTGAATGACTCTGGCCTCTTCCCAATTCATCGCGGTGGTTATTTCGTTCGCAGTGATCTGAAATGGCTGATTTCTAACCCTTGAGCCATAACCTACGTACATTCCCAGATAATTCCCATCCAAATCCCTCCTTAAATGTTTGAGGTATGTTGTTCGTAGACAGACCGACTAACAAACCTGACCAAAAACAAAACCTTCTTGCAGGTAAATAGCATTTTTTAGTGTCTGGAAAAGTGTAATGTACTGTATCTCCAAACTGTCTCTTTAAACAAATCCCCCACATCTACACTATTGTACGTGATCTCTAATGCAATAACTTCCATTTTCTGATCCTCCTGAAACTGTTTACAGACTCTCCCTGCTGAGGCCCCACCACCCCCGCTCTGAAAACACTTGGTGTAATCCATCAGCTCTGCATTGATTTTTGTCAGAGCTGCATTATTCTTATGAGCACAGACATTTTGAATTGATCAGCGCTTAAATCAAATTTCTACACAACGATAATGTTCCAACGACATATTGACAAATTGACGCCAACTCGATGTTGACAGTAATTCATTCTGTGACTCTGGAAAGTTTTCGACCGTCTGCTGAGTGACTTGAATATTTGCACGTAGAGTAAATGCATCCAGAGGGTTTTTTAAATACGGTTGAACAAACGTACAAAACACACCCTTATTGTGGAGTAAACTTCAATCAGATCCGTCAGTGGTTGCTGGTAAAATAACTCCACTGTGGAAACGGACACCTTTCATGACTCGAGCACATGATCAGAAGCCGAAGGTGTAACTGAAACCGTGGACTGTTTAAAGCCTGACAAGAGGGGCCATCACCGCCCTTGTCTTCAGGCTGTGTCACCTATAATTTCACAATGCCGTCGTCTATGATTCTGGTTCTTAGATCTAGAGTCAAACAGGGCTCACTAGTTTCAAATGTTATTCAGAGTCTTGCTTTCATAAGGCGGGCAGTTACCTAAACTGTGTTGGTTAATCCAGGGAGCATTTACAGGAAAGTGGCAAGTCTAATTGTATTTACATTTGTTGCGTTGAATTTAAATGAAAACCAGAGTGCTGTACAGAAGGGGCCACAGGTTATGTTCAAAAATCCGTAAATACATAAAGAGAATAATATGGAGAGAAGAAGTGGATTTAACTCCATATCCTGCAGCTATTTGTGTGCCAATGACACTGAGCCTTCACCAGGGAAGTCTCAGATATCCCAGGAATGGGTGGACCAAAAACCAAGTTTTCATCTTCATTATTATTATTATTATATATATATTTTTTGATCCCAAATTCCTAATTTTCCAGTAACTTTGTAGCATTTTTATATGGTCCCCTCATGATGCTTTTATGTCATTTTGTTTGACATGACACTGTTTAAAATAAAAGAACACTACTCAAATTTGTCATGTATTGTCATGTTTTGATATATTTTGATGTCAAGTACTTTTTATTGGGTGAATTATCTCAGGTAAAAAATCCTCCGGCATTAGTGATGGTGTTTTGAATTTGAGCGATAGTGTTCTAGGATTAAGGGAGGATTTTAAAAGTCTCTAGGTTTCTGGGAGATTCTAATATAGAGAGGGGGGAGTCTGTCACCTCACGCGGAAGAGGGCTTTAAAAACCATTCATTTTCTGAGTAGTTAATGGTCTCAATCGCTAGTTTTACCTCCTCTTTAATAGGAAACTATGTCAATTTTCTAAATCATGTTCCCCCATTTAGAGGAAATGAAATAATAATAATTAAACCAGTGTGATTGACAGCTGGTAATGTCCAATATGAGCGTGGTAGCAAAAACTGACATCCCAAATCTCAAGGCTTCATAACGGGAGCTCATATTGAAACCAGAAGAATACGCTCATTGTAATTTCCATATACAATCTATCATGCGTTGTAATGATGGGGAATTCCTCATTGTAAAAGAAAAATAACTTCATGTTACAGAGCAAAAATTGGAATAAAGACAGAACTGCATTTCATATGGATGTGATAACTGGTAAATGACCCTGCAATGATCAGTGAGTACACTGCTTACTGTCCTGTCTGAATCCACCAGGTCAGTCTGAGTCCAGAGTGTTCGAAGGCCCTGATGAAGCTGGTTTACTGCCCTCACTGCCGCAGCCTGGCCTCAGTCAAGCCCTGCTCCAACTACTGCTCCAACGTCATGAAGGGATGCCTGGCCAACCAAGCCGACCTGGACCCAGAGTGGCAAAACCTAATAGGTACGAAACCACTGAGTCAGTGAATTAATGACTCGGTGGAGTGAATTTAGATGTCATTAGTGTGAGTGAATCCCTGGAACATTTCACCTCATCTATGAAACACTTTTATGAGCAGATTTTGGTCCTATGTGGTTTGTATGAATGATTTAAGACCCACCGAGATTTTTCCCTTAGGTGTGAGTGAAGAGATCTGTCATAGCAAACCGTCTTCATCCATAAGGAGGCAAAAAGAAATGTAATCACTGTAATGCATTCATCTATGTAGAGTATATCCTATGCCATGTATCATAATCATGTCTTGATTTACTTATTTTGGCATATTTCAGCTTAGTCTAATTGTTATTAATACATCAGGGTTTTAATGCTTTTATCTGTTTTTATCTGTTCCTCACCTTCCCTCTTTGTTTCCGTCACAACACAACTCATATACAACTAATTGTACATATTTCATAAGGTCTTTTTTCTACATTTTGGTTAGGATTTCTCATTCTGAGTGGCATTGGTGGTATCTATTTTAATAACATCACCACCTCCATAGTACCATGCATTCATTGCATCTTGATTTCGATTATTGCAATGGCTTTCTCCACGCCTCATCATCCAAAATCCTCCATAAACTCCCAACGCGTGTTCAGAACTCTGCCGCTCGCCCTTCTGCTCACCCACACCTGCTCCTGAGCTCAAATCACCCCTGTCATCCAGAACCTCCACCGGCTCCAGCATCCCACAACTCCAGCCAATTTAAAGTCTACCTCCTCACACAAATGACCCTTCACAATCTGCCCCCCCCCCCCCCCCCTCCTACCTCACTGACCTGCTACACCACCACACTCCATCTCACAGAGTTCTGCAACACCTGTTTATCAGATTCAAACTCCTCTCTCTACACCGCACTGGACCAAGTTTATGTGTGTCACTGTAAAGTGTCTTTGGGTAGTTTATAAATTAACTAATTAGGGTTCGAGCACGACTGTGCAAGAACCCTATTGTAATTGAAAGAGTTATTATTATTATTATTATTATTATTATTATTATTATTCTTCACACGAGGAATGTGCTTTTTTGAAGGCCTAAACGTATCCTAAACCTCACAAAAATTTGGGACAACATCAGACCTGGCTTAAATCGAATCGAACGAAAGTGGTTCGGGGAATGTGCGTCAAAAAATGGAAGTGGGCGGGGCTACAGACTGACGCAAAAAAGTGCTACTAGGTCAACTCCTGTCGGGTATAACGTAGATGAACGAAACTTGGTACACACGTTCATTAGGTTGTGCCATGGGCAAAAGTCAATCACAAGTTTTCTGTGAAACCTACAGGAAGGCCGCCATTTTGGATTGAAGGCGAAAACGGAGGCGTTTTTTGGCGAATTTACAGCAGCGCTTGTATTATTATTGTTATCAGATGATCCAGATGTGTATGCACACAACTCTCAGAGAAGAGTGAAAATGTTCTTGCATGAGGCTCATCAGGCTGCATGAGTGTAAATTTAAAGATAAAATTACAGCTACTACTTTACAACTCAACTATTGAAGATATTTTTGGTTGGACATGAATTCCCACAGTCCAAAAACATGCAGATTTGGGGATTTTGGACACTTTTTGAGCTCTTGTTTGTAGCTTTTGATGCTTTTATTTTACTGGTTAGGCCCACTTGAGATCAAACAGTGCTGAACCAAAATGAGTTTGACAGCGAGTGTGAGTGGATGGTTGTTTGTCTCTATGTCCCTCTGACGGACTGGCGATCTGTCCGGGGTGAACTGAACCCCACCTATCGCCCTATGTCAGCTGAGATTGGCACATTGCCTCCACTGTGACCCCCATGTGCAAGAATTAAGCGGTAGAAAATGGATAAATATCCTTTTTTTTCTCACTGTCCCTTTGTTCAGACACCATGATCCAGGTGGTGGCCAGCTTCAGCATGGAGCCTAGTCTCGACGTGGTTCTCCACTCCATCCCTGCACGGATCTATGAGGCTGTTCACTTCCAGCAGGAGAATATGGACGCTTTCACAGCAAAAGTAAGACACCCGAAGTCAAGTCAAGTCACCGTCTCACTTTGTCTCATTACTTATTCCGAGTGTGTATGCGATCGCGAGCTCATTTTCCCCTGGAAGCATTTGATGTGCGGTAAATGCCAGCTCAGGCTTATGTCCACAATCCTGCGCCCACTAAATTATTTTATCACACCTGCCAGCAGCAATTTGTTGACCGAATTTGATTCACGGGTCAAAGATCATTTCGTTTCATGCTAACTCATTCAAAGACATAATTACTAGTCTTAAAAAGTGCTTACCTTCAGGATACAGGTTCAACCTCTCAGCTCTAATCTTCTTTACCTTTCTATATCATTCACTTCAAACTAGGCAGCAGTGTAAAGTTGTCAGGCTCCTTAAATGTATCAGACATCCCTTAACTCTATGTACTGTACATCCATAAGCAACCTTCGTCATACATTATGTTCAGTTTTTGGCTGCTTAGAAATGCAGACAGCCTTTTTTTCTCACTGAGACACGTGTCTATAGTGACATCTAGTGGTTTGTTGTAGCTCTGCAGAGGAGCCTCCAATACGTGTGTGTTGAACTGTGTTTATGTGTGCAGGTGTACCAAACGTGTGGACGTCCAGGTGAACCGGGGACAGGAAGCCCCGCCCTCAACGAGCCAAAGAGGAATAGCGGCTCGCTGACGGCGTCACAGTACAAACCGTCCCCAACTGCTGGACTCAGACTGGAGATGCAGGTTTGTACTTGCACAATAACAATGCTGTGCAAAGGGTAAAGGCACCGTGAGGTTATGAGATTCTCTTTAAAATGTAACTGTTTAAGTTCAGAATTAGTGAGTCGTACCTTTGAGATAATTCTGTGTGATGATTACAGTCTAAATTCTTTGTTTATTATTATGCTATCCCAGGTTATTATACAGATGCAGTTGAATAGTAATGTACAGGAAGATGTACATCTACGCTAGGGCTGAAATAATCACTCAATTAATCGATTACTGAATTAATCGTGTTAATTCAGTACACGGTTTCTTTGCTCCATATAACAAGAAATCATTCAAACTGAGTCGTCAACAACACAAATGTCAACATTTTTTTCAACATTATCTGACATTTTCTGGACCAAACGATTACTTGACCAAACAAGAAAATAATCAACAAATAATAATTGATTATAAAAAATAATAGTTGCAGCCGTAAGTGCAAGGACAAGAAGCTAATGTAGATGCAGAGTTGACATTAATTTAATATACTGCAGGTACATGTGGTCTAACCCTTATAAAACAACAGTGATCATGTTGATGCTTTAGCAAAGAATGCCTTAAAGAGCTCTTTACATGGAAAAAAGAATAGAGAGACTGACTGTGCACATTTCTTTGTGTGCTTTCCATTGCATCTATCATTAAGATTCAGTCTCACTGACCTGTGAGGACGGGAGGGATATTGATATTACAGTGTCAATATGTCCTGTCTATAATGAAACATTATTGACAAAAGGGATACATATATTACAGGTCATTCTACAGGTTATATCCTGCTGTATTAAATGATTATTTAAAAATTCCAAACTAGGATTTTGGGATTGGAGTTACGAAACGTGAGACTTCCTCTCACATGTGGATGCTTCTTCTTCTCAGGTATCAGACCTCTCCAGTAAACTAAGAGAGATGAGACAGTACTGGATTCAGCTTCCCATGGCACTTTGCAGCAAAATGGCAGCAGGAGGCGCCACTCAGGACAAATGCTGGAACGGCATTACCAAAGCCAGGTGAGGAAGAAACGGCCTGAGAAGTTTGCGCCTCTGTTTCTGGGGTGAACCGGGTTTAAATTCACCTCTATATCTCACTCACTTTATTCATAACATTTGTTTCGGTTTTGGATTGGGATTTTGCGAAACACACGTAAATTCCTGCTGCCTGTGAAGAAGTCCTTACATTTACATGGACATTTCAAAAGAGCTATAACAGAGAATCAAAGCAATACATTGTTTTGTATCCTTTGTTTCAAAAAGCCTCTTTTTTGGAGAAGATGAACATTGTTGTGTGTGCATAAATGTATTCGGAAGCCTTGAAGTGATATTTTCTCCCTCATGAGAAATTCACATCCCACAGTGCAAATCATTCAGGGCCACACACACAAGCCTCTATTGTTTGCTTCAGCCTTAATCTGTGTATAAATGGATTACAGAACAATTTGATGCCATGTTGATATGCATCCGTGTTATCCACCCCCTCTGAGCACGCACACACACACACACACACACACACACACACACACACACACACACACATGCACGCACACCTCACACCCTTGAAAGTGCTTGGATTACAGCCAAGTGATTATATTCATCCTGAGCAGAACACACCACAAATGACAGTGAAAAGGCATGAAATATGGTGTGTGTGTGTGTGTGTGTGTGTGTGTGCGTGTGTGTGTGTGTGTGTGTGTGTGTAGAATTATGAGTGTGTAGAGCCATGAAATATAGATGAGTCGCTGACTGTGTGTGACAGATTAAGGAAATATGAAATGTGTGTGTGTGTGTGTGTGTGTGTGCCGGTGTGGCAGAGAGACAGAATTATTACTGTGATGAACTGTTTGGAAATCCATAGCGACACCTAGTGGATCACCAGAGAGCTCAATAAATGTCTCACGAGTTACTACCCCCCACTAAATTCTCCTGGAGTGGAATATGGAAGTATAGGCTTGAAGGATGGAGTTTAAATTGATATCTATTTAATATTTTAAGTACTTTCAAAAACATAAACAAGTCCCTTCTCTGGGCAAATGGTTTTGTGTTTATTTATAGGACCAGGAGCTTGAAATGAGGATATTTTAGGAGCATTTTTTCATTTGTTCAAAAGGTTATAAAGTAGTTAATCTGTGATTGTAGTGGTTAGGTTAAGTAAGACTAATACTGTATGTCTACTTTAAGTTACATTGTGTTCAAATAGAAAAACAATATTAGCCTACAAAATATTGTGTAAGAATATGACAAACATAATTTGTCAAACCAAGTTGT
Organism: Microchirus variegatus; assembly: GCF_963457635.1. NCBI lineage: Eukaryota > Metazoa > Chordata > Actinopteri > Pleuronectiformes > Soleidae > Microchirus > Microchirus variegatus. Next base: position 5,866,565 of record NC_139805.1, read on the forward strand.
AGCTTTCAAAGTGACAATTAGTTTGAACACAAACTCAACATACTGTACATGTGAGTTTTTCTACTGTCATCAAGGTATATCATATATACAGTATTTGAAGACTGTTTGATGAGAATAAATTTAAAGCTGAAACAATTGCTAAGTTAATCGTTTGTTAATGGATTCATCGCTTTGAAACCTTTTCATGATTAAAACAAGATTTCTGATTGATTTCAGCTTCTTAAATGCTAAATGTTAAACAAAGAAATCATTAAAACTGAATCATTTTGGTTTGTGACATTTGAGAATCATCATTTCCAGGTTTGACATTTTCTGACATTTTATGGACCAGGCAAATACTCAATGAATTGAGAAAATAATCGACAGATTAATTGATGATGAAAATAATCAGGTTAGATTATATCTTAACTGTTTACCCTCAAAGCTTTTTTAAATTGTTACTGTGATCTCAACTGCACTTTGTATTTGTTTTTCTCCTCTTAAATTATTGTCTATTTTTGTTTGTAATCGTTTGTAATTATGATGACGTGTGTTCTTGATTTTAAAGGGACTTCACTTGGTTAAATCAAATGCTTCTGCCCTCCTTCATATCTCATTGAACAGCTCGTCTCACTTACACCTACACTTAAATGTCCCCCCCCCTCCACTCCCTTCTCCTCCAAACAGATATCTTCCAGAGGTGATGGGTGACGGCTTGGCTAATCAGATAAACAACCCAGAAGTGGAGCTCGACATCACAAAGCCAGACATGACGATTCGGCAGCAGATCATGCAGCTCAAAATTATGAGCAACAGGCTGAAAAACGCAATGGATGGTAACGACGTGGACTTCCAGGATGCCAGTGAGTCCTTTTTTTGTCTCCATTTTACAAGTCTCACACAACCACAATATGATGGTATATAACGCTGCAGTGTTGTTGTTGATGTTATTATTCTGCCTCTTTGATCTCCATGAACTGAAACGATTAGACATTATTGATACGCCGCATCCTTCATCAGAAAGGGCTCCGTCAGGCAACATTAGAGGAATTAATTTCATCAAACTGCTGAACGACAGTGGGGTTTTTTGAGCTGTCAAAGTTTTTTTGGGCGCTCCTTTGTGTTTTCAGTCAAACTCCAAACCTGTTTACAGCCTTTGACGAGCACAAGTGTTTTGCTGCTGCCTCCGTTTATCTCAAAGTTAAACAAATCACTTCCTGTGTGCAGTGCAATGGAGGATTATCGCAGAACAAAAGATTTGAGTGGAGAAAAATGACCATTAACCTTAAATCATCTTAAATTGATAAATGAAGGTTAAGGTGCTCATTGAGTAATTTCTCACTAAGTACTACTTATAAAGCGAAAACTGAGAATGAATGAAGGCGTTGTCTTCCAGCAAAAAACAATTATATATATATATATATATATATATATACATATATATACTTCTAATTACTTCTAGGGTGAATTCCAATTCCTTGCTTAACCCTCAATCTCAAAAATGCGCGCTCCCTCTAGTGCAAGTGCTGTCCCGATTCTCAGAAAAATTAAGTTGAGGGCCAAGTTTAAGGGCTGTATCGCCCTCAATATTGAGATTTTCCGAGACCACCCTTGGGAGCAAGGGCTACCCAGAATGCATCGCGTGTTTTCACATAACAAAGATGGCGCCGAAAGCAGCGAAACGAGTACGCTACAAATTAAGTATTTTCTTTGTTAATAGATTTATCTTAGTTTAGGCCCATTTTATCGATTGCTGGCATCATTGTTGCTTAACATTTATTTATTTAGTTATTTATTTATAACTCACTGACAACCTAATAACTTGACTGACAAGCGGATCGTAATAAATAATCGTGACCTAAATGTGTTCTTCTTCTTCTTTTTTGGAGTTGACAGACTGGACGCAGCTTTCGCGTTATTCTGCCCCCTACAGTCTGAAGACGTATCTGCATTTAAGGGGGTGTCCCATTTCTAAGTGACAAAATAACCCTCAACACTTGGTTTTGAGGGCCAGTTAAGATTGAGGGTTAAGATAGGAATTGGAGTCGGCCCCTAATTTCCTGTCCGTCTCTTCTCACCTCACCAGGTGACGACATCAGCGGCTCAGGGAGCGGGATGTGTGCCGGTGGACAGTGTCCTCATGCCAGACCGGGATTGTACCCACCAGACAACAACCGAGTCAGAAGCGCAGCGGCCACGTCTCCGACCCGGCTCTGTGGCTCTCTTCTCCTGCTCCCGTTGCTCATCCTGCTGCTTCAGCGATGATAGAGCGCCGCCACTGCTGCCGCCTCCAGTCAAACTCCAAAAATCTACAGCAGGGCTGAACCGTGGGGTTTTTGGTGGGGAGAAGATTGGAAAGTTACTTTGCCAAAAAAAAAAGAGGAAAAAAAGAGAGTGTTAAAATGACACTTTTGGGGAGTAAATGGCCCTGAGGAGCAAAAGGAAATTGACAGTGACAATATTCTTTGTTTTGTTTTGCTCGGTTTTGCTGTGTCTTAGTTTCAGTGCGATTCAGTTTCTTGAGCTGGTTTCAGTGGATGAATAATATGGGAAAAAGAAGAGGAGGACAGATGAAGATGAAGAGGATCATAGCTGGTGATTGTTTGACTTTTTAATCAGGTTCATTTCGCTCCGGTGAGCAGTTCATCGGGGAAATGTTAGTGCCCCCGATAATGTGGTGCATTCATTCATTCATTCACACTTTTTACATGGATTATTCACTTTTGGTTTTATAACTGGAGGTTGTCTTTATAACAAACATTGTGTAAGCTGTAAATGTCTGTGTACATTAGCAAAAAAAAAAGAAGAAGAAGACTGGCACCATATTCAACCATGAATGTACAGTATAATAATAACCTGCTGGCAAAGAGTTTTCCCCATAACCTGTGATGTAGTTGTCCAGATGTTTCGGTGTGTGTTGGCCTCAACAGATCCGTTTTGACATGTTCCACAGAAACGATCACACTGTTGAAATCTTGGAACAAGATTTTTACCTCACTTTCACCGTAAAACCGGACCATTTAAAAGAAGAAAGAGCAAGCGATTGTAACGATTTGTCCCCATTTTGTAAAGAAAAAGCACCGACACAATCTCGCGGAGTGAGACTGCTGAAGAAGAGCAAACATTTGTCACAACCGGCTTTTGTCAGTGAATCATGTCTGAAGAGAAACAGTTTTTGTACATACAATACAAGTCGTTTGCAGAGTATTGATAACATGTGCACATTCGCCTGGTAATATATCACTTTTTCAGCATTTCTGCGTTTTTTTTCCCCCCGTCAGATGGCAGATCTCTTGCACACACACACACACACACACACACACACACACACACACACTGGAGTTGTGTATTAATCTGATTTCGATTCATAAGTGTATCAAGCCTCACATTCCTGTTCATTAAACTCTGTTTGATTGTTGCAGTGGATTTCGCCCATTGGACAATTTGTTGATTGTTCATTTGCATCTATTAAAGAAATAGCTCAACAGTTTGACAACATGAAGTTATTCTGACCTGCGGGGTCGAATGAAAAGATCAATAATAACACTGTGTTGTTTCTGCTGAGATTAAAAACTTATGCCGTGTTTCCACCACCTCGGCTCAGCACGGTTATTTTGCGTTTCCACGAGCATAGTACCTGGTATATGGTACTTTTTTTAGTACCTGCTCTGGCGAGGTTCCCAGCAAACTGAGGCGATTGCTATGCGTGATGTCGCCAGACTGCCGGGCCACCGATTGGTCAGAGAACCATCACAGGTAGAGACGTCCGACACGAGAATCAAGCCAAACAATGCTGAACTGTGGATCAGTTAAAAAAGACTTAACAATCCTTAAAAATGTGGGTTAATCTCCCAACAATTACCAGGGAAATCTGGTAATCTAAAATCTCAATATTTAATAGAGTCTGGTGTATTTAGCAGCAGTTGATCTTGATCATGGCATCACAAACCCTGCTGCTATTTACTTCAGAGGAAGTACTGAACAAATATTTTAATTAACTGATTCTAATGATTCATTTATATCGAAAACAACTGCTTTACAAGTCACGTGTAAAACGAAGTCACGGCAGTTTCGTGCAGCTGTGCAGCGATGACTCGGCCCACGCTGAGTAGGTACTATTTTCTAGTGGAAAACCAACCTAAACCGTGCCGTGCCGTGCCGTGCCGAGCTGGGAACATAGGTGGAAAAGGGGCTTTAAACTTAAACTTGAAAGGAAAAATATAATATATGTGACAAGGAATGTCTCTTCCATTTGTACGACACACACTCTTAAATACAGCATCTCTTGCAAATCAGAACATGTCACGTCTACAGCACTTACTTTTCTATGAAAGCAGCCATCTCACCACAAGCACTTCAACTATAAATAAATGTAAAGCTCTTAAAAAACAGGAGCTGACGAGCCTCATCTGACCCTGCTGGAGAAAACAAGGCCATGTATTGTGTGTGTGTGTGTGTGTGTGTGTGTGTGTGTGTGTGTGTGTGTGTATGACAATATTGCACCAGTTTGCAGTTAATGAATGATTTATTTTCCTGACGCTGATGCTGCACATCTGATACAACAGAATGAAACCGAGGCAGGAAGCACAGACACACACAGACAGAGAGAGAGAGAGTCACAAAGAGTTCACCACAAGTTTTTGAACAATGCAGAAGTTTTGAGAGACTCAACTATACTCTGTGTTCGTTTGAAGCGACTCGAAGTGAGGTTTCTCCTGAAACGTGAGGCAGCGATTGTCAAGTCGATGATTTTAACCTGCCCATATAGGGAATTATTAGCAATTGAATTAAATCAATCCCGTTGACCCAAAAGACTCTACAACACAAACAGTTTAACCCTATTTGTCCTGTTTATGTGAGTCTGTCATACACGTTTTTTTTTTTAGCATCCAGGTGTGGTTTGAAAGAGAAGCTCATGGCTCGTGGGGTTTCTTCGAGTTTTCCAATACTTCCAAGGTTTTCTCTTTCTTCCTGATAAGAAAGAAACATTCACACACTCGCACGCACACACACACACAAGGATCAGAGTGTACCTGGATGCAGTATCGCCACTGGATGAAGGCGATTGTTGTGGAGAAATAAAAGTTTTTTGTCAAGAAAATGTCATGTTGAGACACTGAAATCGATTATCGGTGCTGGAGACTGTATTTTCACAGCGATGATATTTACTGCTGTGTTGCTGTGCAGCATTTTCTTTTCTTTCTCCAGTGACAGTATGAAACCAAACTGTGGAAGAAGAAGAAGAAGAAGAAGAAGCTGGACAAAAGTGCATTGATTTGAGGTCATCAGGTGCTGAAATGTATCCACGGTTTATTTTAGCTTTGATTGTGCACGTTGTGGATAAATCCTGCAGGTTCACGTCAAGGGTCAAACACATTTCAGCGTTTCCTTTTCAGCCATTGTTCTTCAGCGTCATTGTGTATCTGCTGTAGATTCTGCTTGTGTCATGGTCTGCCCCTGCACGTTGTGTCCATTAAGGGCTTTTGCTGTTGTGAACTTTTTGTTGTTTTGTTTCTTTGTGCGCACTCTCTTCCACTCACCAAACAAACACAAAGCACAAAGTTCACTATCACGGAGCATCAGCTGGGTCCATGTTGCGTGGCAGGCAAGTAAGGACCAGAGCTTACATTTTTTAATTTTTTTAATGAAACACAACTTAAAGAAAGGAAAAAAAATGGCAGAACAGCCCTTTATTTCACCTGAGCAGGAAGTGGTGGGGGAAAGGGAGGTGATAAATCAGTGACACCTGCTGGGAAAAAAAAGGAAGCTTGATGGACTGAAGTGTTGTGAGGAGTGACAATGGAAACATATGGGAAACAATCTAAAGTTTCATTCAGCTCCTGGATTAAATCAAAGAAAATCACTCAAGTAAACTGAGTGACTGAGTTGTAACGTGCTGGAATATTGAACTGTGTTGAAAACAACTGGAAGAATGAGTCGATCCCTGGAGCAGCTGGAACAGGAGCTGGGTTCTACTCTCTGTCACCTGTTTGGTTTTAGATGACGCACAAAGCCCATTTTTTTTTTCCTGGAACTCTCCTGACCTCTGGCCTTAAGGTAAACCTTGATAACTTCTCACTCCCAAAACACACACACACACACACACACACACACACACACACACACACACACACACACACACACACACACGCACACACACGCACACACACGCACACACACGCACACACACGCACACACACGCACACACACACACACATTATTGTACTTGCTGCACACTGAGGACCGGGTAAAAGAGCTGACAAAGTGAGGATCAGCATTTCCACTTTATAAATCAACACAATTACAAATATCTACTTCACGAATGACATCTACTAAAATTGGACCCAAAATGTTTGGTCCAAAATTTGAAAAAAAAATTGATGCAAAATTTTTGGTACAAAATTTGAAAAAAAAAATTGGACCCAAAATGTTTGGTCCAAAATTTGAAAAAAAAATTGACGCAAAATTTTTGGTCCAAAATTTGAAAAAAAAAATTGGACCCAAAATGTTTGGTCCAAAATTTGAAAAAAAAAAGACAAAAAAATGTATGCAAAATATTTGGTCCAAAATTTGAAAAAAAAAATTGGACCCAAAATGTTTGGTCAAAAATTAGAAAAAAAATGTACGCAAAATTTTTGGTCAAAAATTTGAAGAAAAAAAATGTACGCAACATTTTTGGTCAAAAATGTAAAAAAAAATTGACGCAAAATGTTTGGTCCAAAATTTGACTAAAAAGTCATACTATATACCAGGGGTCACCAACCTTTTTGAGATGAGAGCTACCTGAAGGGTAAAAAATAATATGGAGGGCTACCACATTAACATTTTTTTGTTTGTTTACCATTTAAATGATTAATATTATGCATTCAACTGCATACACATTCATTCCAGTGCTTACTCCTAACGATTACCAGTTTTTATAAACAATATCAAAGATATTTTACTGACAGATCATACGGATACATGCAAGTGAGGTGAAGTGAAGTGAGCCCGCGGGCACCGTATTGGCTGCCCGCGGGCTACCAGGTGCCCGCGGGCACCACGTTGGTGACCCCTGCTATATACTATGTCGTCCAAAATTAGATTTTTTTTTTTTTTTGACAAACAGAGTATAGCATGTTATAGCAACCTAAGGAAGTGATTTCGATGAAAACAAAGTGAGGACCGACCAAAATGTCCTCACTCCGTAAAAATGTCCTCACTTTGTTGGTTAAAAACCCTCACTGGTCCTCAGTATGGCGCAAGTACAAGAACACACACACACTCTGAACGTAACTCGATTATGTTAATTCACTGTCATATATTTATTGTAGTAGACATTAATGACTGAGATGCTGAGAAGTTTTGATCATTAATCTGCTTGGATTCTTATTTGTATATCTGACAACATAATTTGTTATATTTTTGTTATATTGTATCAAAGAACTAAGCTTAAATAGATTTATATAATCCAAGCTTAGTGCAGCCGATGGCCAAGTGGAAGAGGCTTGTAAACAAAGCGTTTTTGTGTCAAATCCCAGGGAAAGGTCATGGACTGGAGTGCCTCCAGGTATCCAACACCTATTACTGCCCACTGCTCCTGTGCCTGGTTTTGTGTGTGTGTTTAAATCAAGTTCTTATTATAGAATTGGAATCCTAACATCCTTAAACATGACAGGATGAGTTTTCCGACTTTTATATCCTGTCTGGCTCCCAAAATTACTTAGATTTTTCTATGGTAAATGGCTTGTAGTGAGCTTGTAGCTTCTCGTCTCGATGACATCACAGTTTTGCCATTCATCCATTCACTCACACTTTCATACAGTGTATTTTCTATCACTATCTATCCTTCATACTCATTCACACACTGTCGGCACAGCCGTCAGGAGCAACGTGGGGTTAAAAGTCTTTCCCAAAGACAATAGCTAGTCATGTAGACTAGCAGAGCGAGCAATTGAACCCACAACCTTCAAGTTGAACAACGAATCGCTCTATCACTGACCGACCGTCGCCGCCGCCCGCAATGCTGCAACATAATGTAAACACAGTACTCTGAAAAGGATGATACCACCTTTTTGTGTCCGATACCAAACACGTGTTTATCTACCGATACCAATATTATTCTGACACACATTTGCGCTGAGTCATTGCAAAGACATAATTCTCCAACTGTGTCACTAATATTCTAAACAAACAGTCCATACATGACTCCGCTAAAATCCTTTTGCTGATTTGTATTTACATTTTTGACAGTGTGTGTGTGAAGCATGTGGCTTATAGGATTTTTGGATTGTATCGGATTTTACATTTTTATCGGTACGATATCCGATTCAGTGATTTTGACCGGTGTCAGACCGATACTGATTCCCATCCCTATTATTAATAGGCTAAGCTTAAATTCAGTCAATGTAAATTTTCGACTAAATGATTTAACCTTCCAAACTCCACACTTTAATTAATGTAGGATGTCATGCAGCCTTGAACGACGCACATCTACTGTAGCTCTCGTCGCTCACGCTTTCATCAGAAATCCTTGTGTGTGATTAGAATCGACTGAAGGACACATTTTGTTTTAGCTTTTAAGTTTATTCTTTAAAAGAATGTATGTGGGTTTCATGAGCAAGGTCGGTGCAGTCTTTAATCAAGAACCTCACAGAGATGAATTGAGATCGTTGGAGCGGTAATTCCCACAAGTAATAACAGCATAAGGTGAAGGATAGATGTGTGTGTGTGTGTGTTTGTGTGTTTAGTTCGTCATGGAACAGAAAGTTGTAAACTCTCTTTCAAGAGTGAAAGTTAATTAGTTAGTTTATTTTGATCTCAGGTATTCACAAATACATTTGGGTTGACATACATTAAACACACATTTGTATAAATGAAATAGCAGCATCCTGCACATAAGGAAATAGACCGAAAAAGGTCAAGCTTAATTTGCCTACCCTAAGTATTGTTGTTACCTGTCGGCGCATAATTAAAGAAAATACATTTCTCCCCAATTTTACTCTGTATTCATAGATCAATACTCAACGTTTTAAATGTTTTCTTTTATTTCAAAAAGTGAAGTTCTTAATTTTATTTTATTTATAATTTTGTTCTAAATGTTTTTTTGTTTTTTTTTAAAGATTTCATTTCCCCTGAGTTGATATTGACTCTCTCTGGTTGTGAACAGATCCTGTATTCTTTTTTTGGTGGAGGTTTATTCTAAATCAAAGAGCAAGTTGTTAAAAAAAAAAGAAAAAGTCTGTAGTTCAGGAATAATGCATCACTTGGTTCATTATAAGTAGAGTAGGTGTGTTACCATGCTGTAAATAACCATTAGAAAACAGCACAGTGTGTCCAGGAAGGATGCACGTCAGCAATGATGCTCAGATAAGCTGATAAATACTATTTACTTTTCCACGCTTGGACGGGTTTTATTCATTTTCACACATTCTTATTGAACTCTAGAGAGTGTGGTGTGTAAAAAAAAATCTCCTCTCAAAAACAGCCCATCTGTCACCAAGAACACGTCACGACTGTAAGCACTGAAATCACACTTATTTCAATATCTAAATTCTGTTGAGTGAGTTGAGCTTAATATGAAGCTAAACTGTATCTTCGTGGGTTATCTCTGGTCTATTAGGTTCATTAAAAGTGAACTTAATGCGTGAATGTGCATTTAATTTCAATTCAGTTTATTTATCAGACTCGTGTCCAAAACAACACGCAGGACAGGACAGATGAACACAAACAAAACAAGCAAACAAACCAAGAAAAAAACACAAATACAAGAATTAAAATACATACAGACATTTCAGCCAACGCACACTCTCAGTCTGGATGTGTATCTGGAGCGACTCACAGAGGGATTAGTGAGTGCCACCATGATACTGTTGGTGGACTCATCCAGACGTTGCATAAACTTAAAGGTACAATATGTAGTATTTATGGGTTTATATAACCCAAAATCCACTTTTTATACATATTATGTGCTCCTGCATTGTCTAGTCGCTGTATAATAGTTTTTGTTTCATTTTCGTAGTGTTTCAAAAAGTCATTTAAAATAACATGGTCGCGGGCCGCAGTTGCATTGCCACTGTTAGCAGCGAGAAGCCATGTTTCTGCAGGAGCCTGTAAGGACAAACGCGAGAGAACAAATCAAGCGTCTCTTTACTTGTAGCGGAAGTCCCGCCTCCTCTCTCTCCGCTTCGTCTGCTACGGCCGCGGTAGCTCGCCCTCTCCCTCGCCTCACGAACCTCATCTGCTGACACGGAGAAAAACGACGAGGACGACATTTTAACCAGCTGAGGATACCGTAGCGCTCAGGGAAGGGAGGGGGTGAGCAGAGCAGCAGGTCTTTGTTGTAAATTTCAGCCTCTCCTCTAGATGTCACTATAAACTACTTACTTCCCCTTTAAGTAAAATTCTCATTCTCATTTAACTTTGAAACAGTACTTTAATGTCATTAAAGTAGCACAACAGTTCCTGTTTTTGCATCTATGGCTGTTTCTGGCGATGTTTTCTTTGTCTGTGAAAAGCATAAGTCATGACTTTTTCATGGAGGTTTGGGCTCAATCACCGATTCACCCCCCCCAGCCTGCATGTCCCATAAGGGTTATATTCAGGCTGACAATATGGGTCCCACTTGTGTTTGTCCATGGTACTGAAACCATATGTGACCAGCATGAGTGGGGCCACCATGGAAGAACCCTCTTGGGATCCATATTGTCAGCCTAAATATAACCTTTATAGGGCCAACATGAACATGCTAACTGGCTGGGCTACCACTTGGTCCTACCCCTGTATTTTGTAGCGAGGCAGAGGCATGTCATGATTCTTAATGAGGCAGAGGTGGATGAGTGAAGTGTAAGAGATAGCCTTTCAAATGGAGATTTTTCAGGATCATTAGACATTTCCCTTATTAGCCAAAAAACGAATCATTCATCAATCATTCAAAGAAACTAATATTACCATCATGAAACTAACTTTGGTTAGCTTGTCGTACTACAAAACTTGCTTGCAGTCATTTCCACATGCCATAAACTGGTCTACTAGGTGTTTTTTCTGACACATCTCTGCTATGCTACTGTCATGTTAACACTACAGTCATGATGACATATCACCTTGTAACTCAATTCCAAGAGGTAACCATGGGGTCACCGGTTGAAATCCCTGGACAGCTCAAGGGCTGGAGTGCCCCTGAGCAAAGCATCGATTGCACTCCCTTGGTGAAGATAAATGCTATCTGTCTGTCTGTTCTGTGACGTTAAAGGTGCATTATGTAATAAATCTAAAGCAACTGGCCATAAAATCCTCCTTATATGTCACAGAGACTCAGGAATAATGTTCATATAACAAACTGAACTCACCAACAACAACAGTACAGTCTGCCAATCATTGCAGTCAGTAGAGTCTCAGCTGCCGAGCAACCACGGGGTTGCCAGGTACGTCAGAAAATGAAACCTAAAATACCTCGGTATTTTGAATTTGAATGTAGTAACCGTTTTTGGCCACATTCTTACATATGGAACCTTTAAGTGATTTTAAAAACAAAAAAGCTTGATCAGACTCAGTTTTAGTGTGGGTGCAGTGCCACCGAGTGACCGGTGAGTGTCACTGTTGCGTCACAGAACCGAGGCAGAGGTAGGGACCAGACCGCTGTGCTTGAAGCCTGGGTCAGGTGGAAAAGAACGGGTGATTGGTTTTGAGAAGCACCGAGCTCTCTCCTGATTGGACGGAAAAGGTGCGAGAAAGAAAGAAAGGAGAAGAGTGAGAGAGTGTTTGCTCGCGCGTGTGTGTGTGTGTGTGTGTGTGTGTGTATTTCTCAGTTTCTCAGCTTCATTCCCCGCTGACTGCCGGTGCAGCACAAACGGACACGGTCCCGAGGACGGGAATGTGACTGTACATCGTGTCGGATTCTTTTTTTTTTGTCTTGTCAGCGGGATCATGGGAGAGGATAGGCGGGGAGTCGCTTCTGCCACGCCGGCCACTTGTGCTGCGGTGCTTCTCTCGGTGATTACTTCAGTGTTCGCAGTAGAAGGTAAGGACGGGGGGGACATGAGTGTCTCAGACAGTGTTGTGGGCTGATGCAGGTGAAGAAGAAGAAGAAGAAGAAGAAGAAGCTCGTGGACTAATGATGTTTTCACAGAGCAAGAAGGGATGATGATGATGATGATGCTCAGGAGTCCTTATGAAACTTTGGGCTTTCGAGCTCTAGAAACCGCTCCATGTATTGACATGTGAGGTTATTTACTCTTTTAAATGAAAGGGAGAAGTTTTCACTCAAGTGCCTGATGATGGTGTGAAGAACACAGGCTGCTGCTGCTGTGCAGCTGTTGGAGGCTGAAGTCACTGTCAGGCTGTCATGGACACACACTATATATATATATATATATGTATGTATATGTGTATATATATATATATATATATATATATATATATATATATATATATATATATACATATATACATATATATATATATATATATATATATATATATATATAAGAAATTAAAGATCAGGCTTTGTCCATTAGGCTTTGTCTATTACTGCTCTTCAGAGTTGTTTTCTTATGTGATCGTCTTCTAGGTAGGGCTAAAACAGTTTGGGGTAAACAATTTAATTTGCAATATAAGTTGTAAGTCGAGCTTCTGTCCAATACGTATAATGTGAACTTAAAACATTGCATTCTATATAATCCGTCTTGAAACACAGAACAATCAAAAAACTGAGCCATTTTTTTGCGCTTTTGCTAATTGTATTTTAAATTTTGATCTTAACCCGATCCTCAACCCTACTCTCTGGGTCACAATCTCAAGGGATGTCAAATACCAAAAATAATAATTACATTTTTTTTTTCAATCATTTGTCAATTTAGATTCCAGATAATGAATGTCCCATGAGATTCTGGATCACATTTTGCTGTCATCAAACTCATCTTTCTCGTCCTCCAGTCCTCTGACGCTCTGCAGGCTACTGGATCTTAATTATAGCTCATAAGTGGTCAGTGACTGTGTGTGTGTGTGTGTGTGTGTGCAGCTGTTGCCAACCCCCCCTTCACTGCTTCTCCTATACAACTCCTCCCCGACATCACCTCCTCACTTTACCCTTAAGCATCATCACACCCTTAACTGATTCCTAAACAGTATGCAGTGTCTGCCTCTTGTGCTGCTCCTCTTCCACTGCAGCCTCCTCCTCCTCCTCCTCCTCCCACCTATCCCAAAGACTCTCTTACCTACTGTACCTTCTGCTGCTTCTACCCTCACAGTATCACAGTATCCTCTCCTCCTGCTACTGCTGCTCCCGCTCCTTCCTAGAAGCATCGTCCAGCTGCTGCAGCTGCTTCGCGAACAGTTGCTATTACCCCCAGGCATCACTTTTTAGTTTTGCGGCTGCCATCACCTCCTGCTGCTTCTCCGAGCATCTCCAGCCTGCGCTCCCCCTCCGAGTATCTACTTCATACACCCTGGTTCACCTACTTCACCTCCGGGTTTGCCGAGCCTGACATCCTGCTCCTCCTTCTTCTTCCTCTTCTTCCTCCAAGTATCATCTGCTGCCCCCCCCCCCCCACACATCTTCACCCTGCCACCTCTTCTCCATCTCCTGTCATATCTCCCAACATTCCCATACTGTGCCAGTCTGTGTCTCTGCCCCTCCTACTCGCTCCCGACACTCACTTCAGTTTGTTCTCTTGTAAGCGTCTGCTGTTATCCTCTACTCCCATGTCCTCGATCACCTTTCCTCCTCCACCTCCTCCTACTGTCCCTCGTGGAGACGCGAGATTAGTCTACCGCTGTGTTTTAATGGTGCGCGTAATGACGTGCTCCGTAGTCGATCTCTCCCCGTTCTGAGACGCGAATATTGTGTTGAAGGGCAGCAGGTTCTACTTTGATCAAACACAACATTGTGATGTGGTGTGAGTGGGTGAAAGTGGATTTAAGATACAGAGAGGGAGACAAATAGGTATAGAGTGTGGGTGGTGGGTTGTTGTGTGGTGATTGTGGCCCTTTTCATGGTAAGTGGGTGCCTAATGAACTGATGCATAAGCTTATCTGAGCCTGTTGGTGTAAAATATACCCACTGCTGACACAGTCACTGCCATCATCTCTGCTCTGTGTACATTTGTCCTCTGTAAACTTCCAGTGGCCACGTCAACATCGGGGTTGGATAAATATCTAATTTGCGATTATTTCAACAGGGATTGCCAAATGTAATTTTGACATCGTTATTCTCATTTTCATTCGAAAACCATATTTAAAATGATTACTGTGCCGATCTGTGAGAAACAAGGATGCTCTCTTCAGTCTGTAGAATAAGATGTGTATAGATCAAAACAATAATTCATCTGAAATTATATTTACACACTCATTGTGGCTTTAAAATTTGATAAAATGTCAATTGATTAAAATCTGCATTCCAAAAAACATTGCATTTGAGAAGCTAGAATGACGTGTCGAGCCATTAAATAATGATCTGAACATGTTGATTAATCATCTCACCGTTTCTGTCATCAGCATATACAGTAAGCAGGGGTTGGCGAAAGCTGCCCTGTTGCTCTGACTAAAACAAATAAATTAATAAGATGGATTCCATGAAACGTGCTATTTTAGATTTAATTAAAATTCATTGTATGTTAATTACACAAGCTTGCACAAAACGTAAAGATTCATTTAATGCCTATTATATTGAAGTGTCGGGCTGCACATAAACAAAGTACGTTTTGCTATAAATTAAAATGCCCATTTCAGTTTCAGTTTCAAGTCCCAGAGTGGAATTCTCAACATGCAAAATGTTAATCACCGTAACATTGTCTCTATGGAGTTGTTGTTGTTTTTTTTTTTTTTTACTCCCTCGGTTTCTGGCACGTCTATAACTTCACGATCCACGCATGGTTGATGCAGGAGTGAAGAAAAACCTCAGAGGGCAGAACAACCACTGGCAAAGGGAAAAGTGTTAATCACCATTTTTAAGCGGCGATGAGTTTAAAAATCATGGGTATGTCTGCAACAATTTGGCCTGAAAACATTTTAGTTGCTTAAATCGCTGAAGTTCAGTATAAATGAGTATATTATTAGTTAAGTATATCAGTGGATGTGTGAATAATAATAATAATAATAATAATAATTTTCAGCTATTTTTTGTCATTCGTGGTCATATAATACAAAATGGGTAGATTTGATTTCAACTTGTTCAAATATATTAAAGGGGAAATAAGTAGTTTATAGTGCCATCTAGAGGAGAGGCTGAAATTTACAACAAAGATCTGCTGCTCTGCTCACCCCCTCCCTTCCCTGAGCGCTACGGTATCCGCAGCCGGTCAAATGTCGTCCTCGTCGTCTTTCTCCACAGACGAAGCGGAGAGAGAGGAGGCAGGACTTCCGCTACAAGTAAAGAGACGCTTGATTTGTTCTCTCGTGTTTGTCCTTACAGGCTCCGGTAGAAACATGGCGTCTCGCTGCTAACAGTGGCGATGCAACCGCGGCCCGCGACCATGTTATTTTACATGACTTTTTGAAACACTACGAAAATGAAACAAAAACTATTATACAGCGACTAGACAATGCAGGAGCACATAATATGTATAAAAAAGTGGATTTTGGGTTATATAAACCCATAAATACTACATATTGTCCCTTTAAATAATACATTTATATTTCAACAAAACTGCAGTTGCAGCCGCAACGTAAAAGGGCCAGTGTATTAATATATATCTACAACCAACATCAGAATCTTTTATAACGTGTGGGTGTCGGCCGTGTGTTTTCTTTTTGAGCTCGTGTTGTCAGGCAGCCAGAGTTTGCCGCGTCTAGGTTCGAGTCAGGTGAAAACACGTGGGTAGCAGGCTGCAGTAGATATATATTTGTTCTGTATATTGCTTTGTGTTGTCATCTATGTGGCTTGAAATTGCAACTGCATGTGTTAAATGACCCCCAACCCTCCCTCAGGATTTGGAGAAGGAGAGCCCAGAACTATAACAACACACTAAATCCAGCATTTGACCCCCCATTATTTTTGAAAGTCAATGCAAAACCCTGTCCCAGCGGGTGTATAAGTATGAGCGTGGGGAGGGATGGCTGAGTCGTCTGTGTCTGAAACAAAAGCTCAGTCAGCAGCAGACCTCTGTCACTGAAATTGCTGATTTGTGTCAGTGTTGAGTGTCAAGAGGTCGATGAGTTGATGTCTTTCGACTTTTTCCCTTGCAAGAGCTGCTAGTTGGAGTCAGGTGCAAGATGCATGTAAAATGTGCACTGTGCATACAGTTGCACATATTATATTTGCTCCTTTGCATGTAAACTATTTTAGTCCCTTTCCCCCCCCCCCGAGCCTGAACACATACAACGTTGTGCCCCATCTGTTGTCCTGTGGAGAAATGTTAAAGGTTAAACATTGTAGATCCTGTTTTAGATGCTGGTATTAACATGACAAGCTGTAATTTGTGGTGTGTGTGTGTGTGTGTGTGTGTGTGCGCACAACAAATGATTTACAGATGATCTTCTCGGGAAAACCTATCATGCACTTAGCGCGAAGACACGCAGATGACAAAGTGTGCACACGGCAATTCTGCCACACAGACACGCACATGCACAAGCACTCACACACGCACTGACACACTATTGTAGCGTATAGGCCTGTCACTTTTGCCCAAAGTTTGGATATCTGCTCAAAATTGGGGGGCAAGTTCAAACTCAAACCTTAAAACCCATTCTAGTTAAAAAAAACATACAACCTAGAAGCGTATCAGCACGGCTGTGTGGTCCACCAGAGGGCGCTGTGAGTACAGCTGTTAGCTTTAGCCGTTAGCTCCACCTGAGCGAAGTGGCGGAGCAGGTGTCACAGATTGAGGCATTGAGAGGTCAACTTTACGTGACATGGGTTAGGATTAAGGACTAGACTGGAGTCGCGTAATCCGTAAGGGTAATAATAGGATTGTGTGGGTGAACAGTGATGTGTCTAATATAATTGAAGCAATAATGTGTCATGTAATATTAATTCAAACTTTATTGGTTTTTAAATGTGACAACCCTGTTGTATAGATTGACCCCAAAACGTAAACCCTAACCACTTATACCCTAACGCTAATCTTAACCCATCTACAATTCATATCTTACTCCTGAAGTTGGTCCCCACGAGAACCAATGGTCCTGTAAATGTGTTGAATACAGAAAAGGTCCTAAAGAGGTGACAGAAACGAGAACACACACACACACTGGTCCATGCAGCTCATGTTTTAAAGATGCAGGTTCTATATCCATCTGTTGACAGGTTATCAATGTGACAGACAGTTGAGCTGGTGAGACAGACCTCAGAGGATGAGCCTTTGCACCAGGTCTGAGACTTAACCTCCGATGTTTCCCAGTGCATCTTCCAACAAGGACTCTCTTTAATACTGAGTGTTTATTTCACCGCAGCAATTAAAATGGATTCAGAATAAATTTTCATTTTCCTGTGGGAATATCTTCCTTTCACTGAGAGAGACGCACAGTCTTGTGGTTTTGGTGATGTATTACCTTTTGGCAAAATGTGCATCGAGAGGCAATTTCACATCAGTCAGTCTACCTTTTTAGACTCCATGCGTCTTCAAACCCACAGGTAATCATACTTCATTATGGTTGCATTAGTTTAGGAGGTGCAGTCTGACGACACATGCCCCGGTGTTCAGTGAAACGTGACTAATAGCAGATTCACAGCAACTTGCATTATTTGCACAGTTAGCGCGCATTAGCTTGGAGGTAGAGTGTGACTTGAGCTTCATTTAGACATGCACTGACCTGAAATTCTGCCCAGATTATGCAGAAGGGTTGTGTGTGTGTGTGTGTAGATTCTCCTTCCTGTCACTCAGACAATGTCCCAGTGCAGCGTCTGGACTTTACCCAGAGTTCATGCCTAAAAGTTGCTTTGTCTACTATAGGGCAATGTTCCTCAATCCTGGTCCTTGGATGTTTCATGTAAAACATGCAGGATAGTGGGTCCTGAGGACCAGGTTTGAGAAACTCTATACTAAGGGGTGGGTCAAAAATTCAAAGTTTTGGCGATATATTTGTCACCCTTCCTCGTGCAATACGTTAATCGATACACTAGGGCAAATATCAATTGATTAATTCATAAATTAAGGCGCTCTTAAGTAAATAGTGCCTGCCAGTTTAAGTCGCTGGGCGTCACTACTTCATGTCTCCTCACGGTGGCGCTGCTCAAACGAATAAGGGGAAACTTGGGCTGAAGTTGCCTGAATGAAGAAGAGGGAGTTTACTGCTGGATAATGGTGGAGGAAGCTATGTTAAAAAAAAGATGCTCCATCCACATTTGCTCCACTTTGTTCTCTATGTTGTGAATAACTGGGATAAATCCTTCACTTTTAAATATTAACAGATGCTTTGTTTTCTTTAGATTTGCAACTTTTGTTAAAATAAAATGCCTGTTACTTCTGTTTTAGATAATGGCAACTTGCAGCCAGTGTACAAAATGATGCAAGGCGATATTGAAAATATGTACGTGCAATATGTTGATTATGACAGACTTGTTGTATCATGATATTATTGGTATCGTGGACCTCGTATCACGAGGTAACCTGTGATTCCCAGCTCTATTGTCGACAACAAAACATGAACAATATTACAGTTCAGTAAAGATTTGCTTGATAGTCTGAAAAGAAATAGCTAATCTTAGAATACTCTTATAGAGCAGCCAACTCTAATAAACAAGTTGGCTACAGCAAAATGATTGACTGATTTATATTAGTGGGAAATAGTGTTTAATCTTCACATCTTTTTTTTTTCACACAACTTAATCTCGGGTTTTATAAACAAGGAAGAACTTGTTTGTGTGTTGGATCAGCGTTGAGTCATTGACTGAGGAGAAATATTCATTTTTAATGCTTCATTCTTGGCTGTGTTTGCATTAATGTTTGGGTCACCATACATCCCATTCAAATACAAATTATTGACGGAGAAGTTTTACTCAAACTGTGGTTATAGGGTAAGACACTGCCCAAGATATTGTTTAATTTACATATATAATATTTGGTTGTTGGACATTTCTGTTCATGACAATTTCAGCTTTTCCAATGTGAGGAATTTGTTCTTTGTTGTAAAACCTCAAAAGGCAAATTTGGGAAACTATGAATCATTAGGTCAAAATAGGGAGAGAGAGTGTATATCTGTGTACAATATAGGGTTGAAACGATATACATTTTAAATTGTCAAATATTTTCATAATCGATTAATCGTTTATTTATTAGTTGATTTGCTCCGTACAAAGAACTCATTAAAACTGAATTATTTTGGCTTGTGGACAAAACTAAATTCCGGGTTTGGTCAACACTGATCAACATATTCTGACATTTTATGGACTTAACCAATACTTGATTAATTGAGAAAATAATCGACAGATGAATCGATTATGAAAATAACCATTAGTCGTTGCCCTGGTACAGTATGTGGTTGAATTCTCTACATGTTTGTCGAACAGGAAGTTTTAATACCGGTGTGAGTTGATGTTAATATTCTGTGCAAAACAGAACAACAGTGACATTCAGCTGCTTTGGTTCCCGATAAAGTGCTGTGATTTTGGTCCTGTGCACGAGGAGCAGAGGCCGGAGCTCATCGAGTAGATACACACCAGCCGATTTTCTTCATGAACAGTTAGTTTGATACCGTGTATTATTTTGTACAAATACTGATGAACAGCAAACGTTCTCAGACTTTGGTTCCCCCCAGTGTGTGTGTGTGTGTGTGTGTGTGTTTGTCTGATCGCCCCCAGCGCTTCAGAACAGAGAATGTTTCTGAATTTACATGATTTGAAAGCTATTTTTTTTAATGACTTTTTTTAATCATTCAAATTTGGCAAGGTGGTGTGTTGCACATTTTTTCTGTGGGGGTGACAAAATTAGAACATATTTTTTTTTTTAACTTATTTTTCCCACATCCTTGGCTTGTTAGAAACCACCAGCTTGACATGGAAATGTAAACTCGTCGTGACTGACTTCTGATTGGGGTGTTCTACACATGTAAGTGATTTGAATAAAAAATGTAAAATGATTGTCCCTGCTGTATGCAGCCAATACTGTTTATCATCAACAGTTAATCAGCATCCACAACACCATTACGGACATTTAACTTCAATCACTATCAGTCTTCCACAGCTGTCATTACTTTTTAAAACATTTTTGTAAAGAAGAAGAAATTGCGTTTAACTGCACTGAGAGAAACAGGACGATTTCTCATCATAAAATACTTCACTGCTCAAATTCCCCTGGCTATTTGCATAACAAACCCATCTGAATAGATTATATTTCTTGATTTCCTGATATGAAAGTATAATTGATCCTGTTGTTTTTGCTGGTGGACAACCAAGGAATGAAAGAATCTTTTGTTTTCACCTAAAACTCTCTCCCTCTCCTTTCACTCTCCTTGATTATACAGTCACTTCAACTAATTAGCAGCTCAAAGAGTCGCATCAATACGCGGCTAACTTAGACAGACGGCAATTGCATGCTCCTCGAGTTGTTCTGTATTGATAATCTTTTTTTTTTCTTCCAACATGCAAGTTAAACGATAGCATCAATTATCCTTTGTTTCAGGCAAAGACAAAATGATTTCTCTACCCTCATGCGGTAGACTCCGCCAATGGAAAAACTCCTTCATTTATCTTGACCTCAGGCCCCTCATTGACTGCTTTGTCTGCCGTCTAAACGCAAGAAAAACAACGACGATAATGAAGGAATCGGAAAGATAGAATTGAAGCTTCAAAATGCAAATTTGGCGTAAAGGGAAGCAGAGGTTGCAGGACTTCCGATAATGATGTTATCAATATTATATTATTATTATGCATGTTGGCACAGCACCGTGATTCCACGACAGAAACGGGGGTGTACATATACATTCTACAGAAAACTAGACTTTGTAGTTCAGACCAAACGCAGCAGATTTTCATGTGTTTTGCTTCAAGATCATTTGGTTTTACTCATCATTTACACATCGCTCGCCTTAGTAATGTAAATAAATACAACCCACAGGTATTTACCAATGTTTCTGCTCATTGATTGGCTTTTGAGTCATTGTGAAACTCAAATTGTAAGACAATAAACCCTATTATTGACGACATGGTGGATTATTGGTTAGCACTGTTGCCTCACAGCAAAAAAGGTGCTGGGTTTGATTCCCAGTCTGGCACCTTTCTGTGTGGAGTTTGCATTTTTTCTCCCCATGTCTACGTGGGTTTATCTGATCAACCCTCCAAATGACCTCATAACTTCGTTGTGCAATTTTCGTTTGCTATGTTTGACAATGGGATTGGAACGGAAATGATCTTCGTTTGTTTGTCATCATACAGAGGGAACCAAAAACAACCCACCTGTACTGTACCAGTATTTAGCATCTTTCTGTTGAAGCACAACGCACTATTCTTTGTGGAATTTATTCGTGAACTACACTGTGTTGTGCTAGTATGTTTTTTTTTTTTAAAGGTGCAATATGTAGTATTTATGGATATATATAACCCAAAATCCACTTTTTTATACATATTATGCGCTCCTGCATTGTCTAGTCGCTGTATAATAGTTTTTGTATCATTTTCGTAGTGTTTCAAAAAGTCATGTAAAATAACATGGTTGCGGGCCGCGGTTGCATAGCCACTGTTAGCAGAGAGACGCCATGTTTCTACCGGAGCCTGTAAGGACAAACGCGAGAGAACAAATCAAGCGTCTCTTTACTTGTAGCGGAAGTCCCGCCTCCTCTCTCTCCGCTTCGTCTGCTACGGCCGCGGTAGCTCGCCCTCTCCACGAACCTCATCTGCTGACACGGAGAAAGACGACGAGGACGACATTTGACCAGCTGCGGATACCGTAGCACTCAGGGAAGGGAGGGGGTGAGCAGAGGAGCAGGTCTTTGTTGTACATTTCAGCCTCTCCTCTAGATGGCACTATAAACTACTTATTTCCCCTTTAAGAGACCTAGTTTTGTTTATATATTATTCCATTTGATAAATTACAAATACATAAAAAAGTACTTCAGTAACACAATTGATCCAAAGATCTAAAATCATACTTTTTGGTCTAATATTTGCTGATAAATGCTGATGAAAAAGGGAATGAATGGTCGGGCTGACTGACTGATGTACTATACATTCCGATCTGAAGTAGCCAAGTCAGAACTGAATCAGACTCTGACTCTAAAAGTTGAACTACATTTTAATCTCACTTAAAGGTGAAGTAAGTAATTTATAGTGCCATCTAGAGGAGAGGCTGTAATTTACAACAAAGACCTGCTGCTCTGCTCACCCCCTCCCTTCCCTGAGCGCTACGGTATCCTCAGCTGGTCAAATGTCGTCCTCGTCGTCTTTCTCCGTGTCAGCAGATGAGGTTCGTGAGGTGAGGGAGAGGGCGAGCTACCGCAGCCGTAGCAGACGAAGCGGAGAGAGAGGAGGCGGGACTTCCGCTACAAGTAAAGAGACGCTTGATTTGTTCTCTCGTGTTTGTCCTTACAGGCTCCGGTAGAAACATGGCGTCTCGCTGCTAACAGTGGCTATGCAACCGCGGCCCGCGACCATGTTATTTTACATGACTTTTTGAAACACTACGAAAATGATTACTATAACTATTATACAGCGACTAGACAATGCAGGAGCACATAATATGTATAAAAAAGTGGATTTTGGGTTATATAAACCCATAAATACTACACATTGTCCCTTTAATGCTGCAGTAGATTTACTTTGATGTTCAGGGTCATTGTCCTGCTGCATCAACCAACTTCTACTGATCTTCAGCTGGCAGATAGCTACTTTGACATCATCCTGTATGATACTAATATTATGCTGTGGCGAGCTTATGAGCATGCCTGTCCGTCCTGGGAGAAGGATTCCTCCTATGCGGCTTTTTCCTGACGATTCTCCCATTTTTGCCCTGTTTTTGTGGAGTTTTTTCTCGCTCGATGTGAGGGTCTAAGTACTTGCCGTACAGACTGTAAAGCCCTTTGAGGCAAATTGTGTTTGTGATGTTGGCTTTATGAATACAATTGACTTGACTTAAATGCCTCTAAATCAGTTGTGTATTCTCATGCTAGAATGAAGTAGAATATTACAAGGACTTATTTGTAATATTCTCACACGATATTGCATGTTGCGTACTGCTTCTTTGAGCTGTAGACCTTTCGTTGCTCAGCATATGATTGAACATAATGGCCCATTATTTATTTGCTGGTTGAGAGTGGGCCCTCTGCCAGCCTCTTCAGCGCTCCTGCTGTGGACATATGGTCTCATAGATCGCCATGCTGGATATTAAGGACTGTGCCACTGCTGCAGCAACAGAAAGATAAGGGGGGTGGGGGGGGGGGGGGGGGGAGCTGAGATGAAGCACCATGCTGGTTTTGCCTCACCTTGAAAAGGTTGTGTGGAAAAACTGGCTTGAATTTTAATCAATTTCGGTGAAGGAGAAGAAGGATTGTTTAACTAATCTCAGAATGCACCACGATTAATACTTTTCTAATAATCACCATCACTCTTTCTTGTGTAATTGACTATAAATTCATTCTGCTAACAGGTATTTTCATGATAATTATTTTCTTTAATAATTTATTGTTTTGGACACAACAATAAGCATAGAAAAGGGGGGGGAAAGAAAAACCTTAGGTTTTTGGGTAACACCAAGAATTGAACAAACATTTTTTTATACTTGCTTATTTCAATATATGAACATTTTTTCACCTTCTCAGTCCTGCAGCTTCAACATAATCTGCTAAAATCACGACGTGTCCGTGCTGGATCTGTATTCAGCTTAACACTCACTCGGTTTCATCCACACCTGCCTTTTAACAGCCACAGGCTTCGGCTCTGTTAGCTGCTAAGCTGCTGCTCTGCTGGAGCAGTGGGGGAATTCAGGCGGTTCTGTGGGGGAACAGATAGAAACTGACCAGAGGAAAAATAACTTTTTCATTGTTCAGGTGTCACGCGTGTCCTCTGAGCATCAACCTTGAAGTGAACATGTATCATGGCCTGACGGTGTTTTTCCTGGAGTTGGAGGCGGATATATATATATTTCTCCTGCTCCCCTTCATTACATTTCCAACACAATGGGGGCAAAGCCGAAAACCAGGACAGAGCAGACAGGCAGGGGGTGAGAAGGGCATTTTTACTTTGACAGTTTTACTCTGCATGACAGCTGTTATGATAGCAACTCCTCCTGAGAGATGGTTAGATTGAAAGAGGTAGGCAGATGAAGAGGAAGAAAAGAGTATAAAAAAAACATAAATAGAGACAATGAACCCAGTGGTTAGTCTTCTGCAGTTTGATATGTGGAGCAGAGAGCCAATAAGTGTCAGGTCCCTCCCACCAGGAGTCATTTTAACAAGCTCCTAGTGTTTGACTGCCTGTTGGCAATTTGTGACTGCTGTAGGGATTTTATATAATAAGACTGAACGCATTTAACAGATACAGGAACATCCGTGTGAATCTGCTTTCATTGAATCATTTAGAAGGCTTATTTTGAGGTTAAAAAATTAAAAAAAACATCTAATGATTTTATCATAAAGTGGTTATACACTCACACATACATACTTATAAGTAGTATATTCAATTTCTACTAAGATGATGCACATTGGACCTTAAAGACAATGTCCTACAGCATTTCCAGAGCAAGTGAAACATCAGTTGGCGTTCAAACACCTTACTGGTGGTGAGCCAGATTCAATATTTGCACTGCATATATACAGTATACTGTGCTCTCCAGGCCCTCTACAGTCCACCAGGACACAGCTGTATAAATCCACCGTTCACACACACACACACACTCTCATGTAACCTTTACCAAATCATGTGTTGTAGTCTACAAGCACATATGATTTAGATATGACTGAGTGAGTGGAGTTTGCCTCAGAGAATACTGCACTGCTTATTTTCCTTTTTTTTTAAGATGGCGAATACAGTTTTTATCTCTCTGACAAATACATTTGTGTCGATGCGTGTTGACATGTGTAATTCTCTCTCCTAAAAAGTTGCAAGTTAATAGGTTGTTTCATGTCTGCAGGAAGTTATTTTTGATGACGATTATTATACCAGAGCCCAGGGTCATGTTGACAAAAATGTGTGTAAGTTACTAGGGAAACAGGATGTCTTTTAAATGTTTATAAGCAAAAATGTGTCTCAACGAACACCTAAACCAGACGACAACAACAAAAAAAAGCACAGCATCGTATAAACCAACAATCCAGTCCCATTGTTGCAAACGCAGAAATATTATATTCTCAGTGTTGAGGTGACAGTTGTTTGGAAATAGTTAGCCTTGTCCAAAGGAAATGTAGCAACCAACAGATAAAATATGCTTTTATAGTTCAGGGACCAGATGTAAAATAAAACAACTATGAATAACTACACTGGAAGAACAAGGGAAATATGTAAAAGCTTACACACGTTTTTTGGCTGCTTCTCTCGGACCGGAGTGATCTGCATTTATTGAAGGCTATATGGAAATAAAGAACTTGAGGACAGACTAACTCTGCTCCAAGTTCCTCCCCAAAGAAAACACTGCAATGTGAAAAGCAGAGGTCAAGATGATCGAGGAAAAAGTTTGATGCGACTGCTGTGTTGTAGTCCTCAGGGTGGATCCAGGTGGGAACACAGGCACATATCAGTGACACCAGGTCAGACTCTGTATAAGCTGTGTGTGTGTGCGCGCGTGCGTGCGTGCGCGTGCGCGTGTGTCTGTGTGTGTGCGTGCGTGTATGTGTCTGCCCACGCTCAACCGAGTTGACAAGGCACAGTCTTATGACTTTGGTCTTTTTTGGACCCTTGCTCAAACAGCATTTTCCAAGGCACAGATAATGATCACTATGGTATCACAGTGGCATTAATAAGACGGCTGCTGGTTCAACGAAAAAAGGCAAATATGAGGAATGGCTCAAAACTTACTGTATATCAAAAACTTGAATTTTTATTCCTTTAAACACCGTATATGTTAATAAGACTAATTTGTAGTGATGCATTTGCCATCTAGTTATAATCAGACATGTTTAAAGGGGAAATAAGTAGTTTATAGTGCCATCTAGAGGAGAGGCTGAAATTTACCACAAAGACCTGCTGCTTTGCTCACCCCCTCCCTTCCCTGAGCGCTACGGTATCCGCAGCTGCTCAAATGTCGTCCTCGTCGTCTTTCTCCGTGTCAGCAGATGAGGTTCGTGAGGCGAGGGAGAGGGCGAGCTACCGCGGCCGTAGCAGACGAAGCGGAGAGAGAGGAGGCGGGACTTCCGCTACAAGTAAAGAGACGCTTGATTTGTTCTCTCGCGTTTGTCCTTACAGGCTCCGGTAGAAACATGGCGTCTCGCTGCTAACAGTGGCTATGCAACCGCGGCCCGCGACCATGTTATTTTACATGACTTTTTGAAACACTACGAAAATGAAACAAAAACTATTATACAGCGACTAGACAATGCAGGAGCACATAATATGTATAAAAAAGTGGATTTTGGGTCATATAAACCCATAAATACTACACAGTGTCCCTTTAAACACCGTATATGTTAATAAGACTAATTTGTAGTAATGCACTTGCCATCTAGTTATAATCAGACATAAACATATCGTGTCCTGGTCACGTGACAGTTGCTGGCACTACATATCACATGTACTTAGTGAATCATTTACGTAGGTTAAATCATACCCGTCATATCAGATTCTTCATCTTCTCCCATGACCAAATCCAGTGATTTTGGCCAGCATTGCACACAATACTGATAATGAATAACGGCTCATTCCTATTAAATTGTCCTATCTGTCACATCTCTTTATAGTTTTAGTGAATTCAGTTGTAACTAACATTATGGTGTGCTGACCCAGAAGGCAAAGCTGTTTGATTCACCAGTCGCATTGGATTCCGGTGGTGATGTGCTTGAGGGGAGCGAGTAAACTATACAAGCGACCGAGATAGGTTTCCTCTTGCAGTGTGTTTGGGCAACACCTTGCAGATAGAAAAAAAAAAAAAGGAGCTTGACATGTGGAGCAAGTGCTGAGTGTAGACCCTGTAGGGAAGTGTTGGCATCAGATTATGAATCAAAGGGATAAACATCAGACACAACAGCCTCTGTCCTCAAACACTCCAGTTTAGGAGCATTTATCGGCAGAAATGTAATATGCTACTCTTTGTGTAGGTTTATAATTTAATGCATCACGTGACATGTCCTTACCCTAGTGCTAGAGCGATCTCCAAACAGACTATGGTGATCTATGGGGCCCCCTTTCAAGTTCTTGTCCAGTACTACTGTCTGTAAACTTTGCTTTGTCTGTACGAACCCTCTCCTCACTACCACAGAAGTCAAATATTGTCTTGAGCCTTACGGTGGGTTTTAAAGTAGCCATTTGTCTCGCCGCAATACTAACGGTCTGTGCACTGCCGTTTTAGCTCTTTCAGTCGAAATCGCAAAACACAAAGATTGTGTGATACCAACGCAAAAATGAACGCTGGATTTTTTCCCCTTTTTACATCTTGTTTTAACAGTCTGTTATCTTGCAGTGCCATGTTTCTCCAGCAGGCCAAAATAACCAAATAATACTTATGAATCTTATTAATCATCAACTATTTTGATAATGGATTAATCGTTTTTGAAGCTTTCATTATTAAAACAATTGTTTCCGCTTGTTTAATGTCCATATTTTCTTCATTTATTTGCTCCATATAACAAAGAAATCATTACGAGTGAATCATTTTGGTCTGTGGACGAAACAAGACATTCAAAAACCTCATAATTTCCGGATTTGATAAACACTGATCAACATTTTTTAACGGTTCCTGACATTTTACGGACCAAACAAGACAGATTGACAGATTTTTTTGAAAATAAATTGATTTATGAAAATAATTGTTAGCTGCAGCTTTAACGGTATAGCCTTATAAACTGAAACACATTCCTGGTACGAAAAGTCAATGCTTGGGAAAGAAAAGGGTGAGAAGGGGAATCCTTGGGCACATCCACCTTTGAGAAAAGCTCGGGATGCCCTGAGATAGAAAACGCTGTTTAGAAAGAGGACTACCTTGCTGAACCTGGTGCCTCCAAGTCTTGACCTGGATAAGTGACAGTAAAATGAATGGAGGGACATTTTTAACCCATTTCCATCCCTCTGTCCTTCTGCAAACCCCCCCCCCCCCAGCAACTGATGCTGCTCAGGTTTCTAAGTGCAAAGAGGTGAAAGAAGCTTCCTCAAACATTTCTCTCACACAGCTGAAATTTAGTATGCTCGCTTCACCTTCACTTGCGTGCAGGATTTACATAATCATCCTCACTGACTCAGGAAAAAAAAAACTGCGGTAGGGTCACAGTGGAGGTGACCTTTGCGTGAACTTAGATAATAGTTTCGTCTCTCGGCTCTTCACATGCAAATGAAATGGGTTTCGCGAACACGGAAATGCATTTTGAAGAGTTTTTCATGTCTGTTATGCACATACACTTGATATTGCAGCAACTTTCCAAAGTGCATTTAAGTGGCCACTTAGGATTTGATTAAATAACGAGGGCGTCTAAAATGGAGCCTGTTAAGGTACTTCATAGAGCAATCACACGTTTCCATTCCACTGTTTGGAACTTAAATGACTCACATTTAATGTTATAAATCAATAGTTTCTGATTACTTTAGACATAATGGTGTATTATACACATATATATATGTATATGATAACATATTATACGTTATATCGTGTGTGTTCTTCTGTGGGTCACAGTATGCATGAATTTCACTGGTTAGAATCCTAGTTTGACATTAACATACACAGTCTTTCTACGTAGAGTTTGCGTGTTCACCTCTTACTGTGTGTGTGTGTGTGGTTTTTCCTTTTAGCTTCCTCCGTTAGTCCAAAGACTTGGATTGGAAAATAATTAATATATAATAGCTGACTGTAGGTGTGAATGTGAGTGTGAATGGTTGTTCATCTGTGCATGTTGGCGTTGTGACACAGTGGCAGTCGGTTCACAGTGGACCCCACTATTCATGCAAATGTCACGTGACCCTCAAAAGAATAATAATGAAGAAATGTCCCTCCCATGATGTTGCGATGTTTTGGTGTAATTGCCATTAGTGATTAGCGCATTATTTTTTATTGAAAAATATAACATTTTCTGTTTGCGTTACTGTCTTTGCCATCGCGAAACACACAGCACCAACCCTGCATAGATTTCTGTCACCCGCTCCACCTTAACCCTGGTCTACAGCATGTGAGCCGCCATGCTGACATGACCAAACGTCATACTGCGCGAGCATGTGTCTCCGTGCCATTGCAGGACATTCTAACGTGGCATAAGGTGTCTCACTGGGCTAGCGGACGTATATTCCAGGCTAGATGCAGCAGAACATGTGTCACCAGATTGACTCGCTGTCAGGGGAGATGCAGCAGGGACACGGTGGCATGTTGGTCAGCTGACATCTCTCTTCTTTTTTTCTTCCGTCTTCCACCCTGTCCTTGTCTAACTGTCTCCTGGGAAACAAGTGGGAGACACATGCTGACATGTGATAAACAGATCTGTGACTAACGGTCTGCTTTAATAGAATACAAATTAGATGATCAAACAATCTGTGTTCTGCCAAGCAAGGAGAAATCTGCCGACAGGGCAATTCTTGAAACTTGAGTCCCTCGACTCTTTATTGCGTCTCTTTAAATACCTACAGGAGGGCTATTATATTAAAACTAGAAAATGAGTTTGGTAGTATACTTTGTTTTGAGGGATTATTGATGGACAGTGTCACTCAAGTAAATGACATGCTCATCAACAGCATGTCTGCAATCTCTGATATCCTTCTTGGATGTCCTGCATCTTTGAAGCGCCTTTTGATTTTGAAGCAATCATAATTTCTAGATCCTTATTGGATAAATCTGGCATTTTTTTTTTCTCCATTATTTTCAGTTGTCTGGTACTTTCTGATTCCCTCTGTCTGTGAGCATCTCAGCTACAAGTCCATAGTTCCCTCAGAAGGAATAAACCATATAGTAGTCATGACGCAGATGTTGGAGTGCTGGTATTTTCTGCATATTTATATTTGTCGATGATGACGCATCCAATCAAATGCTGTGCTGCCTTAACCCACCCCACCATATACATGCATCAAATTAGTGGCAGGGATGAGCCTACGTTCCTCCCATCTCTCTCTCTTCCTCCTGCTCAGCACCTGCGATGCCCATTAGTCCAAACGTATACGGCCATACACCAGATAATGATCCTCTTCCTCAGGAACAACACTCTCGGCCTCCTCGCAGTGGTGGAGCGGAGGTATGTGTGGACTGATGAGGAAACCACAGCATTCCACTTCATTCGAGTTCATGCAAGAAGTGAATATTATGACAATAATTTAGGGAAGCGGCAAACAAAACACCAACATATACCAACAGCTATTTTCCACTGGCTTTACTCGCCTCGCCTCGCCTTGCCTAGAGAATGTTGAGATTTGTGTGGCAATCAAAAAACAAAAACATTTCAAGATCAAAACAGAACAGTTTGCATTTAAAAGAAAATATGAGAGAACATATTTCTCCAAATTCAATCAAAACTAATGTTTGTAAGTAAAAACATACGACCATTTTGCTTATAAATCAGTCCTCTTTGCTTTCAAGTTAAAAACCTTTGCTTGCAAATCAGTCCTCTTTGTATGCGAGTTATAAAGTTTTGGTTGCGAATTCAACTGCACTTGATGGGCGGGGCCTATGCTGGTGGATGGGAGAAGAGTTTCTATTGGTTGGTTTGACCTGGCTCCAGCGCAGATACGTCTTCTGCATCACACCCACCAGCCAATGCATCCATATATATTCTTCTGACACCTTCACTAAAGAAAACAGTGGTAGTTCAGTGGTTATATAACTGGACTTGTGCCATGAAGGTTGTAGGATCGAATCTGGAGAGTATCTCTATTTTTTACCTTATTATTGTATTAAGCATTATTAATACGTAAAGCATTAATAGGCTTAGGATGCATAAAATATTACTATAAATAAATATATTGGGTGTGTGGAGGTAACCTCAACTGGGCCAGCCGTACATTTGCCCCGCATGCCACGATGTTTTCTCCAAAGTTGGCTGAACGCGGTGTCGCGAGTCAAACCAACCAATAGAAACTCTTCTCCCATCCACCAGCGTAGGCCCCGCCCATCAAGTGCAGTTGAATTCGCAACCAAAACTTTATAACTCACATGCAAAGAGGACTGATTTGCAAGCAAAGGTTTTAACTTGAAAGCAAAGAGGACTGATTTATAACCAAAATGGTCGTATGTTTTTACTTACAAACATTAGTTATGATTGAATTATATATATTAATATATTCTCTCATATTTTTTTCTTAATTGCAACCTGCTCTGTTTTGTTCTCAATTTTTTTTTTGCTCTCAAATTTATTCTATTTGATTGAATAATAATGGAACAAAATTCTCTCCATAGCCAAGTACCTGCTACTTTTTTTTTTTAGTACCCGCTCTGGTGAGGTTTCAAGCGCGCTGATTAGGTACGATGCATGATTTCGCCAGACTGCCGGCCAGAGTGCTGTCACTGGAAGAGACGTCCGACACAATAAAGAAGCCGAACAATGCCAGAACTGTAGATCTCAATATTTAACAGAGGAATGGTGTATTTAGCAACAGCACTGCTGAAAGACGGTGATCTGGAGCTGAATTACGACCCGTTCGGCCGTATTTCAGTTCAGTGGCTGCGGTGATGCAGGAAGTACTGAATTAATCTTGTTAATGAACTGATTCCAAAGATTCAATACGCTGAAAATAACTGCTTTGCTTGTCACAGCATTTTTGTGCAGCCATGTAATAATGACTATGCCCACGTTGAGGTGGTGCCACAGTAATGGAAAAACGACCCAAACCGCGTAGAGTCGTGCTGAGCTACAACAGTAAGCCACAGTTGAGCACTGTCTCTAAAGCCCAATTTATACTTCTGCGTAAAGTGCTCTGCGTAGGCTACGTAGAGACTCTGCGTCGACGCAGAGACTGTCGAAGAGCCTCTGCGTCGTCTCCGGGTGCACGAAATATTTTATCCGTCACTCCGTCAAGGGACAACGGAGACGGCAAGAGCTGCGATTGGTCCTCAGGACAGGCTGAGCGAAGCTGCTCTGTGCCGGCTCTCAGTGCGCTCCGGGCGTCCTGACAGAGGCGGAGCTGATCCCCGCCGATAACGCCGCTGCCGAACTATAAATACGTCATATCTTAACACACACAGCATATGTTTAGACCCTAAATGGCCAATTTCTCGCCTCAAATTATCTTAAAACTGCATTCCGTCACACAGAAAAGTGAGAAACGGCCACTGTTTCAACAACAACAGTCTTTCTCTCTCTTTCTTTCTCGGACGCCATTGCTCACTGTAGCCAGAAGCACAACAACCTTGCGCAGCGAACCCTACTGATCGGGCGGGAAATTGCAGCGAGTGTCCGTCACCACGACGCAGAAGAATAAATGCTCGAGGCGTCTCCGTGGTGACGCAGACGGATAACGCATACGCAGTCGGAGAAGTATAATGTGGCCTTTAGTGTAGTTCTGGCTCCTGACTGGGTTAAGTGTTGTGTAATCATCAAAGTTTCTTCTAGCTTTTACACTCGGAGACCTAAACCTGAGAGACCCTTGTCAGTTGGAGATAGAGTCATGGGAGTGTGGAGATCCTGCCAATGCACACATTTTGCAAAGTCTGTCTCGTATTTCAGTTATGACACTTCAGCCTGTTGAAGTAACTCTGTCAAACCAAACCTGTCAATATATGATGTGATGATATGATATGCTGCAATATGATGCAACATACTTCATTATCTCCATAGGGAAAATTCTGGTGCCGTGTGTTACAGCAAAATGAACAGTATAAAAGAAACCAACGCCGACTCGCATCAGTCACAACAATGAAATGTTGCACATAATAATCCACTTCTCACATAACAAATATTGCATAAACACTACAGCCGTTGGTAAAAACACCGTAAGAATATAGCAGTGCCACCATAAACAGAAAACTAAGTATTTGGTGTGTAACGTGGAGGAGGCACTTCGTGACTTACGCTGCAGTCAGCAGTCAGCCACCAGGGGGTGATCAAAATGAATTGCCTTCACTTTTGAGAGCTGTCATGTCCTCCATCTTGATATAAAGTATACTGTGTATGGGTCAGACTCTTGACAGGAGCGCCATCCTGTGAATGAGATGTGACAGGTCTATTTCACCTGCATGACAGCTCGCTGATTTTTGTTTTACCTGTACGCTTCTTTCGGGGGACGTGCTTCTGCTGTGTGTTAAGGGGCTGCTACTATAGACTCTATAGGCAACCCTTCACTGGCAATGAAGGGAAACCGGATTTGTTTTGGTCTGTGATGCTTTGCTGATGTCTAGTGTCAGGGAACATTGTTTGTATGGTTTAAAAATACGCTCATTTTATTATGTGTTTCTGGCTTTGTGACGGTAAAAGTATCTGTTGAGGACTTTTAAGTTTCTAATTGTACGTTAAGTAATGAATAAAGCTCCAATACTTTGTGGAAAAGTAATCTCTTCATGTCAAGTTTGCTTCAAATAAGCAGGGAATGGGTGATTTTCAGTGCTTATTTTTCAATCCTCACATTGCCTTCTCTGTGCTGTAATGCTGTGTGGAGGGTGTGTTCTTTGTGTTCTTGATGTGCCATCAATATACTGAGACACACAACAAACACACTGTGGTCCATTTCTTTTCAGGTGAATTTTCAGATGTTCGCATAGTTCCGTATCATACTAAATTATCGTCCCACTTTGATTGACCATAACTCCTGTGGGTTTTCAAATTAACATCTACAGATTCAAAGTCAACTCTGACGGAGGTTAGAGTGGATCAGCGGTAGAGGCAGAGTTAAACCCTCGACCAGGGAGGTTGATGGTTTAATTCTTGGCTCCACTAGTCTACATGCCGATGTGTCCCTGAGCAAGACACTTAAGGCCACATTATACTTCTCCAACTGCGTAATGCGTTATCCGTCTGCGTCACCACGTAGACCACTCGAGCCTTTATACTTCTGCGTCGTGGTGACGGATAGGCGCTGCAATTTCCCGCCCGATCAGTAGGGGTCGCTGCGCAAGGTTGTTGTGCTTTTGGCTACAGTGAGCAATGGCGTCCGAGGGAGAAAGACTGTTGTTGTTGAAACAGCGGTTTGTCACTTTACTGTGTCCCTGAACGCAGTTTTAAGATAATTTGAGGTGAGAAATTGGCCATTTAGAGTCTAAACATGTGCTGTGTGTGTATAGATATGACGTATTTATAGTTCGGCAGCGACAAAGTCGGCGGGGATCAGCTCCGCCCTCTGTGGACGCTCGGTGCTCACTGTGAGCCGGCACAGAGCAGCTTCGCTCGGCCTGTCCTGAGGACCAATCGCAGCTCTTGCCGTCTCCGTCAAAGCAGAGGACTCTGCGTAGCCTACGCAGAGCACTTTACGCAGGAGTATAAATTAGGCTTTAACCTCATGGACATGAAAGATGTGTGATAGAAAAAAGTGTGAGTGAATATGTATGTGAATGGCAAAACTGTAGCTTAGTGGCCATCAAGACTAGGAAAGCACGACATAAATACAGACCATTTACCAGATGTATTTGATGAAAATTGCAATGGGGATTGAGGCCTTGATGTCAGGCTTTAGAGATGATATTTGGCTTGATGATTTTGAATATTTCAGTGTGAAGCTCACGTTTGCGTCTCCTCTGATTTCGATTCCCTCTCAGGAGCTCAGAGATCTACAAAGTAAAGACAAAGGGAATCTCTTGATGCTGTTAAAGCCCCAGTGGATTTTGCAGTGATTGGGAGTCTGTTAGTTTCATGAGAGCTGAAGTTGTCTATTTTTAACACATTTTACAATCAAATTTCACTTGCAGTGCAATACCACAAGTCAATAAAGCCAAAATATTCAATCTAAAACATTTTTAATGATTGATTATTTCATTGATTAGTCAATGCATGCTTAAAAATATCAATTCCTCATGTTTTGCTTTTTGTTTCTATATAAACAATACCAAGTGTACAAATCTGCCCGATGCCTGCTTTTGGCCCATCGCGTGGTTTCACGATTTACTTCTCCATCTTGTTTTACTTTATTGTACTTTATCAGAGTAAAATCCGACTTCAGCTGCTACCTGTATCATTCTGGGAATTAAGCACAATCGGTTAATTTTTTCTGTTTATTCGGCTGTGAATGTGTCTGGCTAGGTAATGATGTGTTCGGGGGTGGGGTTGGGGTTAGATAGGGTTTCTCGTTGTGTGCTTTTGTGCTGTACTGTAGTTTTCTCTCGCTACTGTGGATGTACAGGATAGTTTCGCTTGTCCTATGTTTTGATTGTGCACTTTATAAGCTCCTGTCAACCTTTTATATCTGTACTTTATATTGATGGAAAAACTCAATATATACATTTTTGAGAAAAAAAAAATCAAACAAGTAAATAAATAAACACGGAAATGTCCATTATTTCAATTCATGTGCATATCCATCTTTATACCTTAATGTAGAGTTGTAGTTATACTTATTACTACAAACCAGCTGAAAATTCTCTGAACAAGAATCTAGATATGTGAGGTAATTGTTGGCATATTGGCATTATGAAGAATTTGAGTGATTTTTGTGTGACTAAATAATTATTATACTAATTTTTTGTCAGAAAAACTCCTCCTAAACTCCAGTCCTCTCCTAATTTTAGTTGATTTAATGAATATAACAATCTGGTGAAAATTGTGTCATTATCAGACAAACAGGAAATCATTTCTAACGGTTCAGTTTAGTATTCTCTGAAATACATATTTTATACCAACACATACATTTTTGCATAAACCAGTTTATGATTTAAAACATCCACATCTACTAAAGCCACTCTAATTATTAAATGTTTAGATTTGAAAGGGCAAATTAATCCTAAAAATGAAGGGTCCAAATGTCAGGATATCTTTGCTGCTATGGCTTAAACCATAAATAACTTACTTAAGTAAAGTTTCAGAGTATTATAGTAGAATAAGTATGACGTATAAAAACCTAAAACTCCTGTCTAAACTGTCCCAAAATCATTACAGTATGACTTTCCATCTCACTTGGCTTCCATGCACAGAGCTGACGTGCAGATACTGTATGCGCATCCAAGTGAATCATGTCTACTCAAGCAATACTCAAAAATAACTATTCAGGAGCACATTTGCATGCAAGTCACTGCTCGGCTCAACACACAATTACTGCAATTGCACTCGTATCACATATGTATGTCACATAGGGAAATAAAGAAGAATTTAGATACTCTTGTTTCACAGCAGCATGCATAAAGTACTTCAGGGGGAAATGCCCCATTCATCAGCTTTTACAAATGCTAGAATGTCACCTAAGACCTGAGGTAACGCGTTGAAGTGAAAACGACTTCAACCTCTGCAACAAATGCACTGGAAACGTTCTGCCATTGTTACGTTCATCAATCGTTTCTCCTTGGATTACCATTTCATTTCCTCACACTCCCATTAAACAACAGAGGAGAAATGGTTTCCTCATCCCATGCACCGTATGTTTATTAGTAAACACAAATTACCTTTAATTTGTGCCTACATAAGCTAAACCA
This sequence comes from Microchirus variegatus, assembly GCF_963457635.1. Taxonomy (NCBI): domain Eukaryota; kingdom Metazoa; phylum Chordata; class Actinopteri; order Pleuronectiformes; family Soleidae; genus Microchirus; species Microchirus variegatus. The sequence continues at coordinate 5,903,047 of NC_139805.1, forward strand.
TCCCCCACTTGAGCCCACTAATGCCCCTCTGTAGCCATCTTTTTAACACACGGAATGTCCACTTCAGCAAATGATCCGGACGTGTAATGAGGTCTAACGTGGCCTGGATGCAGTCATTGCTCTCCTTTTAAAACAGAGCACGTCAAGTAAAAGTCATGTTCGTCTTGTGTAAATCACAAAAGCACAAAGATTCTGCCATAGTGACAGAATGAATGCTGTGTGTGTGTGTGTGTGCGTGTGTTCTTGTACTTGTGGCACACTGAGGACCAGTGAGGATTTTTAACCAACAAAGTGAGGTCATTTTTACGAAGTGAGGACATTTTTGTGGCCGGTCCTCACTTTGTTTTCATTGAAAGTACTTCCTTAGGTTGTAAACATGCTATACTCCCCGATTTGGTAAAAAAAACCCGCTTTCAAGCCCTGGCGTTTCACACACGTTTTGCTCTGGGGCTCCACCTGCAGACATTTCATGGTACTGCACCCAGTAGTTTTTTTTTTTAAAGATGTCATTCATGAAGTCGATAAATATAATTGTGTTGATTTTTAAAGTGGAAACTTTTATCCGTTCATCAGTATGCAGCAAGTACAAGAGTGTGTGTGTGTGTGTGTGTGTGTGTGTGTGTGTGTGTGTGCACGCGCACGCATTCTTGTGTGTGTCTTTTTGTGGCACTGTCAACTTTTTCCTCCAAAGAAAGAACGTAAGAACGGCTGCATACTAAAAATAAGAAGCCAATATGTCCTTTTCATTTCAGTGCCATTCCTACTTTCCAAATGACAACCAATTATTTATTTATTTATCTCACAGCGACAAGCATGTTGTCGTCTAAAACCCCCAGTATGTTGCAGTGATATTTATAGTGAAAAGCCTCCGCCGTGACAAAGCAATCATATTCCGGAGAAGCACAGTACATCCTCCATGGTTTATAGCCACAAACCTGCCTGTCTTCTTAATGCTGCATTGTGTTGACAGGTCATGCCTGTGTTTACTATGTTGTGTTGAATTATCCAATACATAATATTTCTTATGGATTTAGTCATCAAACTATACTATTGTACTGAAATCCAGCATTATTGAGTTATATTGTGATATTTGTTGAGTCAAATTGTCGGGAAACTGAACAGGTTTTTTTTTTTTTTTTTTTGTCAGTTTCTGCAAAGCTGAGAAAGACACTTTCTGAAGGACATTGATTTTTTACTTCTTACAGCGGTGACGAACACAACCTCCTTCATCAAGTGAAATCATGACACCACAAATTTTCTAGGTCATGGTTGTGAACAAAGAATGTGAGCAAGGGGTGACAGGAGAGGTGAAATCACAGAGGCTTACAGGAAAAGACGGAGTGAGATACAAAGACAGGAACCAGAATGTCTGAGATGTGTGTGCGTGCGTGTGCGTGTGTGTGTGTGATGCTTGCTCAATGAGAAGCTTTGACACAGATAAGTGCTCATGTGTGACGGCTCAGTTGTTGTTTTTTGACACAGCGGTCCTGAGCCTCTCTCAGCTTCCATTCACAACAAAGACGTGTCGGCAATGAGGAAAAACAACTCGATACCTCGAGGCCTTGGTTACTCTGGTCACACGTCTGATCCTAAAGATCTGTTGTTGTTAGACTTCGCTCATTTGTGGACACAATTGCACTGAAAACCCATGGGTTTCATCTGATAGATGGGAGAAAATCTGGATTCCATTGTTACTCTCTAATTATCTGAACCCAACACATTGTTGGTTCCAACTCCATTCTTCTTTGCTGCTGGGACTTTGGGTTAATGCAGACTTTAATTGATTTTTGACACAACATTCAATATCTATTAAATTGGTTTTGTTTCTATTTATAGCCCCCTTTCCCACCAACATTTCCAGGTACTTTTATTACCAGGTAATCTGAATGGTTTGCGTTTTAACAGCACTTCACAGTTCCGCCTGGTTTTGTCGGCTATTTGGATATGAACTTTGTTCGTGTTCGTGTCAAAGTCCTGCTGAACCTCATCCTCGGCAAATATTATGCTCAAAAGAGCCTGGACCTCGTCTTCCGTCCATTTGTCATACTCTTCTTTTCACAGTCTTGTTTAAAGGTTGGTTTCAGCTGCACTGGTTTAACCCTCTTATGACCATCATGATTATCAGGCTGCCTGGATTTATTTTGATTTTATGACTGCGGAATTGTCACAAAATGTTCAATGAGTGAGTGTCGAGATAACTTTCACTTTCACTGGCAGTTATTGAACCGTTTTGCAATTCCAGTACTGAGAAGCTGACGTCACAAACTGGTGAATCTTGACAAGTATATGGACACAAAGCTCTATTTTTTCTGATATCCGGTATCCATTCGTCCAGCGGGGTCACACCCTGGACAGATCGCCAGTCCATGGTTTTGGAATTTTCTAGATATCACAAATGGTCTACGAGTAACAGGGATGATGCCGTCGTGACAAGTATGCATGCCAAGACGACAGGATGGTGACAGGAGGGTTAAAGGGGAATTAAGTAGTTTATAGTGCCATCTAGAGGAGAGGCTGAAATTTACAACAAAGACCTGCTGCTCTGCTCACCCCCTCCCTTCCCTGAGCGCTACGGTATCCTCAGCTGGTCAAATGTCGTCCTCGTCGTCTTTCTCCGTGTCAGCAGATGAGGTTCGTGAGGCGAGGGAGAGGGCGAGCTACCGCGGCCGTAGCAGACGAAGCGGAGAGAGAGGAGGCGGGACTTCCGCTACAAGTAAAGAGACGCTTGATTTGTTCTCTCGCGTTTGTCCTTACAGGCTCCGGTAGAAACATGGCGTCTCGCTGCTAACAGTGGCTATGCAACCGCGGTCCGCGGTCATGTTATTTAACATGACTTTTTGAAACACTACGAAAATGAAACAAAAACTATTATACAGCGACTAGACAATGCAGGAGCACATAATATGTATAAAAAAGTGGATTTTGGGTTACATAAACCCATAAATACTACATATTGTACCTTTAAACGGCTGCGAAATGTGTTCCACCAATCGGCGTTCTTCAACACACAGCCCCGCCCCTCTAGTATTCTTGGTATTCGGAAAAGTCCAGAGCCACGAATAGGTACTTCTTTGAGTGAAAGTTTGGGGTTGAGGGAAAGTTTTTTTTCAAAATCCCGGCTAAATGAGAAAAGTTTCTGCAGGGGAAAAGTCTGATGCTAAATTACCTTTTTGCTATGGGAGTGACCCAAAACATTGTACAGTTAAGGTGCGTTAACAGTTGCCATAGCTGAGGAGTTTAGTGATGATTCTTTGCGAGTCCGTCTGTTTTCACTTTCTGTTTGATCCACAATATTGATCCATTAACATTGGTACTGTTCAGATTAGAATACAGCACATGTATACAAAATAACACGGGCAGTAATGACTGTCTCATGACCACATGTACATCTCACAAATCACTTTTATTTATCATATAACATACACAACAACAAACTGGTGCAAGGTGAATTTGATTTATTCACGTTACTACTTGTGAAAAAAAAAAGTAGTGAGAGTAGTTGAGGCTTATAGAAGAAGTCATTGTCATGTAGACGGTAAAAACACAGGGTCAATGGTGCAATGAAACTATAGAATATAGAAGAAGTCACATTAAAGTAAAGTATCATTAACTTTCTAGAGTTAGATTATTTAAGGAGTTTCTTTAGTGTTTTTTTTTCCAGTTTTACTTTACCACTATTGTCTAAGCTATTGCATCTTGATGACCTGGACTGCTCCGTTCACAATGATCTGTGGGCTATATAGTCTCTGTTTGTGCAGAGGTAGAGGTTCTTCAATTACCTTTGCTTGGTATAAGGACTTTAAATGTGAATAAATAAGAGTGCAGCTGACAGTAGGTGAGACCTGGGATACTTTAGAGTTTCACTGTGTAATATCTACTGCTATCTAATGGTAATAATGCAGATTGCTGAAAGACAGTCAAACACCAATACAACATTAAGCTTTTTTTCAGAATAAAAGTCCCCGTTTTGACACCATATTGTGTTTCACTTAATTACATTGACACATCATATTGGTTCTTGCAATCCTGCGTTCTCTTCTCGGTCAGTCAGTGTACATGTAGCAAGTGAACATGTTGTTTTTGATTTTAGCTCCAGCTGTGAACGGAGCCGATGGCTACGGAACGACACTGTCATGCAACGCAACACATGCAGAATAATCCTGGCTAAAGTACATATAGAAGGCGTTTTTTTTTTGGCCATAACAAAAAATTACCTTTTATTTAAAGGTGCATTATGTAATAAATCTAAAGCAACTGGCCATAAAATCCTCCTTATATGCCACAGAGACTCAGGAATAATGTTCATATAACAAACTGAACTCACCAACAACAACAGTAGTACAGCCAAGATATTTGCATAAAAAAAAACAATTTGCAGACTGCAAATCATGTTTATGTTTTGAAATCATGTTTTGGCTTGTGGCGCCACCTACCTCCGTCTACCAATCATTGCAGTCAGTAGAGTCTCAGCTGCTGAGCAACCATGGGTTGCCAGTTACATCAGAAAACTAAACCTACAAGACCTCGGTATTTTGAATGTAGTAACCGTTTTTGGCCATGTTCTTACATATGGCACCTTTAAAAATTGCAAATACACACTAATACAACTACAGTATATTAATGAGTAGTATATCAAATCTATGCTAATAAACTGTAAAAGGAGGATAACTTATTTTAGCTGCTAGGAAACGGAGAGCAAATATTACAATTAATGATTCAGAGACCCAACGTAGAAATTTGACATATTTAATCATCATGATATTGCACTCATGCGAACACACAGTGACAAGAGATTCACCTTTTGTTTAAAGTAACAAAACTAGAACAAAAACGTCACTGTTGCTATGCCTTGACCTGGAGCTTTTGTTACGTGTCAACTCTCAATGGAGAGTAAGCTTGATATTAACAAAAAATATATACAGTATATAGCTGAGTTTCTTTGCATCTCAGTATACTCTGTCAGGCTGCAAGTGGCCGGAACGAGACGTGCACAATGTGTGAGAGCAAATGAGGACTAAGGACCTCATGTGTCCAGTATATTGTGTGTTGCCCACAGTGTTGGAGCAGTCAAGAAGCAAATTAATTAGAAGGTTAAAGAGGTTGAGGGACTGACAGATAATAGACTCACAGTTGTTTCATGGTTCAGTTATTGTTAGAGGCTTCAATGTGTGGACTCATTTTGTTGTCAAAGGAATGAAAGTGTCATTGAAAAATATAGTGGTTTATGTTATTAATAATAATATGAAAAATAATAATAATAATACAATTTAAATTCACAGATCTAGCCATGTTTTGACAATCATAGAATGACCATTGGTTGTTTATTTTTAGACACAGTTTCATCTCAGTTATACAATGATGATTTTGTCTACAAACCAAAATTATTCAATTTCAATGATTTCTTTGTTATATGAAGCAAATAAACCAGAACTTATTCACGTTTAAGAAGCTGAAAAATCAAATCTTATTTTAATTATTAAAGAAAACCCACTCAAACCGTTTAATCTATTATCAAAATAGTTGACGATTAATTTATTAAATAATTAATAATCTAAGCCCAACTGTCTTTGATGCTTTTTTCATTTTATTGATTTCAATACCTTTAGCAGTAAATATTGGAACTCAAAATAGGTTTTGACCAAGACCTACAGCATAATCTTGCTGCAGATGGTGTCACTGTGCAAAGTTTAACTATTCAGCACACTTTACACAAGGAGATGCTGTATGGAAGAGTAATGCAGAAAAAGTATTTTCTCTGCACCCGCCACAAACAGAGTCGCTTGAGGTAATGCATGGTGGAAAAAGAACACAGCATTCCAAGAAAAACACTTGCTAAATACAGTAAAATTTGGTGGCGGTTCCGTCATCATGCTGTGGGGCTGTGTGGCCAGTGCAGGGACTGGAAAATCTTGTTAAAGTTGAGGGTCGCACGGATTCCACTCAATATCAGCAGATTCTGGAGAACAATGTCCAGGAATGCCCTCATTTTGTTTAAATAATTCTTGCACACATTCTTTAAATCATATAAACTGTATTTCAACTTCTCAAATATCACTGTGTTTGTCTCCTATGATATATTTAACTGAAATGTCTTATCCAAAGAACTGTATGTAGAAAATAAGTAATCCAAGAGCTCCATTCAGTATATCTTCATCTTCAAGTGCACGCATATCTAACACAGTATAGCTGTGTGTGTTCCACACTGCAAACTTGTCTTTTTAAGTTATGACATGATGTTTCTGTGAAAGATCTTTCTGCAGCATCTGAGAGTCGCATGTAAATTTACTGCCGAACTTTTGCTGATACAGTGCGTTTGTTAAACTGCTGAGCAGACTCTTTTAAGACAACAGGGTCAGCCCATTAGCCGCTACTTCAGATGGATGTTGAATGTGGAAATTATTGGGTGAGAATTTGAACTGCATATGCAGGTAAATGTGGCTGAAGGCGAGTGTGTGCAGATCAGAAAGATGTGGAGACGTACAAGTATAATACTGAATCGAGCGCAGGACACACATTTCTGCAGAAGCTGAAACGTATAGCTGTACTCATGAGCAGTGCACAGTATAGAGCTGTCGCACGTTTATAATGATCCGTAATGCATAATGTGTCCTCCCTGCTATTTTATTAACAGTGTGTTAGGGTTAATGAGTAGAATGGAATAAACACTCACTCACTGATGGGAAACCACTGACAACAGGAGGTTGATGTTACGTGATTATTTTCTCTACTTACTTGTTCGGTCTGTAAAATGTTGAAAAAAATATTGATCGTTGTTTCCCAAACCTGGAAATGATGATGTTCACAAATGTCTTGTTTTGTCCACAAACTAAATTTAAATTATTCCGTTTTAATGATTCATTTGAAAGCAGAAAAATCTAAATCTGAAAACTTAAAACTAATTGAGGACAGATGAGGACTCACACAAATATCCCTGACACACACAGATATTTATGAGCCAGTCTACGAGAGTTGCAGGTATTTAGTACACACACAGTGTGGAGTCTCCCTCATGTAGTCTTGCCACTCCAAGGTGCTGTCGCTGCTGCAGCTGCCTTTGCCAATGTCACTTGTTTTCTACAGGTTAGCCAAAAATAATCTCTATGGTAAGGAACCATAAAATAAAATTAAATTTCAGGCTTGTCATTATAACTCAAACATGAGCTTTACACCCCACATTTAAAATAATGTTGCATTTTGAATAAATAATGACAGCCCTAGTACAGTATAAATGTACTAGTTAGAAGTATGTGTACATGTTATTTTAATATATTTCTCATTACATTACTGTGCAAAAAACCTGAAAGAAGCCGTTCTGCACAAAAAGCACATACTTGTTATTTGTTTACAATTTCATGCACTACAGTAAAAGCTTTAAAGGCAGGACTTTGTAATGATGTATTTTTATAACCTACTCATACTTTCTCCACCACTAACTGAAGATACAGTTGCTTTCATTCTTGTCCTCCTATAACTGAATCCACATCCACAGCATTTTTTTTTTCTTTCTTAGATTTTCAGAGCAGGTTACCCTGACTGATAAGTGTCTCCATAATTGATTTGGGGGCAAGAGGTTGTTTTAAACGGAAAGCTGCTCTGCATGAGTCCTGCAGTGTGTCTGAGTGTGTTTGAAAGTACACAAGCCTACGTATACTGTATTTGATTTACTCTGACGCACATCTGTGCCTGGGTGTTTTGTGCTCTTGACTTAGATGTCCTTCCATGACATGTCCATGATGTGTCATTCCACCCTAACAGCAGATTCTCGGCAAGCTGTATGACGTCTTTCACTCCAGGAGGCTTTTTGTGTGTTGATTATATGTGTGAGCACGTGTGGCTTCCTTAACAAGGAGCGCTCCCAGGTTTACTTCCATTCTGATCGACACGCGCATAATACGCGCGCACACGCACACACACACACACACACACACACACATTCTTGTACTTGCTGCATACTGAGGACTGGGTTGCTGACAAAGTGAGGACCAGCATTTCCACTTTATAAATCAACACAATTACAAATATCTACTTCATGAATGACATCTACAAAGAACTACTGGTTGACGTACCATAAAATGTCTGCAGGTGGAGCCCCAGAGCAAAAAGGGCTGGAAAACTTTTCTGATTTTTTTTTTTTTTTTTTGGTCCAAAATTTTACAAAAATGTCATACCATACTATGTCGTCCAAAATTTAAAAAAAAATTTGACCCAAAATTTTTGGTCCAAAATTTGACCCAAAATTTTTGGTCCAAAATTTGACCCACAATTTTTGGTCTAAAATTTGACCCAAAATTTTTGGTCAAAAATTTGACAAAAACGTCATACTATACAATGTCGTCCAAAATTTGAAAAAAAATGTACAAAAAAATGTTTGTCCAAAATTTGACAAAAATGTCATACTATACTATGTCGTCCAAAAGTTGAAAAAAAATTTGAAAAAAAAATTTGGGTCCAAAATTTGACAAAAATGTCATACTACACTGTTGTCCAATTTTATTTTTTTCATTTTTTTTGACAAATTGAGTATAGCATGTTCACAACCTAAGGAAGTGATTTCAGTGAAAACAAAGTGAGGACCGGCCAAAATGTCCTCACTCCGTAAAAATGACCTCACTTTGTTGGTAAAAAACCCTCAACGGTCCTCAGTATGCCACAAGTACAAGAACACACACACACACACACACACACACACACACACACATCAAATCTAATAGATTTGTCTCGTGCCAATTCCTGACATACATTACCTTTATGTTACGGGTCCCGAAGATGCGAAACCACATTAATGTGTACAAATATGTACCTGTATTAAGCAGGTGAAGGAGAGAGAAGTGAAGACACGGTTGTCGCTTTTCCCCATAACAGGTTGTCTCTCTTTATTAAGCATCAAATATAACTATCACAAAAGCACCATGTGTATGTTTATCACATTTCAGTGTTCTATTGTTCACTTTCACCTTTCCACAAACCAATCAAATCAATACCCTCTTAAGTTTGTATTCATAAACAGTTCTGTACATATATTACATTTTCATCACAGTCTAAACTGGTTCAAACACTATTCCACGTAGTGTAATTCCACAGTGTAAATCCTCAATATATATACATATACCTATCCTGCTCCCATAACAGGACACTGAAATTAATAGATAAAACAATGCGCTTGTGCTATCTCTCCAAAACCAAATATTCCTGACAACAGGCGCATGAACAAAATAAAAACAATGACATAACAATATCACATTGTCACAATAAACAGAGACTTGTAAATACATCACATCTTGAACTTTAACTGCACTTATTCCCGCTCTAAATAGTGCAACTGCAGCCAATTGTGTGCGCGACACACAATGGCGTCCTCGCGGAAACTTTCCTTTTTGTTCCCTGTCATCTTACTCAGACATGTGAAAACCATCTGCATCGGCTGGTTAGGATGAAAGGACAAATGAGAAGATAGGAGTACGGGTGTCACTTGAAGGTACAATAATGTAGTATTTATGGGTTAATATAACCCAAAATCCACTTTTTTATACATATTATGTGCTCCTGCATTGTCTAGTCGCTGTATAATAGTTTTTGTTTCATTTTCGTAGTGTTTCAAAAAGTCATGTTAAATAACATGACCGCGGACCGCGGTTGCATAGCCACTGCTAGCAGCGAGACGCCATGTTTCTACCGGAGCCTGTAAGGACAAACGCGAGAGAACAAAAGAAGCGTCTCTTTACTTGTAGCGGAAGTCCCGCCTCCTCTCTCTCCGCTTCGTCTGCTACGGCCGCGGTAGCTCGCCCTCTCCCTCGCCTCACAAACCTCATCTGCTGACACGGAGAAAGACGACGAGGACGACATTTGACCAGCTGAGGATACCGTAGCGCTCAGGGAAGGGAGGGGGTGAGCAGAGCAGCAGGTCTTTGTTGTAAATTTCAGCCTCTCCTCTAGATGGCACTATAAACTACTTATTTCCCCTTTAATAAAAGCGAAAGAAAAAAAAAAAAGGAGCCTCCTCGCACACTCACACGATGTTGATGCCAATTCTCATGCTGCTTCACTTGGGTGGAGCCAACAGCGGAGCTAATAAGAGTCAGCAGATTTGTTCCATAATTTGTCATTTATGGGAAAATTTAGGGAAAATCGGGGAAAAGTTAGCTTGTGTCCCCTGTTTTTCACAGCACAACAAAACTTTACTTTCTTATTTTACTGATGGATTCCGAGTGGATCCTCTAAGTGACACTCTAAAGAACCATGTGGTAATTACTTCAAATGATCTGATGCATTCATAGATGTTATGAACAAATTTGAGTTCACTCACTCCGCTTTATCCTCCACATGAGGGTCACAGGGACCGGTGGTGCCAATCCCGGGTTGCAAATAAAAAGGACAGCCCTAGACAGGAGCGCTAGGAAAAGATGGACATAGAAGAGCGAGACCAGCAGCACAACATATATATGCATATAACACATAAACTTAAACGACAGTCTTTGAGCATGACGAAGCTTAAACACATTGGTTGATCTGGTTTAAACGCACTGGTTAATTAGGATAAGAAGCAGCAGCTACACTTTGGTGTTTAACCACAGCTCCACATCACAATCACTCATCAAAACAGTAAAAATTACTTCCAATTCAGCGTCTGTGATGGAGACCCTTTTATTTCTCTCTCGTGGGCTGCAACAATGCTTTAACAGCCTGTTTGACTGCCATTAAAGCGTCCAGATTTACCTGTTGTTTCCTCTGCCATAAAACAGCTTCTTTTCTTTTTTTTTTTCTTTAGTGGTGCTGCGCCGGTTTAGGAGGTGCACCACAACTGCGGGGGAGGTGGGCACGTCGGGATCACAGCCTCCAATATGTCAAAAGTAATTAGGCTGATCGCAGAGTATACCCTATTATGCACAGAGAGGTGTGTGCTGTGTGCTGTTAATTATACTGATGAGTAGCGCAGCACAGACCCTCAGCTACACGACTGCTTTTCTCCCGATTACACATTTTACCATGAAAACTGTGAATGTATGTGTGCAGATATAGTTTGCCCATGTTTTTTCTTTTCAGAAATGGGAAGAATTTAATTAGGAGAAACGCATGTTAATTCATTCTGATAAAAAAAAAAAAATAATGTTTTGACTGGAAAAATTCTTGTTTCTCGTATTTTTCAGCCAAAACATTTACATGAGCCCATAAATTCTGAGTAAACCGCTGAGTTTGGGCATTTTACTACACTTTCCCCAGTAGTATTCCATTCTTAAAATGTATTTATATGTATCAAACAGAACATTTTGAAGCTCGGTTGATGAAATTGAAAACACGTTTGACTTCATGTTTTTTTTTAATTTTGTTCACATGCACATTGAACTCTTTCTTTCTGCACCAGATTATAACGCTCATGGTATGGAAGAGATTTAATAACATGAAATGATGAATCACCGAGGTTCCCCCAAGAGGTCCTGGTTATGATGGTGCAATCAATTTTCAATAAACAAAAATTAACAGCCAAGTTTATTTTAGGTTGTGTTGTAGAATAAACGTATGCCTTAAACGACCAGTTTCAAAGTAGGTGAATGAAACTGCTTAGCCATTGTAACTTTTTTTTTCATCATTATTATTATTTTTTATGCCAAGCCCTAGATCAAATTCATTCTTGCAAGACTTTGCTGGAAGGTATATCACTTGAATTTACATGAGCTATTCTAACACCTCCTCCACCAACTCTGTGAATTTATTTCCATTTTTCCTTTTTGCTTCCTTTACCCAAACTTCAAAGACTTGCGAGGAGGAAAAATATGCAAGATAGAAATAAACTGTCCATTTTCTGCTGTGGTTCACATTTGAAAGTCGGTGTTGACAATATGGTTCTACATGTACAGAAGCTACAAATGAGGAGGTGACAGTTGTCATTTGAATAAGCTTTGGTCCAAGATTATTTCATTTTTTTTTGCATGACAAGCATTTCATTTTCCCAAAAGACCTTCGCTTCCAAAGGTGTGCTGAAAAACTGTGTTCTGCTGTAATTAGGCCAGAGTGCTGACAAAAAAGAAGCTCCTAAGGTGTGTGTTTGAGGGGGGGGGGGATAAAAGAAGAGGAGGTAGACTGAAGGTGGGGAGGGTGTGAGGAGGAAGAGAGCAGATAATGAGAGGCATGGTGACAGAATGAAAGAGTACAAGAGGAGAACATGTTAAGAATTGGGGGAAGGGGGGGGAAGGAAGTTGTTTGCCTGCGGCTGCCTCACGGTGTGATGTCGCCGTACCTTTCTCACCCATGTTTTATTACGCAGGGCTCCGCGTTAAGGTCTGTGTTGTCGGCGTGTCACATAACTCACACTGGCCTCAAGTGTCCCAGCCCCGCGTCCGCTGGATGCACTGCTGTCGTTGTTAATTTTGCATACAGTCGCTCTAGTCCAGGGGCAAGTAAAAACGGGAGAGTTACAGTTACAGTGTTGAGCGAAAATGATGGTCATTAAAGTACACTAAAGGGAACCTGGGGCGACATTTCATGCTGCATAACTGTGCCAGTGTCGGTAATAGACCCGCAAACCTGAAACAAAATTGGTGGAAATTATGTTTTTGTAGCTCTTTGCTGTGGTTCAAACACTATTTTGGATTTTCTCCCTCTGACTACTGGGCGCAAGAGCAGCTTATATTTTAAAATAAATTATGACAAAGTGGATGAAATAGTGATGGGACAATATACAATATTATCGCTTATCGTTATTAAAAGTATTTACTTAAAGGGGAAATAAGTAGTTTATAGTGCCATCTAGAGGAGAGGCTGAAATTTACAACAAAGACCTGCTGCTCTGCTCACCCCCTCCCTTCCCTGAGTGCTACGGTATCCGAAGCCATCAAATGTCGTCCTCGTTGACTTTTTGAAACACTACGAAAATGAAACAAAAACTATTATACAGCGACTAGACAATGCAGGAGCACATAATATGTATAAAAAAGTGGATTTTGGGTTATATAAACCCATAAATACTACATATTGTACCTTTAACAAGTTAATGGTGGAGAATTTCTATTATTTCTATTGTTATTATATATTATTTCTATTGGTGTTAATCGTGAATGAAGAAAAACATAAATATTTCACCTGAGTGACTTCTTCATTGCAATAATATTATTAATCGCATATTAATTTGGTCAGGATAATCGTGACCTAAAGTGTTATTTTTATTTCTTCTATTCAAGTATTGGGGAAAATTTGGCAGATTTCTCCTTATTTTAATTAATAGCCTGATGTTTTCTGCTAATCCGCTAATTGCATGTATGAATATTTACTCCCCTTAAAATAAGAGTCCAATTTTCCAACAGAAACATGCTGAAAATAGTTCTTAGGGCAGCTGACATAAACATATTTCATCATTAACACAGCGGGATCTATAATAGAAAGTGACATGTTTTACAATAGATGTCACCATCTGGGACTTTGCCGTTGAATGGCTTTGTTTGCCGGCTTGTCATATCGGTGTATATGTCTCAGCTTTCACATACCTTTTGTTGCCATCGGAGAGAGGATATAATTAGCTTTCAGATGTACTGCGCTGTGTCAGTGTGTCACCCAGCTGTGATTTAATCAATGTTCATGTTAGTAGGCGATGAGAGGTTTTGCTGCATTGGTTTCGGGTGAGGATGCGATTTGAGTAGTGGCACCGGGCGACAGCCAAGTGCTCCCTGCACAATTCACATCACAGCTTGTTGAATTAGACTTATATTTATGCTAATTGATGGTGTTTTGCAGGAACTGGTGAGCCTGCTTACTTACAGTTGGTAAAGTCACACCAGGTAGAATCAGAATTGATGCACTTGGGGAAATGGATGAAGATTTCTCTTTATATATTTAGTTTGGAACAAGATATAAATCAGTCATCAAATAAATCATAATATAATGCACACATTTGCTCTTCTCAGTTAATTCCCATAATGTTATGACTTTGGTCACAATAGTTTTTTCATCTTTAAAAAGTAACAGTCATATTACAAGAACAAGATATCATGTCCCTTGCAAAACAAGGATAAGTGAAGATGGGATGATAAGTGTCTGTTTTTTTGTTTACAGAATACAGAGGTTAGTGGCTTTTATTCTACGCCCAGTGCCTCCCCCCTTGTCCCCCCAATTTCATAACATTTTCTTTTCTAACCGTTTTTTGTTGTTGCTAACTGTTAATGTTGTTTTTAATGCTGCCTTCAGGCAAATAATTTAAACCGTAATTACCAGCATCTTAGTACAATCAAGAAAATCCATTTGGCTAATGGCGAGTTCTAAGCCTGAGATATCAGGGATTTCTGACACCAACAGTGTCCCCAACTGGAAAAGATGTTAAATAACAAATTGGGCGCAGAATGGCTGCAAATTCATTCTCACATTAAATATTGTTGCCTGAAAGCTTGGTTTGTGTTTAAGATATAAATCAAAGTGAAGATTGCCAGCTCATACAGTGAGGTGAAACAAAACACTGAGCTGCCTCACGCCGCTGTGTTTGCTGACACTGGTGAAGAATCGCAAAGTGTCGTCAGCCAAGTGAAACTTAATCGAGTGATTGAATGAATCCCAACTGTTACGACAAATCACCTCAGTCACAGGTTTGACAGGCAACAAAGCTGTAACATGCTTTTCTACAAGCTTATTCTAATGATCTGTGCTAAGGATAATTAGCATTAGACCACACTAAATCTGTACACCCTCTCCCCCCGGAGTCATAGTCCATGCGTGGTTACATTACACACACACACACACACACCATGTGCCAAATCTGTAGCCATCGACTAACCCTTCTCCCAGGTCATAATCACACGTTTCTCCTGTTCCTCCCTTTCCGTCGAAACCATGTGAACGCACCATTAACCCTGGCTGTACTTCACTTAAGCGGTATCGCACGGAAGGGAGTGCAGTTTGCACGAGCGCGGCTGTAGGCACGAGACTGCAGGCCATTGCTCGTATTCAGTGCCAGAGCTTCAAATAATGTATTTGTTTGGTTCATAAATTGCCATAAAACGTTAAAGCTCACATAGAGTGATCCTGTTGCACATATATGTTAGTTATGGAGGTTTACTTACATACATTAACTTGTTTTTATGGTCAAAAACCAGCTTGTTGCTGTAAACGAGCCGATAGAAATCTCTCCTTACTGACGCTCTCCTTAGCCGCGGTGTTTCAGACTGAAATCTCACACCCAGAAGACAGACTGTGTTGTGATTGGCCAACCAGCGTAGAGCCTTCCCAACCGTCTTGTGATTGGCCAATACCCGGAAGTGACACAATTAGCACACCAGCTCTCAGAAGCGCAGCTTATCTTTGCAGAGGATGGTGAGAACAGTCACAGTCAACCCACAGACCAGCTCCAAAGATCTACAACATCATCTTGCTGCAGATGGTGTCTCTGCGCATCGTTCAACTATTCAGCACACTTTACACAAGTAGATGCTGTATGGAAGAGTAATGCAGAAAAAGCTTTTTCTCTGCACCCGCCACAAACAGAGTCGCTTGAGGTATGCTAAAGCACATTTGGACAAGTCAGCTTCATTTTGGAACAAGGTGCTGTGGACTGATGGAACTAAAATAGAGTTATTTGGGCAAAACAAGGGGCGTTATGCATGGTGGAAAAAGAACACAGCATTCCAAGAAAAACACTTGCTACCTACAGTAAAATTTGGTGGCGGTTCCATCATGCTGTGGGGCTGTGTGGTCAGTGCAGGGACTGGGAATCTTGTTAAAGTTGGGGGTCACATAGATTCCACTCAATATCAGCAGATTCTGGAGAACAATGTCCAGGAATCCGTGACAAAGTTGAAGTTGTGCAGGGGCTGGATCTTTCAACAAGACAACGACCCTAAACACTGCTCAAAATCTACTAAGGCGTTCATGCAGAGGAACAAATACAACGTTCTGGAATGGCCATCTCAGTCGCCAGACCTGAATATTATTGAAAATTTGTGGTGTGATTTATAGCGGACTGTCCATGCTCAGAAACCATCAAACCTGACTGAACTGGAGATGTTTTGTAAAGAAGAATGGTCCTAAATACCTTCCGCCAGAATCCAGACTAATTGGAAGCTATAGGAAGCGTTTAGAGCAGGGGTGTCAAATATACATAACATACCAAACATACCACTGTAACATGGAGTGTGATGCTTTTTATACAGGAGTTAAACAAACTATCTTTTGTAGTTGAAAATTAGAAGCTTAAACAGGTTAAGATAATGATTATTATATAATCAACCAGTTAAATGGCTGTTGTGATCATGATATGCCATCATGATTAGTCCATTCACTGCCATGATCTAGCTCGCTGATGTCACGTAAACACACTGGGAGGTTTTGCAATGAAACGTCCCCATTCTTCTCCTCGTCCTCTCCTGACGTCCATTCACAATCTAATTTAAATTCTGGAAACTTGTCTTTTCTGTGTACTTTCTTCTGCCTGAATCACACTGCGTGTCTGCTGAGTGAGTGAATCTGTCCTGAAGCAGGTGTAACAGTGTAGGCTGGTTGACGACTGACACTTGGTGTAATTATTGATTATAATGCTCACCTGTGAAGCGGAGGGATACTAACGGTGACGAGTCCCAGTGCGCTCATTGGAAATGCCTCTCGTCCAATCGAAGGACTTGCTTGCAACTGGTCGGAACTAACTGTTTCTAACTAACCGTTGTATCAATTCTCTTAATGTCATTGCTGCTGCTAACTGTTTACTGACTTTGTCCTAACTGCTAATGCTGCTAACACATGCTTACAGGCCAGCAGCCATCACTTTTCTCTTTATGTTTTACCGTTTCGAGGATAAACCAGGCATTTAGCATGTTGTTTAATTATATACTGTAGTACATTGATTAATAGACTTTAATCCAACTTTATTAGCACGGAAGTCTTTTATATGCTTTTTACTTTTTGTAATGTAATGTGTTAGCATAACAAGAGGCCTGGTTTGTTTGTGGCTGCTAATCTACCATAGAAAGGAGAGCCAATGCAGAAAGTGTGTAAAATGGGGATTTAATGAATTTGAATGACGTGCATCAATGTGCAGCAGCCCACAGCTTGGTGTCTGAGCTGACTCATAAAAAAAACCTCACCTGTCCTCCCCCTTCAGTTCCCTCAGTTCACCTCTCTCCTCCTGTCTGTCTCTCTTTTTGTCTCGCAGAGACAGTGATGGATACGAGGACGGCGACAGCTGAGCTGGGTTGGATATCGTTCCCTGCCAATGGAGTAAGAACAACATACAAAATACTGTAACTGTGTGTCTCAAAATCCTAATTACAGATGCAAGGTGACAACAACAAAAAAATGTATTCCAGTAGATCACAGATGTGTGGCACACAACATTCAGCAGTATACACCAGTGTTGTTTTCGTCAACGATGACGATGACGAAATCTTTTCGTTGACGCCACTTTTTTTCATGACGACAACGAGACGGTGACGAGATAAACATGACTCTTTGATGACGAAAACATGACGAGACGTGTGTGAGTTTTCGTTGACGAGACGACAATGGACGAAAATGTCAGTGGGTGGTCTGTCAGACGTTTAAAACGCATGACATTTCGTTTTTTCGGCCAATCACACACGTGTGTGTGTGTGTGTGCATTCACCGTTGAATGAGGATGGATAAGGAATCCCACAGAGGGACTTCTTCTAACCCGACACTTATGTAAGTGGAGTCGTTAGCATTTTAAGCTAGCGATCTTTATGCTAACAACAGACAGATGGATTATTTAGGTACATGACAATAACTGGACACAGTTGTTAGGAGTAGTGGCTAAAGTTAGCTTTTGTTACGCTAACGTCAATTCATTATGTGTGTGTTTCTTTAGCAGCATGTTTAGCCATGTTTACATTCAGTGACAGTGTGGTCATCTCTTTGTGTGTAATAATAGCCAATCTGCAAGCTCACAATGTGTTGAACTTATAGATCTGCTGCTATTTTCACAACTTATGTGCGACACTGCCCAACAACAATCTCCAATACTTATTGACCTAAATACATTTGTTAAAAGACTATACTTCTTTTTTCGACTAAAACTAGACTAAATCCTTTTTGAGTTTTCGTCGACTAAAACTAGACTAAAACCCTTTTGAGTTTTCGTTGACTAAAACTCGACTAAAACTATCACATATAGAAGTGACTAAAATGTGACTAAAACTAATAAGCATTTTCGTCCAAAAGACTAAGACTAAGACTAAATCTACGATGGTTGTCAAAAACAACACTGGTATACACATATAAATTACACAGTGTGTTCTTCAACCACAGTAAAATGTTGTTTTTAGATGCTGGCTTGGCAGTTACCCAGTATCCGTTGCGTTAAGTCATGTGCGCGCATGTGTGCCGAGATGAGTGGCTCTAATTGTGATGAATGGTCGGCCCTGTGCAGCACAGAACAAGGTAGATGAGAGGAAAAAAGTAAATGAGGGAGGGGGGAGTAGGAGATGGACAAAACAGGAGCAAGGGAGTGAGAAAGTTTAATTTGTGTCAGGTCTTGGTAAACCCATTAATCATTTCAGCCTCCTCTCTCCCCTCTCCCCTCCCCACTCATCTGCACCTCCTGCCCTTTCCTCGCACATGCACTTTCCCCTAGTGGGAGGAGGTGAGCGGCTATGACGAGAACCTCAACACCATCAGGACGTACCAGGTCTGTAATGTGTTCGAGCCCAGCCAGAACAACTGGCTCCTCACGACGTATATCGACCGACGGGCGGCGCAGCGCATCTACGTGGAAATCCGCTTCACGGTGCGCGACTGCGCCTCCATCCCCAGCGTCCTCGGCTCCTGCAAGGAGACCTTCAACCTTTACTACCTTGAGACCGACAGGACCGTGTCAGAGGGCATCAAAGGGGTGGAGTACTGGGCCAATGCACCTTTTCTGAAGGTAAAGTAACCAGAAATGATCGATTTTGAGTAGATGGCAATGCGTAACTATTTTCACTTTTCAATGTATGTTTCAAAGTAAAATTCTACTCGATATTGCAGTGTTATGTAGCACAAAGAACACAATAAGTATTGGACCATATAATGCTATGTGTGATTCTGATGCTGCAGTATTTTGCATAATGATTATATATCACTCTTGCCTGAAATCTAATATCTCTAATCTTGGGTCATAAAGTTCCAGTACTTTGGCTTCTAAATAAACCCAACGGATAATCGGAAATATTAATTGTCACAGAGCTGAGACTGGGTTTGTATTTTCTAGCTCATTAAAAGTCATCAGGTTCATGATGTTCCCGGGACGGCAGCAATATGCTGGATCAGTTTTTATGTTCAGTGTAGCTCAGTCACCTATGCGGTTGTTTAATTCTCCAAACAGCCACCTCTGCTGCCATCATTGGGATACAGAGCAAATTAAGACTAAATTCCACCATATAAAATGAAATGGTATGCGGTTGCAATATAGTATTTTACAAGAGCTTCAAACATTACTCAGTCAATGTAAACTACACGAAGATTCCATAAAGAACAGGGCCAGAATAACCTTATCATGCCTCTCCTGTCCTTGTCTCTGTGTCTCTGACAGGTGGACACCATTGCGGCAGATGAGAGTTTCTCCCAGGTTGATTTTGGGGGGAGACTAATGAAGGTGAACACAGAAGTGCGGAGTTTTGGGCCACTGTCCAAAGGCAGAGGCTTTCACTTGGCCTTCCAGGATCTGGGTGCTTGCATGTCCCTTCTGGCTGTCCGAGTCTTCTACAAGAAATGCCCCAGCATAGTGCAGAACTTTGCCTTTTTCCCAGAGGTATGGGCCCGTCCCCCCCCGTCCCCCGTCCCCCTCATTAAACACTGTGTTTCTGCGTTGCATCGGAGCTGTCATCAAAAACATACAAACATTTAAAATGTGCTGTTTTTGTGCAGACACTGACTGGAGCAGAATCCACCTCATTAGTCATCGCCAGAGGAAGCTGCATTCCCAACGCCGAGGAGGTGGACGTGCCCATAAAGCTTTACTGCAACGGAGACGGAGAGTGGATGGTTCCCATCGGCAGTTGCAGCTGCCGTGCGGGTTACGAACCAGACAATGGCAACGTGTGTCGAGGTAAATCTATATATTAATGACCCCGTGCTACTTCAAACGGTACTGTAGGAAAAAAAAGAATCACGGTAGAGTTGAGAGCAGGTGTGTCGACTGGATTAATTACTTTTTAAAGACCTTGCGGCTGACAAACCCTACAGCACTACAAAGTCATATTATCTCGGAGCGTGAACTAACAAAGACAGTATGACGGCAAATCAATGTCTAAGAAACATGCTTCTAATAAACTACCATAGCAACCGACTATTTCAGCAAGCCAATATCTCACAGAAGCATGTCAGAGGTAACGTTACATATAAATCTGTAGGACCTATGAAATACAACTGTGATCATTGTGTCCGGGACCAGGAAAGGCATCACTAAGCATGGAGACAACCTCAGTTTTTACTTTAGATGTAAGCGGTTCATGTGTTTTTTTGGACTTGCATATTCATGACTGCATGACTCTTGTCGTCGATGGAGGGAATGGTAATGAATGATAATGTGAAGATTTCCGGGGGCGTTGGTCACTTCACTTCTTTTTTTTAACAGTAACATTTACATACAAATGCACTATTTTATATAAAAAAAAACGTTCATTGTCACAATTTTTGAATGGAAATGTAACCAAATCTAATGGCCTGTTTTAGGGCTGGGCATAAATTTTTCATGACCTAGGGTTAGGGTTAGTAAAATAATAATATAATAATACAATAATAATAATATATATAATACAAAAAAGTTTAACTTTCATTCTAAACTCAGAATCTTTCCTCTTATTTTAATCACTTTAGTTATCAATCAGACCGCACAAAGGAAAATGATAATGTCAAGCACGTTCATGATACTTCTCAACTTCTTCTTGGCTCATTTATGTCTTTGTACGGTTCATATCATATGGCATTGTTGCAGAGTACCTCAACAGGACAATCTGTGTATCTCTACGTCGCAGTAGATGTTGTTGATTGCCATGCCGTAAAGCATGTGTAATCCAAGGGGTGCGAGTGACAAAGACGGTAGAATAATTCCTTGCTTAACCCTCAATCTTAACCCTCAATCTCAAAAATGTGCGCTCCCTCTAGTGCAAGTGCTGTCTCGATTATCAGAAAAATTAAGTTGAGGGCCAAGTTTAAGGGCTGTATCGCCCTCAATATTGAGATTTTCCGAGACCACCCTTGGGAGCAAGGGCTACCCAGAATGCATTGCGTGTTTTCACATAACAAAGATGGCGTCGAAAGCAGCGAAGCGAGTGCGATTCAAATTAAGTATTTTCTTTGTTAATAGAGATATAAAAATGATGAAAACCATTGTATTATCTCAGTTTAGGCCCATATTATGGATTACTGACGTCATTGTTGCGTAACATTTATTCTTATTTTACGATCTTTTGTCAATAGCCGGCCGGTGCGCACATGCGATCGTTTGCACTCGTTTACTTTTCAATAAGCCGTGGTGTGTGGTAACTGTCAGCTGAATATTTGTATGAGTATCATCTTATAACTAACTGACAACCTAATAACTTGACTGACAAATGGATCGTAATAAATAATCGTGACGTAAATGTGTTCTTCTTCTTCTTTTTTGGAGTTGACAGACTGGACGCTGCTTTCGCGTTATTCCGCCCCCCACAGTCTGAAGACGTATCTGCATTTAAGGGGTGTCCCATTTCTAAGTGACAAAATAACCCTCAACACTTGGTTTTGAGGGCCAGTTAAGATTAAGGGTTGAGCTTGAGGGTTAAGACTGAGGTTTAAGATAGGAATTGGAATTGGCCCTAAAAACTGCCATACTGGTGAGGTAGTGTGTCCTTTTTTATAACTGACGATCTCCTCGCTTTCAGCGCTGATTCTCGCCTCTGCTCACTCAATGTTCACATGCTGTTGTTGTGAGTGAGACACGGGGGGGAAGAGGATGAGGGCACAACCAAACTTGACTGTTCAGTTTGACTGCCACTCCAGAGGCTCTGACCACTCTGCAGGTTGCAAGCATGGTAGCAACTTGGTTTACGAGGGAGGGACTGAGATTGTTCATGCAACCAAAGCTGCTTCGTCAATTTTTCTAGCGCTTTTCTGGGTTTGTTCTTTTAAATTTGAGTGTAAAACGAAGTCACGGCAGTGTCGTGCAGCTGTGCAGTGATGGCTCCATTCACGTTGAGTAGATACTATTTAGTAGTACCAAACTAAACCGTGCTGAGGCAAGGCGAGCTGGGACCATGAATGGAAAAGGGGCTCAAGCCATGCAGGAATGAAAGCCGAAGCTGCAGGCCCCTACACAATCTCACGACGGCCGCAATTGGCCCGCAGGCCGGACTTTGGCATTGTCCAAAAAGTATTAGGCCACCAATGGATTTGTCGTTTTAGCAATGATCAATCCCTTTATATTGGAACACAACCTGCAAATACAGGAAATGTCATTGACAGCTTGCTATTATGTAAAACCAACTTTCATTGACATCATTCCAATCCAAATGCCAGTGGTCACAGAGTTTGACGGACGGTGCCCTGAGACATTTGAACAGAACAGTATTCAGTTTATCTCTATTTCCTCCTTTTTCTTTATATCTGGCCTCTTTCCCCATTTCCTCTCCAAAGTAATACCCATCATTACTTATTTTCCCTGGAGAGTCTCATCCATTGTGTGTGTGCGTGTGTGTGGGCGTACGGCCGCGTGTGTGATGTATGTACATATGGTAAAATGATAACTGAGGCCGCCTCATCTCATGTTAATTAGATTTGCGTGTTCCCGCTAGATAAGTCTAGTGCAAATTAGTCCCGGCGTGTCAAAGAGTGTCAGAGAAACAGGAGTATCAGATCAGGAAGGAAGGAATTAAAAAGGACAAACCAAGGAGAGAGGGAAAAAAAAGAGAAAAAGAGTGATAAAACCCTAGCACTGACTAGACTGATTAATAGTATTCTATCAGAGTAAAATTCATTAAATGCGCTGAAATGATAGCTTAGCCTTTTGGTGTCATTGTCTCTTTGCATTGAAAGAGGAGTTTGTGATGTTTGAGTGTGGAGGCATGATTCATGGTCGACAGTGATTATGTCTGACGTTATTATATTCATGTTATATTTCTTTGCTCCGGGAATTAAGGTGGAATTATGTTAGTCCTTTCCTCTAGATGCTTAATAAAAGTAGTGTAGCTTATGTTGTCTGTGAAATAGGACTTTTCATTTTAATTACAATATAATCTAATGGCGAGACGATAGACTCCTCCCCTCACAGAACTACGGTGGCCTTCGTATACCAGAAAGGATGACTTTGCCAAAATCTACTAAGGTATTCATGCAGAGGATCAAATACAGCATTCTGGAATGGCCATCTCAGTCCCCAGACCTGAATATTATTGAAAATTTGTGGTGTGATTTAAAGCGGGCTGTCCGTGCTTGAAAAACCTTCAAACCTGACCGAACTGGAACTGTTTTGTAAAGAAGAATGGTCCAAAATACCTTGCGCCAGAATCCAGATTCTAATTAGAAGCTACAGGAAGCTTTTAGAGCGGGTGCGTCAAACTCATTTTCACTGAGGGCCACACCATCATAATGGTTGCACTCAAAGGGCCAGATATAACTGTAAGAAAGAACGCACCCTCAGAAAAAGACTTAGAAGCACAAGTTAGATAGATTGTAGTCTTTGATGACCGACATCGCCTCATAACACAAAAGACATACCGTTTTTTCTCCTTGAAGCACAAACATGTATTCGCCTTCCCATCTTTCTTAAAAACTGCCTTCCATCTGCATCAGTCTTTCTCTTCCTGGACATTTTGGGATCAGGATCTCAATGTCATTTGTCGCATGATGCATATACAATGATACGCTGCGATCTAGTGCCGGGATGCCGTGACTTCACGGTAACGCAATCGCCATGCATTGTGGGAAGTGTAGTGTATGGTCAACACACACATCTTTTTAACACGTTCTTTTTAAGATGGCGGCTCGCGTAGACACAGAGGCTCTGTGCTCTCTCCCTCAGTGCTTTGTTTTGTTTATTATGTACGTCCTGCTTATTTCTACCAATTTTTCTCGAGCCTACATGACCTACAGCCGACAGGATCTGTTAAACATTGGAGTTTCACGCGAGATGAGTCTCACGGCGGAGTCCTCCCGTTCGTACAACATCCCGGAGTTTATAAGCAAGGGACGCCGACTCTTCGTGAATCGCGATACCAGCGAGGAGGCAGTGGAAGCGGTGCAGGTAGTTCAAGCGGAAGCGGGGATGCAGGGCCGGAAAGGCTACAGAAACGGCCATAAAAAACAACCGCTTCCCAGCCTCTCTCCTCTCAAATGTGAGATCCCTCGCCAACAAAATGGACGAGTTGAGACTCCAGGCGTCTTTGGACAATGTCACCAGAGACTGCTGTGTTGTTCTCATTACCGAAACGTGGCTCCATTCATCCATCCCGGACTCTGCTATCGAGTTAGCATGCTTCAAAACACGGCACCTCGACAGGACCAGTGACTAAGAGCAACGGAGGAGGGTTGTGTATTTGCATCGACAACAACTGGTATAACGACACAAAGACTGGGGTCTGTTTACTGGGGTCACATTTACATTCCACCGGACGCAAATGCTAGCTCGGCCCTCGGACTGCTGCACAACAACATTAGCCTGCAGCAAACTACGCCTTCTTTTTGTGGATTACAGTTCAGCTTTCAATACCATCCTTCCCCACGGCCTTGTGGTGAGGAAACTGCTGAACCTTGGACTACCCCATTCCACATTCCTGTGGATTAAGGACTTCCTGACTGAACGCCCACAGAGGGTCAGGACTGGTACCCACACCTCCACACCCCTCACACTCAGCACTGGCACCCCTCAAGTCTGCGTGCTGAGCCCTCTGCTCTTCTCCCTCTACATCTCAGACTGTACGCCCACGAGCAACAGCAACACCTTCATTAAGTATGCAGACGACACCACAGCGATAAGTTGCATCACTGGTAGAGATGAGTCTGCATACCGGGATGAGGTGAAACAGCCGACTGTGTGGTGTAAGAACAATAACCTGCTCCTCAATACATCCAAGACAAAGGAGCTCATCATAGACTTTAGGAGAAACCGAACGAACCTAAAACCCATTTTCATTGAGGAGGACTATGTGGAAAGGGTCAGTGACTTCTGCTTCCTGGGAGTCCACTTTGAGGAGAAACTGACCTGGAACAATAGACCACACAGTTGGTAAAAAAGGCACAAAAAAAGACTTCACTCCCTGAGAATCCTCAGGAAAAACAACATCAGCCAGAGACTGCTTGTGTCTTTTTATCGCTCCACAATGGAGAGTATACTCGCCTACTGCCTTTGGGCTTGGTTTGCCAGCTGCACAGTGGCAAACAGAAAAGAACTCCAGAGGGTCACCAAAATGGCAGAGAAGGTTATTGGGTGCCCCCCTCCCCACATTAGAGGACCTTCCATGGCTCTTTCTGCCTCAGGAGAGCAAACACCATTCTGAAGGACTATCATCACCCGGGCCACTCACTGTTCGAGCTACTGGCAGACGGTACAGGGCCATCAAAACCAGGACAAATAGATTGAAAAACGTTCCTTTCCAACTGCCGTCAGAGCCATTAATGCTTCCCTACAGAAATAGTTCCCCATCAAATATGCAACAGCCACTACCTCACCACCCCTGTGCAATAATCAATATCAGCGTAATTCCTACCCCTGTATAGTGTGTGTCTTTTATGTTGTTTTTAAACATACTCTGTGTCCTCAAGTTTTATTTAAGTTTTTATATAGTTGTTTTAAGTTTTTATATTTAATATTTTTATATTATATTGCACTGAAAGGCCTGGACCGTACTTTTTCGTTGTACTTTGTTGCAATGACAATAAAGAAATCTAATCTATCTAAAGCAGCATAGACCTCGTGGGCCACATAAAATGATGTGGAGGGCCACATTTGGCCCCCGGGCCTTGAGTTTAACACATGTGCCTTAAAGGCTAAACAAAAGGCTAATTCTAATGTTCGCGTAGCTCAGTAGTCGATAGCCATAACACCAGTCATGCTCTTCGTTCCGGCAGCTTTATTAACTTGCTCATTCCCCAAAGTCCGCACCACTTTCGGTCATTTATCATTTCAGTTTTCTGCTGCGTATGACTAGAAACATCTGCAACGGACATGAAAACTCAGTTCATTCATTCATTCATTCCACTTCCAAGGAATCTGAAACATCACCACCAAGTTGACTTATTGTCGTTCATTATATGCTGTATATTAATAATCAAGAATTATCAGTCCTGGCAGAATTAAATCTCCATCAGGTTACAATATTTATTGTTTCGTAATGTAATGATTGGCAGTTTGTCTTTGGCCACATAAAAAAAAAAGCAGTAGCATGACGTTTGATGTATTTGAGAAACACGGTAATGAAGTGAGTTGCGGGGGTTGTTCCACTGAGCGCCTTGTTCTTGGGGACGAGTCTAATTACTGGTGAGACTGTGTGCCTGCACTCTGCTCACAGTTTCAGACGGTGATGCTTCAGGTGATTAACTCACTCCTCGGTGTTTCCCCCTTATTTGCTCGACTCAATCCTCTTGTGTCAGTCTTTTAAGTAACACGCATTATTTCGACATTTCTCTGTTGGGAAATCGAGTAATACAGTACGTTGTCCTGCAGTACGACTTAATGATGTTACACTGGGGCCACACGCTCGGTGTAGTGATTACTGCTCTTGCCTTTGCGGCAAGAAGACCCGGATTCGTGAACCTTTATTATCCCGAAGGAAATTTTTTCCGTTACAGTTGCTCCATATCGGACTCAGCAAGTACAGAAACCGCACACAAGTTAATATTAGCACACAAGTTAAACATTACAATTAAAATAAGAACAACAAATAGAGTGCAAGAAATTAAGATTACAATTAAATTAAAATTAAAGTTCTTGTTTGAAACAAGAATGAAAAAGAAATTAGAAGAATGTACAATGTGTACATGATAGACATTATCAATATGATAATTAATAAATTGACCCTACAGATGGGAATTATAAAGTCTAATGGCCACTGGGAGGAATGATTTCTTTGCATGTTCTCTGGATTCTCTGGCTTCCTTCCACAGTCCAAAAACATGCAATATGTGGATTAGGTAAATTGGACACTCTAAATTGACCGTGAGTGTGACAGTGGGTGGTTGTTTGTTGTGGCCCTGTGATGGACTGGTGACCTGTCCAAGGTGTGCTTCAGGGTAATCCAGTATTTGTATTGGTATTATACACTGTAATGTATTAGTTTGGACTTTATTTCACAATGAGGGTTTGATGTGTTTTTCAAATAGTGTGTCACGTGGAGTTTGAAGACTCTGCTGATATTTTTTTCTGGCTCCATGCACCTGTGAAACGCTTAAAGGAATACTTCGAGACTACCGATTTGCGTTTAGCTACAGGGTCTGCCTCCAGAGTCACGCAAATGAGGCTTTTCACACTCACTCACGCCACACCTCCCATTCCTCACACATTTGGAGCTTTGGCAATTCAGCCAAGCAAGCCAAGTTTCCGGTACGGGTCAGGTAGTGAGTAACCACGCACCACATGGACGTTCCAACCACCAACCGGCATTATTACAGCATACTTCTTCTTTTGAGTCTTTTATTGTCTTTCTAATTTGCGGTCAAAAACACTTTATCAGTGGAAAGAAATAAATCTTCATCTTGAGACAGGCTAAGGGAGTTGGTCTAGAGGTTAAGGAAGCAAACTTGTGTTCAGAAGGTTGCAGGATTGAACCCACATTACGTCATGTTTTTTCCCTCTGTGTACTATAAGGCCTACATTATTTACAGTATTATTTTATTATTGTATAAAGCATTACGAGTATTAAGTAGATTATAATGCATTATAAGCTTGAGTGCATAAAATATGACTAGTTCGTCATTCTTTTTTTGTTATGTGCCCACCAGTGACTGGAGTAACTGTTAGCAAAGACTGCAGACACTGTTTACACTCTGAGAATGAGGTCCCGCCCCCCCTACATGTGGGTTTAAAAAGTGCAGAATTACCCTGTATTTCCACTGGACGCGGAACGGCCGCGGAACGGCAGCGGCGCGATCGCCTTTGCAAATGGCTTCCATTCTAATCAATAAGAACATTCCCACCGGCCGCGCTGCGGCGCGTCTCAGCAGCGTCCCAGAAGCGGCTCACCGCGCCGCAGCGCTATCGATAGGAATCAGTTCTATTTTTTCCGTTGCCGCTGCTGAACCTCGTAAATTTCAACGAAGCAGATCGCACAATACAGGAAGTCCGACACAGAATCAAAGTAAAACATTTCCGCCCCCCTTTCAAAATAAAACACAATACGCAGGTCATATAGCCTGTCACAACTTCACATCAACATTACGTCGTGACCGGTGCTGTCAGGTAAACAGTCAATTAATCAGAGCGTCTCGGAGAGTCATGATGTACGACGAGAGACTGATTGTTGAAGTGGAGAAACATAAAATCATTTATGACACCAGATCAACAGTTCTTCCACGTCGGAGAATGAAAGAAGCTGTTGTTGATGTTTCCTTTATACACACAGTCTATCGCTGGATCTCGCAAACTCGCGTCTGTTCAAGATTATCGCGTGATCTTCCGTGAATACCGCTGGCTCCCAAGGCACCACACCGCTGCCGTAACGCGCCCGGTGGGGATTGACGCCGGGCAGAGGACGAAGCAGAAACGCGCCGCTGCCGTTCCGCGTCCGTTCCGCGTCCAGTGGAAATCCGGGGTAAGTGTTGCAGTTTCAAGCCTTGGACCAAGTGACCAAGTGTCACTGGTGGGCATGCAACAAGAATGAAGATATTTCTCAACTCAGGTGAAACTGAGGTTGGGAAGCACATTTTCTCAAAAAATACTACCCCTATTCTAGTAATACAAAGCTAAAAGCAAATTGGTGAAGTATTCCTTTAAGTCAAAGCCTTCTGTGCTTTAAACAGTGATTTAATGTGTCACGGGACAGAGCATGTCCCGTCTGTCTGTGCCGAGCTGGCACCTTTCTCGTGTGCTCCTCTGCCAATCAGCTGATAACAACTTGGCAGGAAACTGGACGTGTTATTGGAGCTCATATTTGTGCGTGCGTGTGTGTGTGTGTCAGGCTACAGATAAGGTGTTTATGTTGCACCAAACCAGGATGGATGCTGTGCAAACCATCCAGGAAAAAAAAACACATCAAAGTACCGAGTGTGCAGGTGTGTATAAAAAAAAAAAAGTCAAAAGCATTAAAATTACCGACTTCAAACCGCACCACACGACAAATATAAGTACTATCACTGAATACACACACGATACACAAACGACCCCTGCTGTGGACCTCAAAAAGAAAAGGGTTTTCAAATCCTGCAGGCGTTTAACAGACGTAAATACACACACGCACATTTTGTACAACTGTCTTAGTGAGGACACTTTATAATGCATTCTTTAACTCCTTACCCCAACCCTTAAACCATGTCTTTTACCCATAGTCCTTTTAAGGTATGATAGAAAACCAGCCAAAATGTCCTCATTCTCACAGCATTCCCTCACCCTCTCTCTTTAGTTACTTGCATTTTTTTCTTGTGTTCCCATCTGTTCTTAGACTTCTTTCATTTTCTAAACTGCCTTAAAAGCGCTATACATTTTTTTTGCTGACATATCCACACCAATTCAGGTCCACATTACAATGGAATACAACTGTACTAAAAATCTGTCACTTGGCTATAGCAGGTTTAATTAACCTTTAATTTTGGAAAAATTGACAAAGCCTAAAGGCCACATTATACTTCTCCGACTGCGTAATGCGTTATCCGTCTGCGTCACCACATAGACTCGAGCCTTTATACTTCTGCGTCGTGGTGTCGGATAGGCGCTGCAATTTCCCGCCCGATCAGTAGGGGTCGCTGCGCAAGGTTGTTGTGCTTTTGGCTACAGTGAGCAATGGCGTCCGAGGGAGAAAGACTGTTGTTGTTGAAACAGTGGCCGTTTGTCACTTTTCTGTGTCCCGGAACGCAGTTTTAAGATAATTTGAGGCGAGAAATTGGCCATTTAGAGTCTAAACATGTGCTGTGTGTGTTAAGATATGACGTATTTATAGTTCGGCAGCGACGAAGTCGGCGGTGTTCAGCTCCGCCTTCTGTGGACGCTCGGTGCTCACTGTGAGCCGGCACAGAGCAGCTTCGTTTGGCCTGTCCTGAGGACCAATCGCAGCTCTTGCCGTCTCCGTTGTCCCTTGACGGAGTGACGGACACTTAAAAAATATTCCGTGCACCCGGAGACGACGCAGAGGCTCTTCGACAGGTTCTGCGTCGACGCAGAGGACTCTGCGTAGCCTACACAGAGCACTTTACGCAGGAGTATAAATTGGGCTTAAATCAGTGGCAGCAGGTGAGGGGGTGCAGTATGT
This sequence comes from Microchirus variegatus, assembly GCF_963457635.1. Classification (NCBI taxonomy): domain Eukaryota; kingdom Metazoa; phylum Chordata; class Actinopteri; order Pleuronectiformes; family Soleidae; genus Microchirus; species Microchirus variegatus. Next base: position 5,933,379 of record NC_139805.1, read on the forward strand.
AAAAGTTAGTTTTCAGATGTGATGTAACTATGTATCACAAGTAAGATGCCAAAACAGCCCTGCTGGTGCATCATAACACTGTATTTACTTCAATAAAAATACTTAATTGCTTGATATTGCTTTTCCACAAAAAGGCATACAAATTAAACTTGTATAAAAGTTAATCTATTCAAGGCCAGTTTGTCAAATCATCCATCCAAAAGCCACAGCACTGTGTTTTCCCTAACTTTTTATATGCAGTAGGGACCCACTTTCTAAAAATGACAAACTATTTGACCCAAATAGGCATTGGACACTACCACTTCTTTGTGTCCGATACTGATACAATATCACAAACTGGAGCATCTAATGATCTTAGTCCAATAAAGGCATTTTACAGCATTTATGAACTATGAAGCTTTTAGCACACATTTATGCTGAGTCATTTCAAAGGAATCGTTATCCAACTGTGTAACAAATATTCTTATACTAAACATCCCAAACATGACTCAGCTAGAATGCTTTTTCTTTGGATTGTATCGGATTTAAATTTTTACCATCCAGTGATACTGACCAATATTGGATACCGATACAGATTTATCCATCCCCAAACCCAATTATAAATAAATATAAACTGTAACCATAGAGTACATTTGTGTATAACATATATTGCCTATATTGCTTTTAGTTGATATTAGACTGCAATTATAGATTAAAATATCAAATTTTAGGATTAAGCTCATTCGGTGACACATGAATAACTGATGTACAACAATAGAAACTGCAAAAACTCTCTCCACCGTTGGTCTGGGCTCTGCAAGAAAGGCTACAAGATCTTTCTTGTTGTAGCCTTTGTTGCAGGTTTTTCCTCTCAAACTGTCCTTTTTTTTTAGACACAGCTGAATTTCTGTCTCCATCTTTGTTCTGTTCTCTGTGATTCTTCCTTCTTTTCTTTTATTACATCATCTCTCTGCAACTTAGGACAACACAGAAGATTTTAAATTCGGATGGGAACCTAGTTGATGAGCCGCCACTCGTCAATACCTCGGTCTATTCCTGATATAAAATATTACAGATAACCGATCCTGAACACACACACAAACACCATTCATTTTTATTTTCAGTGTTTTTGCCGTTTGAAATCTTTTGACAGCTGGACATATGGCGAGAGAGAAGTAACTATACAGAGAGGTAATCGGACATAACTAAGAGGGAGCAAGACTTGTTGCCATGGTGACACGCCCCCATTTGTATGAGGAAGGTTGTTGAATAAATGACCTTGACGAGCCAGATGTCTCTCTGTGCATCCAAGACCCATGCAGAAGCACAGAAGACACTGACACGCAACCTCAAAGAAAAGTCAAACGTCGGAGTGCAAAGAGAGCGAGAGTGACATGGATGCATGAACAAAAGGGGAAAGGAGTCTCACAAATGGAAATTGTGGAACATTTAGGCAAACTTGCTGTTTTAGTCAGACTGGATTGAAAAGGTCAAGAGCCTTTTGATGGAATGGAACCTTGCCCGTCACAGCTTTCTCTATGTTAGAGTATAGTAGAGTGGCAAAAAGGTCCAGGGACACTGGGGTAACATTGTCAAGCTTTTTAATCCCTAATCCCCACAGGGTTTACACTCTGAAAGTGTCATGTATGCTTCCACTCTCATGCTTGTCGGATGGCTAAAAGCCCTCAGTCTACCTGTCTCTGTCAGGCAGTATCGTACTGTTTTGTAGCTTTCTGAAACAGATTACTTGTTTGGTGGTAGGACTGAGCTGGTAGGGTCCCAATTTAGAGATTGTTCTTTTTTTGGTCTATTAGGAGAGACTCGGGACAATAAATCTGCAAATTTGTAAAAGTTGCCTTTCTTGTCAAGGAGCCAGGCTCTCATCAAAAACATTCCCCGACAAATCCTATTTCAGCGAGCACCCACAAGTTCACCAATTATGCGGTTCTGTACATTTCCTCATTGAGATGGTATTGAACGGCACAGTCTGTTTATAGGCAATATTAGTGACAAAATCATCCTCAGTGGACTTAATCTTCTTCCAGAGTTTCTTTAATGCACCCATAAACGCTGTCTGTGGATTATATTATTGGCCTCTCTCTTGTCACTGGACACAGACTCTCCATCCCACAATGGAATGGAAAATGCTGACCTCCATTAAAGGTGAAGTAAGTAGTTTATAGTGACATCTAGAGGAGAGGCTGAAATTTACAACAACAAACTGCTCCTCTGCTCACCCCCTCCCTGTCCTGAGCGTTACGGTATCCTCAGCCGGTCAAATGTCGTCCTTGTCGTCTTTCGCCGTGTCAGCAGATGAGGTTCTAGTATTTATTCAGACAACGAGAGGGCGAGGGACAGCTCTTCGTGGCTGCGGTAGAGCTGTCAGAAGCCGGCGAGGGAGAGGGCGAGCTACCGCGGCCGTAGCAGACGAAGCGGAGAGAGTGGAGGCGGGACTTCCGCTACAAGTAAAGCGACGATTGATTTGTTCTCCCGTAGAAACATGGCGTCTGGCTCCTAACAGTGGCTATGCAACAGCGGCCCGTGACCATTATTATTATTTTACATGACTTTTGGAAACACTACGAAAATGAAACAAAAACTGTTATACAGCGACTAGACAATGCGGGAGCACATAATATGTATAAACAAGTGGATTTTGGGTTATATAAACCCATAAATACTACACAGTGTCCCTTCAAGGCCCACAGTACGTCTTCAGATCTGATCACAGACGCCACTACCTCAGCTTGACGTCCTCTGACCAGTGGAAGTTTCCCCTGTTTTTCTTTCACACCATTCAGTCTTCATGCATGATTTATCTGCAGCCACTGTCACAATATTAACACTGATTAATCCGAGTGCAGCTTTGATTCACTTGAGCTCTTCCAGTCTCTCTCTGTCACTTGCTTTTGCACACACACACAGATACACACACACACAAACATGCTAACAGCAGTCACAGTCGGATTCGTTTAAGACATAATTTTGTTCCTGCAAGCAGTCATGACGTTGGTGTGTGTTTGAATTAAGAGGTGGGGAAGCCGGATTTGATCGTATGTAAACCACAGGAGACGCTTCGTAATGCCAGGTGTGAGCAGTCAGTCATACTTGCCACTATTTGTGATGTGATCACCGAGGATGCATATTGATACCAGGGCTGATCAGACTCTATATGAACCATTTTAATTGGTGTAGTGGATATAGCTTGATTGTAGAGCTGGTGACCTGGGATCAGTTCCAGACTGTGGTCATTGTCTGCTCCCCTCTATCTCTACCCCTCCGTGCTATTCTGTCCTATCAAATAAAGCCTCCAAAACATCGTAACAAAAAAAAAAAGTATTAATCAATTTTACTTTCACACATTTGCCATATCTTCACTTCTGCAACTGATAATTCTAAATAATCTGTATATAAAATGTCAGAAAACGTTGAAAATGCCATTCACAGTTGCAAAAGCCCCAATTGTCATCCTTTAGGTTTTTTTTGTTGTTGTTGTTGTTGTTGTTTTAGGCCAGTAATTGAATTGAGTGAAGCTCTAATAATTATTTTCCTGCCGTCAGGAAATGAAACGAAGAAAATCCTTATTATACAGGATTGATCTTCACCACACATGCTAGCACCAGTTTGCATACCTTTCAGGTCTTTGCCACACAGTCACACAGATTTAGTGCTCTTCCATTTTTAATTAATGCTTAATGTTTATAGTATCTCAAGTGTCAAATAACATGTAAACAGTTTGTATTATGTTAGCCTTTACGTTCCTTATCATGCATAACTGAAAAATCTTCTTCAGCTCCCACTTTAGGAATACATACTTCCTACGGGCTCTGCACTAGTTGTGAAAAACATAATACATACAGCCATATAACAGGGATCAGCACCCACGTCTGCCTTAATCGAACAATAATGTGGACGAAGACAAATGCGTTAGCATTTATTGTGCATCATTTCAATTGTAAGAATGACTGCTTCTTCTTTGAGCCTGACGTATGCAAGTAGTTCTTTTATGGACATTTACTCCTCAAACCTGGCTGTCTCCATGGCAACAGCAGTGTTTTTATTTTTCAAACCAAACATTAAGTTTAGGTCAATTCTAGCAACATAATCTGGACAGAAAGAAATATGATGCTTTCATGTTCATTTCTCTGGTATTCTAAGGTATATCTGTGAACATATTGATGGTCGCTGCTTCTTGTTTCAAAAAAACATGTGTTGAATCAAATTTACCCTCTGACATCTGATGGCAACTTTCAGAGATTTTGACTCATTTACGTCTTTGATCAGTCCATGTCATTGTTTGGACCCCAGTTTGTGTGGACTTTGTCTCTGGCTTCAACTATTTATCTGTTTAACATTTGCACTTTGTTCAGTTAGTTAGTTAGGCCATTGTATGTTGCCTACGGAATAGAAGGTTCCGACGCACCCTCTCCATATGGTTTTCAGTATGCGTCTTCATTGTCTCTTGGGCTTGCAAGCCCGAAGAGTCTTCATCTCCTAGGTTGTGGGGTTTCTTTTTCTTCATCGATGTTTCTGTAATCAAATTGAATCCACTTCATGGGTGATTGGCCCATGAGTTTTACCATTGACCAGCTTGACCTGTTTCCACCTCTCGCGACAGGGACGTTAGGGTTGGGTTTTTGAGAGGGGAGCACTTTGTTCAAGTAAGCATTTTATTACAGAACAGAAAGTCTTCAATAGAAATCTGAAGTGGAAAAGCATTTATAAAACCTCACTTTTGCTCTTTCCCCTACAACAATAATTTAAAATATGTCATTAAATCCTCTGTTTGAATTTAAATCATGCATGTTTTTTGGAATAATATTCTCATTTCACTTCTCATATTTCAGATGCTTGATGCGTTGTTTGATATTTTTTAAGTCAATATGCCGTGACCTTTCCACTTCAGCCTGAAACTCGGTTTAAGACCTTTTGATAGTTCACCTGTCACATACTCTCAGGACTTGCCGTCAGTCTCAGAGCCAGTCCTGGGTCTTTTCTAAAAATGTCACTGGTGCTTCTGCAAATATGAGAGCTTTGATGGCTTCAGTTGCTGAATTGTTTAATAACAATCCAATATTTACTAAAGCAGTGTTCACCTCTGCGGCCTGTATCCATATTTATGTGTCTCTGTGTTGTTGTAGGGTATCTATTTTTTATTTGATTTGTTTCACACAAAGAATAATGATGAGCAATTGCTGAGCCTTTTTTTTTAGTATCAACTTCTACTAACACTATTCACTAATGTGCAGTTCATCTTTTTTAAACTGGGGTGTCATTTTGTCAAGTGCTTTTCCAAAGGAAACATAGAAGTCCATCCAAGTAAAATAACATCACATAAAAACACAGACTCAATTTTAGAATAGTCTTTTCATTTACCTGATGTCGTTGATTAGCAGCATTGACTGACTAAAAATGTTACAATTTGTTTACAATATAAAATAGACTGCACCTACTCACTATAATGATTATAAATGATTATACTGAGCATCACAGGGCAAAATAGTATAGCACTGTTGCCGTACAACAAAAAGATCTGGGTTTGCACCCTTTTGAATGGTTGTTCGTCCCTGTGTGTTGGTCCTGCGATGGTCTGGATGTTCCCCACCTTTTGCCCTATGTCAGTTGAGGTTGGTTTATCCTCCACTGGAGGATAAAGTGGTAGAAAATAGATGGATGGATGAATGAATGAATGAATGAATGAATAAGGTTTTGACATAATGTCCAAAAAAGGTTGAGGTTTGCTGCAATTGAAGTGGATTTGAAAATGAAAAAAAAGCAACATTAGACCAGGAGGAAAAAGGAGGTTGGTGCATGCATTCATAATATCAGAAAAAAAAGCAGTGTTTTCTAAAACAAAAAATTAAATCGCAATATTTAAAATGTTTCTTACGACGGCATATTAGGGCCAGAGCGGAAAAGAGAATAGTCTTGATATTATGAGAATAAAGTTGTGATATTACAAGAATAGTTGTGATGTTACAAGAATAGTTGTAATATCACGAGAATAAAGTCCTAATAATATGAGAGTAAATTTGTGATATAACGAGAATAGTCTAATATTACGCGAATAAAGTCATAATATTACGAGAATATAGTTGTTATATTATTAGATTTCTTTTTAATCATGATTTAATCAAATAATGTTATTATTATTATTATTATTATTATTATTATTCATATTACAATAATATTATTGACAATCTTGACGCAGGTCAAGATGATTATGATTTTATTCCCGAAAGGTTACTTCTACAGTTTGACCCAAATACTCCGTCATAGTTTCTAAACCAGCCATAGTATTTAAATTGTGGTTATTAAGCATTTGTACGTGGATCTTATTCTGACTTGTAGCCTATTATTTATGTTGGAAAAGTGTGTTTTACATGAAGGTTGTGTATAGACGGCAACACAAATCCATCAGCTGTGCACATTAACAACAGACAATTGTGTACAGTTAATTTTTCTAACAGTTTATAACAATGTGCATGATTCAAGTAAAGTAATTGCAAAACAAAAATGGGTAAAAAAAAGAAATCACATAGCCCTCTTCATTTAGCCAAGGAGAAACTGCTTGACCTTATATATTACAATACCTTTGCTTTTGTGTAGTGCTACTGAGGCATCCTCTCTACACCGACTGTGACTTCCATCACTGCTGCAATTCTTGTTCCACACGTACTGCAGTGCAAGTGATGAAGCTGCACAAAGAGAAGCTGAATAGCAGGAGTTTGCTTTATGCTCAGCAGGCAATGTCCCCGAATGAATAAAAGTTTGTGGGGAGGAAAAAAAAGGAGGACATCATCTTTAAGAATTCATGTTTACGTCTCGTGTTTGAAAGGATCATTCAGTGGAAATTAATGGGGGGAAAGCAAACGCTGACCCAGATTAGAAAGCTTGAGAAATGACGCTGGTGTTGTGCACCACAGATAATCAGCTTTTTGTGGACACGTGCAGAATGTTTTTTGTGTGTTATCTTGTCGGGAACAAGATTTCAATCTGCTGTCTCTCCAAAAAATCCTCCCAGTTTACTGGTGAAGTGTCCTGATGAACTGAAGTTTAACAACTGTTTTGCAATCACAAACGGATAAATGACGCCCCAGCATAACTCAAGCTATGAAAATCATATCTGGCTCTTTATGAATCATCTGGTTAACTAAACCACAGTTTATGACTGGGATTTTTTTGCTGAATAGAATGTCCTGCAACTAAGTTCTTTTGCCCATTTTTTCCAGAATAACTTCCAATATCAGGCAGTTTTTTTTACAACATGCTGCATGTTAAAATACTGTATTAACAATTTTGCGTGTTAAATTTGAAATGTGAACAGTCTGAAGCATATTTATTTTAACATATGTTTGAGTCTTTGTCTCTCGATGCTGTTTCGCCAGCTTGCTGCAACAGCGCGAGTGAAATTACCGTAATAACCACGTTCACGTTAGAGCTAGATATGGTATATCAAATTTCTTGTTTTGTTCACAAACAAAAATTATTGTGTTTTAATGATTTCTTTGTTATATGGAGCAAAGAAACTGGAAAATATTGACATTTAAGAAGCTTACACGATCGGAAATCTTGTTTTTATAATGAAAAAAACCCTCAAACCGATAAATCAGATCAAAAATTGTGTTGACGATTCATTTAGTTATCGATTAATAATAAAGCACAAACCATCGCGTAACTACGGCAATGCAAAGTGCGCGAGCGCAAACGTGTCGTCAGCGATATGCTCGGTGTTAAAGGGTTACATTTCCAGCCTGGTAATAACAAGGATAATAGTGTAACAAGGAGATAATACTACAGTGATTCCATGTTATTTTCAATGTAATATTCAAGATTGCCTTTGACTCTCATAAATGTAACACCTTAAAGGTGCATTATGTAATAAATCTAAAGCAACTGGCCATAAAATCCTCCTAATATGTCACAGAGACTCAGGAATAATGTTCATATAACAAACTGAACTCACCAACAACAACAGTACAGACAAAATATTTGCATTAAAAAAAATATTTTGCAGACTGCAAATCATGTTAATGTTTTGAAATCATGTTTTGGCATGTGGCGCCACCTACCGCCGTCTACCAATCATTGCAGTCAGTAGAGTCTCGGCTGCCGAGCAAACGCGGGTTGCCAGTTACGTCAGAAAACGAAACCTAAAAGACCTCGGTATTTTGAATTTGAATGTAGTAACCGTTTTTGGCCACATTCTTACATATGGCACCTTTAAGATAAAACTTAATTTAAAAAAAAAAAAAAAAAATCTCTTATTTCCAACCTATTATGTCGGGTTACCACAAGATGGTATTACAATATTATTATGACCCTATTACAAATTGACTAAAAAAGACTATATTGTTACTGTACTGTAATATAATGTGTCACGTGTGTGTTCTGTGCTAGTTGCTCATTGTGTATTGTTATTTACGCCCCAATCTTCTCTCCACAGCCTGTCCTCAGGGAACCTTCAAGTCGTTCCAGGGGGGAGGCTTGTGTCAGCAATGTCCGCTCAACAGTCGCTCCACCATCGAGGCCGCCACCCTCTGTGGCTGTCGGAACGGCTATTACCGCGGAGACATGGACAAACCTGAGGACATGTGCACCAGTGAGTCTCTCTCTCTCGCCATTATTGAACAAACACACACACATAAACACAAGTACATAAATGGTGTAGTTGAGTCAGAGTATGATCCAGGGCTACTTTTATGACTCACCGTTAAATCATTAAATATCAATATCTGCTTCTTCTTCTTATTCTTCTTCTTTTTTTTTTAAAGAAATTTAGAATTCAGACTCTAATTTCATTCACCTCATTCAGCGCGAGAGTGCTGCAGTGTTCCCAGTACTTGTTTGGGGATTTGGGGAGCAGTAAGTAATAACGCTGGCACATTGCTCAGACTTTCAATTGAAGCGAATATGTGGTTAGTGTGTTGAAGAGACTGTATTTGCTATTCAAGACGAGGCACAGTGTCAGAAGAAATTGCCGGCTCCCCCCGTGCCACAGAGAGAAGGTAAAAGTAGGTTGAAACATGAATCATTTTAGACTGTCGAGTGACTGTGTGTCGCTAGTCCTCAAGTGTGGAACTGTGTGTGTGTGTGTGTGTACGTGCGCACGTCCTGGTGACCTGGATAAAACGTGTTTTTCCACAAGAAGAAGTCTTTGGTTCATTCATAAGACAGAATTAATTTGTGTGTTATATTCCAACTTTAATGAGCTCTACTTTACATATCTTAACCCCACCAGTACTGGTTTAAACTTAAAGAATAATGCTTTAGTTGTCCCCTCCTGTTCTGGCCCTGTGTGATCAATGAATCGAAAGGTGAAAGTCGTATATTCTGGAGAACTTTGGCACGGGCTGTTTCTTCTGTGCTCGTGTTTTGTGACGGTCACCCAGAGGAAGTGTTTTCACGATGAAGAAGAGACCCACATTTATGCCATAAATTGTGACAGACAGGTAGAAACAATGTAAAAGTAGCATCTGGTGCAGTAATATATATATATATATATATAATACAGTGCCAGTGTGATTACAGTGTCTGGGTTTTCACTCGTATTTCACTCCAACCTGCTGAAATCAGTGGTGGTAAGAGAAAAATGCACACAACACACACAACTCTGTTTTAATTAACCTTCACTTGATTTAAAGCGGAACTAGACCGGAAGTTCCTATTATCGCTGTTTTTTTTGGTGTGTATCTGCGTCATTACCTTGTTCATGAAGCCTGACGGTTCAAAACAAACAGTTCAGCCATTGCTGAGAACGTTGTGTTTTATTGTAATCTCGGGGCTCAACGAGATCACTGAAAATCCCGTAATAGTTACGTAAACAGCAGTTCTCCTGAACAACCGATTACCTGCTCCGGGCGGTAGTCCGGGCACATCCGGTTGCGTACATTGAACCGCAGAAGAAGAATAACGTCCGTTGTGGAGGTGTTTCACGAGCGACAGTGTCTTCTGACTCTGGGTCTGACTCCGGTTTAAAGTCATAAAAGGGACTGCGGCGGGGAGTCGTGACGAAGCTATTTTTAAACACTGTTAAAACAATGTTTTGATAATGAGGAGCAGTTCATCCGCCGTTCCAGAGGGGGGCGCCGCGATGTTCACTCTGAAACATCGCGGCTGAAAAACACTGTCAGAAAAGAGGATTTCTATCGGCTAGTTTACAGCAACTAGGAGGTTTTTGACCATAAAAACAAGTTAATATATGTAAGTAGACCTCCATAACTAACATATATGTGCAACAGGACCACTCTATGTGACCTTTAAGAAAAAGGACAGATCTCACCTTTCAGGGCATGAACTCCGACTGTCATATTCTATAGATATGAGAGTGAAAGTCAGAAGTCTGAGAAAACAGTCGGACACAATTATCTGTGAATGACGTTCTTTTTTTTAAATTATGTGGGTTTAACTTACTCTGACAACCTCGGTAAGCAGCAGCAATCTCTTACCTTCATGCTGACAAATGAAACATAGACTTTGCCAGTGAATAAGTTTTGCAGAATTGCAATTTTAATCCAAGGTCACAAACTCAGAGCAGTGAAAAAAGTCGAGTGAGAACTTTCTGTACTAGAACTTCAATATAAGATTGGAGTCTGAGTTTATTTGTATTTGGCGTGAAGTCAATCAGATATAAAACCCGCATCAGTGAAATGGAAGAGTGAGCAAACGGTGTGTGTGTGGATGGTTTCCCTGACAGAAAAATCGTTTCCCACTGTTTGCCTCGTGGCCTGTGTAGGTGTGGAAGGTGTGTTTCTTTGAACTGTGTACTTTTTTCATATGTCTGTATGTCAGACTGACACTGAAAAACGGCAGAAAACATGTGCAGGTGCTTGTTGTTGTTGTTGACTTCACCACACATTGTCTCCCCAACTCAGTGAAGTGGATGAAGTGGCTTTTTATTGCCGTGGCAGTAAAAACGGTCAATTTGAATTCATTAGCTCTTCTTGAGTTTTTTTTTTTTTTCTTTCTCTTGTGTGGGCGTGTGTGTGTGCTCTCAGTGTCTGTGACTGTGGGAAATGATTTGTTTTGTTCTCCTCAGATAAAGATTGAATGAATATCTGCATGTGTCTATGGGCATATAATTGTGTATGCACAGTCTTCTGACGGGTTCTGCCTCTCTCAGCTTGAATGTATAAGATCCTGCTGGTTAGACTTTCAACCCCCCACCGATGTGTTAGTGCTGATGCCACAGCGTGAGTGCCTCAGAGTGTCTGTATACACACACACACACACACACACACACACACACATTCTTGTACTTGCTGCATACTGAGGCCGGGTAAAAGAGCTGACAAAGTGAGGACCAGCATTTCCACTTTATAAATCAACACAATTACAAATATCTACATATATATAAAATTTGACCCAAAATGTTTGGTCCAAAATTTGAAAAAAAAAAATGACCCAAAATTTGACAAAAACGTCATACTATACTGTCATCTAAAATTAGAAAAAAAAATTGACCCAAAATTTTTGGTCTAAAATTTGAAAACAAATTGATGCAAAATGTTTGGTCCAAAATTTAAAAAAAAAAAATTGGACCCAAAATGTTTGGTCCAAAATTTGAAAAAGAATTGATGCAAAAGTTTTGGTCCAAAATTTGAAAAAAAAATTGGATCCAAAATGGTGGGTCCAAAATTTGAAAAAAAAATTGACAAAAAAATTGATGCAAAATGTTTGGTGCATAATTCGAAAAAAAAAATTGGACCCAAAATGTTTGGTCAAAAATCAGAAAAAAAAATTGACGCAAAATTTTTGGTGTCCAAAATTTGAAAAAAAAAAATTAGACCCAAAATGTTTCGTCCAAAATTTGAAAAAAATTTGACGCAAAATGTTTGGTCCAAAATTTGACAAAAAAAGTCATACTATATACTATGTCGTCCAAAATTTTTGACAAATTGAGTATAGCATGTTATAGCAACCTAAGGAAGTGATTTCAATGAAAACAAAGTGAGGACCGACCAAAATGTCCTCACTCCATAAAAATGTCCTCACTTTGTTGGTAAAAAACCCTCACTGGTCCTCAGTATGGCGCAAGTACAAGAACACACACACACACACACATACACACACACCATTCCACTGGGCCAACTTGGGCGTTTCTTATGACTCTGTGATTCCCTGTGTTCCAAGGTTGAATATTCGTCAACTGTTTTTGTTTCAAGCATGTCATATACGACTGTCTGTGATACGCCAAGGAGAAGTGAACCCACTAGGTTTAACCTTGTGAAAACTGTGGGTGTGTGTGTTTTTAACACTCACTATCTCACCCTACCCACCAGTTTCTCCTCAGATCAAACGGAGAGGAGAGGGAGAAGCAGCAAGGGAGTAATTGACTGACTGCGAAAATGATAAAGGGACTGATTTTGACTGAAGCTCAGACTTCTCACATGTCAACCAAGTAATCTGGTTGTGAATGTATAACTTTCATAAAAGACATAAAAAAAGATAGAAGCTTAACTTTAAAGCTTCTGTCACTCAAGTAGTCACTGGTCAGTTTGAGGAGAAGAGTCCAGAGTTTGACAAATTCACCTGCTTCGTTTAAGTCGGTTTTTCAAAGCTACGTTGGATTGGATCACCCAGAATACAGATGCACAGAATGACAGTGAATGAATGAATGACGGTGACAGAGATGAAAAATGTAATATATTATTTTTGTTTGTTTGAAATCTGTTTGGGGGTTTATCTCATGGGGACAAGATCATTTTTATTTTTACTTTACTATACTGAAAGGCTTAATTGGTAGACTATATCTACGTTTATCACTGTAACGATAAAACAAGTCAAGTGCAAAATAAATAAATAAAAGTATGTACACTAAATGATACAAATTTATTATTTGCCTAAATTTAACCACCTTGAAATCCTAGCCCTTGTTGGGATCAGGGTAATCCTGTGTTTTTGGATCAAAGTTATACAAATCCTACTGAAAAGTTTTGAACAACACAAATTGAAGGTTTGATCCATTTCCAAACTAGGATTGGATTACATGATCTGATCCAATTTCAGAATCCTTCTTTCCCTTTTGAACAACCCATTTTCCAGATTTGATCCAATCCGATAACCAAAATCCGATCAGATTACCTTTGAACAACTGGCCCATAGCTATAATGTATTAAACTAGACTGTTTCGTCCCACAGGTTGATTTGGTGCGCACCAAACATGTTTGGTCCCTTGGTTTGGTTTATTTGCGTAGGTGTGAATGTAATCTCGGTACTTTGGTGCGCACCAAATCAACCGGTCGGACCGCTTCATCTGCTCTACTTTGGTACGGTTCCTCTGGTGTGAAAGCAACCAAACCAAATGGGACGAAACGATATAGTTTAATGCATTATGGGCATGAGATGAGATACAGGATTACCCCGAATTTCCAGTGGGCGCGTCAGTGGCGCACAACGTCAGCACTGCGGTATTGCACCGTCCTCTGCCCAGCGCCAATCCCCACCAGGTGTGTTACGGCAGCGCAGCACTGCCATGAGCACTGCCTTGCGAGAAAGCCGTATTCAGCAAGCCATCGATCAGCTCCGACCACGGCGCTTACGCTCGGCAGTGGTGACGCGCTTGTTGGAAATCGGGGGGTTGGTCTGGTTCCGGTGCGATGGTCTGACTGGTGCGGACCAAAGCAATCGAACTATAGGTGTGAAAGCGCACTAACATGGACCAGTGTAGACTAACATGGACCAGTGTAGACTAACATGGACCAGTGTAGACTAACATGGACCAGTGTAGACTAACATGGACCAGTGTAGACTAACATGGACCAGTGTAAAATAACATAGACGAGCATAGACCAACGTGGACCAGCATAGACCAGCATAATGATGCTGGTGGACCAGCATAGACCAACATGGACCAGCATAGACCAGCATAATGATGCTGGTGGACCAGCATAGACCAGCATAATGATGCTGGTGGACCAGCATAGACCAGCATGGACCAGCATGGACCAGCATAGACCAAAATGGACCAGCATAGACCAGCATAATGATGCTGGTGGACCAGCATAGACCAGCATAATGAAGCTGGTGGACCAGCATAGACCAACATGGACCAGCATAGACCAGCAAGACCAGCATAATGATGCCAGTGGACCAGCATAGACTAACATGGACCGGCGTAGATCAGCATATACCAACATGGACCAGCATAGACCAGCATGGGCCAGCATTATGTTGGATGTATGTCTATGCTGGTGACCAGTTATGCTGGTTTTTCTAGCAGGTATTCACTCATATTCACATTTGACAGGTTTAACCAACACATTTGGCATTTTTACCAAAGTAAATTAGATGAAAGTTGAGAGCAGTACGTCCCTATAAATTCTGGTGTCATTAAGTGTATTTTTATACCTGACCTTTAGCCACGAGACACAAACTGAGCCAATGCTGGATGTCTCGCATGTTTTACATTATCCTGCTATCGGTGCTACGGTGTATGCTAATGGCAGGAGGTACTGTAACAGATGGCTTTTACTATGTGTGTAATAAATTGGATGGGATGTGATATGGTACACTCTCATCACACTTTTTATTAACTGTTGGTTAGTGAAACATTACATTAACTGAAACATTGCCAAACATGGTTTACTGCATCTGTATAAACGAAGTGCCAATCTGTGGCTATAACGGCTCACTCCACTATAAAATGCCCGACATCTTGTGATCGTAAAAAAGTCGGTATGTAAGCCATTTTGAGGAACCCTCACCATAATGAAGTTTGATTAAGTCCAGGTGTGCCACACTGATTCATTTTGAGTTTACCTGATTAATTTCTGCTTTGCTCTGGCACGGACAAGTCGCAGTGTTGTCACAAAGGCACACTGAAGCAGACCCTCTCTCTGGAAAACACTGTATTTTCTGTGTCGGTTTGTCATTATCCTCCCGCCATCTCTCTCTCTCTCCAGGTGTCCCCTCAGCTCCCCGCAACGTGGTGTCACTCGTCAACCAGACGTCGCTGCTGCTGGAGTGGCACACGCCGCGTGACACGGGACACCGCTTCGACCTGTCCTACAACGTCGTGTGCCGCCGCTGCCACAGCAACGAGCGGCGGGCGTGTCAGCCGTGCGAGGACAGCGTGGTGTTCGCCCCGGGGAGGCGGATGTTAAAGGAAACGAGCGTTGAGATCAGTAAGCTGAGGGCCCACACGTCGTATACCTTCGACGTACAGGTTGGTCCCTAGAGAGAGGGGTGCTTTTTGACTCTTTATCTGTTTTCGGGAGATGTTTGGTTCACCCGCATGTTAAAGGAATACCACAGGGAAAAAAATGTATATATACATAATATATCTACATATGTAACTGTGGGTTACCCTGGATTTCCACTGGACGCGGAACGGCCGCGGAACGGCAGCGGTGCGGTCGCCGTTGCAAATCGCTTCCATTCTAATCAACGAGAGCATTCCCACCGACCGCGCTGCGGCGCGTCTCAGCATCGATAGGAATCAGTTCTATTTTTTCCGTTGCCGCTGCTGAACCTCGTGAAATTTCAACGAAGCAGATCGCACAAGACAGGAAGTCCGACACAGAATCAAAGTAAAACATTTCCGCCCCCCTTTCAAAATAAAACACAATATGCAGGTCATATAGCCTGTCACAGCTTCACATCAACATTACGTCGTGACCGGTGCTGCCAGGTAAACAGTCAATTAATCAGAGCGTCATAATGTATGACAAGAGACTGATTGTTGAAGTGGAGAAACATAAAATCATTTATGACACCAGATCAACAGTTCTTCCACGTCGGAGAATGAAAAGAAGCTGTGTTGTTGTTGTTTACTTTATACACACAGTCTATCGCTGGATCTCGCGATAGACTCGCGTCCGTTCGAGATTATCGCGCGATCTTCCGTGAATACCGCCGGCTCCCAAGGCTCCGCGCCGCTGCCGTAACGCGCCCGGTGGGGTTCGACGCCGGGCAGAGGACGAAGCAGAACCGCGCCGCTGCCGTTCCGCGTCCAGTGGAAATCCGGGGTTACCACATTCATTTTGCCAACATGGCAAAGCTCCATTAAGAAGCAGTTGTTCCACTTTCTAAATTATATTTATGTAAGCTTCCTGTTTTTATTCTGATTATTTCACCATCCAGACGCCGATAAATCTGATTCAATAGTGATCCACTGCTGTGCCGTCAGCCCAGTTTACCGTCAAAGCTGGGTTGTCTTAGTCGAGATAACCTGCTGTATAATTATTTGGTGATTTAACTTCAGTCTCCTCATGTAGGGTGTGCAGACTAATGGATCTGGTCAGTGGATCTATTTATTAGAAATGACATTTTCCTTCAACCGTAATAGTTTAATGTCAGAGCAGGTATGGTATGGCCTGGATTTGAGTTGATACATGACTGTTATTATCATTATCAGACTGGCTGTTATGGGATGAACAGATCAACAATGAAAAATGACTGTTTTTGTACAAGGGGGATTATTATTGATCCTCAAGGTATTGGATGTAATTTTCTTGAAATGAAGGCCTGCACTTTTCTAACTATGGCATTGAATTTCACTGATGATGTCCATGTTTTTCCCAAACTCAAATTCAATCCACACAATCCAAAGAAATCTTTAAAAAAATATATTCATGTTTTATGCTGAAAATGCGAAGAGGGGGTGGTTGTTTGAGGAAAATAAGCACACAACAAAGGAGCAGACGTTTGGAATCAACCGTCGGCCTTGGCTTTTGTTTGATGATGTGCTGTGACTGATCGATACATTTATGATGATGCAACCTCTTGTCTACATACAGTCTGGGTAAGGGGGAAGGACTAACCATTAATGTCTACGAAGTGAAATAATGGACCATTACACTTTGTGTTCTACAGGCAATCAACGGTGTCTCCAACAAGAGCCCTTACCCCGCCCAACAGTTGTCAATCAACATTACAACCAATCAGGCTGGTGAGTGGGGAAGTGCAGAGGCGTTGAAATTGTCTTTGCACATATTTAAGTATGTATGTATGTGTGCGTTTATGTGTGTAAGCCTGCCCTGAGGTATGCTGGATAAGGGAGGGACGGTGAGGGGGATGAAGGAAATTGAGCTTTTAATTCATAAAACATGCCATCTCTCCTCTCCTGTCTCTGTCTCTGTCTTTCCTGCACAATGTCTCCTTTTTTTCCATCTGTCCCCTCAGTTCTCCTCTTCACGCCGTCCTCTCTCCGTCCCATCTCTTCATCTCTCGACGGTGCACTTCTTACACTATAAACTGAGTTCCCGACCAAATGACTACTTTATAGAGACAGACTGGAGCGATATGTTCACGGCCATCCAAATTTAGATTTTAAAGCCACTTTTCTCATCACATCACACAGACGCCACTTCTTCCACAGCGTTGTGGGCCCCGGTCCTAATCAAAGCATAATACACTGTCATCTCACCGCCGTCCGTGCACATTCGTTACAGCAGTCGGATACAAAAAAAAAAAAGCTTTCTTATCCCTGAAATCTTTTACTACTCAACAAAATGGATTTATTTTCAGGTTGGCTGCACTCCAGGCTTGGGTTAAATTATGCAATGGGTTTTGTGCATGTTTCACAGGACCTAAGGATATGAAACTCATTCTACTCATGGAGAGTCGTGTGATGTTTCAATTGTGGCATAATTATATATATATATATATATATATATATTTTTTTTTTTTAACTGCAATTTTTAGCTTACAGCTCGCTTATGCACGACTACTCTGAGTATTTGGCCCTTTAGGTGAGCATTAACTGAAGGCAGCCATATCATTTAATGATGACTTGACTTTGTAACATCTTCTTGCATTTTGATGCTTTTACAAATGAGTATAGAGTCAAATATAAATGATATGTTCATGACAACATCAGTGTCCTTTTTGATTTGTGTCACTTTAACAACTTTTCTGATTTTTCAATGTCTTAAATGTGAATATTTTCTGGTTTCTTTGCTCCATATAACATATAAATCATGAAAACTGAACTATTTTCATTTGTGGACATTTGAGAACATCATCAATTCCAGATTTTTCAATATTTTCTGACATTTTATGGACCAAACCAATTAATCGATTAATGAAATAATCGTTACTTGCAGTCCTATATACAATTGCAGTTAATGAGTTAAGTGCCTCAGTCTCTTTATCTTGATTCATATCCGTCTGTGGTGGAGAAATAGTAGGGATGGGAATAAGTATTGGTCCGATACCGGTCAAAATCCCTGAATTGAATATCAGATGAAAATGTAAAATCTGCTACAATCCAAAAATCCTCTATCACATGCTTCACTATGCACCGCTTCGAATATCGATATACTCGAGTTTGTGATATCGCTATCAGTATCGGACACAAAAAAGTGGTATTGGGATATCCCTAAAAAATAGTGTATTAAAAAAATCCCTGAATTGAAATCATGAAACACATAACTTACAGCTTCTACCTAAGTTATGGTTGAAAATCCATTGCAGATATAACTTGTTTCCCCATCACTGTCAAATGCAGCAGTTTGTTTTCATGTTTCCACATTGAAGCATGCTTGCTAATCTTTGAACTGCCTTATTTATTGTTTACTCTCTCTTTCTCACTGTATGTTGTTTTTTTTTTTTTTTACAGCTCCCTCAGTCGTTCCCATAATGCACCAGGTGAGCTCAACGAGCCGCAGTTTCTCGTTGTCATGGCCACCTCCTGAACAGCCCAATGGAATTATCCTGGACTATGAGATATGCTACTATGACAAGGTGGGATGATGAATGAGTTGGTCTTTGTTGAGTGTGATTTATTATTTTTTCACGTCCCGTGATGCATTTAGAGTTGATAATCCAGGTGAATCGATGTCCACTACATTAAGTCATTAATTATCAAGACTGTTTCTGAAGAGCTGTTATCGCAGGGAGTCACAACAGTTCATTAATTACTCACAGATGCTGAACAAAGGAGCAGGAAAAAATTGGGGCTTCAAACACCAAACCACTCTGCGATGAGATAAAGAGGTTTTTATTCCACTTAAGGCAAAACAACTATATATTATTTATATATACACTGATACCATTATCATAAATGTCTCTTAAATATCAAGAAGCATGGGTTAGTATGTGATTGTGCTATAAGCTGAGCTGACCATCGTCTGGCTGCAGCACCATAATAAAGAGCTCCATTCACCCTTTAACACAGAGTGCATTTGTTCAAACACACTTTGTGCCATTACCCTTATTACACGGAGGTTTGTGCTATGGGAAAAATTCCAACAGTTTCTGCAAGCTGAGAAGTTGCACGTCAAAGCCAACATCTGGTTATCACAGTAATTTCAGCAATTGCAGTCTTGATCACCAGAGAGGAGAGCATTGGAAAAAATGCCTGTATATAGTTTCCATTTTTTGGCTTGGACTCAAACAAATGTTATTTTTTAAAAATATGTTTGATACTGTTCAAATCTCAAATTTTACACACCAAATCTGGCGGTGTTTTTCTTATTTTCAATTATTTTTTTAAACACCATATTAACATGCAGTAAATTGTAAATAACTGTCAGATATTGAAAGTTATTCTGGAAACATGGGCAAAAGCACTTTACTCACAGGACATTTTCTGGCCCTTTTTTATGGTTCAAATAAGCAAAAAATGTCCAAAGTGACATTTTGAGGCTTAGGTGTTAAATGGTTCCTCAAACCACAGGTGCGTATATTGATCCTTTCAGACATTTCTTTAAACTGTAAAACATACAAATGCATTTTATTTTCATTGTCACAACTGTTAATAACAGGTATATACAGGTATAACACCAACAGTTATAGGAAAACCTCATCTAAAAGTTTACAACTATGCGATGTGCAGTTGGTGAATGTATGTATCTCTCTGTCACAGACGGGATGCAAACCCTGGTCTCTGGTTTCAGAACACACCTCCTTAGACGGTTGGTGTCTCATGTAAATGTTCTGTCTCAGTCCGTCCCTGGCCATAAATAATGCATCATAAACCCAAAAGCTGCGTGCCATATAAAATCTGACTGGACTTTGGACCCGTCTGTTCTCAACAAGTTGAGTGGGTAGAGTGGGTCATCTTTCAAACTGGAGGGTTAGGGTTCAATCCCCAGCTCTGCTGGTTTGCTGCTGGTGGCTGTGTGTGTGTGAATGTAGCCACCAGCAGCACATTGCAGCACTGAATGTACAAATGTGTATTCGTGAATGGGCAAAAACTGTCGTGTGAAGCATTTTAAAAAGTCGAGACAAAACCACTATCTCAATACGGACTATTGACCATTAAGAGAGCATGTATGTACATTCACCGAACTGTAAGACTATATCCCTTTATCATGGACTCGGGGACTTGATCAACCGTCTGCTGGGGAATATCTACTGGATCATTAAACAACAAAATCTGTCCATTTAAACAGGAAAGGTTAGATGGAAAGCTTGTACTTTAACATGACGACAGCCAAAATGTGCTCAACGTTGCTTCGCACATGACGAGATGATAAACGACAGCTGGTGGCAGAAACCTGTCAACATATTTGTTTTACGGTAATTGGTGTGTATTCTCTATCTCTCTCTCTCTCTCTCTCTCTCAATAATTGTGCTAGATGTCTATTAAATAATTCAGCTCATGTATCATCTTTTATATGGTGTGCCCCCCCCCCCCCCCCCGCCCCCGTATGTCATAAGGATTGGATGGATATTTCATGTTGCCTGTTGTCACACTGACCGTGATGAAGAGCTTATTTTTTTATTCAATACTTGATGATATTCAGAGAGCCGGAAATGAGCAGCTAGTCACTAGAAATCTCCAGCAGCAGTTAGATAAGACGGCAACACGTTAAAAAATAAATAACACGCAAACATCAGGAAACTGAGAAAATAAAGGATGGGGAAAAGTCTTATAAGTCTTATTTTTCCAGTCAGAGCGAAACAAAACACATCATACTTTTTGCTGTCCCCGGTTGAATAATATGAGATACTTTTAGCAGGCTGCATACAGTAAAACCACACATTCTGTCGCTGTTTCATAGGAATATAATCATATCAGCAGCCCCGGTGATGCCATGACGATGATGGTCTTCCCGCGTCGATACAGTTATTGACTATAGTGTCTGGAAATGTTCTCGTCCGTGGGGAGAAATGTTAAAGACACTGATATTGCCGCAGGTTCAACTTTACTGCGTCTCACTGTTGGACTTCAAGTCTCTCTCTGTGGACCTCGGTGTGCGGAAAAGTCAGCACAAAACTAGACGCTGCTTCGCAGGTTCCTTTTATCTGAGAATGACAAAAGGCTTCTCCTCCAGAGAGCAATGCAGAGTCAGCAGCACAGACGAGTCTCGAGGAAACATTACATCCATCCAGGTCTGAATTTTCAGGATGTAGACATATACCAATAAAAAAGTAAAAGTACATATAGAGGTTCAGTTATACTCTAGTCAAACAATGAAAATGTGTGTTCTTCTTCATACAGCTGGGTTGAATGATGGGTACGCCACGAAATGATATGCAATGCCAATAACATCACGATTCAGCAGTTCCGTGATAATTGCGAGACAATCGTAGTGATACATCACGATATCTGTCCAACGGAAGAAAACAAAATGTGAAAAGGTAAAGTGCAGGATTTCTCTATTTATTCATCACAATCGAGAACAAAGTGCTTAAAGTCTACGTATTGAACATGGATGGAGCATCTCTTAATGTAGCTTTCTCCACCATTCTCCAACTTCAGAGTGAAACTGGCAGGAACTGTTTGCTTTTTAATGCCTTAATTTGTTGATTAAATTAAGAATATTTGCCCTGGTGTATTGATTATCGTATTCCATGAGGAAGTTCGACGATAATAGCACCGAATCAATATATAGTGTCCCACCTCTATCCAACATACACACTAAGAAATCAAAGTACGAGACTGTACCTTTTGCTGTCAATCCAGTTGTACCCTATCAGAGTACAAGCACTGTACCGTTCTCAGTGTGTACATTTGTGTCACTAGGGGTGCAGAAATGTTTCTTTAGAGGTACAAACAAGCAGGTACACATTTTAAAGGTACAGTGCTTTAATCTAATTTTGTTGTTATGGCTGGGACTGTGTGTACTTACCTCACTAAAGTCTAGACAATAGATATATAGATTAATATTCATGCTTCAAAGAATAAATTAATTAAGCATCTATGAAAATATTTAGGAGGTTCTCATCGAAACATATATCGACAACGAGGGTGCATGGCCCTCATCTGGTGCAGACAGACACTGTCCAGCTCCTTCTGTCAAGCGGGGAGTTCACAATCTGCGCTGTTTGCAGCCAAGTTTCGCTTTTGCGAAACAAAGACACTTTCCAGCATTTAATAGGTGCTGATCCACCACGTACTCGCATCTCGTTGGAATCATTTTATTGGTGTTCCAAACAGATCTTGGACAGACTCTGAGTAGGAATAGACAGGAGTGTGCTGGCCCGCAGTTTTTACATTCGTCAGCACAGCTTCCTGTTTTCGGTGTTAAAAGTCTTTCTGCCGAAAAACCGAAAAATGCCATTTTGTTCATTTTGTTTCGCCGATATGATTCGGTCACCAACATTTCAGTGCATCTCTACTCTTAATACTTTTATTCATAAGGCTCTACTTAAAGGGGAAGTAAGTAGTTTATAGTGACATCTAGAGGAGAGGCTGAAATTTACAACAAAGACCTGCTGCTCTGCTCACCCCCTCCCTTCCCTGAGCGCTACGGTATCCGCAGCTGGTCAAATGTCGTCCTCGTCGTCTTTCTCCGTGTCAGCAGATGAGGTTCGTGAGGTGAGGGAGAGGGCGAGCTACCGCGGCCGTAGCAGACGAAGCGGAGAGAGAGGAGGCGGGACTTCCGCTACAAGTAAAGAGACGCTTGATTTGTTCTCTCGCGTTTGTCCTTACAGGCTCCGGTAGAAACATGGCGTCTCGCTGCTAACAGTGGCTATGCAACCGCGGCCCGCGACCATGTTATTTTAAATGACTTTTTGAAACACTACGAAAATGAAACAAAGAATATTATACAGCGACTAGACAATGCAGGAGCACATAATATGTATACAAAAGTGGATTTTGGGTTATATAAACCCATAAATACTACATATTGTCCCTTTAAAAAACAAAGAAAGTACTTTTGCTTGTGTGTTTCTGTGTGTGTGTCTGGTGTCAAAGCGCCCACCTCTTCTTTCTTTTTTTTTCTTTGAGGATGTTAAACTGAAGCCTCCAGCTGTTCTGTAGTTGAACAAGGTCTTAAACCTGTATAAACCAGGACACTGAGGCACAAAACACTGCCAGGACTGAACGTTCAAAGAACTTTAAACCAGGGGCACAATTTAGAGCTTCTGATTCAGGAGTGAAACCTTGAAAAACCTGATTCCTTTCCCATCAAAGGCCGCTGCTGCTGCTGCTGCTGCTGCTGCTGCTGCTGCTGCTGCTGCTGCTTTAGGAGACGAGGCCACAACTCAAAGACAGGACAAATCGTGGCTTTGTGTCTCATCTTCCTTCCTGTAATCCTACAACAATGCCTTTTTTCTGTCGAGAAGTTAGATTAAAAGATTTTTTTTTTTGTTTCAAGCAAAGCCAGCAGCTGTAAAGACCGACTTTGACTGCAGTTGGATTAAAGACAAACAGCAAAGCACCTACAAGGGATTGTGTAAGATACACCAAAAGTACAACATGCCTTCTCACCCCAGCCCACATTTGATTCACTGCCATCTCTTTTTTCCTTTACACAGCACTGAAGAAAATCGTTTTTTTTTTAGATACCACTGCATTTCTCTGCACCATATCTTCCTTTTGTAATACATACTAACTAATAGTGCATCGGTGCCTCCTTAGCTCAGTGAAAGTCACTAGTACAAGCAGAACAATGAACTTAAAATACTCCTGACCCTTGTTCTCTTTGGAGAAAACACTTGGGTACAATCCTGAAGTTTATGAATCCAGAGGGCTCACTCATAGATTCCAATTTTCCACCACAAAAAAAACAATATATGGCTATAATTGTATCGTGTCGCACAAGAGGAGACGACGTGTGTGTCATTTTGTATTGCTGCTCCAAAACCTGCGTGCATGTGAACCCCATGTAAATGTTCGACTCCTACAGTAACACAAATAATCATCATTATGCAAGCGAGCCTTCCAACATGTCTGACGATACTATAGATAGATTACCTTCAAAAGTGAGACATAATATATGTACGCAATCGTGATCGCAGAAAATAGATTTTTAACGAGGTTATATGACGTCCTGCGTTATTACGTTCAAAATTGTATGCGTTCTCCCGTATAGCTCGCATCCAGAGATGCTAATAAAACACATTTGAATTTGCAGTATAACGGCAGCTGGATCCGAACGATTCTCATTACTGACTTTCAAAATAAAGTAATAAAACAACAATGTTTTAATGGCTCATTGAAGGTGATTCGTCTCCCAATAAGAGGAGTGGATTTATGGATTCATAAGAAACCTGAAAGCATTTTCATCAGCTTCATCCAAGGAGGAGATGTTTGCAGATTCTGCTGTGCTGGGCTTATTGCAATTAAAACACATTTTTCGATTGTCCTTGGCAGAAAGAAAATAGTAATCTGTTTAAGTGCATTAAAAAATGGAAAAATATAAAGGCCGGCATAGTTGACCTGTTGGAATAAACCGTCTGAACAAAAACCATCTGCTAAGCTAATGAAAGGGAAAAAAAGCACAAGATGCCATAGATGATAATGATGTAATGAAACAAGAATAGTTCCTGGTGAGGTTTGGTTTGCTGCATTGGGGGGGCGGAGGAGTGTTGCTCCTCAGAAGCCACATTTTCCCAAGGTTTTCATTTAACAGCCGAGTTCCACAGAAAGCAGACGAAGAAAGTTAAAGTCGAGACTCTGCCTCTCAGAGAGCAATTAGAGAGGAAGTCGAGGACATAGTGAGAAGCAGTGCACTTGCTGCGAGATGCACTGTAGCTGCAGTCTGACAGTCGCAGATAAAACTCTTACTTTGCCAAACCCAGGGCAACGACTTTATTCTTGGTCATTTTCAGCCATTTCTTCTGCAGTGTTTTTTTAAAAAGTATTATTATTATTATTTAATAAGGAGCAAGGCAATGGCAATTATGACCCCAACTAAAAGCTGACATAGTGGTCTTTTCATTGTTTTCTTTCTTATCATTCTTCCTCCTTGATATACATCTTCAGAAGCAAGGTTTTACTATATGTTGCTCCATGGAAGAGCCAACCACATAAAGTGACTAATTTTAGCTCATAGCTTCAAGCAAAGCAGTCCCCGGGGAGCTGTTTGATAAGCCTTACCAGACAGCTGTACTGCACCTCCTTTTCTGGTATTGTCATTTCTCTACCTCCCTTCTCTCATTTCCCCCCCCCCCCTCCATGCCTCCCTTACCTCCTCCCACCCTCTTAGCCACTCTATAGATAATGAGGTTTTAATGCAGTAAATTTGATATGGCAGAGGGAGGCAAGATTTCTTTTTTCTCCCCCAACTACTTTATCTCTGGCTCCCAGACCTTCCCAGATGGGCTGTCCCCTAACCTCTTCTCTGTGACAAGTATAGAGCAACCCCCCCCCCCCCCCCCACACACACACACACACACCTCTCCAAATCCAAATCCCACCCTTGACACCGAACCCCCATTTCTGTGGCTATTTCAAATATAACTCTATTCCATTTTAACCCTATTTTCCTCACAGCTTTTAGCACGCGCGTCCACGTGTCTCGTCCTTATTATCACAGCAGGATTAGTGGTAATCTTGGGTTTTTCTACAGAGTCCAACTAAATATATTAAAATACAGTATATTTAGGCAACTGCCACCTTTTGTAATTATTCACATAATGTGCCCGTACTGTGTCTTAGAAATGACGGTAACCTTTTGAGAAGTGAATCCCAGGAAGTAGAGCAGGAATAGTAATTAGCCCTAGAGGTGGTCGCGGATAATCCCCCATGGAAGTCGACGGGAAAATGAGCTTCTGCTTCCATTTGATTTATAACATCAGTAAACATTCTCCTGAGGAGTCAGTGGGCTCAATTACAAGATGTAAGTCTTCATCAACACAACATGGTGTAACGTTTATACATTTATGTTCCCGTTTAGAGGAACGTGGTGTAAATAAAGCATGGCACATATGAGTGGATGTCAGTCTGTCACTGACCCACATCTAGTACCAGAGACATTTCTTTTATTTTCTAATCGGATAAAAAAGGGACAAACGAATATAATCCTTGTGTTTTTAATCACCATCATTTTTAACAATAACAAAAGTTAATATTTTGTCATTTAAATGCAGATCATGGAACCTCAGAACAGACATATGTTCTAATTACAGCCGTGCACTGCACTGCGAGTCCACACTGATCTCCATCTTGCGTACACCTGGTCTGAGCTGCAGTGAGACTTGATCACGCGCTACGGCAAACGTCCACACTGATAAATGGCGATCTTTGCATGGAAATGAGCGTAGACCCACTGTTCTCGTGTCGGCACGTTTGATAAATGAGGTCCTGTGGGTGTGTCTGTCCTGATGTTTTCTGTCCTGTGTTTATAAAGTAACTTTAGATTTGTCTATATTGTAGTGCCTTGGAACCCTTTCTTGGACTATCACTTACAATTCATCGACCCTTAAAGGTACAATATGTAGTATTTATGGGTTTATATAACCCAAAATCCACTTTTTTATACATATTATGTGCTCCTGCATTGTCTAGTCGCTGTATAATAGTTTTTGTTTCATTTTCGTAGTGTTTCAAAAAGTCATGTTAAATAACATGACCGCGGTTGCATAGCCACTGTTAGCAGCGAGACGCCATGTTTCTACCGGAGCCTGTAAGGACAAACGCGAGAGAACAAAACAAGCGTCTCTTTACTTGTAGCGGAAGTCCCGCCTCCTCTCTCTCCGCTTCGTCTGCTACGGCCGCGGTAGCTCACCCTCTCCCTCGCCTCACGAACCTCATCTGCTGACACGGAGAAAGACGACAAGGACGACATTTGACCGGCTGCGGTTACCGTATCGCTCAGGGAAGGGAGGGGGTGAGCAGAGCAGCAGGTCTTTGTTGTAAATTTCAGCCTCTCCTCTAGATGGCACTATAAACTACTTATTTCCCCTTTAAGATTGAAAGCAAATTTTTTTTTTTTTAATTTTGATTAATTTATAAGATCCAGCTTCTGACACTTATGTTATATCCTAGTATCCAGAACAACAAGAGTTTCAACCCTTAGAACACAGAGCATTTTGGCTGCTTTTTTCCATTACCATGTTTAAACATACAGTATATACATAGGCTAATATCGAGTGTCTTATATCCTTTTTTTTACAGCACAACCTATAAGCAATCTGATGGAAACAATTTTTTAATTTTCACCATCTCTATAGACACTTCGTTTTTATGAAGAAATTATGTCTAATTTTGTGACTTCGGCACAATTATTGCTACTTTATATCACTACTAAAAATCAGATTCAACAACACATAAGAAGATTAAAAAACACACATTCCTTAAAGCCTGAATTTGTGACCTACAAACACACACACCCAGGATGTCCATATAAGGAGTTGTGTATTATTCCCACTGCAAATTACCAAGGGTGCACCTGCGGCACTGATCTGTGCTGCGTGAGAAGTAAGGGTTAAGAATGAAAGAACACAAAATATTTTGTCTAGAATGATATTATTAAAATAAAACGAAAAAAAAAAACTTGGTCGTGTTTAGTCCTTTCAGTTATGTTAGGTTGTATAACATTCCTTCCCTAACCTCTACTCCTCATCACCTTCTTTATATCTCTTCCTTTTCTTTGAGCTCTGCTCGGTCTCTCCACCACCCCCCGCCTGTCCTTCATCCTCACGGCCCGATTCACTCCCCCTCATGTGAATACCTTCATCACACCGTATCTGTCGTACTCTCTGGACCTTTTCGGTTTTGCCTTTTTTTTTTTTTATCTGAGAGAAGCGGGTGACAGGGAGCACAGAAGGAAGGCACAGAAAGATAGAGGTAGAAGGCTGTAGGCCATGCTTTGTAAGATAGACCCTATAGGTCTGATCCACCTCAGAAGGAATATTGTGGGGGGAGAGAGAGAGCATCAAATGCTCCGGTGGACCTGTCTCTATGGGTAACGGCTAATTAACTGCGTTGTCACTTAATCAGATTTGCAGAGAAACTGAAAATGGCAAAAAAAAGGGAGGAGATGGTAGTAAGGATACATGAGAAAGAGAAGTATGAATACGGTGGTCATGGTAGTGGACAGAATTAATGATGACTGGAAGGTAGACGAAGGGAGGTAATGAAGTGATAAAGGGTTTGAATGGAAGCCTATTTCTGAGGCTGAAAGATGTACCTAATGTAAAATAAGTTGTGACATTGTTAGTAAAATTGGTGTTGTCTCAGAGTGCGGAAGTGAGTAAAGCTAGGAGTATTAAAGCGGAACTAGACCGGAAGTTCCTATTATCGCGTTTTTTTGGTGTGTATCTGCTTCATTACCTTGTTTATGAAGCCCTGACGGTTCGAAACAAACAGTTCAGCCATTGCTGAGAACGTTGTGCTTTATTGTAATCTCGGGGCTCAACGAGATCACTGAAAATCCCGTAATAGTTACGTAAGCAGCGGTTCTCCTGAACAACCGATCGTCCTGCTCCGGGCACTAGTCTGGGCACATCCGGTTACGTACATTGAACCGCAGAAGAAGAATAACGTCCGTTGTGGAGGTGTTTCACGAGCAACAGTGTCTTCTGACTCTGGGTCTGACTCCGGTTTAAAGTCATAAAAGAGACTGCGGCGGGGAGTCGTGACGAAGCTATTTTTAAACACTGTTAAAACAATGTTTTGATAATGAGGAGCAGTGCATCCGCCGTTCCAGAGGGGGGTGCTGCGCTTCTGAGAACGGATGTGCTGGATAGTACTGGCCAATCACAAGACTCTGTCTTCTGGGGTTGAAAGTTCACTCTGAAATCTCGCAGTAGAAATACTCTGTCAGAAAAGAGGATTTCTATCGGCTAGTTTACAGCAACTAGGAGGTTTTTGACCATAAAAACAAGTTAATATATGTAAGTAGACCTCCATAACTAACATTTATGTGCAACAGGACCACTCTATGTGACCTTTAAGGGTGTCTCTTGTAACATGGAGTAAAAGAACAAAGATTTCGAAGACAAATCTCTCACTCTCAAAATTTCATTTTGGACCAGTTTTTCTCACACATTACCATTTTTCTTTTGATTAAAAGGAGTTTAAATTAAACTCCCCCCGAGTAAAATGGATGATAGTTCTTCAAAGACTGTTATGGCTCATTAGTTTCTGGATCCCAGTCACAGACAACAGTGTGTTTTAAAGAAAAAAAAAAAGTGGCTTTATTGTAAGATTAAAAGTAATGGACACAAAGGCTGACAAGCTGAGGACAAGCAGGCAGATAAGTGAGGACGTCAGGAGACACAATGGAGGAGAAGGAATCACAGTCACCAAAGGCTGCGTGAGGAAGAATTTCGAGAGCGAATGAAGAGCTGGAGCTCTTTGTCTGGTTTGATTTCTCACAAATGTTCGTTCGGGAACTGAGCAAATACAGAGTGTCGACTCCCACAAACTGTCTTTGACGAGCTGAGTCACAAGCGGAGAACAAACAAACAAACGGCTAAGTGTAATTAGTGAGAGCTGATATGACGCACCGGCGGCAGTGTTTATCATCTTAACCTGCTGTAGCGACACTCAGGAGCACTTGAATGTGATAAACTGCAGCGGAATGTTTTTTAAACTCATCTGCTAATAATTGGAAATGTTGAAACTCACCAGATAAAATCA
Organism: Microchirus variegatus; assembly: GCF_963457635.1. Taxonomy (NCBI): domain Eukaryota; kingdom Metazoa; phylum Chordata; class Actinopteri; order Pleuronectiformes; family Soleidae; genus Microchirus; species Microchirus variegatus. The sequence continues at coordinate 5,963,065 of NC_139805.1, forward strand.
TTTTGACGATGTTTTCTTGAGTGAACAGAGCAAACCTGTGCAGTTTTCTGGCTGACAAATAAAAAAACGTTGAAGTAGCTGAGAGTATCTGAGCCGTTCTTTTTGTTGTTGTTGAAAAACGTAAAAAAGATAAAGAACATGATTGAGACTGGCACGGTGTGACAAAGGTCTAAGATTGTATTTAACCTCCACATGCTGTAGTTACTCAGTCCCGCCTTCTGTGTCTGCGGTGTTTTAAAAATGGTAAGTTTGAGAAGAATCGATCTCATCTCGGCTGAAAAAGACAGAACAAAGTACTGACTTCAGTCTGTGACTGAGAAAGTATTTTGGATTTACTGTAGTCTTGGATCATGCTGAAATCTCTCCCATCTCTTTTTCCTCACAGTCCCAGTCATCAGACCTGAACAGCTCTGTGGTTCAGACAGAGACGGCCAACGTGGTCCTGGAAGGACTAAGACCTGGGACAGGTTATGTTGTTCAGGTGAGAGCGCGCACTGTGGCCGGCTATGGAGTCTACAGTCGGGAGATGCTCTTCCAAACACTCACCGACGGTAAGTGTGAGTATATGAGTGTTTTTCTGCTTGTGTGCGTCTATGTGTGTTTAGTGAGATTTTGACTGGTTGTCACAATTTCACACAGCGTTCTGAGGGTTAACAAAGGTTTTAGGAAGTCCTGTATAAGTAAGTACCTTAAAGGGATACTGGAGTAAAAGTACAAGTATTTTACGAGAAAAGGGCTTTGGTAGAAGTTGAAGTCACTTTTTTTTTTACTTAAAGGCGCCATATGTAAAAATGTGGCCAAAAACGGTTACTACACTCAAATTCAAAATACTGAGGCGAGTAGCCAATTCTTCATCCGTTTTGAAATTCCTCTCAACTTTCAACTCTCTCCACCGTTCAAAAGCATGTCATATGAATATTCTTACTGAGTCCCTGTGACATATTAGGAGGATTTTACGGTCAGTTGCTTTAGATTTATTACATAATGCACCTTTACTTAAGTAAAAGTCTTAAGTATATGACATTTACTGTACTTAAGTATCGAAATTATTTAAAAAGTGAGGAGTTAAGAATGAGCCAAGGTAGCTCAGTGGTAAGGCGAGTTGTCTTTCCACTGGAAGGCTGTGGGTTCAATTCCTGGCTCTGCTAGTCTATATGTGTCCTTCAGCAAGACACGCCCATGAAGACTAGAGAAGTTCTATATAAATCAAGGGTGTGATTGGGAAAGGACAAAAAAAAGGAAAATATATACGATGCACCTACCATGAAGCAACAGCATTGTATTGTTTCAAAAAGTAAAATAAAGTGCAGTAGCCTACATGGAAGAGAGTTAAACCATGTTAAAAAAAAAATGTAAGAGATGCCTCAGTGACACAATTTCCATCTTAAAGTGAAAGTTGTTGTCAAAGAAACACAGAGATGTCTTTTCAGCGTTTAATGAAATATACTGTTTAGTTTTAGAATCAATCTGTCAATTATTTTCTCCATTAATCTAATATTTTTTTGTCCATAAAATATAGTTAAAATGTTGATCAGTGTTTATCAAACCTGGAACTTATAGTTTTAATGATTTTTTTGTCAAATGGAGCAAAGAAACCAGACAATATTCACATTTAAGAAGCTAAAAAAAGCACATTTAGGGTTCAATAACCTGTACACGAAGCGTTCTATAAACACAAGCGTAGTCTCTTCCCAATCAGAATTGTGTACTCGATGAGCTACAGTAACATTTTCATCAACAGACCTGAATTCCGGGCTGGAAGAATTACATGAGTCTCTATGTGCAGCAGCAGCGTGACGGCTGTGAGGCGAGTGCCCAGGGACCGTCTGCAAATTGCAACACAAGAGCAAGACGCTGCAAACAAAAATCAATAACTCCGCTGCTATACATTACATAAACTCCAGAATAACCACATACACCGAGGGTGTCCCCATGGTCATACTACAACAGCTGTTTTGTGAAAATGTGCCTTTTCAGAATTTTGGTCATTTTTGTATTTATATTAATCTGTAATATTTTCCTTTATTAATCAATAGCTCCACTGTTATACAGTACAGAGACTCCAAAATCACCACACACACCAAGGGTCACCTCATGGTCATACTACAACAGCTATTTTGTCAAAATGTGCTCTTTTGCAATTTAGGTGATTTTTTTATGTGAAATAATTTTCAATAACTTTGCTACTGTACATTGCAGAGTCACCAAACTCACCTCGGTCAAAGATGACCATGGTCATACTACAACTCTTATTTTGGACAAAAATGCTTTCAAACTATTTTTGTGAATTTTTATTTTATTACATTTCCCTGGAACAAGTTACACACAACAGTGTCCTGTTGGGACAGCGCAGGGACCGACTTGCAATTTGCAGACGGTCCCTGCAAATTGCAATCGCCCGGCTGCGCATAGAGAGATCAATGTTGTCCGTTGAGCTCGGAGGACGGCTTTTTTTGTAACAAATCGGGGTTTCCATCATTGTAGCTCATAGTCTATGCTATTATGGTGGGACAGAAGCATCATTTGTGTTTGAAAAACGTTTCACTTCAGATTTATTGATTCCGGAAGTTCGAATCTGTAAATATCTTTCCAACTTTACTGAACTTTAATTGTTAAGAAAAAAAAACTCTGAAATCAATTAATTCATCGTTGCAGCCCTACTGGTTACCTAAATGTTCCACAAATATCCACAATCCACAAAAAATACAAAAAAATCATAAAAAAAGATTTATAATGGGCACTATACGGCGTTAATGCATGACACGTTTCCATGGCAACTCACCGGAAAAAGATGCACGTGACGTCATGTTTACGCAACTCCCAATTGTTAAAATGAGTCTCTAAAGTAACGCTAAACTTTAAAAACAGAGGCACACATACGCAGTACACAGGTACGCTGGTTATTTGCCTGCACGTCAGCTAAAATAATTCAGCAAATGAAACGAAGACTTGTGGCAGAGGCACTAAAACCGCTGTGCAGTTTACCCGACCGATATTTAGAATATATTTAATTTGAGGGTTAGGACTCGGCATTGAGATGTGAAGGATAAGGGGCCACGGGAATGCATGATGTCTCTGAATATCCTCTCTAATAATGTTGTATAAGCATGCAAATGTGTGTATGTGTAGGAGTGGATTTTTCTTTTTTTAACGATGTAAACCGAGGGAGGAAAAGTAAGAGTGCATGTCTAAGAGGGAGAATGTGAAAGGCTGAGCAAGAATGTGAGTCTGGCTGTGGCCTGTAATGCTATTTTATATGTGTGTTACAGACACAAACTGCCAGGTGTATATTTTGCCTTCCAGATATTCTCAGCTGTGTGTGCAAGAGCCTTGAGAATATGAAAACAATAAGTCATTTTCTTTTATGTGTGTGTGTGCAGATGAGTATAAGTCAGAGCTGGGACAGCAGCTCTCACTGATTGCGGGCTCTTTAGTTGGTGGAGTCTGTATCGTCTCATTGGTGGCAATTGCCATTATCTGCTCCAGGTAACTAACACCCCCACACACACACACTTTATTTACATGCTGCATACAAATATATTGCATAGAAATATCCTAAGTGCAATATCATTTATGGTAGCGACGGGATCCTGTATCCATCTTCAACTGCATACTATAAGAAGGCACTAAACAATTTTGATTCGTAATTATTTGTCTTTATAGTCATAGTGGGAATATATCGGTGTTCATTAAAATGTAAAAATGAAAAAAAACAGACAAGAAACAAAACAAAGAAACGCAGAGGATGAAAACCAGTGTTGTTTTTGACAACCATCTTAGATTTAGTCTTAGTCTTAGTCTTTTGGACGAAAATGCTTATTAGTTTTAGTCACATTTTAGTCACTTCTACATGTGATAGTTTTAGTCGAGTTTTAGTCGACGAAAACTCAAAAGGGTTTTAGTCTAGTTTTAGTCGACGGAAACTCAAAAAGGATTTAGTCTAGTTTTAGTCGAAAAAAGAAGTATAGTCTTTTAACAAATCTATTTAGGTCAATAAGTATTGGAGATTGTTGTTGGGCAGTGTCGCACATAAGTTGTGAAAATAGCAGCAGATCTATAAGTTCAACACACTGTGAGCTTGCAGATTGGCTATTATTACACACAAAGAGATCACCACACTGTCACTGAATGTAAACATGGCTAAACACGCTGCTAAAGAAACACACACATAATGAATTGACGTTAGCGTAACAAAAGCTAACTTTAGCCACTACTACTAACAACTGTGTCCAGTTATTGTCATGTACCTAAATAATCCATCTGTCTGTTGTTTGCTAACACGTTAGCATAAAGATCGCTAGCTTAAAATGCTAACGACTCCACTTACATAAGTGTCGGGTTAGAAGAAGTCCCTCTGTGGGATTCCTTATCCATCCTCATTCAACGGTGAATGCACACACACACACACACACACACACACACACACACACACACACACACACACACACACTGCAGAAGCAGTAGCGGGGGACGTGCATATTAAGTAGCCATGTGCTTTCTCCGTGACCGTCAGGTGATTGGCCGAAAAAACGAAATGTCATGCGTTTTAAACGTCTGACAGACCACCCACTGACATGTTCGTCCATTGTCGTCTCGTCAACGAAAACTCACACACGTCTCGTCATGTTTTCGTCATCAAAGAGTCATGTTTATCTCGTCACCGTCTCGTTATCGTCATGAAAAAAAGTGGCGTCAACGAAAAGATTTCGTCATCGTCATCGTTGACGAAAACAACACTGATGAAAAACCAACTTTAGGGAACATTCTACACTAAAACTCGACTTAATAGCGTTTTTCCCAGGGCTTTCAGCCACATCTTCACTTTAGTTAAGGGACAGTTTTCGTCAGGCGACTCTATGGAAAACATCAGAGATGTGATAAAAGGTTTAACCTTTAGTTGTGAGATCAAGTCGTGTCAAATCATATCAAGTCAGTTTTTTTATGGATGGGTGTGATGTTGTGGGGGTGTTCTGTTCTCTTTTACTTGCCACCCTCTCCATAAAATCTCTTCATCTTCGTTGTTGTTTGTAGGAGAGGGCAGGTGAAGGAGAGTGTGTACGGTGACAAGCTGCCACAGTACAACACTGGAGGAGGTATGACCAGGGCCGACACGTCGTCTCTGCTCCACATGTCAAGTTCAACCTCCATCGTTTGTATTTTACCTCTCACTCTTTTTTTTTTTCTCTCTTCAGACGGAACTCTGAGGCCCGACATGTTCAGTGGTCCAGCCCCCACTGTGACCTTTCCCTCCCTGTCTGAGGGCCACAACTCACCGGGGGTCAAGATCTACATTGACCCGTTCACCTATGAAGACCCCAATGAGGCCGTGCGAGAGTTTGCCAAGGAAATTGACCCTTCCTGTGTCAAAATCGAGGAAGTCATCGGCTCAGGTAAAAGATTTCAGAGACTTTGTGTCCTTTAAAGCGGAACTAGACCGGAAGTTCCTATTATCGCTGTTTTTTTTGGTGTGTATCTGCGTCATTACCTTGTTTATGAAGCCTTACGGTTCGAAACAAACAGTTCAGCCATTGCTGAGAACGTTGTGTTTTATTGTGATCTCGGGGCTCAACGAGATCACTGAAAATCCCGTAATAGTTACGTAAGCAGCGGTTCTCCTGAACAACCGATCGTCCTGCTCCGGGCACTAGTCCGGGCACATCCGGTTACGTACATTGAACCGCAGAAGAAGAATAACGTCCGTTGTGGAGGTGTTTCACGAGCAACAGTGTCTTCTGACTCTGGGTCTGACTCCGGGTCAAAGTCATAAAAGGGACTGCGGCGGGGAGTCGTGACGAAGCTATTTTTAAACACTGTTAAAACAATGTTTTGATAATGAGGAGCAGTGCATCCGCCGTTCCAGAGGGGGCGCTGCGCTTCTGAGAACGGATGTGCTGGATAGTACTGGCCAATCACAAGACTCTGTCTTCTGGGGGTGAAAGTTCACTCTGAAACATCGCGGCTGAAAAACACTGTCAGAAAAGAGGATTTCTATCGGCTAGTTTACAGAAACTAGGAGGTTTTTGACCATAAAAACAAGTTAATATATGTAAGTAGACCTCCATAACTAACATATAAGTGCAACAGGACCACTCTATGTGACCTTTAACCTCTTCAAATGAAAGTCCATGAATGAATTTGAACACATCCCAAATAACTTTGGTTTCTGTCATGAGACCGACTATCCCGTGAAACTAGATACTCTTGCGTAACTATATCAACATCTTTGAGTGCCACACTTTTGTGTCAATGAGAAAGATCTGGAAACATGCAATCCCAATTTATTATTTTTGCTTTATTTTTCTTTCCCCTTTGAAGTCAGCGGAGATGTTTTATTCATGCGGAAAACTTTCACAGGAATAAATTAAAACTGTATTCATGCATTCTCTTTGGCTATCTGAGCTCTCACTGTTAAAATGCTGTGTGATGTTTGGCAAACGTTTGAGCTTCTTCTGGAAAAATCTTGGTGGGGTTAGTGGTTTTTGCATTTCATCATCTGGATGGAAAAAAAGAAGAAAGGTTGAAAATGTACAACTCCTAAAATCAGGTGTTATTATTATTTTATTGCTCATTTCTGAATAATGAACTGCACTGATCACAAGATACAATAGAACACAAAACATACGTTTGAACTCATCACACAAGAGCTCCTTTTTCCACCAACATTTCCGGGAACTTATTTGCCTGGGTGAAAGTATTCCAGGTAATCTGTGTAGTTTGCGTTTCCACTGCACTCCTCACCGAAAGAACCTGGACCTCATTGTACGTCCTTTTAGTGCAATGATTTTGTTCCTCTTTACCCTGGATTTCCACTAGACGCGGAACGGCCGCGGAACGGCAGCGGCGTGGTCGCCGTTGCAAATCGCTTCCATTCTAATCAATGAGAGCATTCCCACCAGACGCGCTGCGGAGCGTCTCAGCAGTGGCCCAGAAGCGGCTCGCCGCGCCGCAGCGCTATCGATAGGAATCAGTTCTATTTTTTCCGTTGCCGCTACTGAACCTCTTAAATTTCAACGAAGCAGATCGCACCAGACAGGAAAAGCGACACAGAATCAAAGTAAAACATTTCTGCCCCCCTTTCAAAATAAAACACAATACGCAGGTGATATCGCTTGTCACAACTTCACATCAACATTACGTCGTCACCGCTGCTGCCAGGTAAACAGTCGATTAATCAGAGCGTCTCTGAGAGTCATGATGTACGACGAGAGACTGATTGTTGAAGTGGAGAAACATAAAATCATTTATGACACTAGATCAACAGTTCTTCCACGTAGGAGAATGAAAAGAAGCTGTGTTGTTGTTGTTTACTTTATACACACAGTCTATCGCTGGATCTCGCAAACTCGCGTCCGTTCGAGATTATTGTGCGATTTTCCGTGAATACAACTGGCTCCCAAGGCTCCGCGCCGCTGCCGTAACGCGCCCGGTGGGGATTGATGCCGGGCAGAGGACGAAGCAGAACCGCACCGCCGCCGTTCCGCGATCAGTGGAAATCCAGGGTTATTCTTCGTCTTGTTTAAAGGTGGGTTTTTGTTATTTGTTCCACCAATCGGCTATCTTCAGCACACCGCCCCGCTCCTCTAGAGTTCCTGGTAATCTGAATCTAGTCCCGTGTCGCGAGTAGTTACTTCTTTTGGCAAAATAAAGTTTGTGTCATTTTGGCGGAAACACGTTAAGGTTTTTCAAAATCCCGGCTAAATGAGAAAAGTTCCTGCAGTGGAAATGGGGCTAAAGGTCACCAGGAGCTTAGTAAATTCAGGAGCTATGACGGCACAAGACAACATCTAGAATACATCCATCAGTAATTAACTCAGTTACCAACTGTAATGCAAAATATGTGCATTATGAAGGCAAAAGTGCTCCTAAATGACCTCAAACTGCTTATATAAACATTGCTGTTTTCCTCACACCTGTTTGTTTTGTTTGTATTATGCAAAAAAAAAGCTAGCTTCTAGCTTCTTAATCATCATCATAATACATTTTGCCTCAAATATATGAATAAATAATATACAGTAAGACTTGGCCAACATTTTTCTTTCATAGTTTTCATTTAAACATTGAAGGTCTTACATGGGTTATGGTTAGCAATGTTTAGAGAATAAGGAAACATGTTTGACTGACATACTGGCCGACTGAAAACAGAGGGGAAGTTGAAGACAGACAGCCAATGTGGATCATTTCTCCTGGACAAGGAAGCAAATCAGGAAGCTTTAGCCAAGTAAGGCTATCACTCTTTCTGCCTCCCTCTCTTCCACTTTGTCCGTGGGTTTATTAAAGTAGAATAACTTTTCTATGGTTTGTTGTACATGAAAACAGTCTAAAGCCGGGGTACAAGTGCAGCATCTTACTTCTGTATTACAGCAAATCTGGCAACCTGCATGAAACCACCCTCTTGTGACTGTTTTGAACACTAAAGGTCGAGGCTGTTCACATTTTTAATCTAATATAATAAACAACACAAGTTGCAGGCTTATCTAAATTCCAACAGATTTGACTTTGTAACATTTAATCACTCGTGCAATGTGCTGCAGGTAATTATACAAAATAAACTTGATAATGAACTTAATAAAATAGAACAAACACCATATAATAATAATAATAATGATTGACAGCTTTAAGTTATTTGATCAAAGCAGATTTGTTTTCTGGCAGCGCTTTATCTCAAACATAGAGCAAGGATGCACATGGATATGCATTTTTGTGCATCGTCAACACAGAACATGCATTTGGCGAAACAAGTAATTTTAATAGGTTTTGTTAGCTAAGTTCTCTTAACTTGGCAACATCTCCCCTCAGGTTCAACTGATACCGTTTAATTACCACATTCAGTCCCACTCTTAAATATTAATACACATTGAACCCACATGAACCCACATTAGATAAAGAGATGTTTTCTTGATATCGAATGACATGTTTTCTTTGAACCAAAATTAATGAAACCCAAATGACCGCAGAGCTCTGGGTGAAGAAGGTCATGAACCTGAGTGAGACCCTCACCACTGCAGGTATTTGCTTAGGGCTTTGGGCTGTTGAGCCACTCTGAGAGGCTTTCCCTAATCCCTCAATTTTTCCCTTTATATTTTTCCCCAGAGTTAAGGTTTCCCACCTCAGCTAAAGGTGGCAGAGGAGGGATAAAAACAAAGCCTAGGGAAGGGAAAATATGAAGCAGAGTGATATGAGATGTGGCCGGACTGTGAACTCCTATAAGCTCAAATCTCTCCTGCAATAGAAATGGAACATACTGTCTCTCCCTTTATCCCCCGTCTGGGGCTTTTCTTACCGACCACTTCCTGACTTTGCCGTTTTTGTCTTTCTTTGATTGTCTCTACTGTCTCCATCACTCTCTGAAGTTCCAGAGTTTGTTTGCTTGTAGTGAAAATGCTTAAATAAAGTACCAGGGATGGCAGAACAACAGCGTGAGGAGGGAAGATGAAAAGAGGAGAGCACCCCAAAGGAGATGATAAAAATATCTCACCTTAATCTGGCTTCCTTTTCCTCTGTGAAAATACCCTTCTCCTTTCCTGTTCCCTTATTACTCTGATCCGCACTGTGAGAAGCGCCTCATAAAAATCGAAGATAAATCCTGGAACAACAGGTGCAAATGTAATAAGTATACCTTGAGTATAGAATTATGAATATCCTCCTTAATTGCCCAACCTTATCCTTGACCACCACTGTTATGGGAAGAAAGGGAGTTATATCTCTATTTTCATTTCATTGTTTTTCATCTCTACACTCCCATTTCTTCTTCCTTGCTCTCCTTATTTTTGCTCTCTATCATTCTCCCCTTCCTCTAGTTTACATCACTGACAGTAGATATATTTTAACAAGCACTGAGATGAGGAGCGGAGATCACAGTAAGACAAGATGACGCAGGCCTGTCATCCAATTCCCATCACTCATCCATTATTCAAGCTGCGATTTTTATCTCTGGGATGAGGAGGTTTTATTTTGAAGTGATATTCAATTTCCGTGTCTCCAAACGCAGCATATGGCTGCGTTTATATGAACAAAAGACACACGTGTTGCCACAGACGGGACATTTACTGGGCAACTGAGGCGTTCATTAAAGGGGAAATAAGTAGTTTATAGTGCCATCTAGAGGAGAGGCTGAAATTTACAACAAAGACCTGCTGCTCTGCTCACCCCCTCCCTTCCCTGAGCGCTACGGTATCCGCAGCTGGTCAAATGTCGTCCTCGTCGTCTTTCTCCGTGTCAGCAGATGAGGTTCTTGAGGCGAGGGAGAGGGCGAGCTACCGCGGCCGTAGCAGACGAAGCGGAGAGAGAGGAGGCGGGACTTCCGCTACAAGTAAAGAGACGCTTGTTTTGTTCTCTCGCGTTTGTCCTTACAGGCTCCGGTAGAAACATGGCGTCTCGCTGCTAACAGTGGCTATGCAACCGCGGTCCGCGGTCATGTTATTTAACATGACTTTTTGAAACACTACGAAAATGAAACAAAAACTATTATACAGCGACTAGACAATGCAGGAGCACATAATATGTATAAAAAAGTGGATTTTGGGTTATATAAACCCATAAATACTACATATTGTACCTTTAAGGTTAAAATGATTCATATCGTAAACCGACCATGACCATGCATAAAGGAAGGCATCGATATTTTGCATCCACAAAACACATGTTAACATAATTACTTAAAGTAATAACAGTAAAATGATTGCTTGTACACATTAATTACTTTGTAGGTGCAGAAAAGCAACAATCAAATGCGATGTTTTGTCCTCTTCAACTTCTGTTCACGTTTTACGTGATCGACCATCCGCAGCTCAACGACTTTCTTTCCAGGAGCAGCCACTGGAAAATGGGCACAATTAACCCTGATATTTAAATGAAGTCACATCTCCACCCTCGTTGCGACGGTCCTCTTTTTTCATCGTGCTTTCCGCTGTGGCTCGTGTGGGATAACTACTCACATCTGCGATTTTGTACAGACTGGTTCTGACCGTTCGTAACGGCTTACGATGCTTCAGTCTGGATGATTCTGACAAAATAAGCGTCCCGAAATAGTCAGGCACGGTTGTATGTGAGAATGCAAATGTCCACAAAAATACCTCCAAACATATATTTTCAGTTCCTTTCCCTGCCAACTGCCTGGTCAAATATTTAGGATAATGAGAGCGATGAGAGAGCATAGCCAGAAAATGTCTGGATGATTCAAAGTGGGAGAGCGTTCTGCCTCCTTCATGCTTGACCCAGGTGTCATCCTTCGCTTAGATGTTCTGAACAGTCTCTGGCTGTTGTGAATGAGTCTGCGTCCGTCATATGTAGACTAAATGTAGTTCCATTATCTTGTAGGCCAAGTAATTTTTAGTCTATTACTAATCAGGGTGGCAAAAAGACTAGTTATCTTTATTCCATTTCAAAACATGAGAGAACTAAAGATTAATACTGACAGAAGAAGATGAACTTATACATGGTATGCAAAAGTAAATTTTCCTATAAAAATCATTTGTCGTTTGAATAAGAAATTGTGTTCTTTTTCCACCTTGCATAATTCCCCTTGTTCTGCCCAAATAACTCTATTTTAGTTTCATCAGTCCACGGCACCTTATTCCAAAACTTTTATTCCAACTTTTTGAGTCAGGAGTTCGGTGTGGATGGAGACTTTTCCTGAAACAAAGCCGTGTTCATGAGAAACTGTCCTTGTTTTTGTTGTGTGATTTACGCGTGGATATCGCCTAAACCGAAACAGCCTGTAAATTAAAATGTATTTTGTAGATACTAGTGCAGTGCCGTAGGAAATAATATGCATTCCGAAAGTGGGAGCTGAAGAAGATTTTTCAGTCATGGCCAAATGATTTTTCTTGAGTTGATTGAAACTCAGCAGCTGCTACAGCTTAATAAAAAAGGTGGAAGGTAAGTCGCGGGGTAAGGTAAGGTAAGTCCACTATCGCGTCTCCGCTCCGCGTGAGGCTCAGGCTCCGCCGCGGTGTGAGCTGGCTGCCTCGGCAGGGCTGCGGGGAGAGCGGCTGGCTGCGGTCGCGGTGTGTGGGTCTAACCGGCCGCCTTTACTCCCAACTCGTGTCAGTATAACTCCATATTCTGCTTTGAACCGTGTGGAAATCTCTCACCCACCATGAGATGACAGCCTCTTCACTCCCACCTCCCTACTCCAGACAGCACAGCTGCTGCTGATGAGCCGGTGCCTGTCTGGAGTAGCGTGATCAATCAGCGAAAAGTAAAATTACTCCAAAAAAAAATAGAAAATCAAGGATGCACACCATCGGGCCATGCTCAACCCATATCCAAAGTTTTAGGGCAATCTGACAAACGGTCAGCAAGATATGCCGGTCACAGACACACACACACACACACACACAGACACAGTTTGCTTTAAAGATAGATGCTGGCTTCGCCGTTATCAGTGAAGTCAGAATTTCACTTTAACGTTTTCCTTAATCTCGGATGACATGTCACGGTCATTTTTCGTGTTAATATAATACATTTCTTGCATAAAGCACCTTTCAATACAAAATAATCCAATCTTCCTCGAACTCTCTTTTGTTTCTGGATAGAAATGCCAGGTGGTGGAGCTTGTTACGGGTTTACAGTGTCAAACCTCTGCTCAATACAACGAGCGTGCAAATAAAGTGCTTCAGTCAACGAGACAAATTAAACTGCGAGAAGAGATTGAACCTATGAGCTTTCTGTTTCACTACAGTCTTTTCATCCACAAGGGCAACTTGCCGCCTTTGTTGAGACATGACTGACAGTTTACTTTTGAAAATACAAATAAATAATAAAGGCACCATCCCTTTCATCTCACTCTCCACTTCTGCGCTGCTGCCTTCTCATACCCCAAGTGGAGTTGTTGACGGTATTTCATTTTTTTGTTGCTCTTTCATTCTACAAACAACACTATTAACACGCCCCAGAGTAAACAAAACAAACAACTTGTTCTGACTGGGTCTGCTCTGCAACAGAGCTTCTCAGAAGTCACCAGTGTGAGTGTGAAGGTGCAGAGAGCAGCCATCAACACCAAGAGTGTCTTTATTTGTTTAAAGTGCCTTGTCACTCACACGGCTTCTCATATCTTCCGCTACAAAGAACAGCTTTTTTGGGAGACTTTGTGTCTGGACTTTTAGTTTTGATATATTTCGTCTTGTGAACTATTATGTCTGGTCCTTTTCAGTTGCCTGAGACTCATGTTTAGGTGTTCGCTCCTTCTTCCTTATTATTATTTTCTATTCTCACCCTATTTTTGCATTTTTGGATTGTTGACGACCAAGCCTTATTTGTTTGCCCCGGTTTCAAACTGCCAATGCTGCTTTAGTGTCTCACCTCCTCTTAAGGCCATTGCACTTGATTTTAGTCGCCCATATTTTGGTCCTGCTCTGTTTTTGCTTTGCCTGCTTGCACCAGTTGCTACAGATTTGGTAGCTGAACCATTATCACATGGTGATGGATGGACGTACATTGCAGTTTTGCACAGAAAGCTGTATTTTATGGCTCTTTAAATGTTTTCTCTACCTTCTAGGCGAGTTTGGTGAGGTGTACAAAGGCCGCCTGAAGCCTATTGGGAAAAAAGAAATTCCCGTGGCTATCAAGACCCTGAAGGTGGGCTACTCGGAGCGACAGAGGAGGGACTTCCTGTCTGAGGCATCGATCATGGGCCAGTTCGACCAACCGAACATCATCAGGCTGGAGGGCGTGGTCACCAAGAGCAGGCCCACAATGATCATCACAGAGTTCATGGAGAATGGAGCTCTCGACTCATTTCTCAGGGTAAATAACATTTGCACGGACACATGCAGCTGGAAATAGTTTAGTCCTGCTTCTTATTGTAAAAGAAAGAAATATTTAATTGAATATATTGCAGATTCATTACAAGGATGTCCGCTTTTTAAGCTACAGCTACTTAAAATGATAATGATGATAAAAAAAAAAAGACCTCTAACCAAAGAAAAGTGTGTGATAAAGCAATGAATACTGCACATGTCTTATACTATTTTGCATAAAGCAAGGATACTTGTCCTTGTTGGTAATACAATTAAAAACCTGAACCTTTATTGTACATTTGGAACAGATAAATAATTGATTAATATGTGATTAACTATGGATAATCTTGCCATCACTCTTGATAAAATATTTAAATCTATTGACAGTCCTAATATTTATACATATAATGCAAAGATAAACATAAACACACAAGATGATTGGGACTTTCTGGAGTCGGGGACACGAAACCAAAAAGAAATTCCTGCTCTTCCTCCTTCTCTCCTTGGCTCCTTCCTCCTCATCCTGTCAGCCTGTCTGTCCATACCTTTGATCCTGGCCTCCTTTCGAGGTGCCTCTAAAAACAGAAACGAGAAAACTCTTTGATGTTCTGGTCCCGCAGCGTGACCCCTTTTGACTCAGAAATCATCCGATGACTCAGACGCCGCGCGCACACACACACACACACACATAAACACAGTGATCGATCTCACTGGTTTGGTGCTGTCTTAGCGTGACCGTCTTGCAGGCACAAGACCCAGAGGATCAATGCGGGTATGTGTTTGTGTGCACCTTGAAGGTTTTTCCTGCAGAGGATTAGGCTCGCGGAGCATCAAAGACACGGTTTGATGCACAAAGTGAATTAAAAAAGACACACACACACACACCTTCGACTGAAAGTGTGTCGGGGGAAGTCAGTGATGTTTATGAGACAGTCTGGCCTCAAGGTGAAAGACTGACTTTGTATAAAGGTAAATGTTTTGGCTCATAATAACAATAGGCCTTTAACTCTGTAAAGTATGAGCTTTAACATCCAGGTTGTTTGTAAAATCTGTGATGAAAGTATTAAGCTAATGCACTCACTCACTCACTCGTTGCCTACTGCATCATCCTCCACCTGAGGGTTGTAGAGAGGAAACCAGAGAACCCGAGAAAACCCACATGCACATGGGGAGAAAATGCAAACCCGGTTCATCCACGGTTCAAACCGGCAACCTTTGTGCTGTGAGTCAAAAGTGTGAGCCACTAATTTGCCATTTGCTCCTTCTCCTTCACAGTCCAAAAACATATGGGGATATTCCTATGCAATATGGGGAGTAGGTAAATTGGACACTCTAAATTGAATCGTATTTGTGAGAGTGAATGGTTGAATAGTTGTTTGTCTCTATATGTGGCCCTGTAATGGACTGGTGAACTGTGACCTATGTCAGCTGAGACTGGCACAGCACCCCACATTGACCCTCCTGTGGAGGATAATGTGGTAGAAAAAGGATGGATGGATGGATGGAAGGATTCCGCTAAAGCAGTATGACCTACAACACATTTCTCCACCTACCAAATGAACAATAGTTTGTTTTAAAGGCCCAGTGTGTAAGAATAAGTGACATCTAACAGAGAAGTCCTCCGTTCACCCCTCCCCTTCCTATTTGTGTCAAAAAAAACAATGATGGCCTTCAAATACCAGAAATCATGTTTGTTGTTGTTGTTGTTGTTGTAGTAAGCCTTCACTTTAAAACACAAAAGTGCTCTGGTTGGTTTGCCTGTTGGGAACATTGCAGAAAAATGGTATTAAAAAAAGCAAGGACCTTGCCTGAAGTACATACAGTATAAAAGTCTTCTTCTAAGGCTTATGAAAACCAAGCAATTATGCACTTAAACACACTTCAGTTTCTGCCAATAAATCCTCCTGAATGTAACACTCTGGACCATTATGTGTTACTTTGAAAAAACAAGTCAAATACCCAATGACATGTAGCCTTGAAATGATCATTTGTCATAAACTGTGTCTATTTTATATTGACAAATTAATTTCTACATCATAAAATAAATGTTTCTTCATTATTTTTTTTACTCTTAAACCTTTTAAAGCCTTGTTTAAACATCATTGTTCGACCTGCTTCTTTTAAGAAAACAAACTCACTTCTAAAATACGATTGTCTGTTTGATGGAGACGTGTCCTTTTACCTACTAGGTTGTTTTAGTCTAATAACGGCAACTAAATCCTTTATCCTTGTGTTTCTTGGTTTTTGCAGCAGAACGATGGTCAGTTCCCAGTGATTCAGCTGGTCGGTATGCTGAGAGGCATTGCGTCTGGAATGAGGTACAGTACTGTATATACACAACTCAAACACACGTGCACACACAGACACCCTCTCTGACCACATATAGACTAGATCCTATCTTTTGTTTTATTTCTGTGCGCAGCTATAATAACACACAAGTTCATGAGAGGTTCGAGAACATTAAATCCAATTTTCAGTTTTTGACTGTGGCTGGCAGATGGTGTTTACATGCACACACAGATTTGTTGCCGCTATTCTTTAAATGATTTGCATTGGCTTCCATTCATTTGGACAGCCTATAGAAAGTGTTATCCTAACTATATCCATTACCAGTGAATGACTAATCTTTACTTAACCCCAATTTTTAATCTATAATTTAAAGGTGCATTATGTAAATAAATCTAAAGCAATTGGCCATAAAACCCTCCTAATATGTCACAGAGACTCAGGAATAATGTTCATATAACAATTTATAAATTTGCATTAAAAAAATATTTTGCAGACTGCAAATCATGTTTATGTTTTGAAATCATGTTTTGGCATGTGGCGCCACCTACCGCCGTCTACCAATCATTGCAGTCAGTAGAGTCTCAGCTGAAGAGCAACCACGGGTTGGCAGTTGCGTCAGAAAACGAAACCTAAAAGAACTCGGTATTTTGAATTTGAATGTAGTAACTGTTTTTGGCCACATTCTTACATATGGCACCTTTAAACCAGTTCCTCAGAAAGTCTACCTCCTTAGGACCAGGTTTTGGTCTCCATGAGGACTACTGGTCCTGACAATGCCAGTGTCACCTAAAGAAGTACCAAATACAAGAACACACACACACACACACACACACACACACACACACACACACACACACACACACACACACACACACACACACACACACACACACGTAATCCCATTATAGCGCATGTAGCTGGCAGCAGATAACACACACAGACACAATAAATGCTGTCCATGATAACAGGTACCTGGCGGAGATGAGTTATGTTCACCGGGACCTGGCGGCGCGGAACATCTTGGTCAACAGCAACCTGGTGTGCAAAGTGTCCGACTTTGGCTTGTCTCGCTATCTGGAAGAAGACGCCTCTGACCCCACGTATACCAGCTCACTGGTAAGAACACTGAGAAACACACACGTGGCACGTGGCAAACGCAAATACATGCTGCAGTTTTACTGTGGCCAAAGTGATGGCAAACTGCCTGCATGTCACCGTGGACATTTTCATTGCAGTGGACGGCGGAGCCGCTCATTTCGCTCAGTTTCATAAACATTAAAAGCCTCTAAGCCAGGCCGGCAGCTCTGTGCAACTGTAATGTCGCCTGCTTATTAGAATGGCCACTGAAAAATTGATAAGCTTGCAGATGTTTGATTCATAAAAACAGCATTTCCCCTCCCACGGAGACACATATGACGAAGATACACTTGGCACCAGTAAAATGTCACCGTCACCGCTTCATGTCCAAAGACATGCAGGTTTAAGTTCACTGCAGACTATAAATGCTTTACTCTACTTAATTGCTATAATTTCACTGGCTATTTTATTAGGTACACAGGACCTAATAAATGTAACTCGCGTGGTCTCTGCTGCCGTCTCCCATCTGCTTCAAAGTGTTCAGAGTCTTCATGTCTTATAAAGAAGTGGTTATTTGAAGAACTGTCTTTTATCATTTTTAACCACTCTGGACATTCTGCCCCAAACCTGTGGAAGTAACAAATCATTTGGCTCAGAGAACTGCTCACTTGATATTTTCTCTATTTTTTTTTGGACCATTTCTCTGTAAACACACAGAAATGGTTCTGCTTTACAATGCTCGGTTTGAACATCAGCAGGTTGTGTTGTTCACGCTCCGATGCCTACATGTGTTGAGCGGCTGCCGTGTGATTGGCCGATTATACGTTTGCATGAACAAGCAGTTGAACAGGTGTATCAAAAAAAAAACAGGTGGTGAGTGAAGGTGAAAAGGAGAGCGTAAAGTGTTGTTGACTGTATGTCAGCCCTGGTGAGCTGTCCAGGATATACAGTAGTGCTCATAAATTTGCATACCCTGTTTACTCTTTTTAAATCATAATCACAACACAAGCTACTTGTTTTTCCTTGATGCTACAGGGAGCCTCTGACCCCTGAGTTCACACAAGGAAACAGCTTTGTATAATAATCAGTTACACAAAGATTGTGACGGCCTTTATAGTAACAGTCTGCCCCCTCTTCGGTATTCAGGATATATTATGGCACACGCCATATATTGGCTGTCTGTGGGCTCTGTTTAACACTGTGTGATGAAGATGTAAAAAACAAAGTGTGGAGCTATAAACATAGGATTTCTGTCCCCCTCCCTTTTAAACTCTTCCTGTCAGGGTGGTAAAATCCCAGTGCGGTGGACAGCTCCAGAGGCCATCGCCTACAGGAAGTTCACTTCAGCTTCAGATGTCTGGAGTTACGGTATCGTCACCTGGGAGGTGATGTCATACGGAGAAAGGCCTTACTGGGACATGAGCAACCAAGATGTAAGTCATCACCTGTGTGTGTGTGTGTGTGTGTGTGTGTGTGTGTGTGTGTGTGTGTGTGTGTGTGTGTGTGTGTGTGTGTGTGTGTGTGTGTGTGTGTGTGTGTGTGTGTGTGTGTGTGTGTGTGTGTGTGTGTGTGTGTGTGTGTGTGTGTGTGTGTGTGTGTAAAAGAGAGCGAGAGATGAGAGAGAAAAGCTGCCTGTCTCCTCTTGTCATTGATGTCTTTTGTTCATCATGGTTGTTAGGGAGTGTACAGTTTTTTTTTTTGTTTTCTCATTTTGCTTCAGTCCCACACAGTCTATTTGTGTGTGTTGTGGGGAAGGGTGGTTGGGTGTGTGGGTGGGGACGGGTGGGGGGGATGGTGTGGGTGTGATTTGTTTGTTTCCTCTCGCAGCAGGGTGTCTGCATGTCAAGGAAAGCACATGGAAAATGAGGCCATCAATTTAAAAGTGTCACAGAAAATGTTTGTGTTTCCTCTGAACATCCGACCGCACGAAACGACACGAGAGTTTTGTTTCCCCAGCAGATTCTTTTCTTCAGGGAATTTTATATTTTCCCCGACAACTTTATACCAATTACCTTCGCATTGCGATCAATTTGTTTCCATAACTCTTTATTTTATTCCGGCATCACCAGGAATAAATGTGGTGAAGAGGTGCCAGTGTTACTGTCCTCCACAATACTGTTTTTTTGATCAAAAATGGCTATTTTTTATTTCAAGGGTGAAGAAAAGAGTGAAAGAAATTGGTCAGGGATCATCATTATAAGGAAATATATTATGTGCCGTATATAACATAGATTCCTTGAAAGGACACGGAAACGGCAATATTTACAACAAATCAGTTCCAGACATTTGCCGTGTGGTGAGTTCGCTTGCAGCCCTCAATCACTAGATCTGCGTCTGCTCTGAGCGACGTGGAACTAAGATGATTGATTTGTGAACGACGAGTCCAATTGAGCTCTGGAATTAAATTCACATACGCACTAATGACATTCGGCTAATGGTTTACTCGCGATCATCAACCCGCGTTTCCCCCGCTTGTACGTGATGGATACGCACGGAGTGAGCGTGGCGACGAGCGATGTCAGCATTGACTTCAGTGAAAATGTAAGCACACAATGTCAGAGTAAATGTAAATATGTCGTTCTTCTAAAGAGGTGTGTGTGTGTGTGTGTGTTTGTTTGGTTTTTGATTGACGACGATGAAAACGCACCCCGGATTAATGTCCCACTCCTAAAGCAATAATAAATAATACATGTATTATTATTCTATTCCATTTTCCACTACAGATAGTGAAATCAATAACATTGACATCCATATTATGATCTTTAATCATCTGTACCTACGACCCACTGAGAACCAGCTTTCATTACTTACATTGACATCACTTTGTTTTCATAAGATGGTGACAGTATGTCTCTCAGTATGTTAGGCCGATGATGTCATTTTACATTTTAAATCTCATGTACAATGCAAAGAAAACGGAGATTCCAAAATCGCTCATTCCTAACATTTGGTATTTTTAGGTTTCTGTATTTCACAGAAGAAATGTGATACACAGATTAAAGTTAGATTTGGCACTTGAAAGCACCAAGCCTCTAAATCCCTGCTCCTGCTTCGCAACTCTAATGGCTCTGACACAAAGCGCCCTGGGAATTTTTTTTCAAAACCTACAGTCTTAGCGTTTAAACTTTAAAATAAAATGTTGTGTTGCTGCAGAAATGTTGCCAAAGCCCGACTTAATGACTTCAGTTATATTTATCACCTGGAAGAAAACGTGCTTAAACAAAGCTCTTCTAGGAATTATTTTTGGCGAGTTGTCTTATTTCTCCAAGCGAGATTATATTTAGAGACGACGGCTACTGCTTTAGACCTGGTGTGAACATCCTTCCTGAGTAATCTGCGTCACAAGACGACTGTGACCACATTCCTGAGCTCCATGGACACAATTTTGTCCTCAGGGTAGATCAAAGCATCGTCTCTCCTCAGCTGACGTAATCTGATCTGGGGCTTTTCACGCACTAATCCGTGCTCATGCATGAATGTATTTGCAATCGGCACCACAGTATTAACACTAATCATCACATTACACACTTTTTTTTTTTTCACATTATAGCAGCTGTAGTAGAGCTTCAATTAACTATCATCCTTTTTTTTTCACACTCTCCCCATCGCTTGCATGGGTGTGCACACACACACACACCCACTCTCACACACACACACACACACTGATTGTGAAAACATCTGCACAGTCAGACTTGATAAAAACACTTGTGATATCAGTGCGGATTTGAATATTTAAGGACATGTATGTGTGTAACAGGAGATGCACCCAGGATTGTTTTTAATGTCAGGTGTGAAGAGTCAGTTTAAGGCTGTGTCCATGTGATCAGATCCCTGAAGATGGATGTTTGTTAACCCTTAGAACACAGAGCATTTAGGCTGCTTTTTCCCTATTACTATGTTAAAATGTATACACAGACACACATTTTTTTTAGTATAGGGCTGCAACTAACGATTATTTTCGTAATCCGTCGATCTGTCTATTATTTTCTCGATTAATCGAGTAATCGCTTGGTCCAGAAAATGTCAGAAAATGTTTAAAACCGTTGAAATGATGTTCTCGAATGTCTTTGTTTTGTCCACAAACCAAAATGATTCACTTTTAATGATTTATGTGTTATATGGAGCAAAGAAATTAAGAAAATATTCACATTTAAGAAGCTAAAACAAACAGAAATCTTGTTTTAATCATGAAACGAGCTTCAAACCGATTAATAGATTATCAAAACGGTTCATGATTTTCAGTTCAAGTAATCGTTTAATCGAATAATTGTTTCAGCTCTAGTGCAATATATAGTGTCTTACATTCTTTTTTTTAAGCAGAACCTATAGGCAAGCTGATGAAATCATCACTAACTATAACTATATAAACACACTTGAACCAAAAAGTACCCACCTTTTTTAAAATCAGGTTGAATTTGTGAAATACTTTGAAATGGGTCACAGTTCGAGGTTAACTTGGCTCGTTTTTATGAACAAAAATAAAAGGAAAACGATCCATTTGGTCACTTGTACACAATTATATGTAACTTTGACTCAACAAGTGAAAAAAAGAAAACCCAGGATGTCCATATAAGATGTTGTGTGTTATTCCCACAGCAATTTTCCAAGGGTGCCCCCCATGGCACAGGTCTGTGCCCCTGTGTATGTGGCCCCTGAGCTTTAAATGAGTTTGACACCCCTGGGTTAGCTGATGCCGTGGAATCGATCGAGGAGTGAAATACCTCACAGAAAAACACATTTTCATTAAAACACAAACCACAAGTCCTTCATTTTCATCAGCAAAGAATCCTCTCCCTCTTCTTACGTGCCGATTGTTTTAACCGTCTCTTTCCTCTTATTTCACACTTTCTCCGTCTCTGTCTCCGTCTCCCCTCGTGCAACCTCACCCTCCTCATTCTCTCATGATTTGCTCCACATCCACAGAAGCAGCCTCACATGCAGCAGTCAGTGTGACAGAGACAGATTTCTAATGGCACAGGCAGCAGCGTATAATGATGGAGATGGTGTGTGTTACCGCTATAGCTAATGAGGAGCTGTTGGGGCATTAACTATGTATGAACCTCACGCCCCCAAAAAATTCACACATACTACACACATGTAAATGGCACACATGCAAGTTTATACGGGTCATGGCACGCACACCCACGCACACACGCACACACACACATACACACTCTCACATACACAACATTTCAAAGCACATGAAATGGTGAAATTGTCAGTGGAGCCGCCACAGGTGCTGTGTTCAACATGAATTAATCATGAAAGAGACCTGTGATGTTTCACTACAGTTGCTGCTTTTTTTTTTTTTGATTGACAGCAGTGCTTAGAGAGAATTTATATGGCACAAAGCCTGAAAAGTGTGTCGGGGGGGTCAGGTAGAGTTCACTCGGTGTGCAGACAAAATCCCCAGCGCAGCATTTACAGAAGTGGAAGCGCAGCAATTCCCTCGGCTTTACCATTAAATAGGCTTTCACGTGCACTCGCTTGGATGCGAAAGTTAGAATTTTTGCGAGACGTCGTCGGAGACATGCTGAGGTTCTTGTATATAAAGAAGTGTCACTTTTTTCTTTTTTAGTCCGTCTTTAAAATGGAGAACAAAATCAGAGCATCGACTTCAAACCTCAGAACACAGGACACTAAGGGTGAATTCCAATTCCTTGCTTAACCCTCAATCTCAAAAATGTGCGCTCCCTCTAGTGCAAGTGCTGTCCCGATTCTCAGAAAAATTAAGTTGAGGGTCAAGTTTAAGGGCTGTATCGCCCTCAATATTGAGATTTTCCGAGACCACCCTTGGGAGCAAGGGCTACCCAGAATGCATTGCATGTTTTCACGTAACAACGATGGCGCCGAGAAATGAGTACGCTACAAATTAATCTTTGTTAATAGAGATATAAAAATGATGAAAACCATTGTATTATCTTAGTTTAGGCCCATATTATGAATTACTGACGTCATTGTTGCGTAACATTTATTTTTATTTTACGATCTTTTGTCATAGTCAATAGCGATCGTTTGCTATTGTTTACTTTTCAATAAGTCGTGGTGTGTGGTAACTGTCAGCTGAATATTTGTATGAGTATCATCTTATAACTAACTGACAACCTAATAACTTGACTGACAAACGGATCGTAATAAATAATCGTGACGTAAATGTGTTCTTCTAATTCTTTTTTGGAGTTGACAGACTGGACGCAGCTTTCGCGTTATTCTGCCCCCTACAGTCTGAAGACGTATCTGCATTTAAGGGGTGTCCCATTTCTAAGTGACAAAATAACCCTTGGTTTTGAGGGCCAGTTAAGATTAAGGGTTGAGCTTGAGGGTTAAGATTGAGGGTTAAGATAGGAATTGGAATTGGCCCTAAAAAGAGAGAAAATGGTGGGTGGGCCATTAAAATTAATTTTAGGTCAGTGACAACGCGAGACGGAGGCAAAAACTAATAACCCTTTTCCACGATGGTCCCAGCTTTACCGACTCACCTCGCCGCGGCACGGTTTAGGTTGGATTTCCACTACAAAAAAGTAGCTATTTAACATGGGCGGAGTCATCACTGCACAGCTGCATGAAACTGCTGCGACTTCGTTTTACACACAAATGCGTGACGAGTGACTTGTAAAGCAGTTGTTGTCAGTGTAACGGAATCATTTGCATCAGTTTATTCAATAAATCAATCAATCAATCAATCAATCTTTATTTGTATAGCCCCCAGTTTACAAAACATAGTTTGCCTCACAGGAATACACAGGGTTGGTAACATCCTCTCTCCTTAGACCTTCGACCAGGGTAAGGAAAAACTACCAGGGAAAAATCTTTATAACGGGGAAAAAAGGTAGAAACCTTAGGGAGAACCACAGGTGAGGGATATACTCCCTGGACGGACATATGTGCAGTAGATGTTACCCAAAACACACATATTTACAATATTTGTTCAGTACTTCCTCCATGACACTGAGCACAGACTTCGTCTCACACAGTCACTGGACTGAAATACAGCGGCAGGGTTTGTGATGCCACTTGCGATCAACAGTGCTGTTGCTAAATACACCAGATTCTTCTGTTTAATATTGAGATTTTAGACATTTCCCTGGTAATTGTTGGAGATTAACCTACGTTTTAACTCGTAGTATCAACTCGTAGTATCAGCTCAGCTTGCTTGGAACCTTGCCAGAGCTGTACCGGGTACTTTTTTAGGTACCAATATTTAACAGAGGAGTCTGGTGTATTTAGCGACAGCACTGTTGATCGCAAGTGGCATCACAAACCCCGCCGCTGTATTTCAGTCCAGCGACTATTGGAAACGGCTTAACCGTGCCGAGGCGAGTCGAGCCGGTGGAAACGTGCCATAAGTAAACTAAGGTCGACAGGAAATCGAGACGAAAGGCTGGAATGTTTTGGCAGAAAGTCATGATGGGGAAATGTGGCAGTGCAGATTAAGTCGAGACGACTCGTGTGTGTGCAGGTGGAGGAGAAGGTCAGGTGATGAGGGATTGGCAACATCTTTGTAGTATTGGTGGAAAACGTTATGCAAATTCAGAAATGATTAACTTTTAATATCGACTAAAAAACTTTAATTATAATCTTAAAAAATGGCCAACTCATTTTTACAATGTGGGGACTGATTTAAATTGCACTCTGCGCAAGTGCACTGAACAAATCAGCAACTGAGTGTGTGCCGGATAGTTCCACAAATTAGGTCTCGGAAGATTGAAGTGTGGAGGGCGAAGTTGGAGACTCTTGAAAAACAAAGTCTTCCTGGTAGATAATAATAATTTGAAACCATGATATTAAAAATGTAATTCCTTGGATTATTTTTCGGTGAATGACTATCTGGCTTGTTTTTTTTTTAATGCAAAGGCAAAGTTTTAAATTCTGTGATATTTCGGGTTAATTGAACTCTGCACTCAAAGGTTTGCTGCCAAATGTAGCTCCACCTGTCTGGAGTTGGAAAAAGGTGTTTTAAAGGTTTTCACAGAAAAATCTCGCAAGATCTTGATCGTCCTTCAAAGAAGCTCCTCTGTTTACATCTACCTGCCTCAACATCACTGCTGCTGCTGCTGCTGCTGCTGCTTAAAAACAAGCAGTGAATATAATGAGAAACTGCATGCTGTGGCAAGGTTGAAGGTTTCAGATGTAAATGGCTCTTTTAAAAAAATAAAGAAGTTCCCAGCCGAAATCTCAAAGCAGCAGAGCAGACAGTCCCATCCATCGTGTACTTGAGTCTGACTACAGGAAGTGACAAAAACCTGAGAGTTTTATATATATAAAATATAAATTGTTCCCCTCCCAAACAGCAGCAAGAGAGCCGGACTCAACATTGATCATTTTGTGATTGCATGCCTTTAATATCCTGTGTGTCACAGAGCAGCGCTGTGGTTTGTGGTTTCAAATCTACTGATGTTCTATCGAAGAATGCAATGTATGCATTTTCAACATGTGTCCCCTCTCCGGTTATTTGTGTCTGCCTTTTCTCTCCAAAGAGAAGAACCCAGGAGCCGGAAGCTTTTGATATTTTTCAAATAGATGTTCAGATGTTGTATTTGTATACGCATCCATATCTAGGGATAGATATATAAATATATTCAAAACATTTAGAAAACAGATGTGATGCATCCCATCTATTTATAAGAAAATTATTTTCATGACAACAAAAGCAGCCACGGATTTTAACATGCATTTGTTTCCACGCTCGTTTTTCTGCCTCTATATTCAACAACACGGGTTGCATGCGTGTGTGTGTGTGTGTGCACGTGTGCGTGTGGAGGCAAACAGCCCTTTATGTTTGAGTCGAGGCTCGTGTTCAGCTTGTGTTTCCCCCAGAGATTCTCACACACTTCTCTCTCTGAACGTGCGCACGTCTGATCAATTAATGCTATGTTCACACGGTCGCAGTTAAACATGCCATTTCATTTTCGTGGCACCAGAACAGACAAAAGACAGTGATTACAGATGATGTGTAATATAATTCTATAATGTGAAAGATACTAAAACATTGATATGCTGGCAGCTGCATTGATCTATATGCATTGCAAACTTTTTCAGAGAAATCAGTTTAATAAGCTGCCATGTTGTTACTTCCTCACGCAATACTTGCTATGCTTTTGAGAGTTGATGTTTGGTATTTTTTTTATAAAAATAAAGATTTTTTGGAACATTCTTTGAATTTGTTCTCAGTTTTAAAGAAGCTTTGCAAAGTTAAAAAATGTCAGGTTAACAAAGTGTGGCAAAAATTTATCAGATCTCTTTTTTTTTGTTCCTCATTATGTTTAAATAATAAAGACAATGGCTAGGTACTGTAGGTATGACTCATATACCATGTAAAGAAAATATTATATACATTTGAAATATCGATATAAATACCTATTTGAATGTAAGCAGTGATACATTTGGCCTATTCTTATTTTCAATCAAAAACCTAATATCGATGATAAACGATGATAAACCATAAATGTGGAATATATTGAATTGCATCTTCCTTGAATCGAAACGTTGTCTACATGAACAATATGTAGTGTCAACTTACTTTACTAAAAAAGCAAAGAAAAATGTCAATTTTCATGTCAATTTGGGGGCTCCGTAGAAACAAGATCGTCCGTGCTATCGCAAAAAAAATCCAGCGTTTTCTGAAAGCTGTGTCAAAGCCAAAGTGGTTATTACGGTAATTCCTCTCACTCTGTTGGAAGCTGGAGAATCAGTGTCTTTACCACCAGAGAGGAAAAAAGTTGGAAAAACGCCTGTGTTTTTAGACATTGAGACAAAGACTCAAACAGATTTTATTTATATTATCAAATTTCAAATGTAACACAGCAAAATCTGGTGTTTGTGTACAACTACAGTGTTCTTTCTAAATGAAACTTGTTGGGTTTTTTTTCATTTTAAATTGTTAATACAATTGTAAATAATTGCCAGAGATTGAAAGTTATTCTGGGAAAAATGGGCAAAGGCATTTAACTCATGACATTTTCTGGCCCTTTTATGGTTAAAATAAGCAGAACAGCAGGACAATTAAAGACATTTTAACGCTAATAAGTGTTTAATATGATAAATATGCAAGTGCCAGAAAACAAGTGAATTATATATTACTTTTTAATTCCACAATTATGCATACGGTGTTACGTATAATTATAAACACCATTTCTATATGGCTGGCTCTAACTGCATACCAAATTGTCTCTTCCCCTCCCCTCACTGTGTCCCAGGTGATAAATGCCATAGAGCAGGATTTCAGGCTGCCGGCTCCGATGGACTGCCCAGTCGTGCTGCACCAGCTGATGCTGGACTGCTGGCAGAAAGACAGGAATTCTCGGCCAAAGTTCCCCGAAATTGTCAGCATGTTGGACAAAATGATACGCAACCCTGTGTCTCTGAAAACTGGCACCAACAACGTGCCTCCTGGGTGAGGAGGCACACGGACACATGCGTGTGTTTTAAAACTGATTTGTTTTCTTTTTTTAAATAATAACTCTTCTGTATCTGCTTGCTTCCAAACCTGCAGTCCTTCTCATCATCCCTTGTTAGACCGCGGAGGTCCAGATTTGAGCCGGCTGAGCTCAGTGGAAGACTGGCTGGCTGCTCTGAAGATGACCCAGTACCGAGACTCCTTCCTCGGCTCCGGTTTCACCTCCTTGCCACTTGTCACGCAAATCACTGCAGAGTGAGTCGACTCATTAAAGTGTCTTTCTCTTTGCGTCTCTCACCTGCCAAGTCGGCGTCTTGTTAGTTGGATGAGTGGCAGGACAGCTGGTTGTCTGACTGCTACTCCATGTGTACGCCTGTCTGTCGCTCTCTCCGAGCAATTTCCCCCTGCTCACTTTTTGTAGCCTTTTCTCTTCTCTTTATGCAATTATGCCGGTGACAGCCATGTTTAAAGATGGATCATCTAATTCTTCAAAAATGGTGCGTCAGTAACACCTCAGGAAAATATCCTCAAACTTGAACAGAAAAGGTTGGTGGCCAAAGATTAAGGTCCTACTGATTTCACAAAATGTGTTTTGGGCTATAATCCTGGTATTAATTGGCTCATCTTAACAACTGTATAGGATGAAATGATGACATTTCAGATTGAAAACATGATATGTCAACGTCAGTTTGAATAAGATCTGCAAAAATATTTCCCTGGTCGTTGAAATCAAATCATCTACTATATTTTCATCATGAAATAAAATTCTGCGAGCACCACTATGTATAAATAATACATTGTGACCTCTCCACTGTCCTCTATCAGCAGTTCTGGTGTTTCATTTTCCCATGACATCAAAAATGAACATTTAAAGGTGAAGTAAGTAGTTTATAGTGCCATCTAGAGGAGAGGCTGACATTTACAACAAAGACCTGCTGCTCTGCTCACCCCCTCCCTCCCTCAAAAGTGGATTTTGGGTCATATAAACCCATAAATACTACATAGTGTCCCTGTAAGTGCTTTAATCTTGTATATGTTGCTTCTTTAAATGTTAAATGCATATAATAGTATCACGTTATGACCAAATATTCCTGTTGGGTTTATAGAGGTTGCTTTGCAACTCACATCTGCTTTAAGATGACTCATCATTGTACTCGGCAGTATACAAAATTACAGTCAATCAAGAGCTTTATGATTCATTTGATGCCCCCACGTCAACCCACTGTGCATTGAAATCCATCAGCTCTATTGATGAGCTTGCGTTTCTCCAGTCTCTCTCTTTCCTCAGCAGCGCCTGACATCACATACTGGTACATACATATTATGGCTTCACTCCAGAAATTTCTACATCGTCATCCTTTTTCCTGAGAAACATCGCTTTCACCTTCCTTTTTCTGGTTACGACCACAGATGACGGTGGTGAGAAATCCTCCACAGGCAGCCTGTTCTGGAGGATTTTTTTTTTGCACGATTAGTAATGTCGTTATGCCGTGTCGTAACTGTAACACCTATTCACCGTGTTTGGCTTCTCTAAATGTCAATCAATATGGTGACGAGACCTTCCCTCTCCCTCACAGCTCATTTGAACTGAAAATAAGTCGAGCCCATGCCCGAGAGCCATAAAGTGAGTGATTTTTGTCCAAACAGCCATCAGTAAATAACATATGAGAACAGGAAGGTGTTTGTTGTAGCCCGTCGTGATACAATGCCGACCAACGACCAATCTTTCCTTCAGACTGCGTGGAATAATTCACACCCTGGCCGTGCTTTTGGCAGTGCGTGACCGGAGTCTTCACAACAAGGCGTGCTCTGCTGAAGCGAGGACAATAGTCATAAGTTAGCAAGCGTGTCGTAGAAAATGGCAGCGAAAGTGCAGCCAAAATCCCTGCTTCCACAACAGACAACGGCCAAATCCATATTATCAGGCTGAAGAGCCTTTTTTTTTTTCGGTTGATGTGACAATTTCATGTCACTTTAGTATGTGATCCTAGATCAGGTAGACATCCGGTATTTGGTCATCACCTGTGTCATGAAGCATGACTGAGATCAGAATCCCTGCAGCTCTTTGCCTGTATGCGTGAGCTGAGCTGTTGACGTCATTGACCTACACTGCAGAAGCCTGGCAAAATCAAACAACAGCGGAGGAGGAGAGTGCTATCCTCCAGAGCTAAATGTCACTCACAGGTTCACTGCAATGGCTTACATTTCTGAAATTACTCAATGGGGGCTCAATAACGATACGTTATCTTAGCATAATCTCCTGCTTCAACACTGTGTAATCACAAATATGACATTTTTTTGTTCTTGTATGTAGCCCTTTTGGACCGGATTAGCTGAACATGGAGAGGTGATGCAAAGTAATTATTACCAGAGCTTCTCATGTGATTTTAGTCCTGTCCGAATGTGCCGTATCAGTAATCATTACCGGATGATGTCAATAAAGATTATGGCAATTTTTACCTTGTGTAAACAGGTCTGAAAAAATGACCCTGGGTAATACTCATCTGCGCAATGAGACCAGCAAGTAGTTTTACTGCAGATGTTCATGCATGCAGGAGCTTGAAGAAGAAGCATTCAGCTTCATACTAGGCAGTCGAGAGACAAGTCTCTGGCAAACCTCCAGTGTTTTCAGTATACAATGATTAACACTTTGAACCAAAAGAATGCTGGGAGTACTTGTCAGAGGCATGGGACTTCTGAATTGTAGTGAACTGTAGAAGGCCAAGGCTATGTGCCAAATAAAATGCCAATAAAATCAAACCAGGAGGCTGATCAGTTAATAATTAATTTGACTTTCTTATATCAGAAAGCTACATCTTACACGCATGATGCCAGGAGGTGGCGGCGGTGCGTAAAATCGATTTACCAAGATTTCTTATCCTGTGCTGATTGGCCATTAATATTACACTTTTAATGGCAGTATATTAAACTAATTCTGTCTGATAGACACATTCAAAAGGGTATTAGAGCACATGTATGCAGTTTAAAGCGGACCTAGACCGGAAGTTCCAATTATCGCTGTTTTTTTAGTGTGAATCTGCGTCATTAACGTGTTTACGAAGCCCTGAAGGTTATAAACAAACAGTTCAGCCATAACTGAGAACGCTGTGTTTTATTGTAATCTTGGGCTCAGCGAGATCTCTGAAAAAAAACCCATCCGGTTACGTAAACACCGGTTCTCCTAAACAGCAGATCCTCCTGCTCCAGGCACTAGTCCGGGCACATCCGGCTGCGTACATTGAACCGCAGAAGAAGAATAACGTCTGTTGTGGAGGTGTTTCACGAGCGACAGTGTCTTCTGACTCTGGGTCAGACTCCGGGTCAAAGTCATAAAAGGGACTGTGGCGGGGAGTCGTGAAGAAGCTATTTTTAAACACTGTTAAAACAATGTTTTGATAATGAGTAGCAGTGCATCCACCGTTCCAGAGGGGGGAGCTGCGCTTCTGAGAGCTGGTGTGCTGAATATGTCACTTCCAGGTATTGGCCAATCACAAGACAGTTGGGAAGGCTCTATGCTGGCTGGCCAATCACAACGCACTCTGTCTTCTGGGGGTGAGATTTATGTCTGAAATATCGCGGCTCAGGAACAGCGTCAGAAAAGACAGATTTCAATTCGGCTCGTTTACAGCAACTAGGAGGTTTTTGACCATAGAACCAAGTTAATGTATGTAAGTAGACCTCCATAACTCACATGTGCAACAGGACCACTCTATGTGACCTTTAAGAGAGCAGTTGTGTGGTATTTATGAATGTGAATTTGTGAACCATCCTGTACAATCCTGAACCTGCTGAACCTGATAATCTAAATTTTGTCAATGACTTCACATGTTTTGGAGTTTGACATAAAGGCTGACTATAGAATTATTTTAAAGGGAAATCTGCTGAGATAGACCTACAGACGCTGGCTTTTTAAATTAGTACCATATTACCCTCGATCTCTGGCATATACCTCTTCTTAATGTCTGCTCCACCTGTGTTTTTAGCTGTTATTCCCTCCTGTTACTGCTTAAAATATTCATGTTAGTTTTTTCCAGCGCCCATCTGTCACTATGGGGAAATCTGGAAGATTCAGCTTTGTTTATTTTGTAATTAATGCACTGTTAGTTTGTATTCAGCTATTTTAAAATTCAACTCTATTCAAGAGAGGCAATTTTCCGTTGGCAGCGTGCAGTTGCTGGACACAAATAACGCTTTAGCCCCGACCTCCCAATCTCTCCAGTCAATAAACGGTCCACCAGACGTTCGCCGCCATTACCTTTGTCAAAGTCACAGCACCAGACTTGGAGCTGTTCCACTGTGACTGCCCACTGCTCCCACACAGTTGGAGTGGGTCAAACACTGAGGATTAATTCCCCACACGGGGATTAATAAAGTCCACTATAACTTATTACCAATGTGTAGACAGCAGATAAGAGGGGGGTGGTGAGCTGGTGAAATTTATTTCAGATACTTTGCATGCAGAATGCAGCACTGCTCGGGGAGAAAAATGGATTGGAAGCTTACCAGAAATCCCTTTTCTTTTGTTTTTGTTTTCCTCTTTGCAACACACAGTCGCGATAAACACAGAAATGCAGGTTTCACATAAGATCCAATGAGAAGGGTTAGTGTTAGGTCTGTGTTTGCATTCTAAGTGTTGACTTTATATAGGGTGTAAAGAGGTGACATGTTGTATTCTCTGCTGTCTTTCGAAGCACTTCACCCCCAAGATGCCAGACAAATTAGTTAAATAAAATGAATACTATACTCCCAAAGTATTGGATTTCGTTAGTTGGCACAATCCTCACATAATGTATTTGTGTTTTTCTGTCTGAGAATGGTTGGTTTAATATTGGCTACAGCTTCGTCATTATAATTAAAGCAGTCAAAAACAGGCCTTCCTCACAGATAATAGAATTATACAATATATAATTTAGATTTTTTTTTTACTCAGTTTCAAGCAGTAATTGGAATAACTGAAATCCTCCACACATTTAATGAGAGTTGTTTTTGTTGTCGTGAATGAGCCTCACGTCTTGTATCTCTTCCTGTGTTTTCCTCAGAGATCTTCAGAGGATCGGCGTGTCTCTCGCCGGACACCAGAAGAAAATCCTGACCAGCGTTCAGTCGATGAGGCCTCACTCCGACGACCAGTCTCCCACTGAATCTGTGTGACCTCACACGGCCGCAGTCGCACAGTATGAAATATTTGACCAGTGTACAGTCTTGAGAGTTAGTGACCTCGCACTCAATCTTTGAATTTCTACTTTTTCCTTTACACACTTTTTGTGTTTGCTTCTCATGGAGCTCTCCAACCGCTTGGCGTGGCCATTAATTGTCCGATGGTTCTTTCAGTCTTTGAACAGATACAGTAACTCTCTCTTTCTCAGGCAATGAGGTTTTCCCTTACTGAGTCAATGAGTGACTGAAAAAAAGATCCAGATCTCTCCACTGTCAGATTTCAAACAACAACGAAGTTGGACCGTTTTCTTTCTTTACCAACGTCATTCCTGACGTGGCCTGGTTTTCGTTGAAGGGAAGCTCAGAGATGCTACTGTGACGACTGTGTTAGAGGATGTTTACGTGACGGCAAACCCTGGAGCCAAAGCCTAACAAACTAATCCACAAAAGCGGCGTTCGATGACGGAGGATCCGCAGCAGGCTTTATGAACTCCAAAAAATGTTTCCCCTCAATGTGTTGATGAAAAATTGCTATCTTTGGAATCTGGACCTGAACCAAAAAAAAAAATCCATCTTCATATTGAAGAGTGTGTACATATTATAATATGGGATGTTTATTTCCTATGAAAACCCCAGTTCACCTTTCCCCTGTGCCAACAGCGCTGGACTACTAATTGTCACTGGAGTATTTGTGAGTTCTCTGTGATTATCTTCCTCTGTCTGACTCATGACATGGACCAAACTTTGAAGTGATGTGGGCTGTGGACACACACACACACACACACACACACAAAAAAAAGAGGGAATGGAAAAAAGGAAAAATCATTTTGATAGTGCGATTTTTTTTGTAACCATGAAATGTGCAAATCTCTCATGCAGCCACGTCTGTCCTACTTAAATAATCCCTGTTCTCACAGGGAACTCATAATAAGGTAATGCCCTTTGAGTCAAATCAATTATGGATCAGAAAATGGCACCAAAGTCATAAATCGGACAGAAATATTGTGCCGTCGAGGTGTGACGACTTAGCGAAGGCAAAGGCTTGTTTGGAAGAGCAGAGGGGGGAGCATGAGAAAGAGACTGGTGGTATTGAGTCATTATCAGCTGCTGAGACGCACCTGTTGTGAACGCGCTTAAGTGGCCAGAAAATCTCAAAGGGGGGAGAGGAGCGGGGGGGGGAGGGGGGCATCGTCAGCCAAAGTTCTTGTGATTTGGCAGCAAAAGCTTCCAGCTGACTGCCAATTTAATACCCACAGAAGAACAAACCAGAGAGCCTGTGCTCACGTTCTGTCCGCACACGAGATAAATTCTCTCATTTCTGTCGGAACCGTACACGGGTGCAGTCCAGATGGTTATCATCGCTACAGCAGGCGGCGTTCAGAGTCATTTGTTTTGTTTAGTGTTTTAATAATTATCGGCTCATACATTTCACAGTCACATTTCCCGACCGACACGGCTGATTAATACCGATGTGTCACTTTTTTGCGAAACGGGATGACAACGTGCAACCTTTTCACGTTTTTTTATCTGCGTCGGGGTAACCTTTGCGGTGCGACGCCAACAAAAAACTCGATTTGTCAGAAAGGAAAACGCAGTGAAAATACAAAATGAAGACCGTCCTTCACTTATTTATTGACGTATGAATTCTTACACGTGACGCTTGACTCACCGGTCTTAGAATGCGGCGTAATAAAGGCTTGATGGAGCGATGGAGCGCATGTTGTGGCGACGCACTGGGAGATCTCTTTTTATCTCACTGCTCGAGCAGATTACCAGCTGTGAAACAACAGCAGCCTCAATCTGTCTTCAGCCCCCCGAAAACCTCTGGTCGTGCGTGTGCACTGTAAGGATTACCACTCTGCAGCAACCAACTGGATGTCATGATTTTATTTTGTCATCTGCTGTGAGCTGCACTCACAATGACAAAACACGCAACGCTGTGTTTGTGCTTGTCCCGCACCGCTGGTCTGTGCTGCTGGAATGCCCAAAAGTCTTTTATTTATCCAATTTTTGACTTTGAGAGCAACCGTACGTTTCTGTTTTGCGTATTTTTCCGACAAAAGCTCCGCTCCACTGGCTGAACCAGAATCGCATCTGTTGCCTGGCAGTGAAAGCTTATTGAACATTTTTATCATAAAGTATAGTGAGATCAACTGGGAGCACATCGATGGTTCAGAGGCACAATTTGTTGTAAATAGATGCCTCTGGAAGGAAAGGACAGTTGCAGCTCTGGCTCGGGGGGGTTTAATAAAGTGTGTGATGACTCGTGTGCCTAAAAGCTCATATGAAACGCCACCTTAAAACATTTCATACACAAGAAATGAACGCTATCAACGCGGACAGGTGTCTTAATACATTATGCAGCATCTGCAGCTTCGTGCGTCTATTCTTTGCGTCCCGCTGTGTTATTGTCTTCTATTTATCGAGGCGAGATGCGAGTTTTGTCAGTGTTTGTGAAACGACAAATGAAGACAAACGACGTACAGCTTTGTATTTACACGACGACCGACGGCAAAATATTTACAGAAAGAACATCTCAGGAACACAACAGGAGTCGTGTCCACATTCTTGCATCGGTGTATTCTGCAAACGCGTAACAGGATTAATCAAAGGCGAAGCGCTTTAAGAGTTAAGAGAGAAAACCTTGAGAAGTTAGTGTTTTAAATACTGATTAAAAGATAAATCCAGTCCCCTTTTTTAAAGAAAGATCCCGATTACTAAAAACTTTGCTAGTGGCATTACTCTTCAGTGTGAAAACAAAGAGGTATGCGTTCAGCTTGATGAACAGTAGCCACAGTTAATGCACTGTCTGATTATATTGATTACAATGCTGCTGAAAATCTCGGCAGATCTTTTACTTCAAGGATAAATTGAGTTCTAAATCCTGTGATTGGGAAGGAGGAAAATCCTCCTCCGTTCCTGTTGTTTTACTGTATATATACAGTCGGGAGCACTATATGAAAATATTATTTCAGTGTTGACTTTAGATGAGATCAAATGTTTGCTGTAATCATTTATCCATTTGTAATATAAAAACTGGCTCCCGGGCATCGTGGAGAGTATTGAGCATATTGCATTGATTGACCTTTTATTTATCAGCACTTTTTTTTTTTAAAGGACTCATATCCTATTTATGCAAATTAACCTAGTTCCCTGGTGTGATGAACATGTCTGTGACATGCTTTGGTCAAAATACCATAAGGATGAAGCACCACAGCAGTTCAATCACTCTGCCAAAAACGGCCCCGTTCAGAACGCTCGGTTTTGAGTGCCTGTCTCTTTAAATATGCAAACGAGACACAGGAAACTACGTCGGCGTCACTGAGGCTCTGGCAACTAACAGCAGTTGGCGTTTGGAAAAGCCAGCATTTGCCGACTCATGCCGGCACATTGCCGTCGTATATAAAAATATAAATCCTCTGAGGCTGGACGTTTGTGTAGAACTCTGTGCTGCACCGTGCAGCCTAGAATAGAACACTTCTGGGTACTATTGCCCTCGCCTGAACTCTCGCGTTAGGGATGAAGCGGCGCTTTGAGACAACGATTCCAACTCTGACGTCAGATACACTGCGGAAGTCAACATAGCGTGTTTTATCTCCTGTACTTGGACTGAGGCGGACCACAAAAACATGACTGAGTCATCTTTTTTCACACTTTGCCTACTCATAGGGTCTCCAGAGTCCCAAATATAAAGATTTGAAATTATTAAAAAGTTGGTTTTTGCATAATATCTCACACTTCTTGGCATTTTCCATATTCAGTCATTGGGGCAGATTTGGCCTCAGATCGTGGGGTCAGTTATGCTTTGTTTACATTCAGTGTTTCTTGCCAAAATGAAGATGTATCCTTTAAGGATTCGCGTTAACGTGTTGTCTGTATCTCCTTCCTCATGAATTCAGCTTTACATTGTTTACATTGCTGTTGACTTAAAAGCAGTCGCTACTACTTCTCCCTCTTATAACAATAATATTACTTTCCAGCAGCACTGCATCGAGAAGTGCAGTGCTGAACCTCCACAGTTCAAAGTTCTGAATATCATTCTCTGTTTACACTGGTATTTAGTTTTCAGTCACAATGGTTAGGTTCAATGCTGACGAAGCCTCGAGATACGTGGCATGAAACAAACGACGACATCGAAGACAATGGAGGACTTCCAGCAGCTTGTTTTTTTTTGTCCCTGCTCAATTTGTGGCTCTTTGTCTCCACAAGACATCAAGCTTTGTATGAGAATAGACTGCAGGCATTAAAGAAACACCAGTCGCAAGAGAATGACGCTTTTCTGACACATCATCATGGGTCTAGCTCTACCGTACAGTACCATTACTCTGGTACCCCAAGGGAAGGGTACTGAAAAATGCAATGGATGGTTGGGGGAGTTTAATTTGGTACTATTATAAAAGAAATACCATACCGAACCGTTCCACTCCCCCCGTAATGCTGGTTTGTCCGCTCAGGCTGCTGTAGAAACACGGACTTTACCCAAGTACATATAAAAAGCTTATTCAAAGAGGTTATACACTTGTTTTTCTTTGCGATTTCTGCACATAAACCCTCCATAAATCTTACACACTGGACCTTTAAATTGTGTTTAAGTTTATTTTGCTTTCAACAGTGAAGGTGGTGACTGACATTTGATTTTTTCTTTTCCTTGAGTGTCTGATCATAACTGTGTGCACTCCCTGCTGCTCACACCGCTCACCTTTATACTTGTTGTATACTTTATACTCTGCTGATACCGACACCAGCGCTCAAACACGTACTCGCCGCTTTCTCGACGTTTGCTGCTGGATTGAGACTGCAGCCTGCGTGCTGTAGTTGATCGTCACACTACCTTCAGTGCCTGTTAGTGTTAAAGGTGCATTATGGAATAAATCTAAAGCAACTGGCCATAAAATCCTCCTAATATGTCACAGAGACTCGGGAATAATGTTCATAGAACAAACTGAACTCACCAACAACAACAACAACAGTACGGGCAAAATATTTGCATAAAAAAATGTTGCAGACTGCAAATCATGTTTTGGCATGTGGCGCCACCTACCGCCGTCTACCAATCATTGCAGTCAGTAGAGTCTCAGCTGCCGAGCAAAACGAAACCTTAAAAGACCTTGGTATTTTGAATTTGAATGTAGTAACCGTTTTTGGCCACATTCTTACATATGGCACCTTTAAGAATTGTTGAAACTACATATTGACAGACCGACACAGGTTGCAGTTGAACTTTACTTGCAGGTTAACTGCTGAGCTTCCTTATGTGTAACCGCACTAGTAGCAGGAAAAAAGGGTAGCCTCTCTCTTAAAAACAATCATAGTGACAGTAGAAAAGAAAATGAAAAACTCCACAGGGTACCGTACATCAAACTCACCCAAATCACCCATCATGTTTCTCTATTAATCACGCTGTTGTTGAAATTTGTCGTTCCTTGGGGAATCATTTTGTTATGTGACGTGTGTTAAAATGTACAGTGTGTGACCACAGTCGTCGTCGTTCTCGATGAAAACTCGCCTTCTTCTTTTTTTTTTTTTTTTAGCAGCTATTATAATGTATTCTGGTCTGTTCGGGTCTGTCATTGATGGTGACAGTGGATGAATTGCTCTGCATTCATTGTTGGATAGTGGTAAAAAAGGGAAAAAATGGCAGATCAATCTTTGATTCTTGGATGTTTTTTTCGATGGACTCCACTCGACCCTGTGCTGGAGATACAGTATATCAACAACAATGTGTGGACAATTAAGCACAGAAGAGACCTAAAAATGTTCGTAAGCTCATCTGAGTGCTTTTTGGGTGGATTTATGGTTTAATTGAAGTTATTTTCTGCACGGCGGACCAACTCGGCTGCTTTTTTTCCTTCTCTCCTGTTGCTCTGGTGTAATAGATACCGTAGGGGAGGCTGGAGATGAGAGGAGATGAGTTATGAAGCGAGGGGAAAAAAAAGTGAAAGGGAATAGGTAATGGAGGGGGCAAGAAGAGATGGGGAATGGAAACAGAACAGAGGAAAGGCAGATGGGGGGTGGGGGGGACACGAGAGGCAGAGCTTGACTCTTGTGTTTGAATAAAAATGAGGCGGGGTGTGGAGAGATTACTCTTTCTCTTTTTGTCTCTTTCTCCCAGCTCTACTCGACTGTCCTCTTTCTTCTTCTTCTTCTAATGCCCAAAAACCTCTTTGTACAACTCAGCTTTCCCAGTTTCCATTTCCACCATCGACTTTGGAAGTTTAGAAGGCGAGCAATTCGAGCAACCTTTTTCAGTTTCATATGCACTGTTGTCACAAATATTTCTTTGACTTACTGTACAACTCAAGTATAAACTGGCAATTTTCACAAAAAGTTGTGTTTTGTTGGTTTTTTAGGGAGTATATCCCAAAACAGATTTCAAATCAGTCAGTCCAGAAGGTTTTTTTTTTATGATAACACGTGCTTACCAATGGTTTACAAATCATTTTCAGGATGTAAATGTGCCATTTATTGTGAGGAAAAGTAATACAGCACAGTAACCAGCAGTGGACGGCCTTTTCTCTGTTTACTGGGCTTTCATAGGTGTCACCGATCGTACAGTCGAAGCATCCCCGCTGTAATATATTATAACACTGTAACATATTGTAATTATGCACACGCCTGTGTGTGCGTGCGTGTGAAATACGATTGAGTGTGTGTGTGTGTGTGTGTGTGTGTGTGTGTGCTGTTCAGTGTACAGTAAAAAAATGTTTGTACATTGTATGTGTGTGTGAGTTTGTAGCTGTTAGCCTTTCTCAGTATTAACATTTACAATGCACAATTTGTCAATAAAGACGAATCAATCGAATGATTGGCCTTGGCAGTTAATTAAATTCATATATTCATGTAAAAATGTATGAACACACCCTGGCCAAGCACTTCTTTCAGTATTACGTGTTCTGTGTTGTCTTACGCTGCTCTAATGCTGTAAGCAAAGATGTTCTTTTCATACCTTGCTTGTAACGGTAACAACAGTGGATATTTCCTACTTCAAACCCTTCTATTTAAAGCCTAGAATATGTCTGGTTGTGCATGACAATTCCTGTAGATCAGCAGAAATGCTTGGACCAGCCCATCGAGCACCAACAATCTTGTAGGGGTCACGTCATTTAAAGCTCACATAGAGTGGTCCTGTTGCACATATACTGTATGTTAGTTATGGAGGTCTACTTACATACATTAACTTGTTTTTATGGTCAAAATCCTCCTAGTTGCTGTAAACGAGCCGATAGAAATCTGTCTTTTTCCGACGCTGTCCTCAAAAACTATATTTTGTCAGTTTCAGATACCTGTGACTAAATGTTTTGTGCCTTTATAGAACCACTGTGATCTGTTAGTTGTTATGCGCAAACTTCTGCATATTGCAGAAATTGCACTTATTTTCTCAAAGATTTCAGGCTGTTCATAATACGCTTTGTCAAAACGATACTTGATTAAAGGTTAAGTAAATAGTTTATAGTGACATCTAGAGGAGAGGCTGAAATTTACAACAAAGAACTGCTGCTCTGCTCACCCCCTCCCTTCCCTGAGCGCTACGGTATCCGCAGCCGGTCAAATGTCGTCCTCGTCGTCTTTCTCTGTGTCAGCAACTGGTAATGATAGTTATTTCACATATAGATTTCGAGATGGGGGTTAGCAGGGAACGTATTTACATTGGCAGAGCCAAGATACGTCTGGTGCCGCTGAGGGCGAACAGACAACGAGAGGGAGGGGGAGAGGGCGAGCTACCGCGGCCGTAGCAGACGAAGCGGAGAGAGAGGAGGCGGGACTTCCGCTACAAGTAAATCGACGCTTGATTTGTTCTCTCGCGTTTGTCCTTACAGGCTACGGTAGAAACATGGCGTCTCGCTGCTAACAGTGGCTATGCAACAGCGGCCCGTGACCATGTTATTTTACATATCATTTTGAAACACTACAAAAATGAAACAAAAACTATTATACAGCGACTAGACAATGCAGGAGCACATAATATGTATAAAGTGGATTTTGGGTCATAAATACTACGCAGTGTCCCTTTAAATGCTGTTAATTTACTGGTCCAGTCCACATGATCAAATTGTGCTATATGGCGCCTGAACTAAAATGAGTTTGAGACCCTTAGACTAACCCCTTTCTACATAAAGTATGATAATGTCAGAAAAACAAAAACAGAACATTTTCAATATAAAAACTTATATTATCTATATATATATATACAGCAGTAGAGTACAGGGTTTTGTAGGACACTGAACACTT
Source organism: Microchirus variegatus (assembly GCF_963457635.1). NCBI lineage: Eukaryota > Metazoa > Chordata > Actinopteri > Pleuronectiformes > Soleidae > Microchirus > Microchirus variegatus. The sequence goes on from NC_139805.1 coordinate 6,003,952, forward strand.
AGAAAACAAATCACATATCATAAAAACTGGCTTTAGATGTTTTAAATGAAACATTTTACACAGCTAGTTAAAAGTGTTTTATATTCTATTTTCGATGTTTACCACTTCATTCATTTCAAATGTTCACCTCATGTAGCGTATATACTGTATAATACAGTGTGGAGCGCAGGAGGCATCTGCATTCAGCAATGCATTAAAAAAAAGGCTATTAAACTCAATAATGAGTTCCTTTTATGCCAGCACACTCAACTAATCATTCATGGGAGCGAGAGTCAGTTTTTTAATGTGTCACTGACGTGTGTTCTTGACTCTGTTCCTCCGTTGAAAAATGGTTATACGTTTACAACCTGTGAGAATGACTTTGAATGATACAGCGCGCTTCTCCTCAGAGTATTAGAGGCATTTAAACACAACAGAGGTGACTTTTTTTTTTTTTTCTTCACACAAGCTAAAAAAAGCCCATGAGGCAGAGTAAATTAAATCACATAAAGCTAGATTCACTAATAAAGGAAAGCCATTACGTGACAGCGGAGTCGGCTGCACGGCGTTATTCACAGCAGTGAGAGCCCCATCAATTACATATGATACAGATTAACAGCACAGGAACTGCCGCAAATGAGTTCCAAAGGAGTATAACTGACATAAACCTGTTAGCTGTAACTGATTTTTATTACAGTGAAGTGTAGCCTGTGAATGTCATAAATAGATTCAACATATATTTCCCCCTAAAAATGTGAAATTAAAATTGTGAAATCCCTAAAGCTGTCGCCTCCTGCACCGTACATATACTTTCCTGAAATGACACATACTGTATGAGCAATGAAACATCATCTCTTTTTGAGCATTATTAAAACATGTGGATATCCAAACTCTAGTTTTCAGTGTATAAACTAAGCTCATGTTATCACTTTTACATGTATTTTCAGAAAGGCCCAACATGGACATTTCAGCCATTTTTGTCTATATTAAAGGTAGGGGTTGGAGATCCTGGAAAAACAATTCAAGTATTTTGAATTCAAAAGTCTAAGCCCCTTTATTCAGACTACCTGCTCAGAAACAGCGCCACCATGGCATCACTTTGCAGCTCTTTCTATCGCCACTGTTCAAACAGCAGCACAGATGTTTACTCTGGTCTTGGATCGCTCTGCATCCGCCTTTTTCTTGGCAGCAGCTTTTTTCCCAAAAAACGTCTTTTGGTTGCGACCAACACCTGTTGTTGGCTCCTTTTCTACCATTTTCTACGTTACTGCAATTGTCTCGTTGAACATTTAGCAAGTTAGAATAAGCTCTGTTGTTGTTTTCAGTGCATGAAGACGGGTACGTGCATAGCGAGGAGGGAAGGGGGCGTTCATTATGACTGGATGGAGTTTTTACAGGCCTCCACAGGTGATTGAAATCTTTTTTTTTTTATTATTTCTGTGACAATGCATTCATTAATTGGTTGCAGTTAAAAATGCTCCAGAAAATCATCTCACTCCCTACCTTTAATGAATGTATGCATGCAGTATATCTATGGATATGGATCTTCTTTTTGCCTTAAAGGGACAATATGTAGTATTTATGGGTTTATATTACCCAAAATCCACTTTTGTATACATATTATGTGCTCCTGCATTGTCTAGTCGCTGTATAATATTCTTTGTTTCATTTTCGTAGTGTTTCAAAAAGTCATTTAAAATAACATGGTCGCGGGCCCCGGTCGCATAGCCACTGTTAGCAGCGATACACCATGTTTCTACCGGAGTCTGTAAGGACAAACGCGAGAGAACAAATCAAGCGTCTCTTTACTTGTAGCGGAAGTCCCGCCTCCTCTCTCTCCGCTTCGTCTGCTACGGCCGCGGTAGCTCGCCCTCTCCCTCGCCTCACGAACCTCATCTGCTGACACGGAGAAAGACGACGAGGACGACATTTGACCGGCTGCGGATACCGTAGCGCTCAGGGAAGGGAGGGGGTGAGCAGAGGAGCAGGTCTTTGTTGTAAATTTCAGCCTCTCCTCTAGATGGCACTATAAGCTACTTATTTCCTCTTTAATGCATGTATGCATGCAGTATATCTATGGATATGGATCTTCTTTTTGCCTTAACTGAAAAGCCATTTAGTGCATTTACCACTTACCTGCTAATTAGACAAATCCAAACTATCTTACTGGGGCAGGTGAAGGTGGTTCATCCCTCATGAATTTCGCCTTTAAAGGTCCAGTGTGTAACATTAAAGAGGGGGTAAGAAATAAACTACCCATAATTATGCTTGTATAAGAGTGCCATCACTTCACATATAATAAGCTGTTTGGGTTTTCTAGCCTCTGAATAAGCCTTTAATATGTACTTTAAGCACAGGCGGACATTTTTCATGTGCTGCCATGTTTCTACAGTAGCCCAAATGGACGAACCTGCCAAGGTTACTCAGCAAATGCAGAAGGACATTATTTTTAGTATGTGTGAGGCCACTGCTGCTCCCTCTTGGGAAATAAAAGGAGTAACTGGAGGAGTCCTCTGTTTGTTACAGTCTGCAGTTTCACTATTAGATGTCACTGATTCTTACACATTTGACCTTTTACTCACCTGTTACTACAACCTGTAGTTACAACATGTGCAGCAGAGACTCACTGTTTCTACTCCATTACATTCATGGTATCAGTTAGCTTTACTGGTCAGCTTGCTTCAGAATTTATGGGTGAAAGAGGCACAGGGTCGGGGAAGGGCCGTGTCTTCTATGATTGAACAAATTATCTGATCGGATGGTGGGAAACTCATCTGAGTTATAGACATGATGCAATTGCTTGTAATCATAGACCCTTTATAAAAAAGGACGAGAACCAGGAAATAAGAATATATCTGCTGTTTACAAAAATAACTGTAAAAAAAGTCCATGGCAGAAGGAACTCACGTTTTTACTCGGTCTGTGATATCAGCGAACCACTTTCTGAAGAATTAATGATCTCAATGTCGAGTTACAGGTCTTTTTACATTGTAGTCAATAATGTTTTCATTAAAGCTCACATAGAGTGGTCCTGTTGCACATATATGTTAGTTATGGAGGTCTACTTACATACATTAACTTGTTTTTAAGGTCAAAAACCTCCTAGTTGCTGTAAACGAGCCGCGATATTTCAGACATAAATCTCACACCCAGAAGACAGAGTGTGCTGTGATTGGCCAGCCAGCGTAGAGCCTTCCCAACTGTCTTGTGATTGGCCAATACCCGGAAGTGACATATTCAGCACACCCGCTCTCAGAAGCGCAGCTCCCCCCTCTGGAACGGTGGATGCACTGCTCCTCATTATCAAAACATTGTTTTAACAATGTTTAAAAATAGCTTCTTCACGACTCCCCGCCAAAGTCCCTTTTATGACTTTGACCCGGAGTCAGACCCAGAGTCAGAAGACACTGTCGCTCGTGAAACACCTCCACAACGGACGTTATTCTTCTTCTGCGGTTCAATATACGCAACCGGATGTGCCCGGACTAGTGCCCGGAGCAGGAGGATCTGCTGTTCAGGAGAACCGCTGTTTACGTAACCGGACCAGGTTTTTGCAGAGATCTCGCTGAGACCGAGATTACAATAAAACACAGCGTTCTCAGCAGTGGCTGAACTGTTTGTTTAGAACCTTCAGGGCTTCGTAAACAAGGTAATGACGCAGATACACACTAAAAAAACAGCGTTAATTGGAACTTCCGGTCTAGGTCCACTTTAAGAAGACAAAACATAAAATAAAGCATGACACATTTGTTGTAGATACAGTTGTGATTGACGGCTCATTGTTGTTGTCCAATAAGAGCCTGGTTGCAGTGACATCATGACCCTTTGTCAGTTTATGTGAAACCTCAATGCTGAAACTATAACTGTATTCAATTAAATTGTAGATTCAAGAAATATCTCCACAGCAGCACATACAGCTATAGAATAAGAAAATGTAATGTATAATGTTATTTAACAGCCTCAAAATCCTTGGGTTCTATTCTGTATTTTTACCATTTTGAGTTTAGAGAAACAAGTCAGAGTGAGTATCTTATGAATGATTCAGCACGTCTGTTGCCCTGAGCTTTAAAGGGTTAATAGCTTTCAGTTGTACCAGACACAGACCGTGCAGTGTGTGTGTGTGTGTGTGTGTGTGTGTGTGTGTGAGTGCGGAGCACAGCACAGTGTGGTGGCATGACTGCATCACTGGCCAAAAAGAGTGACAGAAAGAGGTTAAGAAAAAAAAGTGGAGATGGAGGGATTAGGAGAAAAATAAAGGTAACTCCGTGTGTGTGTGTGTGTGTGTGTCACTGACAGTGAGTCATCTTCACAGCACTCACACCCCCCCCCACCCCCAACAACCGCTTAGATAAATAACTGACTCGCTTTTCTGACACTAGTCTAGTGGCGAGAGACAATGAATAGTGAGCGGTGTTTCTTCTTCTTCCTCTTCTTCTTTAAAGGAATGAACTGTTATCTATTATTGAGCAGCAGTCAGCAGCAGCATATCCACCTACTAAGCTGCTAAAATAAATATGACGCAGTGCTGGGGAGATTTGCACCCGTTTGAACCGAGCACTCTCGTGCTCTGAGCAGTCAAGGGTAACGCATTCACTGACGAGCCGGTTTGTTCAAAGCAACTCGTAAATAAAATTCTAGTCTTCATCTTCTTGTTGTGCAGTGTTACATCTCACACGGAGAAGAAGAAAACTAAACAATCCTTGCTTCTTTTGTTGGGCGACTGAAAGGTAAAAAAAAAATGCCTGTGTTGACAACAAAGTCTTTGTTTTGATGTTTTGGCTTCTCTTTGTTCAGACTCGAGCATCTGCACCTGCTCCAATTAGTCAATTACCATAGTCAATAATTACACATATGCTGCATATCCCAGCGAACAATGAGTGCCTTTAAATGGGGGTGGGGGGTGTTTACCGTGTTCACAAGAGTCCAGATGAGCATCTCCCTCGTTTGGTGTTAAAACTGAAGAGAAGGAATTGAAGAAATGTCTGTTACATTCAAACCTTTGTCACAACGCTCTCTCTGTGTTTCTAAGCTGTGTTTCAGATTCCTCTGCTGCAGTGAAGTGATGTTAAATCAGACAGAGATGTTTCTTGGATGGTAAGTTAATCAAATTTGTACATCATTTTTACATCGTGATAGTAGGGGTGGGGGAAAAACATCCATTCTTCGATGCATCTTGATTGGGACGTGGACGATTCTGATTTGGCTTCACAAATAATGTCTTAGGGCCCAGACTTAATTTTGCCTCACAGTCAACCACTGAACTTTTCTTGCAACATTTGTTTGGTCTTTTGTTTTTGCCTAAAGCGGACCTAGACCGGAAGTTCCAATTAACACTGTTTTTTAGTGTGTATCTGCATCATTACCTTGTTTACGAAGCCCTGAAGGTTCTAAATAAACAGTTCAGCCACTGCTGAGAACGCCGTGTTTTATTGTAATCTCGGGGCTCAGCGAGATCTCTGAAAATCCCGTAATAGTTACGTAAACAGCGGTTCTCCTGAACAGCCGACTGTCCTACTCCGGGCACTAGTCCGGGTACATCCGGTTGTGTACATTGAACCGCAGAAGAAGAATAACGTCCGTTGTGGAGGTGTTTCACGAGCGTCAGTGTCTTCTGACTCTGGGTCTGACTCCGGGTCAAAGTCATAAAAGGGACTGTGGCGGGGAGTCGTGAAGAAGCTATTTTTAAACACTGTTAAAACAATGTTTTGATAATGAGTAGCAGTGCATCCACCGTTCCAGAGGGGGGAGCTGTGCTTCTGAGAGCGGGTGTGCTGAATATGTCACTTCCCGGGTACTGGCCAATCACAACACAGTTGATAAGGCTCTATGCTGGCTGACCAATCATAACAAATGTCATAAAAGTCATAAAATGTCTTCTGGGGGTGAGATTTATGTCTGAAATATCGCGGCTGACAGAAACTAGGAGGTTTTTGCCCATAAAAACAAGTTAATGTATGTAAGTAGACCTCCATGACTAACATATGTGCAACCGGACCTTCCTTGGACTTACAGTATACCTCTCATTCAGAATATAATGTAATATATAATATATATATTAGCAGTGTGCGTGGCTGAAGTGGAGATGCGTCACCAGTTCTTGCATGTCGCCGCAGCGAGACGTTGTGTTTAGGACATGCTAGGTCACAGTGAGCTAAGTTACAAATCACAGTTGCATTTCCAGCAGGCTGGAAATCTGTTTTAGAGTATTTAAAAAACAACAACTGCAGAGTGTTGATCGAGTGCAGATTGGAGGCTTTTGTGTGCAAGCTGCTGTGTGAACTAGGCTTCAGGCAGAGAGTAACAACAATATTAGCATCAATTGTGCAATTACCTCACCAAGTAGCTGCACTACTTGAGTCCCTAAAGTTGACAGTGACTTTCCATGTTTCTAACCACAAGCTCTAACGGTGGCATCGCTCATTGTCTGACAGTGTGCCTCTATAATAACAAATTACTCTCTACGTGAGCTGCGTCTGATTCCAAATATGGAATGGCACATTACTGGGACATTATTTTGCTTGTCGTGACGACCGTGTGATGCGTCTTAGCTGTAGTTCTCCTTCCTCCTTTACCTCCTTGTTGATGGCTGTAAAAGCCTGCTTCACTTCGGCGAGGACTCTTTCATTCCTTTGGACTCGGTGTCTGCCGCTGTGTCCCGATGATTGAGTTGCAGTGTCACAGGACTAAATAAAGATTTTGTGTGGTGCTGCGTTTACATGAATAGTTAACCACCCACTCCAGAACCACTTGAATGACAAAATTGCACAGACAGCTTTGTTGCTGCTCCTCAGCACAGACAACATCCCCAATGTCTTATCCCTGGAGAGGTAACATTTCTACTTTGAGGTTTGGCAATTTCCTTTTTCTTTTATTCTTCTGACCCACGTGTGAACCCGAGCTGCATCGCCCCCAATTAACTCTACAAACCAGAAGCATCGCATTAGAAACAAACCGCGTCGAATCATCTGCTGGACTTCTAAGAGCAAAGACACGAGGGGGGTTTTAAAGGTGTTCAATGTAAAATGTGTAACGAGGCTTTGTACTGTAGGTGTGAAGAGGTTGAGCGAGTCCAGAGTCACAAACAATCAGAGAGGCAGCCGATCATAGACGTTCAGCCGAGCGTGGAGGTCAACTCGTACAGGACTGGTGTCAATAAACAATCGGGCAGAAAGAAGCAGAGGATGTGGCATGGTGCATATGAACATTCTTATATATGGCGACTGTAGATTGTAGAGTTGATGCAGCTCAGGTGTGCAGGTGAGAGATAACAGGGCATTTTGGCAGCCACAAAATCCGAAACGGACCAAATTTGGACAAATGGCAAGAGGGAAGATGAGAGGGGAGGGAAAAGAACGCTTGGAGCATAAGAAATAAGAGGACAGGACCATTTATACCCAACATCTGCTTGGTGAAGACAAGTCTGGAGCAGCTTGTTGACAGTGAGGGACAATGGAGATCCTCAAATGTGGGATGTCACTGTTTTCATAACACAGAGCTATGACATGTTTGTCTGTAATTACGCGACAGTCTAGTCCAGTCAGATAGTCTCCATTTTTGGACCTGTTTTTGAAATTGGCACAAAAATATGTACAACTATGGTGTTTGTTTTAATTTGTACTTTTTTTTCCCCCATTTAAATTGTTAATACACTATTTTAACATGTATTAAATTGTATATAACTGCCAACAATTTAGATTTATTCTGGAAAAATGGGCAAAGGCACTTAATCACAGGACATTTTCTGGCCTTTTTATGGTTGAAATAAGCGGGATACATTTTTAGGTGTTAAAGGGTTAAGCAGTAGCAGCTGAAGCTGAACACTATAGAGATCCCGATGTCACGTTTGTTTACACCGCCATGGTGGCAAGAAAAGCTTCTGCAAAATGAAAGGTGTCAGAGCTGGTTTCAAGCTGTCCGAGTTCACGACACACTTTAAATACACAAAACTCTGGCAATTTATCACAGAACCTGACTAACTCTAAGTATATATGAGCCCTGTGATGCCCCCAGGAGTATGTAAACAGCCAGAGCAGACATTATCCCAGACCTGCAGTTATTCCAATATCTTCAACTTTCTGATAAAATGTATCAGATGTTCCCTTTTCCTTCTCCAGAGAATGCTCAGACATCACAACAAAAACATGTAAAAAAAAATAAATAAATAAAGTTAATCAGTGTTAGATTCTAAACTTCACAAGCTCCCATTGCTCTGTCTTCTACGCTCGCTTTGAGCGAGTTTAATGGTAGCGATCCAACTCTGCCGTCTCTCGGGATCGTTTGTGATCCAGTAAAATGCTCTAAAGTTTGTTTGTCCCCGACTGTTTTGGTATCCTGGGGCATCGCAGTTATCCACCATCTTCACTCATTACAGTTACAGCCAGAGAAGACACCAGTTGCCTGACATATTGATACAGAGATTCAGTATATGCTGCCAGTTTCACACTATAATTTACGTCTGTGGATTTGGAGTTTCCGCGTGTTAACATTACAAGGATTGCATGAGGTCGCCTGTATCTGAGCTCAACACTGACACTGATGTGACTGATGTTTTATCTGGACTCTTCACCAGGATTGATAATGATAAGATTTGCTAAGTGAGAAGCTGCTCACTTCAGCGCACTGACAGAAATGTGCACTGAAACAGCCTGTACACACACACACACATTCTTGTACTTGCTGCATACTGAGGACCAGCATTTCCACTTTATAAATCAACACAATTACAAATATCTACTTCATGAATGACATCTACAAAGAACTACTGGTTACAGTACCATAAAATGTCTGCAGGTGGAGCCCCAGAGCAAAAAGGGCTGGAAAACTCTTTCGATTTTATTTTATTTTTAAAATTTTTGGTCCAACATTTTACAAAAACGTCATACTATACTATGTCGACCAAAATTAAAAAATAAAATTTGACCCAAAATTTGGAAAAAATTTGGCCCACAATTTGAAAAAAAAATTTGACCCAAAATTTTTGGTCCAAAATTTGACAAAAACGTCAGTCTATACTATGTCGTCCAAAATGTGAAAAAAAAAATTTACCCAACATTTTTGGTCCAAAATGTGAAAAAAAAAATTTGGTCCAAAATTTAAAAAAAAAAATTTGGTCCAAAAGTAAAAAAAGAAATTTGGTCCAAAATTTGAAAAAAAAAATTTGGTCCAAAATTTGAAAAAAAAAATGTGGTCCAAAATTTGAAAAAAAAAAATATGGTCCAAAATTTGAGAAAAAGTCGTCCAAAATTAAAATTTTTGACAAATTGAGTATAGCATGTTATAGCAACCTAAGGAAGTGATTTCAATGAAAACAAAGTGAGGACCGGCCAAAATGTCCTCACTCCGTAAAAAATACCTCACTTTGTTGGTTTAAAACCCTCACTGGTCCTCAGTATGCTGCAACTACAAGAACACACACACACACACGCACACACACACACACACACACACACACACACACACACACACACACACACACACACACACACACACACACACACATGATAGCAGCTGATGAGCAATGATTAATAATGCACACCCCTGCACATGTTCCACTCCGTCATATTTTCACGCTGTATTGACATCAGGAAATCACTCACATGGATTTAAAACGGCAGATGACAATATATTAAAGTTTAATTTGATTTCACGTCTTTCTCACAGCATGAGTTGATCACGTTATGGACACACACATCACACCTCACAGACTGTATAAGCAACAAGAAATTCCAGGAATTTGTAAATTTTTTCCGGTCAGAGAGGTAATGGAAAACACCAGCGGGGAGTAAAGATGAACCACAATGGAGCTCAAAATGTTTGACTGAGACTGTTTTTGAGTCAATGTCGGCAGCTCACCGACATTGTTGCTTTCCCAGCAACAATGGCAAAAAGGGTGTAACTACATTATTTGCAAACCTACAGTAGCACTCAATCAATTTTTTGAATATTAGGTCAAGAGTGACTTTGATATCGAGCTCAAAATCCCTGTAAAAGTCCCCAAGGTCAATGAAAAGTTAAGGTCATCTCGATTTGATGTCTTTTGCTTTACACTTATTTCAGCTGCAGAGGGAGTAATTGATGTGAAATATTATATAGTATAACATTCTTAAAAGCATTAGAGTTCAAAGGTCAAACTATCACCACGAGGCCTCTGCTTTGTTTGCATTTTCACACTTCCTCTTTACTCGTGAGTCTACCTTTTTCTTTCTCCTCTTCCTCCCACCTTGCATCCCACGGCGCGCATGCACACACACACACACACACACACACACACACACACACAGGCACATAGGTGCTCAGACACACGTACCCACCACCCCTCTGTTTTCCTGCATCCATTGTTCTTTTCTGCCCCGACGCCTCTGAAGTCTAAATTTAGACGTGAGTCTTCTGGAGGGATCAGTGCTTGTGTTGCTTTCGAGGACGCCCTCGGTGTTTGTAGGAAGTAGTTCAGCGAAATCTCATTTTTTATGAGGGTGAGACTTTGGCTCCAGGTATTTTTAAAACATGCCCAAGAAGAATCACAACACTGCTCTAAAGGATGTAATACAGGAAACTATACCCGAGCCCACTGAGGGATTAAATGTCAACTGGTTGATTAATCAATCAAGAAATAATCAGATGATAAGAATTCGCTTAAAAATAATCTGAGAAACACAGGTTCATGAGTTAATTGGTTGTCTGAATGGTGCAAACGGTGAAGGACCTCCTGTAAAAGCAGGAGCAAATAGTTCATTGTGCTGCAGAGTTAAAGTTATTTAAAAAGCAATACCAGGTTACTGAGTATAAGGGAAAATAAAAATGAGAGTTACACAATTAACCCTTTAAGGAAGAGCACTAAGGCCACATGTAAACAAAAATAAAGAAATTAAATAAAGAAGATATAATTGAAACAGCATGCATGAATTCTGAGAAAAAAGTCGGAAGAATTCTGCCTTTAATCTCCGATTTAATGCTGTTTTATTTTTTGTTTTACATGTGGCCCTAATACTCTTCCGTAACTCTTCCCGTATTCTCACAAGTAAAATGGTTTTAAGTTTTCCAGAGTTATTAAGTGGTAGAAAGTCTTTGAATTTGACTTGTAATTGCAACAATGGAAAAAAATATGAACACTCCCTCATGACAAAGTCCGTCCTTGCCAGTTTACGTCAATACAATACATGTCATTGTTGCTACTTATTGTAACAGTTTCACCTTTATAAATGAAAGTCTGCCAATGTGGAGCTGGAAGGTTTTCAGACAGCAGCGGTGAGACGAGGAAGCCCCGAACATGAGCTCACACTGACTCCTTCTCTGGCTCCCTCACTGTCACTCTCTCTGCATATGAACAGAAACCACAGCAACAGAGAGGCAGCATAGAGAGCCAAGATAACAGGTTTCTCACACACGCACGCACGCACGCACACACACACACACACACACACACACACACACACACCGATCTTGTACTTGCTGCATACTGAGGACCAGCATTTCCACTTAATAAATCAACACAATTACAAATATCTACTTCATGAATGACATCTACAAAGAACTACTGGTTGCAGTACCATAAAATGTCTGCAGGTGGAGCCCTAGAGCAAAAAGGGCTGGAAAACGTTTTCGATTTTATTGTATTTTTTACATTTTTGGTCCAACATTTACAAAAACGTCATACTATACTATGTCGACCAAAATTTAAAAAAGAATTTGACACAAAATTTTGGGTCCAAAATTTGACAAAAACGTCATTCTATACTATGTCATCCAAAATTTGAAAAAAAAATGTACCCGAAATTTTTGGTCCAAAATTTGAAAAAAAAAAATTGGTCCAAAATTTGAAGAAAAAAAAATTGGTCCAAAATTTGAAAAAAAAAAATTGGTCCAAAATTAGACAAAAAAAATGATGGTCCAAAATTTGAGAAAAAGTCGTCCAAAATTTAAATTTTTGACAAACTGAGTATAGCATGTTATAGAAACCTGAGTGATTTCAATGAAAACAAAGTGAGGACCAGCCAAAATGTCCTCACTACGTAAAAATGACCTCACTTTGTTGGTTTAAAACCCTCACTGGTCCTCAGTATGCTGCAAGTACAAGAACACACACACACACACACACACACACACACACACACACACACACACACACACACACACACACACACACACACACACACACCACACACACACACACACACATACCCTGCAGCCGGTCTGCCTCTGACTGCACTTCCATGTTGATTTGATGATTTGACCACAAGAAGGAGACAATTTGATATCGCCATAGCAACATGGGACACATGGGCAATGTGGGGAAATCTGTTTTAATCACTTTTTAAATCAGCTTGGTGTGTGTGTGTGACTATGTGTGTGTTACACTGTGTGTGTTTTCTGCCTCTTTTTTGGGATCTTTTCTGGCATAAACACTGACGTTGTCAGGACCAGTATAGTCACTCACGGCTGCCAAACCCTGATCCTAAAGAGGCTGAATTTCTCATTTCTGAGGAACTGGTCAAGTTAAGGGCTAAGATTTGAATTGTGGTCACATTAAAGATTTTTGTTAAGGCTGTCCAAATGAATGGAAGTCAGTGCAGCGTCCTAAGAATAGCTGCGCAAACCTGTGTGTGTGTGTGTGTTTGTGTGTGTGTGTGAGTGTGTGAAAGAGAAATAATCAGTGTGAGAATGAGTGTCCACAGTCATTTTGGTCTACGTCTTTCTCTGTGCCTTCTCCTATCATACCCACACACGCACACACACACACACACAGCCTTCTCTCTTTTGTCAGTGTATAGATTTTCTATCCACACTGGCCTCGTCTTCCTCTCTGCACAACGCCACCTTTCAGAATAGCAATCAGTCTGCCTCATTTAGCCTGTGTCTCTTCTTTGCACCAGAGAATACTTCTGCTCTCAAGTCTAAGTCTGCTCTCTCTCTCTCTCTCTCCTTAAAAAAGAAGAAAAATTCGTCTGGGTTTCCTTCACCGCATAAATTTGATATTCAACTTAGATCCTTTGTTGGATTTCACAGGGGGAACAAGCACGGCGGGCGAGAGGTTGGATGATCTACATCCACCTCACAATGTGGTGTGAAATGATCAAATAATATTTATAAATCACCTTTTCATGCATACAAAATCCTTTACACGGATAAAAAGCCATACAATAAAGGCGCAGTCGGTCCAAATATTACTTTTAAAAGATGAGGTGGTCGTGATATTCTTCCACATGTGAGGAACAGATGATCTTCTCCATCTTGAATGTCGGCCAAGAGAAAAAAAAACAAAAATAAATGTCATGGCATACACGGCAAACTTGAAATAGACTGAACCCCTTATTAACATCCGTTGTTTCGCTGCATATCCTCTTCTCATCTGTGCCCCTTTGCACCTTTGTTTCTCCCCTTATCTGTTTTCCATTCCCCAGTAAACAAAAATGTCAAATAATCTTGCTGCTATACAAATATAAAATTCAGTTTTCAGCTCGCGGTAATTGAAAAAAAAAAAAAAAAGCCTACAGTTTTGCTGATATGAGCATCGCTGTGACTTCTCAAGGGGGCAAAGTTTGTGTTATATATCGGGGGAGTGAGTCAGTGTCTGCCTCCGGTTTTCCTAAAGCACTAATGTGAGGGTAACGCGAGCAGTCATTAAAGAAACGTATTAAAAATAGACGAGATGCTTGCTTTTAGCTGCATATTCTGCATATTTCTTTCTTTCTCTCTCGCTCTGTGTGCGTGTGTGTGTGTGTGTGTTCTTGTACTTGCGGCATACTGAGGACCAGTGAGGGTTTTTAACCAACAAAGTGAGGTCAATTTTACGGAGTGAGGACATTTTGGCCGGTCCTCACTTCAAATCACTTCCTTAGGTTGCTATAACATGCTATACTCAATTTTTCAAAAAAATTTTGGACCAAAAATGTGGATAATTTTTTTTTTTCAAATTTTGGACGATGTAGTATAGTATGACGTTTTTGTCAAATTTTTTATCAAACATTCTGGGTAAAAACAATTTTTTTCACATTTTGGACAATATAGTATAGTATGATGTTTTGTAAAATTTTGGACCAAAAAAAAAATAAATAAAAATCTACAAAGTTTTCCAGCCCTTTTTGCTCTGGGGCTCCACCTGCAGACATGTTATGGTACTGCAACCAGTAGTTCTTTGTAGATGTCATTCATGAAGTAGATATTTGTAATTGTGTTGATTTCTAAAGTGGAAATGCTGGTCCTCAGTATGCCGCAAGTACAAGAATGTGTGTGCGTGTGTGTGTGTCTGTTCCAGTTGCAAGACCGTTGCGTCATCGTGTTATTTGATTTAATTGATGAGCTCACACTGACTCATACATACAGTGGGACTCAGATTATAATCTGCTTTGAATCACAGACTGATTAACCTGATTAACACTTCAGTCGGCATTGGAGTCGATGTGGGATAACACCTTTTAGTCAACAAAGTCTTCGTCATTTTTCTTTTTACCACCCTGATATCGGTTCAAGAAAGTATAATCTCCTCTCCTCCTTTCTTTCATCGTCTAGCTCTTTAGAGCAAAGTCTCTTTTTATGCCATCTCTTCATCTCGCCTCTGTGTGAAGAGGCCATGGCTGCAGCGCCTCTGTACAGTCCCAGGCCTTGTTAATATTTCACGTGGTTAGAAGCCAGTTGCAGATGCCTGGGTTTCTCCTGAAAAGGAAAGCATTCTCCTTATTTAACCTCCAGGGCCCAATCTCCATACTAACCAGCTCAGGTTTTGACTGGGAGACTCTCAGATTATCCCAGTGAAAGATCCTTCTTCTCTCCACGGCCATGATCGTGTGGTCATTACTCGACTGGGTCAGCATGTTCTTTAAAAAACAGGAATAAAACGTGGATTTATTTTGTTGATGACACAAGAGTTTTAAGACTCATTATTAAAGGGTAGGAAATAAAGGAAAGGAAATCATCTTTATTGTCATTACACAAACGAAACTGCACAGCACAATTTCAAGGTCAGATTATGGATGAGGTACAGACAGGGAAGGTCTTTCTTATGGATTCAAAACACTCTGAAATAGAGGCTAATGTGAACCAAACAGTGGTCCATGTCATCAGAGTACAACTACGTTTTTGGAGATGTTAATTCACTTTTTGGATTGTAAATGTGATGGTTTCGGCGAAGGAAAGAATGAGTATTTCCGCAATACTTCCGCATTCAGGCGATCGACAGTGCTTTGAAAGTTTTTTGTCATTGGTTTATTACCGTGGCCATGTTTCATTTCTTTTTGATTTGGTCTTTCACTTCCTCGTACGCCTCCATGAGGATTTCAGCCTCAGAGGAGGAAGAAAACGCCGCAGTTGTCACGGCGAATGTGAGAATCTGCGATCGACAGCGAGGTCTATTTGAGGAAGCCGTGCGAGCGCACTAATCCAGGATAGCTTTCAACTGGCTCGATGAATCCGTGTCTGCTCATCCTGGCTTGGTCTTTGTGCAACCAATTGAGCCATGGACGCTGTTGTTTTGGATTTGTTCAACCGAGCTCAGTCATTTATCCTGGATATCTGAATCCTACTTGTATGCAACAGGCCACAGTTCTCAAAGAATATAATGCTTCAACAGAGTCATCACTCCTCGCTTAGATTAAATACATGAAAATCTTGTCATCCATGTAAAAAAAAAAAAAAAAAAAAAAATTTCAGAAATCATTCTAGTATACGGAAGCGTATTGCACTACTTTAAAAAAAAAAATCCAGTTTTTCTCAGTAATTAATTTTCGGTTTGATTTTTTGAATAATCTTTTTTCTGTTTTTCTGAGTAATATTTTTTTCCCCTGTTTTTCTGTCTAATTATTTTCCTGTTTTTCGGAGTAATTTTTCTGTTTTTCGGAGTAATTTCTTTTCTGTTTTTCGGAGTAATTTTTTTTTCTGTTTTTTGTGCAAATTTTTTTCCCCTGTTTTACGGGGTAATTTTTTTCTGAGTTTAGAGAGCATTTGAAATAATAAACACATTCACTCCTTTATTGAGAGTTCGATTTATAACAACATGGATGGCTTGTTTAGTTTAAGGCTTACGATAGAAGGATACAGTCCAAAACATAACTAACTAGAGTATCATAGCCTGTGTGTAACTAATTACACGCCTTACCTTAATTGACCCGCTACGGTAGATTATTTATGAGGCATGTATGTGCGGGAAGGAGTCACCATATGTGTATGCATGGATGTATATCCATGGGTGTATGGGAGTCACTTGCAGGTTGGAGGTTCTCGCGAGAGTTCTCGATAATTCAGAAAAAAAATTACACTGAAAAACAGGGAAAAAAGATTTGCACGAAAAATAGAAAAAAAAATTACTCAGAAAAACAGAAAAAAAATTACTCTGAAAAACAGAAAAAAATGACTGAGAAAAACAGAAAAAAATGACTGAGAAAAACAGAAAAAAAAATTACTCTGAAAAACAGAAAAAAATGACTGAGAAAAACAGAAAAAAAAATTACTCTGAAAAACAGAAAAAAATGACTGAGAAAAACAGAAAAAAAAATTACTCAGAAAAACAGAAAAAAATAAGACAGAAAAACAGAAAAAAAAAATATTCAAAAAATCAAACCGAAAATTAATTAGTGAGAAAAACAGGATTTTTTTTTTTCAAGTGAATGCAATACGCTTCCGTACTAGTAAATGTATTCTGAGGGAAACAAAATCTGTCGCCTAAACACAACCAGTCATTGCACTCAGACTGCATGGAAATGCCTGACATTAAGCGGAACTGCCTACCTGTGCACAATTTGTACGTGCCCATGCAGAATGGGACTGTCGTCTTCACAACATAGTCTAGAGCGGTGTACACAGCATGCTGAACCAGATGAAAACCACAAGTTAGGAAGCAAGTCATGGAAAAATGACAGAGAAAGTGAAGCCAAAAATGTCAAATTTCTCACGACAAACTCCGGTTTCTGCTTTTACAGATGTGTGGACTATAGCTTTAAATGTGTGATACATGTTTAATTGTTGGGAAATCTTTTCTTTCTGTGCAAATGCCTTGCTGATGCAAAATGAGAAAAAACAAAAACATTTTCATTTAAATAATGCTTTTCGTGAAATTAACCCTTTAACACTGAGTGCATCGCATGACGCCATGTTTGCGCAAGTGCACTTTGCTTTACCATAATTACGCAATGTTTTGTGCTATCAGGAAAAATTCTAACTGTTTCTGCAAGCTGAGATGTTTCAAGTCAAAGTAAACATGTGGTTATTATGGTAATTTTACTAGGTTATTGCAGGAAAACAGAGAATCAGTGTCTTTGTCACCAGAGAGGAAAGAGTTGAAAAACGCCTGAACGTAACTTACATTTTTTGGTCTCTTTTGAGACAAAAACTCAAGCAAATGTTGTTTTAAATATGTTTAATGCTGTTCAAATTTCAAATTTGACATGCAAAATCTGGTGTTCATGTACAACTACAGTGGCCTGTTTAAAATAAGTAAAAAAAAAAAAGTCTAGATGGACATTATGAGGCTTAGGTGTTAAAGGGTTAAAAGTCGCTTTACATTAAAAACACAAGAATGAAAAACAAAAGACAAAGCAAAATAAGTTCAAACCATTAAACATTAAAAGGGGGGTGGCTATAGGAGGTTGGAGTCTGAGGACTGGAGGCTGCAGGACTTTGAACTGGCTGTGTTGTGAGATGGGACGCCAGTGCAGGTTCTCGAGGTCAGTACATATATGTCAGTACTGTTGCAGTAGTCGACTTTGTAAGTAATGAATGCATGAATCAGGGTTTCAGCAGCAGAGAAGGAGAGCGATGGCCGGAGGCGGGCGATATTTTTGAGGTGGAAGAAGGCGAGTATGATTTTATAGTGGTCAAATTCTGTGATCTTTGTCATTTTTATGGAGTGATAGGATTGAAGTGTGTGAAAATATAAAATATGTCCTGAATAAACTTGGCATAACAGACCTGTTGAAAAAAAAACCACACGTGTTACCAGTGACATTAATTAAGGTTCCACTCCAGGTTTAAGAGAGACAGAGTCCTGCTGTTGTTCAGCGTAGAAGGAGGTCAGGTCTGTAGAAGCAGTTTCTCTAAAATAAATCTCAGTTATTTCAGTGCTGCATACATATTTCTGGAACTTTTCATATTCTAATAAAAGATTAAGAAAAAATTATAATACACTCTAATTTGATAGGTGTGAGTTTGAATAGTTGTTAGTTTGTCTCTATGTGTCCCTGTTATGTACAGCGCCTTTTGCCCTATGTCAGCCGGGATTGGCACCAGAGCCCCTTGTGACTGATGAATGAATCAGTTAATCAATTATACCATTGTTTAAAGGTCACATAGAGTGGTCCTGTTGCACATATATGTTAGTTATGGAGGTCTACTTACATATATTAACTTGTTTTTATGGTCAAAAACCTCCCAGTTGCTGTAAACTAGCCGATAGAAATCCTCTTTTCTGACAGTGTTTTTCAGCCGCAATGTTTCAGAGTGAACTTTCACCCCCAGAAGACAGAGTCTTGTGATTGGCCAGTACTATCCAGCACATCCGTTCTCAGAAGCGCAGCGCCCCCCTCTGGAACGGCGGATGCACTGCTCCTCATTATCAAAACATTGTTTTAACAGTGTTTAAAAATAGCTTTGTCACGACTCCCCGCCGCAGTCCCTTTATGACTTTAAACCGGAGTCAGACCCAGAGTCAGAAGACACTGTCGCTCGTGAAACACCTCCACAACGGACGTTAATTCTTCTTCTGCGGTTCAATGTACGTAACTGGATGTGCCCGGACTACCGCCCGGAGCAGGACGATCGGTTGTTCAGGAGAACCGCTGCTTACGTAACTATTACGGGATTTTCAGTGATCTCGTTGAGCCCTGAGATTACAATAAAACACAACGTTCTCAGCAATGGCTGAACTGTTTGTTTAGAACCGTCAGGCTTCATAAACAAGGTAATGACGCAGATACACACCAAAAAAAACAGCGATAATAGGAACTTCTGGTCTAGTTCCGCTTTAAACAACAGGGATAACGGTCGACTAGGACTTTTGCTCAGTATTGTAAACTGTTTGTGTTTGACTGATGTGCAGGTAAGGAAAGCACCCTTACAGAAAATGTAGCCTGCAAAACTGGAGATGTTTTAGAGCAAGACACTCCTACATCTTTAGCCTAATCTCAGAATCATGTGTAGCAGCTGGAGCTGGCTAACATTTGCTCCTCTGAAGAGAACAGACAAACGTGCCAACATTCTGCTGCATCCGCAACCAAAAATGAGAACATGTTCACAGAGAGTGGCGTGTGCGTCCTCACTGCCTGCACTTCAACCATGTGGGTCAGAACCTGACGAGAGGTTCGCTGAATTGTCTCGTGGCACCAAAACAAGAAGAGACTGATGGGCTTTTGTCACACACACTTGTTCCCAGAGGCAGATGGAAAAGGGAGGGAGAAACAGATGGAAAATGACTGTAGCTGTTTATCCTCTTCAGTAGCAGTTGGGGAGAAAATATCTGTGTGCAGAGGTAACAGGAACTTTAAGCTTTTGGGGTTTATTGGTTTAAAGGTACAATATGTAGTATTTATGGGTTTATATAACCCAAAATCCACTTTTTTATACATATTATGTGCTCCTGCATTGTCTAGTCGCTGTATAATAGTTTTTGTTTCATTTTCGTAGTGTTTCAAAAAGTCATGTAAAATAACATGGTCGCGGGCCGCGGTTGCATAGCCACTGTTAGCAGCGAGACGCCATGTTTCTACCGGAGCCTGTAAGGACAAACGCGAGAGAACAAATCAAGCGTCTCTTTACTTGTAGCGGAAGTCCCGCCTCCTCTCTCTCCGCTTCGTCTGCTACGGCCGCGGTAGCTCGCCCTCTCCCTCACCTCACGAACCTCATTTGCTGACACGGAGAAAGACGTCGAGGACGACATTTGACCAGCTGAGGATACCGTAGCGCTCAGGGAAGGGAGGGGGTGAGCAGAGGAGCAGTTCTTTGTTGTAAATTTCAGCCTCTCCTCTAGATGGCACTATAAACTACTTATTTCTCCTTTAAGGGAAACATAGTCTTAATTCAGGGAAAGGAAAAGTCTGATTATAAATCATCTCCTCAGTGATGTGCAGTAATGACTCAAGGGTGTCACAGTTACTTTTAAAATGATTAATGTTAAACTGTTAACTTGCGTTATATTGATATTTGCACATTTCCATGTAACAAATTGCACATTTCCGACACTGAATATGGAATATAACGCTCTGTGTAGCATTTAGAAAAGGTACTCACACACTATAGATTATTATTCTGAACTCCACTGATTTTAATGAAGCCCTGAGGGAATTGTGGCTTCAGGGGCAAAGTAAGGGTCAAAGGTAAAAGAGGACAAGCAGCTCATCATGATAATCATCTCATTTTACTATTATGATATCAAGGCTGCAGGCCACTGTGACTCAGACATATGTCTCTCTATTTGCACGACCAGCCCATTAGGCGATGACGTTTTATGAATGCTAATATATTCTATGAGAGTATGAGACATTCTTTGAGTTTGGAGTGGGGCACTACTATTATTATTATTTTTTTATGTGTTTAGTTTCAGTGCATTATGCAAATGCATTATTGATGCATGTACAATGCAAAGAAAGTGCCACGGTAAGAAGAGAAGAGAAAGGTATATAACAGGAATCACAACAGGAAATGTATACATATGGTTATTAACGGTGGGAGAAGGATTCACAGAGCCATTGGGGTTTAAAAAAAAAAAAAAGTGTTGGGTGCAAGAAGACGCAAGCAACATATCAACATGTCCATTGAGCATCACTTTAGCATGCAATAAATGTGTTTTCATTCACACAGTAGCTTTTGCTGTTTGAAAGCAGGTTCTGTGGATTATTTCTGTTGTTTATTTTTCTCTCTGCTGTCTCTGGGTGGGTGTGGCTTGTGTTTCCCATGGCAGCTGACGAGGCACACCTGATATCATTATAAAAAGCCTGGACTTCACTCAACCATGCTGCCGGATTATCCTGTCCATCAGATCTGTCCCTGCTATGTTGTGCTCATGAGAACTGCTTTGTTTCTTCTTATATATTACATTTTCTCCTAGGCTTCGATGTCAGTTTCTTTTTGTACCTCCGTGGGTCCATGAGCTAGTTCTTGATCCAACAAATGTCCTGTGTCACACCTGCATGCCTATGTTTTTTTTTTTTTTTGGACATTTAAAGGTGAAGTAAGTAGTTTATAGTGCCATCTAGAGGAGAGGCTGAAATTTACAACAAAGAACTGCTGCTCTGCTCACTCCCTCCCTTCCCTGAGCGCTACGGTATCCTCAGCCGGTCAAATGTCGTCCTCGTCGTCTTTCTCCGTGTCAGCAGATGAGGTTCGTGAGGCGAGGGAGAGGGCGAGCTACCGCGGCCGTAGCAGACGAAGCGGAGAGAGAGGAGGCGGGACTTCCGTTACAAGTAAAGAGACGCTTGATTTGTTCTCTTACATTTGTCCTTACAGGCTCCGGTAGAAACATGGCGTCTCGCTGCTAACAGTGGCTATGCAACCTCGGCCCGCGACCATGTTATTTTACATGACTTTTTGAAACACTACGAAAATGAAACAAAAACTATTATACAGCGACTAGACAATGCAGGAGCACATAATATGTATAAAAAAGTGGATTTTGGGTTATATAAACCCATAAATACTACACAGTGTCCCTTTAAGTTCAGTCATGTCTATGTTTGTTCTCCAGTCCCTGCTTTGGGGTCTGCACTGTGAGAAACCTAATACTGATACCATATGCCATCTGACTTTAGGCTTGTTGATATCAGCTGCTTCATCGTCTGCTGTGCCTTTTTATTCTTTTGAATTTGGTCAGGTTTTAATCTTATCAACCCCCAAAACACAACATAATCCAAAAAAACTTTTATTTTACCAGAATCAATTTTGCAAGTTAGACTTAAGATAATGCATGTTTTTGGATAGGGAACCTACAGTATCAAGGTTATTGCACAGCACACTTCAGAACAGCTTAACAAAAAAGGTGAAGAAATCTATGTATAAATGCAAGTGATATCTCTTTCTTTCCATATGATTTATTTTATACTGTGTTTTATTCATCCACTTGGGGAAATTCCTTCTCTGCATTTAACCCATTCTCTACCAGTGTTGGAAACATTACTTTTAAAAATAAATTTGTGACAGTTACTTCTCCCAAAAAGTAACATAATTAGTTACTGAGTTACAAAAGGGGTAACTAGTTACTAGGAAAAGTAACTAATGCATTACTTTCAAGAACATTTTAAATCCTCATTGATATTATTATCATCATCACGCCATTGTAACAATATTTTTATATTTATGTGGATGTAAAAGGAAACTACATCACTTTTATTGTGTAAGTGTAACAGTGATCATCAAGAATACAAAAACAACAGGTGCCTATTGAAAAGCACTGTATGGTATCTATCTATAAATGCAGGGACCATCTGCCTGTTAATCCCATATCTGTCCAACATGTCACAAGACCGACTTCAAACTTTGCATGTGAATTGCTAACGGCAAACCAGTGTTCGGATATTGTTTGGATAAGAAATGTAAGAAAACAGGTACTTGTACTGCACTAGTTCAGAAAAAAAAATCAACATTTAAAATAAATACAACAAAGCCAAATGTAAGTGTACAAAATATAGTAATAATCAAGAAAATTATAAAGAAAAACAAGCCAAAAGTACCAGATTATACAATAAAGTGAAAGCCATTTGATGAAGCAATTTGATAACAAGTCATTTTCATCTGCAATCTCTTCAAGTAAACGACCTCAGAGATTTGTGGCTCTGAAGTCTAACTGGCAGAGTCTTATCAGAAGACCTCAAGCTATGAACGTTTCAGCTAAGCAGCTCATCGCAAAACCGTGCAGTGCCTCAAGCAACAAACACACACGGTTTAATACTGAACGATGGAGAACCTTGGAGGTGCCTCACCCAGTGAACCTATATGAAGAATCGTCAAACTAAATCTGCGGCTCGGCTTGAAAAACCTTTGTAGTCAGTTTAATCTCACACTCTTGACTCTCCTGCTCAATCCCACTGCTCTGAAAATGTCATGATTCTAATTTTAAAACTGGTTTAAATCCATCGAGGACCGCAAATACTATTTATTATTTAGATTTGGATTAAATATTCATAAAAAACATTATTGTCATTGTGATGCAGTGCATATATATGGAAGAGTATTTGGGCCGCATGTAAAACGATTTTTTGGGAGAAAGTGAAAATATAATAAAACATGCATGAATTCTGAGATTGCAGTCGTAATTCTGAGGGAAAAAAGTAGTCAGAATTCTGAGATTAAAGTCGGAATTCTGAGATTAAACACAATTCATGCTGTTTTATTGTTTCTTTCGTTCTTTCTTTTTTACATGTGGCCCTAATGCTTCCTGCTGCTTTACTGTGCATTCACCAAGTCACACCCATTCACTCACACTGATCTATGATCAGTGTATTTTCTATCACTCATTCTGTCACGATCCACTCTCACCGCACCTTCTGCAATAGTATTGTTGTTTTCCTCTGCTGCTCTGTGTGCTCTCTCTCTCTCTCTGCAGGAGGCGTGGTTGACCTACTTTCCAGATGACGCTGGTGATCGTTTCCACCTGCGTGGCTCCACCTCCAGTCTTGCTCCTGATGAGCAATCAGGTGCGCTCTTAAGCCGGAGCCGCCCGCTCACCAGCGTCAGTTTGGCACCGTATATAATATAGTCACACGCTTGCTTCTCTACTCGCTAAAAGAAACTTTGATTCCCTGGAAACTTACCTGCTCTACTCTCCAGGTCGCCAAGTCTCCTGCCACACGAGAGACACGGAAACTTCAGTGGATTTCTTCCGCTTTCCTCGTCTTCGTCTCATCTCGTGTGTTTCTGTTTGCAATTCGAGTCCAACCTTAACATAACGAACTGACTAAAATGGACTCGGCAGACAGCGACGCCATCCAACAGGCACTAGCAGCACAAGGCGCAGTTATCAGCAGACACGTTCTTGCTTCGTTCACCTCCACCCACTAATCCCTCAGCTAACGTCACTCCCAAACCCTCCGCTCCTTTCTCCGTGTTTTCTGCACGGGAACCGTATGTTCCCATCCCGTAGCGTTTCTCTGGCGACATTGGTTAATGTTCTAGCTTCCTGTTCCAATGTTCACTCGTATTCAACCTACAACCTACTATATACCCCTCCGGTAATGCTAAAATCGCATTTTTAGGTAACAACCCCGTTCACTCTGAGGTTCTGCAGTGGGCGCACTCGTCAAAACTCTACTCAAGACTTTGCCATCCTGGAGTAGCTTGCACCCTGCAGTTTCTTAGGAATCGCTTTTGGTGGCCATCCAAGACGTCAAACCACCCACCTGCGGGCGGACCAGCCTGGATGCTCAATCCACTCTCCATTCGCCCATGGTCCCACATTGCCGTAGACTTCGTCACTGGTCTCCCTACATCCAACAACACCACCGTCCTCACCGTGGTCGACAGATTCTCAAAGGCAGTCCACTTCATTCCACTTCCCAAGCTACCTTCTGCCGCTGAAACTGGAGAGCTTCTCGTCAACCACGTCTTCCGTCTCCATGGCTTCGACATCGTCTCTGACAGAGGTCCCCAGTTCTCCTCCCAGGTGTGGAAGGCATTCTGCTCCGCACTGGGGGCCTCTGCCAGTCTTTCTTCTGGCTATCACCCCCAGTCAAACGGCCAAAACGAAAGGACAAACCAGAGCATGGAGAGCGCTCTCTGTTGGGTAAAATATTCCCACAACTTCCTCACATCTGCTTCCACTGGTTTCTCCCCCTTCATGGCCTCCTTCGGCTATCAACCTCCCCTCTTCGAGTTCCTGGAGGACGAAGTCACGGTGCCATCCGTACAAGCCAACCTTCGTTGTTGCCAGTCTGTGTGGGCCTCCCTTCTGAGGGTCTCCCAGCAATCACAGAAACAGGCCAACCGACACCTGATCCCCTCACCCAACTATCAACCTGGACAGAAGGTGTGGCTCTCCACCAAGGACCTCCCGCTCCAGTTTTGAGTCCCGCAAGCTGGCACCCCGGTTCATCGGTCCATTTCCTGTGGACTGGGTCATCAACCCCACTTCCGTCCGTCTGAAACGGCCACGATCATTAAACATACACCCCGCCTTCCACGCCTCTCTCCTCAAACCAGTGGTGGAGTCTGAACTTGAAATCAACCTTCAAATTGAAAAACAACTTTAAAACAGCTCTACTGCAATGCAAAACATGTAGACATTCCCTAAGTTCTCAAACACACTTGAAACAGACATTATTATTTAATACATCCATGCTTTATTTAATTTTAAATGTCCTTTCCTTATATTAACGCCATACATGTTCACACAGACGCAGATCGATCGATTATGTTACATTGGATTAATGCACTCGTTTTGAACGTGCACATTATCTGCTGCAGAGATGATCAGCTGTAGCCAGGATATGTGTGTGGATTTATGGAGGATTTATGGCAGTCATTTGGAGCGAGGTTTGTAGTCACTGTGTGTGGAGGAAAAGCATTGCTGATGAAAAATAGTCTGTCAATCTGTCTGCACGCCGGGTACAATCTCAAACCAGGAATCTGGAGGTAAGAATGAAATATGACATGGAGTGTGAAATATTCTACTCTGTCCTCATTGTCCGTCTCTTTGCGTCTCTCTTTGGTCTCGCTCTCCACTTACTCTCTCCGTGTCTGTCTCAGCAATCGAGCTAAGCACAGGTTTCATAAAGACGAAGGGGAGGAAAGAGACAGAGAGGGAGGACAGAAAGCAAATTTACTTTTCTAAAGATTTAAGGTTTGAAGTAAAATAACTTCAAAAACGGCTGTGAAGCTCCACTTACCTCTCACTGCACAGACAGAAAAGTAGAAAAGCTGATGTGAAATGCTAAATGAAATGTCGAAAACTGATATATTAGTCTGTGTGCTTTAATAGAAAAACCTCAGCGGTTGCCACCCTGCTCTTAGGCAGGTGGTAAATCTATAGCTGGAACCTAAATTGACTTGATTGGACTGTAGCTAAATTAAAAGTAGAGGCATGGATTCATTAGTGCAGATATGCATGCTCAAAAACACTGGAAAAAACATTAGCTATTTCTGAGAAGTAAGACTCAGTTCTATCTGTATTCTTGAAGTCGTTATGACTGAGATAAACCCTGCTTTCCTCTAACCTGCAGAAAAAGTTCTAGATTATGGACATGCTGCTGCTGCTGCACATCAGTGTTCACACACAATTCATAGGGCAATGGCTCAAGTTACTCAAAACTTAATAAATAATATCAATTGAAAAAACCATGCCATTACAGTGACATATCTTGTACAATAAGAATTTGCAATATAGAGTGTATTATATCCCTTTTTTCAGCACAACCTATAAGCGATCTGATGAAAAAAAACCAAATCATTTTCAGCACCTATATAACCACACCTGAGCAAAAAAATACTCAAATTGATTCAAATCAGAATGAATTTCTGAAATTTGGAAATATACGTCAAAGTTCGCTTGGCTCGTTTTTTCTGAACAAAAGAAAAAAAATTTTTTTAAAATAGATTGTGTGACTTCTGCACAATTATTGCCACTTTATATCGCATGCAATATAAAATGGATCATAACTTTGACACATAAGAAGACGAAAAAATATGGAATATGTGACCTATAAACACACACCCCCAGGATGTCCATATAAGGAGTTGTGTTGCGGCACACATCTGATTGTGTTTTTGTCATTGCTCATGTCAGGTATTGCTGAAAATGAGGGTCTAATTCATCCATCTTCTACCACTTTATCCTTGACAGGGGGCGTTGAGCCAATCTCAGCAGACATAGGTGGCGAAAGGTGGGGCACACCCTGGACAAATCGCCAGTCCATTTGATTATAATATTTATCATTACGTTTTAAATGTAGGTTATTTGCTCTGGCTTGACTTACTGTGCTGGTGCTACAGTGGCAGATTATTGTTTTCTATTGTTTTGATTAAGGAAATAAACATCTCAGTTTCGGTGTGTAGATTAGTTTGGCTGCAAAGTCTTCTCATTCACTCATTAATCTTCCCTTTAATGAATCCATTTTTCTGCTTGTTCAAAAATGAGACAAAGCTCGGCGATCAGGAGTGCAGCGAGCAGGCCGCTGTCCATGGTGCTGATCAGACTCCGCTGTCTGTGCCGCTGACAGCAATACAAAGACGCTTGGCCGCTCTTATCCAGGTGTGTCACTCACACCACCTTTTATTTTTTTATAAACCTTCTGCAAGCTTTTTGCTGATGTAATTGATCGTGTCATGTCTTTTCTCTCAGGGCGAATCCCATCCCACTCCCACAATACAAGAGACCTGTGACTGCCAGCCTGATAGACAAGTCGTGCCACATACGGACTTAATTCAAAAGCTTGCTCTCAAACAAGATGAAATATTGTGTTTGTGGAGGTGACCTGAACCGATTCCCTTGACACTGTGACACTTGATGCACCATGGCTCCTTGGGAAAAAAAATCAGAAGGAAATAAGATTTTCCGTACTCGTCAGGCAACCGCAAAGCACAAGAAAGTGTTTGGAACTTTTGTGAAGATCAGTCTGACACAAAAACACACACACACAGGCCCCAATCTACATATGTGCATGCACACACACACACACACATGCGACACAACACCGACAGAATAGTAAAAATAATCTGCACCCATGCTGAGATGAGAGTGTGCCAAAGCAAAGTAATGGCATCTACTGGGAGTCGAGCGCCCCGCTAAGTAACACACACTGATTAACACACAGCAGTGCACATGTGCACACACACCATTTGATGAATGCACCAGATCCCCTACTCCTCATTATGCATATTAGATTGAAATAGCCATATTTTCAGCTCAAGTCGCTTCAATCTCTCCCAGTGTGTGACCCGTGGTACCTGATGCGCTGCCACGGTGGAGAAGAGGTGTTTCCTTGGTGTTTCCAGTGCGGTGTATACAAAACAAATAAATCTGGCTTCTATAATTGCAGAATGTTATTGCAGTCACCCACACATACTGGAGGAAGAACTAGATTTTTCTTTTGTGTGTGTCCAGTCTATTTTTTGTTTGTTGAGCTTTCATTATATTACAGACTATACTGTTGGTCACCAAATCACCTAAATAAAATGTCTCCAACTGCAACATAAAGATAAGGATTTACTGTTCGCCACGGAATAATCTTCTGATTCTGTGTGTTATAGAGCAGCAGGCAGTGCAGTGCAGGTACTGTAGCATGCGGTAACCATTTAAATGTCTCATTTTCTGGCAATGATGCAGCTGCAATACTGTGGGATTTTCTAAATTACTGCACCCCAGTGAAGCAAAGGTTACCAAGGGTGTGGCAGGTAAAGCTCCTTTTTGAGTCACTGTGCATAAGAGTGGTGAGGATTTTCCTCTTCACAGGTCGTCAATAGGGGAGAAAGTCACTTCTCTTGAGGTAAAATATAAAACATGGCACATGTTTAAGACCGTAAAGATTAAATGGACTTCTGACAACCTGAGGACAAAAGTTAAATCTTGACATTGGGGACAGCAGTTGAGGAAAATAGTCTTCTTGATCATGCAATAATCTTCATCTCAAGACACAGTTTGTATTGTTCTGATAATGCATTCCTCTTTTTTTCAGCATTTAAGCACCAAAGTACAGTTTTATTGAAGCAGAGACAAAAGGTTATTCGTTTAAAACGGCATGATCTATTTGTAATTGGACATCACGGTGAGACTGTTTTCTCAGAAACTAAGACAGTGTTAAAATGTCAACAATTTAAAATGGTCCCCCGAGAGACAATTTGTATTAATCATGTCAAAAAGGCTGCAAGTGAAAGTGTAAAACCAAGAAATATTCACTTTTTTGTTTTTGTCATGTCTATATGTCTGTGTTTTGCTTTTCAAAATGAATCATGATAAAACAGTGGTCGAGATCAAAGCAGAGGCAGAGGGATTGCTTTTGTTGTGCGTGTTCATGCATAATGCAACCAAAAAGCATGAATTTTATTAGATTATCCCTCCAAATCTGACAGTGGGTGACCAACTCATCTTTAAATCGAAGCAGTCTGTATTATATACCACCTTTTGGCTTTGTTTGAACCCATTGAGACCTAGAACCTCCATTTCAGTGGAGACCTGGCCAAGACACCATGTTGCAAAGACTCTTAAGAGAGAGAGCTCTCCCCATTTTGCTGTGCAAGGCATCAAATTTATGTTTCTACAGTACTTTGGTAAGTTGTATATATGTCTTTTAATGTACTGTTAGTTGTCCAGACTGCATCCAGGAAACTTGGTGTTGCATGGTGCAGGAACAGCATGAGCTAGTATTGGCAACTGCAGGCACATGGTCAGGCAGTTGCTTCTCAAGGCCCTGGTATGCTTCTGTGCACAGCTATTTGCGTCATCAACGCGCTACGCATAGGCTGATTTTAAAACCGAAATTCGGCAGAAATGAATACTCCACTAACCACCCCACCGGTTGGTGGAGTATTAAGCCCACGAAGCAGAAAAAAAAATAAACAACAGAAGAAGTAGTCGCCAAGGATTCGACCCTCAAACTGGATGACCCAAGCAGCCGCTTAGTTTGCTTATGCCTCGGGCCGGCTCTGGCTAGCTCAGTATTGTGTTCGATCAGACGATCATATTAAAAGCTGTAATGTGAGCATGTGAACATCTGCTATTAATATGAATAACAGATCAACCTGATGTGCTTTTGGTTTGAACAGGTAGATGTCGTCACCTGCTGGGCTCTAGGCCTGCCGCACCTCCACCGGAGCCCATTATGCTAGCTGCCGGGTCATCGGCCGGGGACCACCAAAATTCACAAATGCTCCGCCCCTTAACCCGGAACATCTCCTGGTGGCGGGGCAGTGAACAGGGACGTCTCCCAGTCACCCCCCGCAGCTAGCCTTTCTCAGGAGTTGCTCACTCCCCACGCCTTTCCCGCCATCTTAGCCAAAGCCAGAAACTGGCCTTCTCTGCCTCCTCCGCCAGCTCTTTGGTGGCTTTGTGTAGCTCCTTGCCCCTCAGCCCTAGCTCTTTAAGTAGGCGAGTTGTTGAGCTTCCCACAAATCCCCTGGTGCCCACTTCCACTGGGAAGAGTCGTGTGGTCCAACCTTTCTCCCTGCATTCTGCTACTAGGTCGGTGTACTTCGCCCTCTTCCTCTCATGGGCTCCCTCAATCCCCCCCTCCCATGGCACGGTCAGCTCTACCAGTAGCGCAGACCTCTCCGCCTTGGTCCACAGCACCATATCGCCTTAGTGTGGTGCTGCAGATCTCTCCTGGGAAGTGGAGCTGCCTGCCCAAGTCCACCTCCATTTTCCAAACCACACCTGGCAACAGAAGGATGGGTGATGGTCTCCTACTTGCAGTTTTCCCCACTTCCCCTACCCTAAGAAACTGGGTCCACTGTATACCCGGCTGGCTCCCATTGCTCGCCTCTTGCCTTTTCCTCTCTACCA
Source organism: Microchirus variegatus (assembly GCF_963457635.1). Classification (NCBI taxonomy): domain Eukaryota; kingdom Metazoa; phylum Chordata; class Actinopteri; order Pleuronectiformes; family Soleidae; genus Microchirus; species Microchirus variegatus. The sequence continues at coordinate 6,034,331 of NC_139805.1, forward strand.
CCTGTGCCATTTTCCTCAACACCTGATCGTGCCGCCGTCTGTACCTGCCCTGAGAGAGCGCGGCCTTGCATCCTGAAAGGGTGTGTTGTAGGGAAGCACTGATGGTCCCACAGAGGTCGCAGGCCTGTTCGGTGCCCAGCCACTGCTGGAGGTTTCGAGGGGGAGGGCAGAGTAATAATGTGTGAATGACACAGCTTTGTGTATGAAGTATCGACAGTGATGCTAATGATTTAGCAACTAGCTGAGAGTTAGCGCATCATCAGCTCATTCAGCAACACACTGATCCATCCACACTCGTAACAGAGCCACAAAGTTGAACTTAACATGAGTGCTTTGTGGAATTTTCAGCCATAGTCTGTATGCAACCATCTCGCTTTACTAGCGCACTGTAGCTGCTGTGCTTCTGCACTGCCTCCATCAGTCATAAAAAAAGTGTCAAATGTGAGCGAGGTAGAGTCGTGCGGCACCGATCGGGTTTAATCAGCACAGTGTAAACTCATTTTGACAAATGGTTTGAATGTAGCCGACATTTGTTTATACTTAAAAGTCACACATTGCACGTTTAATCATGCCAATAAGTGTTTTCAGGCCTTGTTAATGTCCTGCTGCACTGTGTGTCTGAGTGTGTTTTTGGAGTAGCAGGGTACAGCCTGTGCTCTGAGTCAACAGACAACGAGTGGAACTGCATGTTAAAATGACTAAATGCTAAATGCCAGCTCAGTGATGAGAAACTGTCTGAAGCTGTCAGCAGCCTCCTGGACCAAAGGCTCAAGTTTGATTAAGACACCTATCGTCTGTGTTCCACAAGCAGAAAACAGATCGCCCTCCAAAAAGGTCAGGACTTCAAAAAGTGGGAAACATTTGTGCGTTTACCCAGAGCCATCAATGCATTTCACACAGCGTTTTTGAATCGGTCCGTCTGTGTCAAAGTGTGTGTGTGTGTGTGTGTGTGTGTGTGTGTGTGTGTGTGTGTGAGGGATTTTCTCTATTATGCAGAATAATGTGTTTTTCTGGAAGGAAGTTTCACCCCCCCCATCCAAACTCATCATGTTTTGTGACCCCATGAATTACATCAAAGTGTTACTTTTGGGCCACGACAAGGTGATAATCCTTGAAGGAAAAACAAGTATTTTATTTCCGTGCAGTAAAAAATAATGTACCACGATCAAGATTACTTTCTGCGTTGCCACTAAAGGCCACATTATACTTCTCCGACTGCGTATGCGTTATCCGTCTGCGTCACCACGGAGACGCCTCGAGCATTTATACTTCTGCGTCGTGGTGACGGACACTCGCTGCAATTTCCCGCCCGATCAGTAGGGGTCGCTGCGCAAGGTTGTTGTGCTTCTGGCTACAGTGAGCAATGGCGTCCGAGAAAGAAAGAGAGAGAAAGACTGCTGTTGTTGAAAAAGTGGCCGTTTCTCACTTTTCTGTGTCACGGAACGCAGTTTTAAGATAATTTGAGGCGAGAAATTGGACATTTAGAGTCTAAACATGTGCTGTGTGTGTTAAGATATGACGTATTTATAGTTCGGCAGCGGCGTTATCGGCGGGGATCAGCTCCGCCTCTGTCAGGACGCCCGGAGCGCACTGAGAGCCGGCACAGAGCAGCTTAGCTCGGCCTGTCCTGAGGACCAATCGCAGCTCTTGCCGTCTCCGTAGTCCCTTGACGGAGTGACGGACACTTAAAAAATATTCCGTGCACCCGGAGACGACGCAGAGGCTCTTCGACAGGTTCTGCGTCGACGCAGAGGACTCTGCGTAGCTACGCAGAGCACTTTACGCAGAAGTATAAATTGGGCTTAAATTGTACTTTATCTAAAATAATCAAGTACAACTACAGAATGGACCCGACTGTACATGTTATAGCTGTCGTGTGTCGCATTGTGGGGAGAAACTTTCACTTTAACTTCACCTCATGTTTAGATGTTATAAGACCATATTTTTATGCTTTTACACATTTGTACTCTGAAGTTATTTGTTGTTAATGTGCTTTTCCAAATGCATGAATGATGTTGCTAACTGATCCTTGTCATGGCGAGGTCACACACACTTGTAAAAGAGAGTTTCGTCTCAATGTGACTTCCAAATAAAATGTTAAATAAAATTTTAAGGCCACAATAAACCAACCACTAAAGGCAAAGGTGTAACATTGTCTTTTAGCATCTCACAACAACGAGACGCTGCTACATTTCTTGCAAATCAAGGGTCTAATTTCACAAAAAGTCAGTGGTCCAGTCAGTTTTGTCGGTTTATTTGTTTTGGTGAGTTAAAACACAGTATTCATGTTCAAGAACAGGCAATATTATTGCCATATATACAATCTTTTGGATTATTATAAATGCACAGCATAAAACAGTATTTAATATTTGCCTCATTTACTCTGGTACTCAGGCCACTAACAGACACAACAACAAATATAGGACTTATTGTCTGCTTGGTTTCATCATAAACTCCAAAACTCATAAACTTGTTTCAAATGTTAACAAATCTCATGTGGCCACCTCTTAAAAGCTTCAATTTGTAACATTTAATAGGGGTTTTTTATGAAAAATGTATGAAACTATTTATCAGTATGTTTGTCTACATGTATTATTTACTTCATAGTATAAATTGTTTGACTTCCATCATCATCTACCGCTTTATCCTCCACCAGAGGGTCGGGGGGGGGGTGCTGTGCCTATCTCAGCAGACATTGGGCGATAGGCGGGGTACGCCCGGGACAGTTCACCAGTCCATCGCAGGGCCACATATAGAGACAAACAACCATTCACTCACACACTCACACCTACGGTCAATTTAGAGTGACCAATTCACCTAATCCCCATATCGCATGTTTTTGGACTGTGGGAGGAAGCCGGAGAACCCGGAGAAAACCCACGCACACACGGGGAGAACATGCAAACTCCTTGCAGAAAGGCCCTTGTTCCGAAGTTGTTCCAAACGGGGCTCCAACCCAGGAACACGGGTCTCCTTGCTGCAAAGGCAAGAGTGCTAACCACTACACCAACCGTGGGCCCATTGTTTGACTTGAAACCACAGACACAACGAACTTTGTAACCTATGTTCAACATTTTAATACTAAAAAAGCACAGATTAAACGATCCAGTCAAGACGCAGGACCGCACACACCATCAAGAGAATTCAGGGATGACAGCAGTAATTTTTTTGTTTTTGAGTGGTGGTGGTCTACACTAGGGGGCATTGTAGGTTAAGCAGGTCATGGCCATATACTGTACGGTCATCGGGTGAATCTATATAGTCAGATGTGGATGATTACCCAAGGGTGGCGGGGAGATCACACGTTTTTAACGCTTGCACGGCAGAATTTGATTATCCTTCACCTCATTTAGCATAAAAATCGCTAATTAATGGGAACGTTCCCGAAGAGTAAAGCCAGTTTGGACCTGAACTAATTTCGAAAGACATACAAGTGAGTCGTGAACACGCTCTAGCCCCCATCCACCCGCGTGGTCGATTAAGAGTTTGGACAGTCACTACACATGGAAACAACTTGGCTCGTACAAGTTCTGGTTCTTGACAAAAGTATGCAAAATTCAGTCGCAAATATCAAACGTGTTTCATGATTAGGATTTGAAATCGGGAAGACGTGCAGATGATGCGTTCGTTGCAGTTAAAAATGTGTCTGTTAACCTCTCACACGACAGGATAATTTGGCCACATGATCTGTTCAAATCAGCCGAAAATCAAAAGGCACCCACGAATGTAGGAAAGGACCAGGACCAGGTAGTGTTGTGTCGGTCATGAGTGATTTCGTTCGAATCATTTTAATGAACTGATTCAAGTGATTCAGTACACTCGAATGAACTGCCGATCCCATCACTAGAACCAGGACCGGGACCTAAATCTGGCTAATTATCCTCTAATGTGGGGCAGACTTAAGGCATGTTTCATGGAAGCTGTCATCTTCCACAGAAGCCCAAATGAACAAACCGTACAAACTCCTAAAGGAAATATGCGACACACTGAAGGAGATGTCCAACACTGCTGTTTGGAGATGTAGTATATTTCTAAAGCTTCTTTACTGACATCAGGGAGAGCCGTGCAGATCAACACCGTAAAGCTGTGCTTCAGACACTCACGAGTAAGCCCTATAAAGCCGAGTGGAGCTGCAGATTCAGGTGATAATTATCTCTATAGTGCATCAGTACATCAAGCCCGTACGTGTCGTGTAATCACATTTAGATGGTCATTTGAAAACACTGTAATAATAATAATTAAATCAGTATTTTATAATATTTCATTGCCATTTGACAGAGAGCAGTGTCTCTCCTCCGCAGCACATGGGGTTCTCATCAATTACATGGAAAACCTGCAGCCGGGTGCAGGTGAAAGCCTTGCCTCACTGTTCCTGTCGCCAGGCCACACAATGAGTGTGTGTGAGTCATGCCTTGTGTAATGCTATGTGTGTGTGTGTGTGTGCGTGCATGCATGCGTGTGTGTGGCAGTCTGTTTATCTTCCCTCACTCACTCACGTGGTGGCCTGTTCCAGTGCAGTGTTTGTGCACACAGCACTAGTCATGACTTCTGTTCTATAAAGTGTACATAAAAAGGTGGAATAACACTCTCGGTTGCCTTTTTTACATTTCAGGTCTTCTTCAAGAAGCACATGATGTCAATTGTGTAAATTATATTATATATTATTATAGACAAGCATGTGAGCGGACACCAGTGTGATTGACAGCGGGTAAAACCTCAATGTGACACAAATGCTTAACCCTTTAACACCTAAGCCTCAAAATGTCCGTATGTACTTTTTTTGTGTGTGCTTATTTTAACCGTAAAATGCACTGCATGTTAAAATAGTGTATTAACAATTTAAAATGAAGAAAAAAACTGTAGTTGTAGATTTAGCATGTTAAATTTGTAATTTGAAAAACAGTGTAAAACATATTTAAAGGTGTCATATGTAAGAATGTGGCCAAAAACGGTTACTACATTCAAATTCAAAATACAGAGGTCTGCAATGATTGGTAGACGGCGGTAGGTGGCGCCACATACCAAAACATGATGACAAATGATTTCAAAACATAAACATGATTTGCAGTCTGCAAAATATTTCTTTTAATGCAAATATTTTGTCTGTACTGTTGTTGTTGGTGAGTTCAGTTTGTTATATGAACATTATTCCTGAGTCTCTGTGACATATTAGGAGGATTTTATGGCCAGTTGCTTTAGATTTATTACATAATGCACCTTTAAGATAACATTTGTTTGAGTTTTTGTCTCAATGTATAAAAAAAAAACTAAAATACTAAAATATGAAACAGGCAAGTCACATATCCGTCCACCACATCATGTTACTTATATGCCAGCTAAAGCACATATTTATGCTCAATTATTATTATTATTATTTTCCTGCCCTAATGCAGATACATGAGACCCGACTTCACCATCATTAAAGAAACAAGTAATACCTTCCTCATCTATTAAAAGGACATGCAGAAATACCTCATGCATCTCATGTCCTGCAATGTGACAACAACAGTCCTGTCTTTTTCGAGTCATAACAACGATATATTCTTTGTTGGTGGGCACCTTTTCAGTCCTTCATGATTAGCTCCACATTATCAATCTTTTATCTCCTAATTATAGTATGTTGGTCTATTCAAAGGAATGGTAATTTAATTTTAATAATACATGCATTGATGTGAACTTTGTTCATAAGTGACCGCTAATTATCTCATTTGAAAACTTATCGAGTTGTGCTGTGCTCAGTAAAATCCCGTGCATTGTTTCTGGCAGTATGTATTTATTAATTTAGTTATTTTTTTGAATGAAATTGTGCACATGCTGTGATGTGAATGTGTGAATGTGTAATGAGTAGTGGACAAGGATTCGTGAAAATCTTGCTGACAGTTTTCATTGTGCACATTGATTATCTGTGAAGTTTGCCAAAAATAAGATTAGGGTAATTAGACACTCTAAATTGACCGTGTTACTGTGAGAGTGGACGGTTGTTTGTGTCTGTATGTCGTCCCTGTGATGGACTGGTGACCTGTCGAGGGTGTAACCAGCCTTTTCGCCCTGTGTCAGCGACCCTCAAGTGGAGGATGAAAGCAGTAGATTAAAATGGATGGATGGACATTGATTATCTGTGGTTTTGCAAGACATCAGCTCTCTTACCATGAAAAGGATAGATTATTGTCTTCAAGAGTGCAGTGTAATAGGCAGCTGGACTTTAGTTTCACCTCTGATCCAAAAGGTTTTTTCAGTTCTGAATGAGTTGTAATGAGTCATTGTAAAAAAAAAAATGCATTTCATTCAACCCTGACACATTTTCCAGTTCTTAGGCAACATCCATATCACTCCATTTTTCTTGCAAAATGCACACTAGATAAGCCTGTATTCGACACAACCTCAACATTTTAGAGCCCCCACTCATCTGTCCTCTCCAGTCTTGTAGTACATTAAAGGGATACTTGAGTAAAAGTACAAGTATCTTACCAGAAAATGTCTTTGGTAGAAGTCACTTTTTATGATATTACTTAAAGGTGAAGTAAGTAGTTTATAGTGCCATCTAGAGGAGAGGCTGACATTAACAACAAAGAACTGCTCCTCTGCTCACCCCCTCCCTTCCCTGAGCGCTACGGTATCCGCAGCCGGTCAAATGTCGTCCTCGTCGTCTTTCTCCGTGTCAGCAGATGAGGTTCGTGAGGCGAGGGAGAGGGCGAGCTACCGCGGCCGTAGCAGACGAAGCGGAGAGAGAGGAGGCGGGACTTCCGCTACAAGTAAAGCGACGATTGATATGTTCTCTCGCGTTTGTCCTTACAGGCTCCTGTAGAAACATGGCGTCTCGCTGCTAACAGTGGCTATGCAACCGCGGCCCGCGACCATGTTATTTTACATGACTTTTTGAAACACTAAACACTACTGGATTTTGGGTTATATAAACCCATAAATACTACACAGTGTCCCTTTAAGTAAAAGTCTTAAAGTATATGACATTTACTGTACTCAAGAATCAAAAGTAATTTTCTGATATAAAATGTACTTAATTTTTCGAAGTAAAAGTATTAAATGAATGAGGAGTAAGTTTCGAGCCATGGTAGCTCAGTGGTAGAGCGATTTGGCTTTGAACGTGAATGTGTGACTGTGAAATGACAGGTGGACAAGGAAAAATGCATTTCATTCTCCCCTGACACATTTTCGGGTTCTTAGGCAACATCCATATCACTCCATTTTTCTTGAAAAAATGCACACATTTTGCTCGAGATAAGCCTGTATTCCACCCGACCTCGACATTTTAGAGCTCCCAAAAAAAGAGATGTTCAAAAACGCTGCGGGCTTTATTTTTGTTAGAAACTCCAGCGGCTGCGTTTTAGCATAGAAAAGAAAAGAAATGGAGACATTTGGAAAGGATGACACCGTTAACCACTTCCTGAGTGGTTCTTGTCAGCTGTGAACGAAAAAGTCCATTAACACTTACTTGAAGTTTCCCTTTCACAGAACTCTCTTGTTAGGAGTACTTTATGAAACAGCTGCAGTGGAGAGAATCTGATTCCTGTTTACACTAACATGCACATGTACCCGAATGGTCACCTGATACATGTTTAGGCGTATTAGGATGTAAGCAGAAACAGAATTAAAGTGTTTCTCTGGACATGGTTGTTTTTCTCCTGAGGTTTTTAACACAGTTTCAGGTTGTTATATGTATCTAAGTCAAGGTGTGAAAGGAGGTTCGTTAGAGTCACCTGAGAGACTCAGTCTGCTGTTGTGTGGGTGTTGGACTTCCAGCGTGTTGTTCCTGTGGACGTGTGATGATACTTCTTGGAAGATAACTCGCATTGTAGGCGGCTGATAGTTGGTGATGTACAGTATCTATGGCTTCTTTAACTTTCACTCTCAAACCATCTGTCCATCCCAGTCTTGTGTATCTTTTGTTGTTAAGTAAAAGTCTTAAAGTAGATGACATTAACTTTAATCTCAAGTATCAAAAGTAATATTCTGATATAAAATAGGGCTGAAACCAAAAACGAAAGAAATGATTATGCCAATTCTGGACTGATATATATATACATTTATATTTTTAATAAAATTTTGTTGTTATGGCTTGGACTGTGAATACTTACCTCACTTAAGTCAAGGTATTGCAATTATAGTATATTATATTAAACTGTAGCGTGGGCCCCTAATCTGGTGCAGACATACGGGTCTTTTTTTTCTCCACACCACCCCTGCACTGTGCTCCTCCCTCTCCTGCGCCGTGCGCCGATCCTGTGCTGTGTGCTTCTCTGTCTCCAAGCGAGCTCTCCGTATCCAACTCAGACTGGATAATTTCTCTATGTGCAGCTTTATCCCGTCATCCAAATAATGATCTTTATGACGAAGATCGAGCACAATCGCGATGAATTGCAGGAGATCTGAGTAGATCTAAGTAAAACAGTCTGTTGACAGACACTTAACAGCGCACTTTTCATTGTCTTCACTCCGTGGTCTCAACCATTGTGAGCGGTTCTGCTTGCCGCTTACGCTTGCGGAACACACAGATTTATTTCTCTTTGCACACACTTTCTCCTGTGTTCTGTGCCACACTCACTCAGTGCCGCAGCTTGTAAACGCTCAACTGCAGATGGGCTTCCACCTCCACTGAATCATGCGATGTAAAGGTGGTTCATATGTTGAGAGGTTGAGAGAGAAGGCAGCGACAAGGCTGCGTTTGGGGTGAATAACTCAGAGAGGAAATGCAGCTCATGAAATAAAATGCAGAAGAAATGTTGTGGTTTAGAAATGAAATCACGTGCGCTCATGAACTCTTCTTATTATTATTTTAATTGGTAGTAATGAGTAAAAAAGATAGTTTGACGAAATGTAGTGGAGCATAAGTAAAAGTTGCTCGAAATATATATAACAAAGTAAAGTACCTGTCTAGAGGAGCTGGCTCTCCTGTGATGTACCACATCTTTATGCAGTGGTTGTTTAGTTTCCCCAATGTTCGGGTTCGGGACAATCCTCATTACACTGCACTCCATAAAGCCATATTGCTTTGTTTTTGTTTTGGTGGTTTATGAGTTTCATCTTAAGATGTTACAGGGTTTGCTTTAGGGACGTGGTGCTTGTTAAAAATAACTCTTTCACGTAAAAGTTTCCCAGGGAATCCACCAATTTATAGAAAAACAACAGTGTTCTGTTTATTGATGTTTTTTTTTTGCTTCTGATCTTAAAGGCCTGGTTTTAAGTGCCTCACTGACGGGTTTCTGCTCCTTAACCTTTTCCTCGTTTCTTCTCGCTAGTTTGTTCCCCGATGACACAGAGTTTGTGCTCCACTTAACAACACAGTAATCAGAGCACTGTGTTTTACAGAATGAATATCAGGGATTTTCCAAAGCATAATGTGAACACACACATATTTTGAGTGTTTAACGATGGAACATCTTTGATATTCATCTTCTATATACAGTAACCTTCTCACCCCTGCTGTTGTTTGCACACGTTTTGCATCATGTGATTAATTATTGATTGGTTCGATGCACTTGACCTTTTTTTTTTCCCACTGAACATTACGTCCTTTGAGAGTGTGTTTTGAACCTTTTAAATAAATGATATTGAACTTGTATTATGTTCTGTTTGGTTCCACTATATTGTCATATTTTATTCAGTTTGATAATGTTGTACAGTATATTCTCTTTGATTTCTGCAGCTGGTTCAGTAGTTCAGTTGAGTAGTTTAGTTGCACCAATCATGGACAAAGTGATGGTTCATTGAGTGATTTTTATCTGGGTAACCCAGCAGCATGCTCCCACCCTGGTCGGCACCAGCCTCTCTTTCAAAGCCGAGAAAGCTACTTTGATTTAGCAGACAACACAGTCTGTAATGATGTTTCTCAGTCGAGCGGCCCCTCTATGGAGTGATTGCGGACCAGATTTGTTAGTTTTGTTAAGGTGCATCAATCTCACCGCTATCTGCACTGCACGCCTGCTGCTGCTGCTGCTCAGCATTCAAATGATCTTCCAGTCAATTAGTCATAAAGTTGAGAAGAAAAGTCGATGAAGGAAGTTAGATTCGTCTTCCACAATGACCCAAATCTGTTAGTTCAAAGAAATGATGTGCAGTCTGTGACCAAAAGTCCCTCCAACAGGGAGAGATACAACTTTCCCACTGCACTGAGTTAACTTGTGTTATGTTGCAGGACTTTTGCAGGAAAGTATCAACTTACTCACACACAAGCACACAATCATCCAAGCATCCTCTCAGGAGGTAGAACAACCTCATTAAGATTTGTTTCTTTTAATCACTGTTGCTGCAGCACCATCCAGCCCTCTCTCACACACACACACACGTACACACTGAGACTGGTTTAAAAATAACTACTCTAATTATTGTTCGTCTTTGTGTAATGCGCTGTATTTATATCAGTGTTGCCCTATAACCTGCCCTATATTTGCATCGTAAAAGCTGCACAAGTAGCACTGTTCAGTAAAAAGTACCCAAACTAGAATTCTCAGAAGAGTGCACACCTCAAAAAGTCCAAGCCCCTTTCTTCAGACTTCCCTCGGAAGCTATGTCTCAGCACAGGGACAGGAACTCACAGAGCTTGTTCACAAAGAACGGTGGTTTCACATGGATTCATGAGCACTGTGCAGCATCGGTAACTTCCGGTACTTTCCGGTGATGCAAAAATTTCTGGACACTTCTTCAAATGACAATGCGATGCCGAAAAACAACAAAATCTCAAAAGATCACAAAGACATAAAGTTAACCTACCTGTCCAGTTGATTGATGCATCAGGATCCAATTACAGTGGTATGCAAAAGTTTGTTGTACATTTTCATCATTTTCCTTTATAAATCATTGGTTGTTTGAATAATACATTTCAGTTAAATATATCATATAGGAGTCAACCACAGTAATATTTGAGAAGTGAAATAAAGTTTATATGATTTACAGAGAGTGTGCAATAATTATTTAAACAAAAATTAGGCATGTGCATAAATGTAGGCACCCTTGCCATTTTATTGATTTCAATACATTCAGCACTAATTAATGGAACTCAAAATTGGTTTGGTAACCTCAGTGACCCTTGACCTCCATACACAGGTGTCATGAGAAAGGATATTTAAGGAGGCCAATTGTAAGTGTTTCTCCTCTTTGCATCTTCTCTGAAGAGTGGCAGCATGGGAGCCTCAAGACAACTCTCAAATGACCTGTAAACAATGATTGTTCAACATCATGGTTTAGGGGAACGATACAGAAAGCTATGTCAGAGATTTAAGCTCTCAGTTTCAACTGTGAGGAACATTGTGAGGAATTGGAAGACCACAGGCACAGTTCTGGTTAAGGCCCAAAGTGGCAGACCAAGAAAAATCTCAGATAAGCAGAGGTAAAGGATGGTGAGAACAGTCGCAGTCAACCCACAGACCAGCTCCAAAGACCTACAACATCATCTTGCTGCAGATGGTGTCACTGTGCATCGTTCAACTATTCAGCGCACTTTACACAAGGAGATGCTGTATGGAAGAGTAATGTAGAAAACGCCTTTTCTCTGCATTTGGGCAAAAGAAGGGGCATTCCAAGAAAAACACTTGCCACCTACAGTAAAATTTGGTGGCGGTTCCATCATGCTGTGGGGCTGTGTGGTCAGTGCAGGGACTGAGAATCTGGGAATCTGTGAAAGTGGGGGTCACATGGATTCAACTCAATATCAGCAGATTCTGGAGAACAATGTCCAGGAATCAGTGACAAAAGTTAAAGTTGTGCCGGGGCTAGATCTTTCAACAAGACAACGTCCCTAAACACTGCTCAAAATCTACTAAGGCGTTCATGCAGAGGAACAAATACAACGTTCTAGAATGGCCATCTCAGTCCCCAGACCTGAATATTATTGAACATTTGTTGTGTGATTTAAAGCGGACTGTCCATGCTCAGAAACCATCAAACCTGACTGAACTGGAGATGTTTTGTAAAGAAGAATGGTCCAAAATACCTTCCTCCAGAATCCAGACTCTAATTGGAAGATATAGGAAGCGTTCAGAGGCTGTTATTTCTGCAAAAAGAAGTATGCACTAATGTTTTCTTTTGTGGCGTCTAAACTTATGCACATGCCTAATTTTGTTTAAATAATTCTTGCACATTTTCTGTAAATCATATAAACTTTATTCCGCTTCTCAAATATCACTGTGTTTGTCTCCTATATGTTATATTTAACTGAAATTTCTTATTCAAACAACCAATGATTTATAAAGGAAAATCATGAAAATGCACAGGGGTGCCCAAACGTTTGCATACCACTGTATTTCCATTCAATGATTGGATGTTGTTTTTAAAGGCCTGTCCGCTCCACAGGTGACTGACATTTTTCATGTTCATTGCATTAATGAATTGGTTGCAGTCATGATGTAAAGAGGATTTTAAGCAATACAGTAAAACATCTCCCGTCCTACCTTTAATGGCTTTCTCAAAGAAACATTTTTGAATGAAAAGATAACATTTGTATAAAAATAGAAACTAGAAACTAATATCACGTGGCTAAAGGACACGTTTGTTGAGTGTTTTCATAGTATTTTAGTTACATTGTCCAATGTAGATGTTTTCAAAAAGTATATTGTTTGTTTGTTTGTTTTTTGCCTCTTCTCTTGTCCCCGCAATGGGAGATAAACTGGAGATTAGAACTGTGTTGGGGGGGAAGAAATGCACATATACGTTTTTTGGAGGGAATCTATCGTCCATGCACCCCCAGAGAAGGAGGAAAACAATAGTTGTGCTTTGTCCCAAACCTGAAAACAAGCTATTCTTGCTGATGTATATGAGCCTCTGTGGACTAGTGACACAAGAAAACAATACCTTTTCTCAAACTCTTTGACGATGGCTCAGGCTTGCTTACACATTCTTTCAAAGTCTATGTTTTATGTGTGTGTGTGTGTGTGTGTGTGTGCACATGTGTGTAAATCCATTCTTTTTATACAAAATGCAGTTGTGATGAGCCACTTGGAGGATAAATCGCATAGTTCCCCATGAGTGGGGATATAGTCACCGTGCAAGATGACTTACAGCTGACAACAATGTGGGTTTTAAGCTCGTTGTCGTTTGTTCGTTTAAAATCTCTGTGACCTGAGATGCATGAATGTGATTCTGCTTCGATCAGAAACAGTCCCTGAACAGCAAAACAACCATGTTTACGGTCTTTGTTTTATCCAACAAAGGCTTGTCTCCTGCTCTCAATTGCCAACATTGTGGTAGTGTGTGTAGCTCGTGCGTGCATGTGTGTGAGTCCGTGCACGTGCACATGCATGCGCATGTGTGTTTGCACATTACCTCTTTATGTCTTTTTCTGATATAAACACTGACCCTGTCAGTACCAGTAAGATGCTAAAGAGGGAGCTGCGGCATTGTTCTCTTCTTCTGTGGTAGGAATGCGTCATATTCCCTACGTCCAGACTTGTACCACCACCCGATGGTGAAGTGGGATACTACAGTTACAATTAATTAATTAATTAATTCATTCATTCATTCATTCATTCATTCATTCATTCATTCACTGTGGCGCACACGGCATGTGTGCGGAAGTATTCCAGGGCCTTAAGGCCAGTGTGTAAGAATCTAGGTCTTTGTACTTCATTTCCTGCTCTCATTCGTCTTCATTGTGGTAGCGTGTGTGTGTGTTTCTTTTCTCTTCATGTCCTTTTTCTGATATAAGCACTGACCCTGTCAGGACCAGTAGTCCTCATGGGGACCAAGGCCTGGTTCAAATGAGGAAGAACCTAATTTCTAAGGCTCTGCTTTAAGATAGAATTAAAGGTCCAGTATATGTAAGAATTGACTCCTCTACTCACCCCTCTTCTTCCCAAGAGTGTCAGGGAACTATGGTGGCCTTTGCTCTTCAGAATGCTCTTCTTCTTTTTTGAGGCCATTGTATAAAGTACATGTAAAACACTACGAAAACCAAATAATTTTTACTTGCAAGTGGTTACATGCTTTTGATTGTATATTAAATTCCTAAGAAAAACAATCAATATCTTCATTTGTTATTTAATACAACATCCTGTTGTATGAAAATTAAAAACAGTCGAGTGTTTCTGTTCTCTGAATCCATTCCTTTTTTGCTTTATTATGAATTAGTACGTAGATGGTACACCTGGCACTTCAAAGCCTCTATCACCAGATCTGAAAGCACAGGGACCCAAAGTGAGAGGTCCCCATATACGGATCAGTAACATTATTCAAGCATAATTATACATGCAGAAAAATAATGACCACAGCTCATTACAATGCTCTCAAATGTGCCCCTGAGCCACCTGTGGTCACACTTTGATGGGCCCAACGTGCGGCAGCCATTTTGTATTACAGTTCTGTCTCTTTGTCTCTTTGAGTTACATTTGTTACAAATGTGTGTGACAGGTTTGAAAATGAGTTCCATTTCTTTGTTGCTAGCTGAGATGCAAGTATATGCAAAAAAATAATGTTATATTTTCTTCATTGATCTGGCGGGAGATCAATGGCATCATATTGCACTTAAATGAGATCATTTTATTTGATTATACAAAATATTAATGAAGACAAATGTTATTCGATCGCAAAAATCAAAAGGACAAATTTTGTTCCACACCTTTAATCCTCATCAAAAAAAAAATCATGATTTTGGAGACGTGGACTGGGAGTAACTATGATGCTATTCCATAACAGTGAATCTTTGTGATCAGTGTCTTTGGAATCATATCAACTACAGACTGTTCTGATTTTACAACACTATACCCTATTTTTTCTTTTAAACAATTCCTTAATCTTAATTCACTGCTCTCTCATAATAAACTAATAAGTACTATTCAGAACGAGGTATGAGATGATGATATTAAACACAGCCTTATTTGTCAAAATAATTAAAATCAATGACCATGGCACAAAGTAATTATCTCTTATTTATCCGCAGAGACTGCGTTTTTGTGTGTTGATAACAATTGAGGATATTATGTGAAAAAAATAAAAGGTTGTTTCAGTAAAACAAGAGCCTCTGGAAATCCCCTCAAAGCTTTTTGTCTAGTTAAGGAGTTGATGTGATGTCAACATGCCTCCTTGTAAACCAGCCTGGTGTGTTGATGAACTCTTTTGAGCGTGGAAAAGTCGACTTTTTGCATCTTGTTTGTCTTTGTTATGCAGAAATAATGATATTTCGCACTGATGTCCAGCCATCAGCCTGCCTCCCCACCAAAGGGAGCCTAATTTGTGGATACCGGATTTATGCATCTCGGGCGGGTTGATTATAATTACAGAGACAGTGTTTGTCACATACACCATCTTTTTGTCTCCCGCTCTTGCTGCTGACCAAAACCCAGTCGCATTTTCCTTTTTTAATACTACTGTACAAACCAATGAACATTTCCGAGGTTGAGGAAACTGCAGAACTGTTCCTCTCCACTGAAGTACACGTGTGTGCGTGTGACTGTTTTACCTTATCCATTAATGCTTAAAGGTCACATAGAGTGGTCCTGTTGCACATATATGTTAGTTATGGAGGTCTACTTACATATATTAACTTGTTTTTATGGTCATAAACCTCCTAGTTGCTGTAAACTAGCCGATAGAAATCTTCTTTTCTGACGGTGATTTTCTGCTGCGAGATTTCAGAGTGAACTTTCACCCCCAGAAGACAGAGTCTTGTGATTGGCCAGTACTATCCACCACATCCGTTCTCAGAAGCGCAGCGCCCCCCTCTGGAACGGCGGATGCACTGCTCCTCATTATCAAAACATTGTTTTAACAGTGTTTAAAAATAGCTTCGTCACGACTCCCCACCGCAGTCCCTTTTATGACTTTAAACTGGAGTCAGACCCAGAGTCAGAAGACACTGTTGCTCGTGAAACACCTCCACAACGGACGTTATTCTTCTTCTGCGGTTCAATGTACGCAACCGGATGTGCCCGGACGACCGCCCGGAGCAGGACGATCGGTTGTTCAGGAGAACTGCTGCTTATGTAACTATTACGGGATTTTCAGTGATCTCGTTGAGCCCCGAGATTACAATAAAACACAACGTTCTCAGCAATGGCTGAACTGTTTGTTTCGAACCGTCAGGGCTTCTTAAACAAGGTAATGACGCAGATACACACCAAAAAAAACAGCGATAATAGGAACTTCCGGTCTAGTTCCGCTTTAATATCATTGACAGGAGACATAGCTCTCCATTTCCTCTCCTCCGGCATTAAGTGTCGAAACACCTATGATTAAAGTGTTAAAAATGACTCCGTCGTCCATCGTGCTCTGCCTGAATAAGGACAGCCACTTTATTAATATCGTGGCAGCTGTGCCCACGCGTCTTAAACTGGATTTCGTGTTTCGGTCTGAAATTCTATATGCCACGGTCACACCTGGATGCAAGTGTGCTCTATTTTTGAAGTATAAGTGTGGCAAGATTTTGTCGAGTACAGCAGAGTTTTTGATATCCGTGCTATGCTGTAAAACAGTGTGAGGATAAGGGTCTTATCCATCAGCTGAAGGAAATCAGACAGGTAGAAAACAAGAGAAGAAATGACATGTCTCTCTCTCTCTCTCTCTCACACACACTCACACACACACATGATTGGTCACACACACATGCAGACACACTTTCCTCTTTTCAGTCATTTTCTTTTTGGCTGGCATTTCCTGGGGTTGCTCTCTCTCTCTGCGTGAGCTTTTCACACCTCCTCTCTCCCTGGCTGTGAGCAACACTGATCTGATAGGCAGAACGAGAAAGGCAGAGAGCGAGAGAGAGAGAGAGAGAGAGAGAGAGAGAGAGAGAGAGAGCGATACACACACACACACACACACACAGAAGGAGAGAAAGAGTGCAATCAGGCACATAGTTGGTCAGGGGCAGTCAAGCAAAGAGTGGCAGTGAGACATAGAGAGACTGTGTGGGAGTGGTGGTGCCGAGACCTGAATTTTTATTTCACCCTTATTCTAGTGTCTTCATTCCAACATAAAACCCAGGACCAAATCCTGCTGAACTGAGGGAAACCACATTTTGTCCACCCCTATAATGACCACACTGATGATTTGTCCCTGCTTGATGTGTCGTGTATTATGTTATATTTCCCACATTTAGTCATAAACCAGAAATAAGTGTAGTTAAGGTTGTAGAAAGGGATGGAGGGATTGGAAAATAAAGAGAGCTCTGATGTTTTTTCCCCCTGTTTAAGTCCATCAGCCTCTGAACTGGCCTTGTGGAACATGTTACAATAACATGTTTGCACAAATGACCACCTTCGGTTGGTTGTTGCGAGAGCAGCCTCCAAGTTAAATTCTATACCAGGGGTCTGCAGCCATTTTTGTCCCCTCTCCACCCAAATAAAATTATTCTGGAGCCGCAAAAAACATATTTCATCCTTAAAATGAAGATAAAATAACATGTAAAGTTGTTGTTTTTACACATATTCAAAGAACTACAGTTTGTCGCACGTTGATACCAAACCTCTAAAAATGACTTTGAGATGAAATTTTATGTACAATTTTATGTAGTTTATGTATGAGAAAATCTGCCTTGCCTAAGTATATGGATCGAAGCATGGACAGGACTCCAAATGTGAAATTCTTCATGTATGCATTACTTTAAAGGCTTTCAGGGGAGGTTTTTCAATTGGATGTGATGGACAAAATATCCAAAACACTTTTATTTACACCTTTAACTTGACAAAAAAGTGTGAAAAACATGAAAAGTTTTTTTCTTCAAAGCGAGAAGGAGCCACTACCGAGGGGCTGAAGAGCCACATGAGGCTCTAGAGCCGCAGGTTGCAGACCCCTGTTCTATACCTTGTAGAATTATATACAGACATGATCGTTAATGTAAGAAATAACTGTAACACGTCATCAAAGACTGAAAAACATTAATTGCCTCGGCACGGCACGGTCAAGTTGCTTTTCCAACAGCATAGTATGGTACATTTTTTTGTACCTGCCCTGGCGAGGTTCCAAGTGAGCTGAGGCGATTCTATGCGTGACGGTGTCAGACTGCCAATCGACGTTTGACACAAGAATCAAGCCAAACAATTCCGAACTGTATATCAGTTAAAAAGACTTAAAGGTGAAGTAAGTAGTTTATAGTGCCATCTAGAGGAGAGGCTGAAATTTACAACAAAGACCTGCTGCTCAGCTCACCCCCTCCCTTCCCTGAGCGCTACGGTATCCTCAGCTGGTCAAATGTCGTCCTCGTCGTCTTTCTCCGTGTCAGCAGATGAGGTTCGTGAGGCGAGGGAGAGGGCGAGCTACCGCGGCCGTAGCAGATGAAGCGGAGAGAGAAGAGGCGGGACTTCCGCTACAAGTAAATAGACGATTGATTTCTTCTCTCGCGTTTGTCCTTACAGGCTCCGGTAGAAACATGGCGTCTCGCTGCTAACAGTGGCTATGCAACCGCGGCCCGCGACCATGTTATTTGACATGACTTTTTGAAACACTACGAAAATGAAACAAAAACTATTATACAGCGACTAGACAATGCAGGAGCACATAATATGTATAAAAAAGTGGATTTTGGGTCATATAAACCCATAAATACTACACATTGTCCCTTTAACTATCCTAAAAACATGAGTTAATCTCCAACAATTACCAGGGAAATGTCTAAAATCTCAATATTTTAACAAAAGAGTCTGGTGTATTTAGCGACACACATCGCGAGCAGCATCACAAACCCTTCAGTTCAGAGACGGAGTCTGTGCTCCAGTCATGGAGGAAGTACTGTAAAATGTTTTAAATGAACTGATTTTAATGATGAATTCATACAAGGCACTAGTCACTCGTTTGTGTTTGTTAAGTATTTGAAGTAATGGCAGTTTCGTGCAGCCATGCAGTGATGACTCCACCCACGTTTTTGTAGAGGAAAACCAACCTAAAACGTGCCGTGCCGTGGCGAGGCGAGCTGGAACCCGAGGTGTGCTTGAGTAGCACTTCAACGCACAGGATGCCATCAGAAAGTTGCCGTCATAGTCTGTGGTTGACAAGTAAATATCAACCAAATAAGTTCAACATTTAGAACAAAATAGTGGTGTATGTGTATCTATCAACTTTTTTTTTTTTTTTTTTTGCCATTTTATCCTGGTTGAGAGGTACCGTAAATGTCACATTAATTATCACATCATTACAAGAGGATATTGCAAGAGGATACACATTATTCTCTGGCAATTATAGATTGGCTGTTGCGCGTAATGGGGCCCAACCTGACTCAATAAACAGCAATTATTGTGTGAAATAGCATTCCCATTTTGGTCCAGGCAGATTACCATTACCCTGATCTTATCAAATCTGATTTTTTTTTCCTCAGTAGAGAAAAAAACATACCAAGGGTTCGCTCATGTTGGAATAATTTGATGAGAAATTGTTCTTTCATAAAATAATGAATCAGTCAACTATTTAACCACTTTCTTTGTAGTAAATTGTTTTGTAACCTGGTCATTTTTTATGGAAACTTTGGCAATCGGTGAACTACTGAACCTACCTTGTAGTGTTTTCCTTATTCCCTATATTTTATATCATACCCTAAACCGTTTAATACGCTTCAAATGGTTTGAAGTGGTGCAGAGCCAATTTTAGTAAAACTGGGGAAACAAAGCTGCACAGCAGTGTGTGCTGTCAAACACACCACGGGGGAAGATTTAAGTTATTCAGAAAGTGGCAAGTGTCACAATTACTGTTTATTCACATTAGACTGTTGAGTGTTCACTGACAGTAGCTACCATTGTTCTCTGTGGACCAGTCAGTCACCTGTCCCTAATTATTATCTAAAGAAAAATGGCTTTGCTAAATATTTAGTTTCAACTACTAAGTCTTCTAATATCATTCATAAATAAAGAAGGGTGATATTTATTTAAAAAAAAAAAAAAAAAAAAAGGAAAAAAAGCTTAAAGGTGACATAGAGTGGTCCTGTTGCACATAAATGTTAGTTATGGAGGTCTACTTACATATATTAACTTGTTTTTATGGTCAAAAACCTCCTAGTTTCTGTAAACTAGCCGATAGAAATCCTCTTTTCTGACAGTGTTTTTCAGCCGCGATGTTTCAGAGTGAACTTTCACCCCCAGAAGACAGAGTCTTGTGATTGGCCAGTACTATCCAGCACATCCGTTCTCAGAAGCGCAGCGCCCCCCTCTGGAACGGCGGATGCACTGCTCCTCATTATCAAAACATTGTTTTAACAGTGTTTAAAAATAGCTTCGTCACGACTCCCCGCCGCAGTCCCTTTATGACTTTAAACCGGAGTCAGACCCAGAGTCAGAAGACACTGTTGCTCGTGAAACACCTCCACAACGGACGTTATTCTTCTTCTGCGGTTCAATGTACGTAACCGGATGTGCCCGGACTACCGCCCGGAGGAGGACGATCGGTTGTTCAGGAGAACCGCTGCTTACGTAACTATTACGGGATTTTCAGTGATCTCGTTGAGCCCCGAGATTACAATAAAACACAACGTTCTCAGCAATGGCTGAACTGTTTGTTTCGAACCGTCAGGCTTCATAAACAAGGTAATGACGCAGATACACACCAAAAAAAACAGCGATAATAGGAACTTCCGGTCTAGTTCCGCTTTAAACATTTGACTATGTGGTACATCACACTTCTGTGACACTCATTCAGAATGAAAATGGTGGGGGGGGGGGTTGATCAATATTTGATCAATATTAAAGTGAGAAAACAAATGGTATGTGATTCGTCAAAGACTGGGCTGAGACTGAGGAAAGTGTACGGCAGTGAGATTAAAAGATTGTTCTGAGAAAAGAGAAATAAAGAGAGCGATAATTGAAATGGCATGCTGCCAGAGTCTGCGTGAGACAGACTGAGACTGAGATGATCAGAGGAAGCGTGCAAATCAGTGGCATGCAGACACTTATGAAAACTCATGAACTGTAGGTGTAACAACAACAGCCACTTCTGGAACGTTTTTTCATCGACTGCCACAAGATAATACGAGAAATTAGGAAAAAAATCTTACATCATGAGACGAGGCATGTGTAGAAAGAGTCTAGTCACGATGAGCTGCTGCTCCGGTATTTTACTGAGCGAAATAAAAAGAAATACCTGGATACAGAAAAGAGTGTTTGGATCAGGAGCTTAAACTTTAATGGCGTGTTTCCAGTAGCGCGACTCGCCTCGGCACGGCGTGGTTACGTTGCGTGTCCGCTAGCGATAGTACCTGGTACTTTGTTTAGTACCTGCTCTGGCGAGGTTTCAAGCGAGCGTCGTGTCGGTCATGAGTGATTAATTCGAAAGTACGAATCATTTGAGTGAACGAACTGACTGGGATCACTTCATGAACTGATTCGTTCCTTTCTTAGTTCACTTGCGCTCAGCAGCGATCGTGGTGGCCGGGAGTGGAACCGCCGCGGTCTGCGATTCACTCGTGAAGTCGTTAGCCGACGCCGTCACTCACTCGTGAATCTTCGGCAAACGACGCCGGCCAACGTGCGCCGAGCGGGGAGGGAGTGACTAGTAAGAAGAACTGTGTCTGCCGTGCTGCTTTGATTCGTTCGCGCTGTCAGTCACTGACTCACTCATGATTCGCGAACGAACTGACGCACAGAGAGCTGGTGAACTGTGGCTGTGGACGTGGATCTCGTTCGCGCTGTCATTCACTATGTGACCCACGGCGTCAACGTACTGCACTCAGGGAGGACGTGAGTCACGTAGCAGGGCACTGGGCTCCTGCTAAGCACTGAACGATTCGGTGAACAAATCTTTTGAACAAATCATTTTAAAGCGGAACTAGACCGGAAGTTCCTATTATGGCAGTTTTTTTTAGTGTGTATCTGCGTCATTACCTTGTTTATGAAGCCCTGACGGTTCGAAACAAACAGTTCAGCCATTGCTGAGAACGTTGTGTTTTATTGTAATCTCGGGGCTCAACGAGATCACTGAAAATCCCGTAATAGTTACGTAAGCAGCGGTTCTCCTGAACAACCGATCGTCCTGCTCCGGGCGCTAGTCCGGGCACATCCGGTTGCGTACATTGAACCGCAGAAGAAGAATAACGTCTGTTGTGGAGGTGTTTCACGAGCGACAGTGTCTTCTGACTCTGGGTCTGACTCCGGTTTAAAGTCATTAAAGGGACTGCGGTGGGGAGTCGTGACGAAGCTATTTTTAAACACTGTTAAAACAATGTTTTGATAATGAGGAGCAGTGCATCCGCCGTTCCAGAGGGGGGCGCTGCGCTTCTGAGAACGGATGTGCTGGATAGTACTGGCCAATCACAAGACTCTGTCTTCTGGGGGTGAAAGTTCACTCTGAAATCTCGCAGCAGAAAAACACTGTCAGAAAAGAGGATTTCTATCGGCTAGTTTACAGCAACTAGGAGGTTTTTGACCATAAAAACAAGTTAATATATGTAAGTAGACCTCCATAACTAACATTTATGTGCAACAGGACCACTCTATGTGACCTTTAATGAACGGATTATACTGATTCAGTACACTCAAATGAACTGCCGATCCCATCACTCAAATGGGTGATGACGTCTGACACAAGAATCGAGGATAATTCCAAACTGTAGATCAGTTAAAAAGACTTAACGATCCTAAAAACGTGAGTTAATCTCCAACAATTACCAGGGAAATGTCTAAAATCTCAATATTTAACAGAGGAGTCTGGTGTATTTAGCAACAGCACTGCTGATAGCGAGCGGCATCGCAAACCCTTCCGCTGTATTATAGTGCAGTGACTCTGTCAGATGGAGTGTGTGCTCCGGTCATGGAGGAAGTACTGAAGAAATATTTTAATTAATTGGAAAAAGGGGGCTTCACACTTTAACCATCTTCATCAGGACAGGTTTTAGGATGTCAAACAGTCCCATCAACGGGAGCAAACTTTTAAAAGAATCAAACTTGCTTAGATATAAATAAAAGCCACAATATCACATTGTGAAATCCTGTATCTTATGTGAAAGCTCACATTGAGTGAAGGCATGTTCAAAAAGATATTATTCCCATGAACGGGGAAAAAAAAAAGAAGCAAATATTGTGTCCAAAGGCTTTTAGACTGCAGGGGAATTCATAAAATTAGGGTTTGCTTGAAAGGAAGACAGTTGTTTTGATAGTTGGTTAGTGGTGATTATTCCATAGTGCCATAGTTACTTCTTCTACCGTCTGGAATCTTCCCTCACGTGCTGGAGCAATATTTTTCGATATTTGTCATCATGAACCTGAACATAGATGATGAGCTTACACACACTCTCTGGCTGAGACATCCCCGAGCAGCTTCAGTGTTCCAGGCTCTTCCTCCTCCTCCAGGGTGAGTTAGTGGTGCTTTTAAGCGCAGACATCAAAGAAGTCTGTATATGGGTGTATAAATAGGCTTAAAGGCTGAAAAAGTTTTACTTGTCATGACTTTCATATACGCAGTCGGTTAGACAAGGTCATGCATTGACTCAGTGACTTCTTCCTAACCCCCCACATCCCTCTTTCGCTCTCTCTCCCACACATATCCATGAAAAACACACCAGCACGCACACACACACACAGGAGAGTTCATGGACGCTTAAGCATCTACCTGCATTGAGAATACTGCAGTCAATAAGCACTAGATTTAAGTGGCATGGAACTTTTTATGTTGCTTGAAATGTCACCTACACTCCTGCATACAGCCTAATGATATCAAAATGCCATTTTACAATATCTCTTTTGGGGTTTTAATGTTTGCTGTATGCCCTCAGATCTGCTTTGACGTTTTTGATGACTCATCATGGGGAGCAGGCCTTACCCTGGATTTCCACTGGACGCGGAACGGCCGCGGAACTGCAGCCTTGCGGTCGCCGTTGCAAATCGCTTCCATTCTAATCAACGCCTCAGCAGCGGCCCAGAAGTGGCTCGCCGCACCGCAGCGATATCGATCGGAATCAGTTCTATTTTTTCCTTTGCCGCTGCTGAACCTCGTAAAATCAACGAAGCAGATCGCACCAGACAGGAAGTCCGACACAGAATCAAAGTAAAACATTTCCGCCCCCCTTTCAAAATAAAACACAATACGCAGGTCATATAGCCTGTCACAACTTCACATCAACATTACGTCGTGACCGGTGCTGTCAGGTCAACAGTCAATTAATCAGAGCGTCTCTGAGAGTCATAATGTACGACGAGAGACTGATTGTTGAAGTGGAGAAACATAAAATCTTTTATGACACCAGATCAACAGTTCTTCCACGTCAGAGAATGAAAAGAAGCTGTGTTGTTGTTGTTTACTTTATACACACAGTCTATCGCTGGATCTCGCGAACTCGCGTCCGTTCGAGATTATCGCGCGATCTTCCGTGAATACCGCCGGCTCCCAAGGCTCCGCGCCGCTGCCGTGACGCGCCCGGTGGGGATTGCCGCTGGGGAGAGGACGAAGCAGAACCGCGCCGCTGACGTTCCGTGCCCGTTCCGCGCCTGTTCCGCGTCCAGTGGAAATCCGGGGTTATACTACGCTGCATCGAATCAAGCGCTGTATGAATCTTTCGATGCCCCGCACCACCCCATGGACCATCCAGTCGCCCCCTTCTCAGTCTAAACATGTAGATTCACTCCAGAAATCCCCTCATCATCATCATCCGCTTACCTCTATCCACCCATTATTTACTGCCACAGATATACAGTAAGTGACAGTTATGGAAAAAAATAAATCAAAAACAGAAAGTAGGCCGTCACCATGCTGTGTTGTATTGCTAGTGGCCAGTCAACGTGGCTACAACTCATTTTAACTGGAAATGGAAATGCAGAAACTACAAGCACTGCAAGAACCATGACACGAGGACTTAATATATCCAACAGAGCTTTAAAACGGCAATTATATTGCTGCCAAATAATACTATTTCTTTGTCAGCAGGCCTGGTGCTGATGTCCAGCAGGGTAGTGAGTAGCAGGTGACTGATCATGATACATCTGAGAGTTGGCAGACGAGGTAAAATGAGGAGTGGGGGGATGCATCGCGAGAGCCAGAGTTTGGAGTAGCACACGCGGTACTCCAATCACATCCAGTGATTGAGCTCGTCTTTCACACTGTGCATCATCATTCGAGCTCTGGATTTCTATAATACGTCCTGACATCTGCCCCCGTATCTTCTCACTGGGACTCGGAGCGGCACAATCCGCTTGTAGCGTCATTTATGACACAGCAGCTCGCCCGTGTCTGCTGTTGTCTTTAAATCAGTGATGCCTCGCTTTTCTCGATCGCTGTGTTTATTCCAAAGTGTCACAGAAAACCCTGAAACATAAGTCAGCCATTATTGGAACAGTGATTAAAATGAAATAGCTACGTGCGGTGTCACGCAAGGTCAATATGACTTATTATCGACTCTCCGCTCTGGCACTCTGGAGCCTTTTGGCTTCTTCCCACCACCCCCATTTTGGTTGTACAGTATATCAGTGTATTGTGAAGTAGAGACTGAGCCTATCTGCAGCTGCAGCAGGCAACTGGGTTCAGCATCAATCTGTGACAAAGTCATCGGAAGAGATAATGTCTGCATGCGTCTCGTAAACCTTGAGGAAAGTGTCCACCTGAACAAGACTTGTGTGATGTGCGGTATTTCGGCAGTGTTGATGCACAAAAGGGAAAAGGGTTCTCAGTCACTCAGGTCATAGTCGAGAAGACTTCAATAAAGTTAAAAGTGCAGTGTGTAACTTTTAAACAAAAGGGTAAGGGTTAGTTCAAACTTTGTCAAATGAATTTACCCAATGCTAACGATGCCTCTCAGCTACACATGACTCTGTGCCTGTGTTTCTCAATGTGGTGGTGTGTCGCACATAGGGACATTGCTGTGCTGCACACAGGAAGTGATTTGTTTTGTATCAAGACAGAGGCAACAGCAACTTTGGTGGAAACGTCAAATATTCTGGATATTACTTGGGATAAAAGCTCCTTGTTCCTGTTGATTTCTTTTGGTATTACCTACTGCACTCCTTAGCTTGTTTAGGCGGGGTCGGCTGCCGATTGACTCCTTCCAGGGGTGGAAGGAGTCAATGAGCCGGTGGCGTGGCGGCTGCTTTTTATTTATTTATTTATTCATTTATTTATTCAACTTTTTTTGCCATGCCCCGCCTTGCCTTGGTAACTACTGTAACTCTCCCGGCCCGGCGAGAGAGACCTGCATCGGCTCGGTGGCCCACAATGCTCGGCTGCAGACACAGAGCACAGAGGTGATGATTGGCCCAGTGGCTTGTCCGTCTAAAAAATACCTGGCCCAATGGTCCTATGAGAGGCTACAGAGGCCCAGAAGTCCCACCCACTCCCCATGTTCTAGACCCGCCCTCGTCCAATCACTTTTAATGATGAGAGAGAGAGAGAGAGAGAGCGAGAGAAAAACACACCAGCACACGAAAAACTAAAAATGGAGAAGGAGAGTAAAAAACAACACATTTTTGTCCCAGTCCACCTGTGACTCCTTCAAATGACCGACGACCAGGATCTTTCACCGCACGTTTTGTATTGCCATGCTGGGCTGACAAATGCTTAGACAGGTTGCTCATTGATGTGGCAGCAGTTGAAAAACACTTGTCGCCTGGGCATAGAGTGCATTTCACACAAATATTTTTGTCCATTTCGAGCAATAAACTGAAAGTAATGTGAATATCTCCACTGGCCAAAAACCCCCTATCTCCTTCTCCAGTGTGTGTGTGCTCCTGTGGGTGTGAAAGGAAAGCAAGAAAAATGGCCTTAAATAACAGGATTGTCTAAAAGATAACGACTGGCTATACCACCATGTAATTATATTCTATTCACCATATGAGAGATGGACATAGTATAATGATAACAGGCAAAATGTAAATACTGCAGACAGGGACATGCAGATCCCATGGTAGACCGTGATTATAAATAGAGATGGAGGTAAAATAGCATTGGCTATTGCTTTCACCTTAATGTTCAGTTCAGAGAAGAAAGCAACATCTCTTTGTCTGCTGACAGGAGCTGTGACACAGGAAAGAGATCTCTGTCAGTATTTCCCCAGGAAATGTGCTCTTGGCGAAGGAGGAGAGGTCCATGAAAACTGTGAAGGCGGAAATTCTCCTCCGACAACAACAACAACAACTAATTAAAGAAACCGTGTCAGACTTTTCACCACAGCACACTACGAGTGACTGTGGTGAAAATTGCTCTCTTCTCTTTCTCTTCTCTTCTCTTCTCTTCTCTTCTCTTCTCTTCTCTTCTCTTCTCTTCTCTTCTCTTCTCTTCTCTTCTCTTCTCTTCTCTTCTCTTCTCTTCACTTCACTTCTCTTACCTGAGGTCCATCCCTGTGCAATGTGAGTCAAAGGAAACCCCAGTGGCAGCAGTTATCTGTTATCTGGGCCTGGGCATCGCCACATTGTTGAGCGAGCAGAGTTGGAGATTGCTCTGTACTCGCTTTGCATCAAAGGAGGTTTGTCTAACTTGTGTCTGGTGATGTGCTGGCGGAGCGAGTCCTTGGAGCAGCCTTGTCGCTCTTATCTCTACCCAGCAGACTCTGTTTTCTGCGGCAACACTAACCGACCGCTGGTTACACTGACGCACACGCATTCGTGGCTCTGCACGGTCAAAATGTGCACACGGACACGCGCAAACTCACACAGTCCCACAATATTATACACAGCATTGAGGCAGCGACTTTTTTTTTCTTCTTCTTTGGCTGATATTAGCAGAATTTGTTCTGCTATGTGAATCTCTGTCTCTTCCTCCCCTCCAACCCCTGCTCAGAGCTCAACCCGGTTTCAATGAATATTTGAAATGGATTAAATGATTATTCCTGGAAATCCATACTAAAAAAAAGAAATCATTTTAATTATTTGAGCATTTGACAATGCATCAGTGCTTCCAATCAAAAAACACCACATCATAATGGCAAAGTGAGAGAAACCTCAACAAAGCAGCAATTTAGGCTTCAAAGTTGAGAGTTAGTCGACGAGAAGATCATATATGTAACGGTTGGACATTTGACAAACTGTAATTCTGCAATTTATTTATGTGTGAACAAATTATCAGAGTGAAATTTGAGGACTGGGACGAACACTGGTAAAAGACTCATATTGAATAAAATTACTCGAAATGACTTGACTTATGGCAATTGTCTGCTTTTTGTAGCTTAGAAATTCCATTTGACTACTTCACATCCCACAAAGGAAGGTAAGACACCACGTTTTTAATTTTAATCTAATGCCTGGTGGGTCAAAAAAAAGCTGGTTATGATAAGTGCGCAAAACATGGCAGGTTTTTTTTAGACTAATATTTAAAATGAATTTCCAATTCTTTACATTTTAGGCTCTGTAGGTTCATTTATCCTTATGTTATTGATGTTAACAATTCAGTTGT
Source organism: Microchirus variegatus (assembly GCF_963457635.1). Lineage (NCBI taxonomy): Eukaryota > Metazoa > Chordata > Actinopteri > Pleuronectiformes > Soleidae > Microchirus > Microchirus variegatus. Next base: position 6,062,558 of record NC_139805.1, read on the forward strand.
ATGAGTAATACAGTGTTTATGTATATTTAAATTCCACATTTGCATATTTCAATGTGCAATATCTGTAAAATCATCTTCATTTTCTATATTCAAACAACTTGACTTGTAACTTGCTTGATTCTTGCAAGAATGACTGGACTTGCTTGAGTCTTGAAGGTTATGACTTGTGACTTACTCCCATCTCTGCAAATTATTAAGATCCAATTTCATTTTAACTGGAAAACGGTCCAAGGGCAAAAAAGTCTGCGTATGAACATGTGTCCAGATTTCCAATTAAAATATTATTGTCTTTTGTTTAATCCATGCAAAATACAAAGTGAACGATTTTGATATTTCAGGGGATTAGACGTTGCAGTTGCCATAGGAGATGCTGAAGTAAATGACCCCAGTCAACAAATAAGTCTGATGCATAATCCCCTGTAAAGCAGGGAATCGTTTTTTTTTTACACTTTAGCTTTATTTTGGATTACAAAAACACAATACAACATATTAGTAATTGAGCTTCAAAGCTTCTGGAGTTTTTACCCTCAGCCTGAACCACTGAAAAAAAAATTGCTTACCCCTGTTTCCATCATTTGAAGCACATCATTTCCACATTTCAAACATTTATGTTTGTGCTTTTTCTGTATCAAAACTATTTGACTAGAAGATCATAATAAACATGACTTAGAGGTGATGTATGTAAATTGTGTACAACAGCGACCTTTTAAAATGAATTAATTAGTTACTGCAATCCCAGTTGAAAACATTACACGAGTGCGGTTTCAAGACTCACCAAAAACACATAAATAAGACACAGTGCTCCTGCACAGACACATTCACAAACATTAACTGTCTCACTGTCCATTTTATTCACTGTATAAACACTGAACATACTTGGTTAATCCCCAGCAAAAGAGATTGAGACTGAAAATGTGTGTCTGCTCAGAGCAGCACCAGAGAATTATTATGTTATGTTAAAGGGGAAATAAGTAGTTTATAGTGCCATCTAGAGGAGAGGCTGACATTTACAACAAAGACCTGCTGCTCTGCTCACCCCCTCCCTTCCCTGAGCGCTACGGTATCCTCAGCTGGTCAAATGTCGTCCTCGTCGTCTTTCTCCGTGTCAGCAGATGAGGTTCGTGAGGTGAGGGAGAGGGCGAGCTACCGCGGCCGTAGCAGACGAAGCGGAGAGAGAGGAGGCGGGACTTCCGCTACAAGTAAAGAGACGCTTGTTTTGTTCTCTCGCGTTTGTCCTTTCAGGCTCCGGTAGAAACATGGCGTCTCGCTGCTAACAGTGGCTATGCAACCGCGGTCCGCGGTCATGTTATTTTACATGACTTTTTGAAACACTACGAAAAACAGCGACTAGACAATGCAGGAGCACATAATATGTATAAGTGGATTTTGGGTTATATAAACCCATAAATACTACATATTGTACCTTTAAGAGGAGATGACAAGGCGACGATTACATATCTTAAAAACGTTAGATATCCACTGACAAAGTGGAATAGAGCGAGAGGGGGAGACAGAGCAGTAACTAACTTGACCGGGGAGAAGATCTACCCACACTGGCATGTCTCTACCGTTCCACTTTCAGCTGTCAACATTTTAATGCATTTTCTTTGCTAACTCAAATTTTCTCTTCTCCTCAGGTCAAGACTTTTAAGAAAGGGGGGTCGACTCGGAAGGCTTTTTAGGTTAGGGTATCGTTGAATATTTCTGATGCTTAATAGCGAGCTCCTCTCTGCGCTCCCTGCTGGTGTCCTGTGTGTTGAAGTGCTGGGAGCTGCATAACTAGGTGGGGGAACAGTGGGTGTCTGCACAGCAGACCAAAACACCAACCAAAACATTCTGCCCCACAAATGATCAAGGGAATCTATTTCATGTAGCCTATATACGGGGCAGCTCCATTGTTATCAGGGAAGCCAGTAATATCAGTTGAATACGTTTCCTCGATCTCTGGTGGCAGCATCGCATTCAAATACATTTCTTACACACATCACCTTTAACGTCCTTGTATTTAGATCCAGATGTGTTATAGCACCCATTCGTATCACAATCGTCCCTTACTTTTAGGTGAGCAAAATAAAAGTTAAAGAAACAGATGGTCTTCGTCGTAAATGAAAGTAAATAACATGTTAAACTTTAAATAGCTGCGCCAGGCACGGTGGAATCATCAAACTGTTATTGCGTGTGATGCTTTCCCAGTTTTATATCACAGCCTGTTCTGGCTCTTGTTTGTTTGAGTGGTTTCTGTCCTCGGTGTCTTCTTCGGGTGAAGGTAACATGCTGCTTTACTGGGTGTTCAGGTCCAGTTATTTTCTTGGCCAGTCTAAACCAATGCGCCGCTCACTCTGATGAATGTTGTGTTGGCAGAGAGCTCTGGGTTATTGTCCTCCCGCATGATGGAAGTGCCTTATGATTAGTATGGAGGCATTTCTCTGTAGGCTGGCAGACAAAGTATCTCTGCCGATCTCTGAACTCGTGCCGCTGATACTGTCATTATTAATATCACGGAGACAGATTAGCCAGTCTGCACCAAAAGCAGCCACGACACTATGCACCTCTGCTGAATCATGAACAGCTCCTCTGATCCACACTTTATTTTAAAAATAGTGTATCGTGACCATAGACCATGAAGTTTCAAAACTCACTCCCAAGGTGAATCCTTGAGATTTGTGATTAACAAAAAGAAGAGTTCACCTGAGCCCGATGGTATTTTGGTACGGTGGTATCATACGTTATGTCCGTTATTGCCAATTTTTCCTGGAAATGAAAAACACAAGTTACAAAATTGAGATTATGCACGGCTGAGGAAGACCCGAAATGAACAGGGCCATTAACTTGTCAGGAAAATGTTTAATGACGTTACAAATCAAATGAGAATGAGCCGTTCATTCAAAAAGAGCTCATTTTGCAACCAGCAGAGTTAGTGATGGAACTTTACTCCACACTTTTCTTTAAAATAGAGTATCGTGACCATAGACCGAATGTAAAAAGTAGATTACATTTGCAACATGAACTTCCAATGTGAAGCCTTGAGAGCTGCGATTTCACAGATGCCATGTTGACATTTTGCAAAAGACAAGTTCACCTGCAACTAAGAGCCTGATGGTGTGATGATATCATAATGTTATGTCTGTTATTGCCCATTTTCCGCTAAATTAAAGTTACAAAATCAAGATTATATATGACCTGAAACTAGCGAACAGGGCCATTATTAACTCATCAGGAAAATATTTACTGACATTAAAAATCAAATGAGAATTTGCCTCATTTTCCAATAGATTTTCATTCAAATAGAGCTCGTTTTGCAACCAGCAGAGTTAGTGATGGAACTTTCTTCCACACGTTTCTATAACATAGTGTATCGATAGACTAAAATGTGGAAAGTGGACTTCAGTTGCAAAACAAACTCCCAATGTGAAGCCTTGAGATTTGCAATGTCCCTCTAAATAAAAACACAAATTTTTATGGTTATGCACGACTGAAGAAGACCTGAAACTAGTGAAGAGATCCATTAACTTGTTTACTGACATTACAAATCAAATGAGACTGAGACTTTCATGCTACCTACCTCTGTCCTACTTCTAGGCTGCACTTTTTCTACACTCCATTTTTGTATGCAGTCTATGATTGTGACACCTTCACCTCTGCCTGATAGAGGGCGATGATGTCACGGAGTGAATATCCTACTGTCCGTCATCAGCGGCTGCCGTCGTCCTTGGCTGACCTGTTTGATGTCTGCTGCTCAGTACACCAGTCTCCATGTATTGATTTCCCCCTCTCTGCTCTGCTTTAAAATGACTCGCTGTCTTTGGGCTCCCCCCCCCCCCCCCCCCAGCTCTCTGCTGGTTTTCACGTTTGTTTGTTTTTTGTTTTTTTAACAAAAACAGTCTCTGTGGGTATATCTCAAACCAAGAATAGTTTCAACAATCGATAAAAAAGATGTGCTCTTAAACAAAGAAACACTAGTCAGTCATTGTTTCAACATTTCCCTCACTTGTGTCGAACCAAAATGTGCTACGTTCTAGTTGTTGCACAGGAGATACAATCTGAAATTCTGAACTCTCATTGATGTGGAAATAAATATGACATAGTTCATAATTAATGTCCTCATTTTCTATAATTATGTAAATTCTGTGATATTCAGGGCTGTGGAGTTTTCAGTCCATATTAGGCAAAAAAAAAAACACAAATATCAGCGTTAATAGGTTCTAAAACAACAGCATGTGTAATGCTAAAGGTATTTAAGTCGATATCAGTGAATCATTAACCCAGTGGTGCCTGGTGTATACACAGTTTAAGCAGATTTCCCCTCTGTACAGCACACCAGACTCACAGTGACCCCTAGTGGTTAGGGCTTGATTTTACAGCCACAATAAATGACCTATATATTCATTTAAGTCACACAAGTCTCTATCTACAGTAAGTTTGTGTTGTCTTATTGTAAAAGAAGGACTTGGTGAACTTAATTAATGTAAAAATAAAAACAAACATCTTGTTCTGGTGAATAAAAACAGCCTTAAACGTCTGCAGCTTCATACATGCATTATCATCAAATATCTGCCTGTGAATATGTGTACTCAGCTTGAAATGAATCTCAAGGACATACATTCACAAATATCAGCAAACTGCCATTAAATAAACTTTGTCCTTGGCTTCTCTCCAACACTCTCTGTCCTGTTGTGATTCCAAAAGTCACTGCCTCGACTGAACGCAAACACACCAGAGAACAAATTTGACTTTAAACCGCCGCTGTCGTCTAGTTTTTTGAACCTCTGCGACCATGGCCACATCCATCTGCACATTGCTCCTGCTGTCGACCCTGCTGTCCACCGTGTACGTGGAGGGTTTTTCTCGAGGGCCCGTTGAACTCGCTCCCGTCCCCTGTAACGACAAAGCAGTGGAGAAGCTGTCTCGCCTGGGCGTCACTTACATCAATGAAGACCGCAGCGATGGCTACAAGTTTGCCCTTAACCGCATTGCAAATGTCCACTTGCATGCTCAGGTTAGTGCAAAAGATAAAATCTCAGTGGGAGTAGCAGCCTGGGGTTGTTTTACATATTTTCTGTCAGTGGGTGACTGGTACATGTTTAACAAAGGAAGTGGAGTGTAAAGGTTATTTTCCCCTCTGTCGTTGTTTTAGTACCCAAACACCCTTGTGTGATAGATTTAACCAGCTGTGGCCAATCTTCGTGTCAGTGGGAATCCATTTGATAAGATCTATGTTTTGTTAGAAATGACTGCGCACAGTCAAATACTAATCAAACATCCTCTCACATTGTCACAATTTGCCCACTCTCACTCTTGGGAAATTACGATAAAATTAAACTCTGCTTCCCCGAGAACTCATTTAAGCCGCCGCACTCCAGTTTGGGAACCACTCGGACTACGTCAAAGACGTGAAGAAGAAGAAGAAGAAAATAGCAGCAATTACCTGAGAGTGCAAGCACTAAATACTAAAAACAACAATAAATATTTGTTGTCTGCTTTGACTGGCCGTTTTTGCCGTGCATGACACTTCCAGTAAAAGCAGAGTCTAAAGTGGTGAAGTACACAATGTCATGTCATGAAATAAGAAGCCATCCTCTGTCATGCCTCATAAAAAAAGGCCTTTACTGAAGTGACTTGTTAATAAAGTCCAGGTCATTTCGGAGCAGGATCGCTGGGACAAACCTTGCACAACAGGCTTTATGAACTTCATGCTGTCGGCCGCTGAAGGCTGTTGTAGCCCGACTGTGGGATAGATCAGGATTTTTAAGAGGCTCAGTTCAACTTCATGACCTGAGAAGGTCCGGCTGCTATTACACCTGCTCAAAGTGTTAACGTTTGTTTTTAGCACTGTGCGGCCCCAAATCATTGAACAAAGTGTTGTGAGTGAATCACACTCAGAGAAACTCATAAACGCTTTCCTAAGGATGTAAGTGAACCGATGATGGTAGATTATGTGACATGTGACTTGCCTTAAAGTTGAGACTCAGATAAACAATAATAATAATAATAATAATAATAATAATAATAAAGGAAATGTTACGCTTCTATAATGTTTTACTACTGAAAATATAACCTGCACAGCATTATTTGTATCTTCTTGCTCTCTCTCTCACTATCCTTGTGTTTGCATCGTTGGTGCCAGGGCCCAGCAGGCAATGTGTATTACCTGGACCTGGACGTTCTGGAGACCAAGTGTCACATAGGGAGCCCAAAACCATGGAAACGCTGTGATGTCAGACCATTCATGGAGACAGTAGGACACAGACATGCTCACATATATTTTTCTTTTCAAGGTTCAATATGAACATGAATATCTGAGGTGTCATGGCTTAAATTCAGCAAAAAAAAAATACTGTTATGGAGTAATGTAATGCAGTGTTTTAGCTAAATCACAGATTTTCCTGTTGATGGTGGTCCTGAAGTAAAAGCTTTTATCTGTTTTGTTATTTTCAGCAAATCTCTGGAAACTGCAACACCACCGTTCTCCACACACCAGATGGCTACTCCTACCTGTACAGCTATGACTGCACCCTCGTTCCAGGTAAGTGATATCGCAACAGTTTTATAGAAATTTCACTGCACCTCATTCAAAAACTGCTTTGCCCCAAAATTCTCCCTGAATGAATGTAGGATACTTAATATTGTGGAAATTGTGGATCTTGCAGTTGCTGTTGTCTGATTGAATTCCTTAACAAACACATTTAAAGGTCCAGTTTGTACAAAGTAGTGACATATTATGGTGGCGTTTGCATTTTAGAAAAATGTAATTCATCTTCATTTGTAAGTAAGCTTCCGCTTAAAAAATATGAATTGGAGACTGGTTTGTCTGTAAAAACATGGCAGCACAAAATACTGGTCTTTACAAATCAAAGTGCATTTATTTTTATTTTATTTATTTTGAAGCACAGGACACCAAACAATTTTCTATTTCAAAATGATTATACTTATACATAACTATTGGTAATATTTATTGGTAATGTGTTTAATTTCTGCCAATAAACCCACCTAAATGTTACATACTGAACCTTTAATGGCGAGGCTCCAATTAACACTGCTTTTGGGTGTGTATCTGCAACATGTTCATTATAGGGCATCAGGAACCACTTTAACTTGGGGTAATAGGGTATAATATGGGCACTTTAATGTTAAATGTTAACATACATGTAAACATACTATGTTTAGTATACAAAAGAAAAAGGGAATACAGAAATGTCTCACTATAGACAATAATATTAATGGACTCATAGGTTATTTAACAAATCAATGTTGGCGGTAGGAATATCTTTTGGTTTCATTGAAATCTGTGATAAATGTGAATGAATTCTTAATTACATAAATGTAATAAATGTGACTTTACTTTACTCTAAATATTTTTCTCACCAACACGATCTGAACTCCTGTGTGGTTCTTGCAGATCCCCCAGAGAAGCTCCAGCAAATCTGTCCAACCTGCCCCCTCCTGCTCCCCACAGACAGCCCACAGGCAGTGGACACAGCTCAGGTCACTCTAGCGTCCTATAAGAGACAGTCCAGACTCGGTGCAGGACTTGGGGTGAAGAAGATCACCAGAGCCGCAGCTCGGGTAACGAACCGGAAACACTCTGATCCGAGACAAAAATGCTCCTGGGTGGATTTTTATGACACAACAATGTGTTAAACCTTGTGTTTATTGGAAAAATTACCCTTAAGAATAATCTGCGGGTGTAACACGGGCAGACGGTAGACTTAGTGCTCCGTCTGTGTTGCCAGATGAGAACCATTACTGCTGCACAAAAACTGTAATGATGCAAGAGTCTGAAAAGGTTGGAAAGGATTACTGCGGGCACTTTAGATGCCACTGTCTGGCCAGGCATTTGTTAGGTGAGCAAATGAGAAACAGAACAGTTCACTTGGGGCCGCACTTGCTTCTCTTTGAATATATAATGTGAGTGGCTTAGGTAACAGGTTTTGTGGTCTTAAAAAACGAGCAGATTGCCAGGGACGTGACTGTGCAAATCCACACCGCCTCTGTAAATGTGCTCTCATTTGTCCTTTCCTTACCTTATTGTTTTTATATTTCAGGTGGTGCCAACGAAAGCCAGTTTTGTGGAGTACACGGTCCAACAGTGTCCAGAGGGAGTGACAGAGAGAGGAGACTGTCAGGGACCGTCATTCCACTCTGACGCAGAGGTAATCCCGAGAGTCATTACATTCAAAATTAAACATATAGTACCTTGACATTACTGTTGTATATGCAAATGTCTGTGTGGAGATAAGAAAAACGGCTCTGCATTCAGCTTTGTGACACTAAATCAAACGGCCTATTCGTGAAAAATGTAATAACATTGACTATAAATGTCTTCACAAAAACAGTTGAGCATATAATTTCAGTTTTGATTTTCATCCACACGACGCAGACGTGACAAAGACATAAAGGCAAAAAAACAAAAATCTGTGACATGATGGATCAACATTGTCTGAAGGTGCTTCATTAATTTTCAAAATCATTGATTACCATCATGACAGTGTGACACTGTTTTGACACTAATTAATGCTCTGCAATCCTAAATAATCATTGATCTGCCAGTGTCTTCTTTGGTATCACTGCAGCATCCTGAAAGTGCTTCTTGATGGCATGACAGACTAATTATACTTTTAAAAATAACGTCTCTATAAGCAAGGCTATTCAACTTAAGGCCCGGGGACCAGATCAGGCCCTTCAAGCAATTTGGACCGGCCCTGCGGCCCATTAACCTATAAATAATGAACGTATTATTAAAAAAGCCAATAAAAGCTTTGCCTATTTCTGACACATTGTGATACTTTGCGTCCCTTTTTTGGCAAATACTAGCACAGCTTATGTATGTACCAGAATATTACGAGCCAATTGTAGCAGTTGTACCTGAATATTATTGGTACTGTTTCTTATATTTCTGCAAAAAATAGCCTATTGTGGTCATTGCACCGTTGTTTATATTTGTTAATTGTATTGTACCTGGATGTTGGTGGTTTTCTTACTTAACTTTTTAGCACAAAACTACTAGCCATTTCAATAAATAAGTGCTAAATAATTGAAAACATTTTGTATCTATTTGTATCCATTTACTGTACATGCGTCAAAATAGTAGTACAGAGGTTGACCGGTGCACTGGCTGGACAGCCTTTCCGAAAAGATGGCCCTCTGGAAATTTTAGTTGAATAGCCCTGCTATAAAGGCTAAAGTAATTGAGCCTTGCATTAAAGAAGGTTGACAGAACTTGTCCGTTTTTTTAATCATCTTTCTTTTGAGCCTTCCATCCCGCAGCATCTTTTTGTGCCACTTCAGTAAAAATGTAAATGCAATTACCTTGTCTTCTGTCAGGCTGCAGGTTTCTGTGCAGGATCTGTGCACGGGGACATGAACACTTATCCTGATGTCCGGGTGTCCTGTGAGATGTACAAGTTACAGGTACAAAAAAAAAGCACATCGCATAATATATCACATATGGAAATATTACAACTTTTGGGTAATCTTTGGCTTCCTGTCTGTTGCTGGTGTTTGCATTCCCCTATACCTGCTTCCTAACCTGGGACACACAGCTGTTGGGGAAGTTGGTGCAGCAGTGTTAGCCTACTGCATCTTAACTTCCAGTTCAGCTGGTTGAATCACTATTGCTCTCCAGATCATTGTAATTGGCTATATCACTCCAGCCAGAAGACAAACAGAGATACAGAAATTACTTCTTTATTTAATTACGGTACATGAAAACGTCTTAGACATTGACATGAGTGGCAAAATAATCAAACTCTGCTGTTTATATGCTCTACCGCCCAATGGGTCCTCCAGTTTTGTATTTTTAGTCACAAAAACCACTGCCCCCCTCTGTCGAGGGGGGCAGTGGTTTTGCATGCTGGTTGCTTGCATGCTGGTTGCTTTGCATGCTTGCATGCTGGTTGCTTTTTTCCGCTTGCATGTACTTGCATGCTGGTTGCTTTTTTCCGCTTGCATGTACGTGAGTGCAACATTTTTCCCCAACCATAATAACTAAAGCTGGGGACACACTACACAACTTGCATAGTTGTTATCGATTTAGGGTGTTATCGATTTCCAGTGTGTCAGCAGACTGTCACTGCGCGAGTTTTGATATTCCAGCCACTTCCTGTTGTCTTTGTCTTTCCTTTGTCCCACCTTCTCTTTTTCATTTTAGTTGTTGGCAACATGTGTTTGGAGTTAGGTCAGTAATCAGTACACACTCCCCGATGGCGTCCACCCTGTTTGCCTTACTACAGCTGAGGTCGGGTTAGGTCTGTTACCCTTAAACACTAACAGATTTCATGCTCCCTGTCCTCAACAAGTGGTGACTGGTGGAGACCTTTGTAGTGTGTCCCCAGCCTGAGACAACACTGTGGTTGTTGTTCTTTAATGTTTGTTCACCGTCAGGACGATGTGTCCCGGACTTATGTTATGTTTGGGAAAGGGAGGACATTCATTCACAGTAAAAAAACAATCTCAACTCTCTGCCTCTTTCTGGAGTTCAACGTTTGTCTTCGATAGGGGAAATTTTGAAACATTCACTGACTGCAGCTTTAATGAACTTTAAGATTTTTTACGAATAGTGAGCCCATACTGTATATATTCTGGAAACTGTCTATAATGAACATTGTATTTAAATTTTTTGTCTTATTTTTAATATTTTTCTATATTGTACTTGCTTGGAAATGCATGTTTATTATGTATTTCTTTACTTGTCTTTGCTGCTGTGACAATGTAAATTTCCCCACTGCAGGACTAATAAATGTCTATCTTATCTTATCTTACCTTAAAGGTGAAGCAAGTAGTTTATAGTGCCATCTAGAGGAGAAGCTGAAATTTACAAAATCTGCTCACCCCCTCCCTTCCCTGAGCGCTACGGTATCCGCAGCCGGTCAAATGTCGTCCTCGTCGTCTTTCTCCGTGTCAGCAGATGAGGTTCGTGAGGCGAGGGAGAGGGCGAGCTACCACGGCCGTAGCAGACGAAGCGGAGAGAGAGGAGGCGGGACTTCCGCTACAAGTAAAGCGACGCTTGTTTTGTTCTCTCGCGTTTGTCCTTACAGGCTCCGGTAGAAACATGGCGTCTCGCTGCTAACAGTGGCTATGCAACCGCGGCCCGCGACCATGTTATTTCACATGACTTTTTGAAACACTACGAAAATGAAACAACAACTATTATACAGCGACTAGACAATGCAGGAGCACATAATATGTATAAAAAAGTGGATTTTGGGTTATATAAACCCATAAATACTACACAGTGTCCCTTTAAGTCAAAGTGCCAGAAAGCATTTATTGAATTCCCCCCCCCAAAAAAAAGGGAAGACAAACATCCGTAATCAATTTGATCTATTCGGAATGGAAGACGGATGGGAGAAATGTCTCCTTAACAAATGTTCAGGTCAGTGAACTATGAGAGTACAGTGAACGCTTATCAACAGCAGCAGTGAGCCTCACCACTCGTGGGTTAAAAAAAGTGTCTGTACAAGAAAGAATTTAAAAATTAAAAGCAAAATCAAAGACAATACCTCCGAGTGAAAACGGTGACTGTGGACTCACCGTGGGGCTTGCATGGTTAATAACCCGCTTGCATGACCTACATTTGACGAATGCCTCATGCTGTGTCTGAAAAGATGCCACGAGCCATTCTGTATAATTATTCTGTCATTTCTTACACGTGTTGTGCCGTTGTGTGTTTAAATATAAGAGTGACATTTAAAACTGTGTTGTAATTATGCAGACTCCTCACCTTTCCTAGTGGTGTTTATAATGGTATTTCATGGACTGATACAGTTTTCACACACTTTCACAGTTAAGACAATCAGACAGTCACACATCCATGTGTTGTGATCTTGTTTGTGTGTCTGCAGAACGTGGACATCCTCAGGCCGGTGCAGCCACAGGGCCACGACCTCCCTCTCGGCCCCGTGAGGCCAGTCTTTCCTCCTCTGACCGATGACCCAGGAAATAATCCACAGCCCGTTCCCTCTGACCCGACATCGCTCCCTGCTGTTCAACCGGTGCCTTTTAACCCCTCACCCGTTGACCTCGTTCCCTCTGACCCTCTCGCCTCATCATCCAGTGAGTCTGCTGAAGGGCCAGGCTACCATCAACGGCGACCACCAAATGCAGGGCCATTTGCTTCCTCCTCAGAGGAGATTGGAGGGCCCGTGGCACTGCGGCCGCCCTTAAACTTCCGCTACCAGAGGCATGGCCGTGAGAGGCGGCAGGCTTTGATGGGGACTTCAACCTCTCACACCCCAGCCTTCCTGTCTGATTTCCCCAGTGGCCTCTCTCCTTTCCGCTCCTGTCCTGGCCCTGCTCGGTACACCACTGTTTAACTGACGCTGCTCAGGAAAACATTTGTTCTTCTTTAATTTTATCCACTGAGACAGTGGAGCAGCACTCCCTGTCACAGGAGGCTTATAATAATTTGTGCAAATGAGAGGAACACTTTCTTTTTCTTTCTTTTTTTGCTTGGCCCTGAAATGACCTCCCTGCAAGTGCTCACAAAGCAGCCATGATTTTAAAGTATTCATTTGACGATGGTGTTAAATATTAGAAGAAGAAAAATATATGAACATGTCTGGTTTTAATCATTTATTTGAAAACCACATAATAATCCGACAACAATCACAGTATCTATGTTGATGAAATAAATTAATATATAGATCTTCTTCTGCTACAATAAATCCAGCTTCAAATGTGTGAAATCTTTCTACTTTTTGTGTTTTATATATTTTTAAATTGAACATCTTTGGCCTGCAGCACTCTTGCCTTTGCAGCAAGAAGAGCCGAGTTCACGAGGGCCTATCTGCATAGAGTTTGCATGTTCTCCCTGGGTTCTATGGTCTCCTTCCACAGTACAAAAACCTGCAGATTTGGGGATTAGGCAAATGGTGTTTGCCCTTTGGAGATAGATAGATAGATAGATAGATAGATAGATAGATAGATAGATAGATAGATAGATAGATAGATAGATAGATAGATAGATAGATAGATAGATAGATAGATAGATAGATAGATAGATAGATAGATAGATAGATAGATAGATGATCTTTGGATTGTACTATTCAGATAAAACAGGATTGCACTGCGAGGGATCAGAGAGCAAAAACAGCAGTCTGAAATTATTAAAAAAATCTTTGTAAGCTCAAATGAACTCTCTAAGAAACTCTTCTGCTGCTTCTCTCTTTATTGTATATGAAATGTTAGAAAAGGTAAGAAAATCTGAAAAAGGGACAGTTTTATTCCCATATACACAGCAATTGATAAAACTTTAATCAAAGGACAACATTTGAGCCATTGCACAGAGATAAATACGACGACTGCCCAGAGTCATTACAGAGAGAAAGAACATGACAACTTTAGTCCGGTGAAGAAGAGAAGTCTGGGTTTGTTATGAAACGTAATCGAGGCTGCGGGGAAGGGAAAGACAACCGCGGCCTTTCAATGGTTGCAGCAAAGCAAGTGGAGCAATTAACAAGAGCAGGGTGAAACAGAGGAGATGTGAAAAGCCATCCCTTATATAACCGGAGTGTCACCCAGGAGGACTCCACCAATAAACAAAGCCTCACACCAGAAACATGTCCTTTTAACAAGCACTCACCAAAGAGCTGTAAAGTAACGGGTACTCAGAGCTCGGCGTCAGGATGTGAAACATGTAAGACATGAGTGCATTCACTGATCAAGACGCGGCAGTCGGTCTTCGTTTGAAAGATGACACATTAATTAGGAAAGATCCTTTTTATATGTGAATGAAAATTGGCCATCTTGAAGCAAAGGCAGCGGTGGCCTGAAATATGTTTTTTTTATCTGACAGAATCGTTGTACCTTCACAAAAACAAACATTTAAATATGTTTTTTGACAAAAACACTTCTCTACCTGTAGGTCACAGAATGTATTTTGTAAGAATAGGTGAACTTTATTGATAAGACTGCAGATTTTCATAGGGCGCTATACGGTGGCCTTCACTGACCATAAAGGTGAAAAAGTCTCACACTTCTGCCAGTAGATCAATACACAGATGTTACTTGGAAATGGCTGGTTTATCTTGTGGATACTTGGATGTATTATACATCCATAATCTTTTTTTTCTTTTTTTTTTAATTGCTTATAATTAAAAGTAGTTTGGAAACACTGGTTTACAGCTTTTCCTTTTACCCACCGCACATGTGTTTCTGTTTACGAAAGTTGCACAGAGCCTCTTTGTACGCTAGGGAGCGGTAGAGACATTGGAACAGGCATGACACGTCAATGACTCTTGTCGACTACTGAATTGCTTAATCCAGATTATTCACCACTTGTTGCTATTGTGTGCCATTTAAATCGCCCCTCCCCGCCCCCCTTAAACGTCACGTAGAAACTACGTTTACCACATCTACTAAATCGATCAGATAAAAAAAAAGCGTGTTTGTGCGGCAGTGTCAACATTTCCGACGACACGTGAAGGCAGCAGCAGTTAGCTTCTAATTGGAGTCAGACTTTTTCAGGGCGAGGAGTGGCGTTTCCCACACGAGACAATGCGGTCATCCTCCTCCACGGGGACGAGGGGGGATTAGTTCGTGAGCTGGAAAGTACTCGGTGAAGACATTTTGGTCGAGATTGAGTTGACGAACGTTACTTCCCGGAGCTAAAAAGACATGTTCGTGGTGTATTCGCGTACTTCACTTTGAGGTAGGTGAACTAAGAAGCGCGCTTCACCGTCACTTACTAACTTTTAGCTGTGTTGTTTTTAAACTCGCGTTCTGTGAAAACCCTCTTTGTTTTTTAAAACTATTTCACATGTGTCTTGACTGCCTTTCTCTTTAAACCAACTGACTGACTGTAAACATACCCTTCTGTCTGCGTTATCAGTTTTCCAGTCAGACAGCAAACATGTGATGACATGTTCATACCAAACTGACTCATTTGCAGCTTTCTCCAGCACTGTCTCTAAAGTCCTCATCATCACTGGGTCTGTGTCGGGAAGAGCTGCAAAACAGCTGAGCTCAACTAAAACCACAACTACAGCAGCTTCCCTATTTTCTATTAAAATAACCCTAACTACAGGATGCACTGCACTTTTAATGCACTGTAGTTTATTTGTGCAATGAAAAGGAATGTCATAGTGCTTTTGAAATGGTTTTGAGAAAAACTCAAAATGCATCATTAGCAAACAGAGTTGGGACAGTTTTTTTTTTTTTAAGTTTTGTGGGAGTGTACCTTCCAGCAGAGTGTGTGCTCTCTTGACTTGAAACAGAAAAGCAACCATTGCAAACTTTTTTTTAATATGGCACAGTACTTTTTTAAAGTCGACCAACAACCACAACCAAATTTCCAATATAAATAGTGGCTATAACATATATGTGCCTAATATAACTCTTCTGACTACAGTGCTGCCATTTCTATAATGCTTAAAATTAGGTAAAGCAAATGTTTCTGTGATACATGTATTTGCATGTTATTAAAACACACTTTAAATACTGTATAAATAAGTTTAAATAAATACAGAGTAAACCGGATATGTGATTGCTTATATAGACATTGTGCATTCGAAATTCGCCTCCACTTTAATACGATTTAAACCTTGTAAATGTGGTGGTCTTGGGGGACTGCTTGCTCCGAGGTTATTATGATGTGTTCCATTTGTAGTCGTAAACTCTCTCCTCTTAGACGAATAAGAGGGAGTTCAGAGCGGGATAACGGTGAATAAAGTCAATTCAATATGTAGAATTTATGAGTAAAAGAGAAATCATGCACTTTTAACTTTTCAAGGATGTATATTGCAATCTATAGTTATATGATTGTCTTGCAATAGGGCTCGGGCACCTGGTTGCATTCTGGGACGTGGCGGCCATGTTGATGGCTTTGCGAAAGTGAACGAGGAGAAGAAGCATAGTTGGAAGAAAGAAAATAAATAAAAAAAGATATTACAATCCCGAAAGGATGTGGAATTTAACGGGGTACGTTAAATGGGGAAGCCAGCGACCGGTATGTGGACAAAATCGGCACTCCCTGAGCATTTTTGCTGACTATAGATGCCTCCGCACCGCAGCTGTCAGTTATGGCTGTCAAATCTCCTAACACTGCAACAGTCCCACAAGTACTACATATATATATATATATGCATGAAATCCCGGCATATATATATACATAAGTCTCGCGCTGTCCTGTATGTCAAAGCTGCGATCAGCCAACACCAAATCCCCAGGTAACGGTTTGTCCAGAATCTCACAGTAATCAATTACACACTCGCATCGACATTGGGATACTGTGGAAGGTTATGTTTGGTCGTCTTACAGCCGCGATCCAAGCGAGCCGACGACTCGGATACTTGGGTCTCCGTGGTTGCGCCTCCAAGCAGGAAAGTGGTGAAAAGTTAATCTCTCCCATTGTGATTGTGTGTTGCGCTGTTACACCCCACGACACAGCAACGGTTTACCATGGTTGAGATGGTAAGTAACGGCAAATTAAGAAAACTAAGACACTCAACTGAGAAGAGTACATCTACACAGTGCGCAGTGGTCCAAGTAGTAGTTGTGAAGTTCAGGAAGTAAAGTTGGCCTCCAACATGGAGGCCACGACAAGTAATGGCGTCACATGCCTGAGTATCGTGATATTATTGATTGCCATGTTTATTTCACATTAAATCAACCATACACATTTTTTTCCAACTTCTCAACTATGTCATACATCCTTACTGTGCTAAAATGTATAGGCTCCCTCATGTGGCTCAGAGGCTTACTGCAGATATACTCTGAACATTTGATCGTAACCAAAAAGAGAAACTAACCTGGCAGCGACCCATCTGTGGGTCCTGATCCAGACTCTAGGATTGACTCTTTAATGACCTGAGAGATCAAGACGGTTCATTCAGAGCAGAATTGACGTACGCGACCTTGTGACCCTGGTAGTTAATATTCAGACTTCAGATCGGCTCGTATTTAAATAAGTAGATTTGTTTCTGTCGGAGCTTTTCCCACGGAGGGTTAGAGTCGGGTCTCTAATGATGGTTTCTCATAAACTTTCTTCAAAGGAAAAAGATGGTTGTCACTTTAGAAAGTGTCACTTAATATGAGGGACCGGTTGGGCGTATTCATATTTCAGTGCTGATGGTTTAGGATGCCACATCAGTACTTTGTATCATGACATTATGCGGAGTGCATCCAAGGGCAGTCTTATACTGATCTGCTGGAACAGATGCATGATCTGCCTCAGCTGCCTCCTTTTTACTGAAATTAAGTAACATTATGTGCCACAGTGACTGTACAGAGATTATAAGAATGCAACAAATGCATCACCAACTGTTTTTGTTGCAGGGAGAACAAAGCTTTCTTCAAGCAAATCATACATAATTACATCTACTTTCTTCACAAAATCCACACATGCTGTTCCTCCCAGAAATGGAATTTATATTTAGGACACAAACAAACGGATCATATGTTGAGTTCACAACGATATAGATAATTTCAAGTGATTGGTTGCACATTTTCTTGTATGGGTTCACAGTTGCAGTTGAATAATATGTCCAGTGTTGTGCTTTGATATGTATTTGATAAGGTGACCTTATGTGGATGCAATGTGTGCAGCTTTTTGTCTGTGTTCTGGGCAAAAACAAAAGCAAAACATTCCACAGAAAAGCACTGGTGTACCAACAGTTTCTTCTTCTCCGCTGTAATAGCTACCACCCAAGTGTCAAACACCACAAGGGGGGAAACCAAATCATGTAAAACATCCACACGGGTCAAAAACAAAAGTTTCAATTTGACCGATATCACAGAGAGCCACCACTCTCAGGATTTAAGTATATTTGAACATGGTGGGACAATTGTTCCCAGACATTGTGGTCTCTGCATCAGAAATGGCTGCACCCTTCTTCTTTTGCTCTCCACTGTCTGGAGCTCACATAGTATGATGTAGTCAACCTAAAATCACTTAGTCAGCTGGAGAGGTTTTGCCAAAAAGCACTTAGTCAGTGAGTGAGATCACAGGAGGATTATAGACCTACAGTATGAGCGACCGAATGAGCAATCAGAGAGGCAGAGAAGTGTGCTACAGCTCAGTGCAATGGTATGTGCAGAAGAAGTCGAAACCAAAATGGGAGATATGGATCAAATGTTTGACGGCTGTGGATTCTCGAGGTTGTGTCTTGACATGGATTGTGAGAATTTGGGCAAAAGCAGCTGGTAGTTTTCCTCTGCTCTGTCGTAGCAGGTGAACATCATTAGAATGCAAAGGTGAAAAGTTACCAATGACCGCTGTAACTGATATTATTACTAAAGACATTTTCTATACTATTGACAAGTTAACTGTACTACATTTTATTTATTTGCTGAATTGTTCAAAATAAACAAATACTCATTGATTTATGAAATATGGCCAAAATAAGTGTAAAACAGGTCACATGAGAACAATAGCACTACAAACGGAGATATAACCTTCGTATTTAAAACAATTACATGTTTGATAAAACATTCTTGGATATGGTATATGAAAATGTTCTGTCATTCAGTTTATGGAGCTTATCGTTCTTGTCTCATTCCAACAACATTCTCTGCTGTAGAGCACTAAATTGCACCGCTTCTAGAGCATTTCCATCTGCACCCTCCTTAAACTACGTGAGTGTTTGTTGTTTTTAGTGCATAAGGAAATCCTGAGCACATGACCCATCAGTGTCCATGTTAACTCTTGTTCCTCAGCTCTGGTTTCAAGATGAGAGGTGGGACAGAGAAAGTGTATCAGCTGAATTCTCACATTGTTCCACCGGTTCCGGTCATTCAGATGACTCTGACACATGTAACCGCTCTTCTCTTCTTTTAGTTTCTTCTTTCAGTTTCTTCTTTCATTTTTTGGGACGTTTGTTGTTCCTGATGTTTGCATGTTGATAGGGATCCATCATGCTTGTCCTTTGGCTCTGTTGGTTAGGACTGACTTGCTGACTGTCATGTCTTGCAGCTTTTCTATGCTCTGTGCACAGGACAGAGACCATTTTCTCCGTGTCCGCCAGAGGTAGGCTGTATGGCTGTATGTCTGTGTGTCGGGGGGGGTAATTTACATGCTAGAAAAAAAAAAAGAACCACTCTAATCTTTGTGATCCTCAAATTACTGTAATTTGTAATTTAATTTAACTGTTTGGCATAATGAACTCTGAATTATGAAATAAATCAGTTCAAGATTTGAGAGGTTTTTTTCCCACTAAAATGTCCATGTCTTGGTGTTTAAAGCTTTTCCAATGTGAACGGCTGCTGGTTGTTGTCGTCTTCTGTGATAGTCGAGTGAACATTAGTAGAAAATCAGCAGCAGATTAACAAGGATAATAAAATTGCCATTCCCCACTTGCTTTTAACCATTAACGCCAGTCTTAACATAACATAAACTAACAGTGGTTTCATTTGGTTGTTTTGTGGCAGTAATGTGACACCTTGTTGGCCAACACATGAATGAATATGTGAGTAGACCACAGGAGGTCGTCGCCAACCCTAGTGTAAATATTTCATAGCGCAATTGAAACAGTTGTCAGAATAAGCACCTGACGGTCATCATTTCCTCTTCTCATAGAGGTATTCGGTAAAGATTTCTGTGAAAATTAACTAACAGATTATGTTGTTAGGCATTCCTGATGGTATAACTGTTTACACAGATATACCAGTTATATATTTGCGGAAAACCCTGTGAGGTAGAATGGAAGTGTTGACACATTGCAACACTGTGTAGTAATTTTAGGTGTTACACGCACAAGCCCCGTCACGTCTGTGTTTACCACTGGCATATTTCCCACAGGATAATTTACCCTGTATTAAGGAAAGCGTAACGAACTTGCCTTCAGGTTCCTGTAACAATCGGATACCGAAATACCTGCTGGTCAAGTTTTAAGCTCTCACGGCAACATCTTCCAAAGTTCACACAACAAGCTGCATTTTAAATCTGTGAGTGCTTGAGGAGATGGTGGTAGAATCAATGAGTAGGTTTGGTTTGGTAGATTTGTCCAGGTTATATAACAGCTGATCTGGCTTTTGCTCAAATGAGGTGGCAGCTTTAATGTCACGTGTCAGTACGGAACCAACTTATTGTTTTCTCCCCTTGAGGACACACATTGACCACACTTAGTTAATTCACGTCAAGTGGATTTCTCTGCATTGGCTGCAGCTGAGTTACTCTCAGCTTAGGCTAAAGGATTGCACAGTTGTTTGAATTTATTTCTCGGTTTCATTTTCTAATGCACCATCATGCCGTCCCTTTTGTCATTTGTCCCAAAGGCGTTATTTGGAGTGATGGGAATCCAATAATAAATTACTTATTCCCAAATAGATTAAGTGTATTGTGCAGGTTAAATGTTTTGGAGGAAAAATCCTTTCTACATATTAAGTTTCTACCATGGAAGCTGCCTGACCACTTAGGGATTATTTCATGGAGTGGTGAGCAAATAGCCTTAGTGTTCATTGGAGCCACTTAAAGTGGCTATAATTACCATTGAGGTCTGGCCTAATTGAAAGTGACACACACACCATCAGGTGGCTCAAGAATGGAGGCCGAGTAGCTAAGTGATAGAGAAATGCAACGTCCAACTAAACAAATAACCTAGACTACCGCACTCTTTAAGCTTTTTCTTCCTGCATGGTAGCACCCTGGTGTTAATCTGTCTTCACCTAAACAAAAGGTCTTTCATGCCGGCAACTGACCGATATGGCTGAAGGGAGCGCTGAGAGGATTAAGTCCTTTATTTTGCCGTTAACACGAGTTGGCAGAGTGCTCTAGAGGCGGCAGTGGATCCACGAGTGCCACGGTTTCCTTATTCCTCTGAGACTGAGACGCCGTGATTGTGTGCGGCATGTGCGTCCACACAAAGGTAGAGGGGGTAAAGGATTTTGAGCTCACGAGGCTGCGTTTGCTCCAGACTGAGCTTGAAGCTTGAAATGTCCGTTGTCGCCGTGTCAAACTGCCTTGAGTGCGTCAGAATGGGGAGAGGCCACAGGTACGTGAACCTGAGCAATAGTGTGTCGCCTCGTCGTCACTTTGACTGGAGGTTTTAAATTGTCTAGTTTTAATGTCACATGGTGCACAAGAGCCTTTTCATCTTTAAAAAGCTGAAGGGTCGTGGCAGATTTAGGCCTCTTTCAGAGTCAGACCTGGTATTACAATCATCGTGAGAAACAATCACAGGTGGACACTACGACTGCAAACACAGAGCATTACAATTTGTCTCCTGTGACTATGCGATAGAATCTCACTTCCCTCTCTCTGTATTGAAATACACAAGGATGCATTGTCACTATGTGTTTGTACGACTGGCGTGTTTAAAAAATAATAATAAAAAAAATAACTCAGAATGAGCTCAGTGAACCAAAGCACTTACTCAATTTGTGGTAACACAAAAAGGGTTTGAACCATTAGAAAAAAGACATTATGTGTTGATTGGTACTTGGTATATTGTCTCAGTGGCTACTATGAAATGAAAGTATTGGTCCTGAGAAGTGCAAATACTAGGATTTTAGCTGAGGAGGTGGACCCCAATGTGTCCAAGGGAAGTAATGGCCATGGTTCTCAAACTGTGGCATCAGTGGTACCTGAGCTTCCTCTAGTGTCGCTGTTCCTGCTATTCTACCAGGATATGTGATCGGAGTGGAGCTGAGGAATTTTGATCAGAGTGTGCATAAAATGAAACAAAAATGAATAATAATCACAGTCAACTTATCTCTCGCGCCATCTTAATCTAATTTCAGTATCGGTGTGCGAAGTATATGTGAGGAAGAGGAGGATGATGAGAGAGGAAATTATCTCATTGGGAATAAATCCGTCTCCGGTGAAAAGTCTGTAGCAGACTTTGCTCGGCCTTTTTTACACCACTGTAGTGTAACGTTATTTTTGAGAGCTCGATATTTTCTCAGGTGGTTCTTTCCTGGGTATAAAAAGTTTGAGAACCACCGTGGTCAAGAATGTGTATCCCCAGTCACAAAAAAATGTGGTTCTTGTGATCAGACCAGAAAATAAATTCAGGACACGCTATTTATTTCTTTAGTTATTTTGTGGGAGTGTCAGACTTTAACCCTGCCTTGTCCAAAGGCACATGAGCAGATTGCAGGAGACAGACATATGATGACTGTCGGGGGGGGGTGGAAATCCAAATTTAAGGAAAGTCTGAGAAGACATCGCATGAGCCATACTCACACAACCAGTCACATGCTACATGTCAACTCCTACTTTTGATAGTTGATGTTTTCATGTGATTTAAACTCATGAGCTCCTTCTAAGTCTGACTAACGATGAGTACATACCTTCTGATGAAGTTAGTAATCTATCACAGTTTTGGAGAAATGAAACCTGTGCATCCATGTGTCTGGATTTGTTTTAAGAACCTAATGATGTAATCTCATGAAGCTGTTCCTGAAGTTTGTTTTTTTCATTACTGCTGGTTTGAAGTGGACAAAATGAGATGATCTTATTTCTTAGGAAGGGTGTGGAGGTCATTAAATGCTGGTCCACACACTACAGATGCACAAGAGTTTACTTTGTTTTAGTGGTTAAATGTAAAGCAGTACTTTTCATTCCAGGGTAAATTTGGAGTGTTTAGCCCCAGCACGCATGACACAGGAAACACTCTGTCCTATTTTGGATTTATAGACTTGTCTTGTATTTGACATTTGCTATTTTTCTTGTGTGTGTGTGTGTATGTGGGTTGGTGCTAGAAATGTAGTGTCATATTTTTAGGGCATTTCTGTGAATAACAGTAAACAATTACACAAAGACGTTTTTTTTCTGTGAAGTTGACTTTTTTTAGGTGCAGTTCAGACAAAAGTTAGTAAACAATCTTTTTTTTTTTTGTGATGTTTCTCCATAAGTATTTTAGAAAGCAGGGGGTATACTCTGTTTCTTGTTGTTTACATTTTCTTGTTTCCTTTATCCTTTATTATTGTAAAGTCACTATGTTTGTGTTTATTAGACCGATACTTTAACCACTCTGGGGAAAAGAAGTGGTTATTCAGTAAATGATCAATAAAATAATCGATAATGAAAAGCGTGAAATATGAATTGCAGATTATTTTGAGATGGTGGATTTGTATGTGAATCAAAATACTTTGGCTCTCATTTTGTGTCAGTGTGCTGTTGGCTTAGAATGAGCTCGTCCTCTGGTTATCGTTTGCTGAAACTTCTTAAGAGTAACAAATAAATAAGTACTTTATGGGGTTTCATGTAGTCATTATTCAGAGTTCTCTGTCACTTCTCACATGGATCCCACTTCTCCACTGCAGGATGGAGTCGTCATGTCTGGACCTGGCTTTGGAAGGAGAGCGGCTCTGTAAGACCGGTGACTATCGTGCTGGTGTGTCTTTCTTTGAGTCTGCCCTCCAGGTCGGAACGGAGGACCTTCAGATCCTGAGCGCCATCTACAGTCAGCTGGGAAATGCCTATTTTCACCTACAGGAGTATAATAAAGCCCTGGAGTACCATCGGCATGACCTCACACTTACCAGGTTAAAAGTCTAATGTTTTGTGAACATGTCTGTGGGTCCAACATCAATTACTTATGATTAAACTTATGATTCCTTTTTTTTTAATGATGATTTCCCCACCATTATTAAATTGCTTGACTCGATTCTACTATCTTAGTGCCAGCAGTTGTAAATGACTTTCTTGCCTCTTGTGTTTTGACTTCACTCCAGTAATCGACTAATATTCTACTCTAATTATTGCCTAATGTTTTTTTTTTCCCCTTCTTTGCAATCCCAGAACGATTGGAGATGAACTTGGTGAAGCCAAAGCCAGTGGTAACCTTGGGAACACATTAAAGCTTTTAGGACGCTATGATGAAGCAGTGGTTTGTTGCCAAAGACATTTGGAAATCACAAGAGCCATATTTGATAAGGTGGGTCATGTTTTAATTGTATTGTTGATTGAAAATAAACATGCTTTAGTGTTCAGTCAGGGACTAAAGTACTTTTGTTAGAATAAAAGGAAGAGAATTTGTTTTGAAGGCCTACGTCGCATCATATGCTTTGTGGCCACAGAGGAGTTATGCACGATGAACGCAACAAACCAACATCTAGAATAGTTTGCCAGCCCTCATGCAAACAAGCAGGTGTGGTGTCGGTGTATTTTAAGTATGTAATTACACCGGTGGTCACAGTGGTTTCCATCTGTGAAACTCTGGTGTGCGTGCTGTAGGTTGGGCAGGCTCGAGCGCTGTATAATTTCGGGAACGTTTACCACGCCAAGGGCAAGAGCATCTGCTGGACTGGAGCAGAGCCAGGAGAGTTTCCAGAGGAGGCCAGGATCGCTCTGAGGAAAGCTGCACAGTACTACGAGTGAGTCAATAACATTGTTTACCTTCGAAATATTGACTTTTATCTTGAAAGCTCTGATGAATGATGGCTCCATGTGAGGTTAATTCATGAACACGTGGCCACAGTGTCAGTATTCAGCACCACCAGCAGAATGGGGCAGGCCGAGTCCATTCTGTAGAAGCCAAATTCTGTGCAACTGACCAGTGTTCATCAGACTCACCGGTTTTGGAGAACATGTGGTCCCTGAGTTTGTGGCAACAGTGGTGTGTGTGAATCCCAAGAGGATCAACTGTTCCAGAAATACTAAAACCAGCCTGAGCTCTTACTTGCGTTTCTGAAAATGGAAATGGAGTATTTGTAATTGCATGTGTTAACATGTGGTGGTAGGCCTTAGGGCTCAAACAACTCTTGATTAATCAATTGTTAAACAACTGTTTTGCTAATTAATCTTTTTTTCGTAGTGTTTTTCCTGATTTTTCAGCTTCTTAAATGTGAATATTTTCTGGTTTCTTTGCTCTCTCTCTCTATATATATATATATATATATATATAAAAAAAGAAATCTGAATCATTTTGGTTTGTGGACAAAAACTTTTTCAACATTTTCTGACATTTTATGGACCAAACAAGTACTCCTAGTACAGATTAATTGATTAGGAAAATAAGCAACTCTATTAGGCCTATATGAGAGGAGATTACAACTCAAGTCTGTGTATAAATATTGTCTTTGGCATTGAATGTGCATCACTTCTTTAGTCGTTCTGATTATTGTAACTAGTGCAGTGCCCGTAGGAAGTATATATTCCTATAGTGGGAGCTGAAGAAGATTTTTCAGTTATGGTAATGCATGATGAGGAATGTAAAGGCTAACATAATACAAACACTGTGCAACCACAAGGCAAATGTTTTTGTGGCTGACAGTCACAACATCTAGCTACGCTAATGCTAAACAAAAATGAAAACATTTACATTGTGCCTAATGAGGTTGCACGGTGTTAGCCCTTCGCTAATGCTAATCGTAGGCCTCGCTAGGTTACCTTTGGCAAACCTTTCAGGTGTGCCAAGTTAGCTGCAAAGTAGTAGCATGCTAATGGGAAATAAATGTGCATATTGGTGAATGGACACCTCGTTGTGTCAGTACAACACCATGTTCTGTTGTTGAACCGTGTGAAAATGTCACACCCACCGTGAGGACAGCCTCTCCAGATGAGAGCCGCTGCCTGCCTGGTGTAGCGTGATAAATCAGCAAATCGAAATTATATCAAAATCGCAATACGGCCTGCTGCAATTTTCTAATCTAATCGTTTCTAAATGTTTGTCAAAATATCATTTTGGATTCTTTATTTTTGATCTATACACATCTTACTCTACAGACTGAAGAGAACATAAAATAATAATAATCCTTTTAATTAAATATGTTTTTTCGAATGGAAATTGGAAAAATCTGCATTTCCTCGGATATCGCGGATCATATCGCAACAGCAATGCCTTTCAAAATAATCGCAATGAGATATTTATTCAAAATCTTTCAGCCTTAGTGATAAATGAGTGAAAATTAAAATTCCTCCAAAAAATTGAAAATCAAGGATGCACACCATCGGGCCATGCTCAAACCATATTCAAAGTCTTAGTCTGACTAACGGTCAGCGAGTTACAGACACACAGACACCACTTACTATATAGATAGATATGACTGTGTTTGTCCTAATGCTGTGTCAGTTTAATAATTTTTTAAGCGATATATAAACAAACTCCATGCCCTTACTGAATTACCATCAGGTAGCATCAACATCTGATAATCTCATGTAACTCAGTTAATACGACAAATGGAAAAAAAAAGGGCAAAAAATATTTTCACAAGGATGTTACTTGTGAAAATATTTATGTACATTTTACCACAATAAGTTGTACTTGAGGATTCCTTTGTCGTTGTCAGAGCAAACTTGTGCCTGGTGAAGGAGTTGGGTGATCGGGCAGCCCAGGGTCGTACTTACGGAAACCTCGGTAATACCTACTATCTGCTGGGTGATTTTGAAAATGCAGTGGCTGCACATGAAAAGGTAAGTGACAAAGAAACCGAGTGACGGGCAAAAATGCTGTGTTTTTTGGGGTTGTAAATACATTGCTGGCTTCACATTGACTGGCACAGCCACAGAACTACAGTATTTCTTGTCTCATAATTGTGAATGATGTGTTCTGTGTCTTTTCTTCTGTTTATGAAAATACTACATGTTTAACCTGTTTCATGTTTGACAGCGGTTACTCATTGCTAAAGAGTTTGGGGATAGATCTGCTGAGAGGAGAGCCCATTGTAACCTTGGCAATGCTCACATATTCCTCAGCCAGTTTGAAGTAGCAGCTGGTCATTACAAGTGAGTCTCCTGTACCTCATATTCATTACCTGCAGAAAGCAATTTGAGATCATAAAGCAAGCAGGCAGACGATGTTGGTTTTCCTCATTTTATTTATTTATTTTAATTGAAATTTTAATATTGATAATGACTTACATCAGTCACAACATTGAAACTGGTAGGTGTAATGCTGATGATGTATTTCCAAGCTTGTTTTGAATGTCAGGCCATAGTTTTTTTCATGGCCGAACCAGTTTTCATGTTGTCTCTGATTGCTGTATGCTATTTTGATGAGAGGATCAAAAGCTTTCAGTTTCACATGTAGATATGCAACCATAAGTAAATGAGTGAAATCAAATTAAATCTAAACAAATTGCATTAACACATCTGAGGTTTGGTGGGAACACTTTACTTTAAATCAGCTATAAGCACAACATTAGTTGTACAACAATCATTCATATAACGTTGTGTTCAAATTAGATGGTATTTAATTGATGTTACCGCTTTAATCGTATGAATTACACAAGAAGCAATGCTTTGAATAGTCCTTTGTAACAGCCACAGACTTGTGCACACACATGCATTTGTTCAGCAGTGGTAAGTGATTAGGTTCAGGCAGATAACTATCATTCTTCCACACCCACCCTACACATTCTTTGACCGTCTTCCTCCTCTTGTGTTCCGCCCTCAGGAGAACTCTGCAGCTGGCCAGGCTTTTGAAGGACAGAGCAGTGGAGGCCCAGGCCTGTTACAGTCTGGGCAACACCTACACTCTGCTGCAGGACTATGAGAGAGCCATTGATTACCACCTCAAACATCTGGTCATTGCACAGGACCTCAGTGATAGGTATCAGTCGTACAAGCTATTTGCATGTTAATGTCATTCAACGCCTCGTCCGTTGGGGGGTTTTGTTGATGGAAAAAAAACATTGAAGTTGCATTAATATAATGGCCCTTAAAGGGTTAAAATGCCAAAAAATATAATTAATATTTGACATGTATATTTCAGGATGAAGTGGTTTTAAAAGATAGACTAATTTAAAATGGAAAAAAATATTAATATATAATATTACAGCAGTGTTTGGGAAGTTGATATTTGCTGCTGCCAGGATCGAATTAGACAGTTTTTCTAAAAAAAATCTGACATTGCAAAAAAAAATAACAATGCATCAAAATCAATGTTTCTGCTAATCATTGACTCATCCCAGGGCCTAATAATAATTATTATCAAATTCTCCTTGAAATGTATTTTACGGAAGTTATTGTTGTTTGTTTCTTGTTTTTCAATAAAAACAGTGGAGTTGTGAAAACAAAGTGACCTGTAAAGGGTTAAAATTTTAAAAATATTAATATTTGATATGTATATTTCAGGCTGAAGTAGCTTTAAAAGATTGACTCATTTAAAGTGGAAAAAATATTAACATATAATAATTTTACAGCAGTTTTTGGCAACACTTTAGGGACTTTTTTTTAAGGGATTCCTGAGGGTTAATATAGTCGTGTGTGTGTGTGTGTGTAAATAATAATATGGCATTGATGATTGTGAAATGTGGTTGTACTACATTATATTGTGTCTACACGGTCCTCTCTCTTGCATAATACCAGCTGAATCTGCTTTCCCTGTGTGTGTGTGTGCACGTGTGTGTGTGTATCACTGCAGAGTTGGTGAAGGAAGAGCTTACTGGAGTCTAGGAAATGCCCACACTGCCCTGGGGAATCATGAGCAAGCCATGTACTTTGCGGAGAAACATCTGGAAATTGCCAAAGAGGTCACTGCTTTCCATTTCACCTCCTTTTCTCAGACCAATCAGTGGCTGTCATTGGGCTACAGTTCCATCTACTGGTTGTATAATGAACAGCAGTGCATTAAGCTTCATGGACATTATGAGTTGCAAAGCCTGTACAACAATAATTTCTCATTTTGTTTTTGACTCTACACATTTCCGTTTAAATTAACTTTTGATGTTTTGTCAATGATGCAGACTGGAGACAAAAGCGGTGAGGTCACAGCCAGGATGAACCTGTCAGACCTCCGGCTGGTTGTAGGCCTCAAGTCCAACACCAACATCCATCCCAACATCTTCCGCAACATAAATAGTAATAGCTCCGTTCTGCCTGTGAGCTACCAGGGTTACACAAACCTCCAAGGTAAATTTGCACACCTGAGAATGACGGCGTTGAATCCATCTTGGGACATTACACATGTAATCTTGTGAAAAATGCATTTTTAGTATCATGTTGTAAGATGTAAAATATTCTACTATCACTGTTTCTGTTTCAAAATGAAACACGTGGTCACACTGCTGACTTTTTTTTCTCTACCACAGGGGTGATGACTCCACCGAGGAGGAGAGCCACTACAGAGAACACGAGACCGAGTCCAAGTCCCGACAAAGATCAAAGCGGAGATTCACCAGAACTTCCAGTATGTACTGTGTTATGATTTGTTCTCGAGTGTTTCTGCCTTGTGTAGTAAATTGTGCCGTGTATTTCCTGGACTAATGCACTACACACACCACTGGATGTTTGCTCACACTGAGGTTAAAAACTATTGACTTGCATAAATGGATCAAAAAGTTTGTTTTTAAGTGCCAAATTGTTAATTGACAGTAGCTGTCCTTTCAATTGTCATTAAAATAAGTCATGTTCTGTGCCTTGAGAAACATGTTGATTGAATTCAGCTGGTACTTAATCACTTTTTGTTATGTTAAATGATGCATTTTGCTTCATTGTCATTTATTAATTGATTTAAACCTTTAATCTACCCGGACTGGCAGGAGGATTCATTCTCTGGCTCTTCAAAAAACAACACAATCAAGGCTTCCTCGATGCTCTTCCTCTTCCACCGACTGACGAGCAAGAAGCACAAGACCAGCAAATCATCTCCGAAAGACCCACATGAAAACTGCACCGAGCACGTGGCCTCTGACGTGGACACACCGTTGTCGATCAAGGTATTTGTGAATACTTTGCCCTTCCCACTCTGGGAAGCTTGTTCACGATTCACCTTCGAGCAAAAGTTGAAACCGGGGCGTTTGTCTGATGACGCAGCATCTAACCAAACACAGTGTTGCAAACAGTGAGAGAAAAGTATTGTGTAAATTTGAGATCATCTCCTCTGACTCATGTATTCCAAAAAGATCTATATTTGTTGCATGTTGCAGATGTCAAAAGTGTTTTAGAACCAACACTCAAGATGTTTAGTTTTTAGTTTGTCCATTTTTGTCCATTGTAAAATCATTGGGGTCCAAATTGGCAGCCTTGTTAGAGCTGACCCAGCTACTGATATTAATATAATAAAAGGCTCATTCTGAGGTGATGGAAAAACATCAATTCATACAATCAGGTTATTGTATACATTCGATTCCATTTTCAATTTCTACCAAATTAAACATATTTCTTCTATATTTTACACACAGGACTTATTTTCATACCGTTTCAGTTGTATGGATGAAACCCAGATCTTTAGAAACTGAGGGAATAAAATGTGTGACTATAACAAACATATTTACTTTACGCAGTATTTTTGATTACTTATCCAAAGCCTTTTCTCACATTAAGTCTGTTTCACTGGGGAAATGTTTTCTCTTTCCGATTTAATACAAAAGCCAGGAACACGGGACACTATTGGAGAGGACAACTTTTTCGACCTCCTCTCTCGTTTCCAGGGCAACAGAATGGATGACCAAAGGTGCTCTCTACTGGATGGCCAGAGCCATCTCCTTGCCCATTCCTCTCCCTCCTCCACCCCACCTGTAGCTGAAAGGAAATGTGAGTCGGTCCCCTTGTGTTTTCACCTGTCTTCACACCATATTCTCATAATCATGCCATTTTCCAAGAGGAGAGATGTCAAAGAACCTTTTACCGGCTGAATGATTTTCTCACTTTACTTCATGGTGTGAATGCAGCTTGACCACGAGTGTGTCCTTTATTTTTCACATGCTATAAAGACGACTTAAGGGATACTCTGCCCAAAATCCTTTGAATACCATTCACCATTTCTTGTGGTTGAGCACAACACCTCCCGATGGCCTTCTTTGATGCTTTTTGTCCATCACGATAATGTGTCACTATTTTATTTTTCTGTCTGAAAAAGTTTGTTTGTGCTTTAAGAAGGAGAAACCCACAGTCACTGGGGTGTTAAATGTTCAAACAGTATATTTTGGCAGCGTGGTTTTTCAATGATCGTTTAGCCAATATCAACTAGTAACTAGTAGCTTCTGCAAAAGGGCTAATTAGAGGAGTATAAGGCACAACTCGGTGTTTCTAGCACAATCCTCCATTTCTGTTTGCAGCTATTTCGTCAAGCGAAACACCCTCCCAGGATCCCGGTCATTTCCTGGAGCTGCTGGCCAGCTCGCAG
Source organism: Microchirus variegatus (assembly GCF_963457635.1). NCBI lineage: Eukaryota > Metazoa > Chordata > Actinopteri > Pleuronectiformes > Soleidae > Microchirus > Microchirus variegatus. The sequence continues at coordinate 6,093,502 of NC_139805.1, forward strand.
GCCCGTCGTCTGGACGACCAACGAGTCAGCCTGGGCCATTTTCCCGGCTTACGTCTCAACGCCTCCAACCTGCCTTGCACACCCCCCATCTCCAGCACAGATCACATCCCCACACGAGGTGATGAGATAATGAGGCGTCCTCTCCCTCCTCATCACCACTTACATTCTGACTCATGCTTGTGATTTTTTTTTCTTTCTCCCCAGCGTCCAGCACTCTCGCACCCTCCCTGCAAAGTCGACTCGAGGCGAGCTCTGAGCAGCCTGAGGGGGACGAGGTCTTCTTCGACATGCTAGTTAAGTGCCAGGTGAGGAAAAAAAAAGAAATATCTTGGTTACCAGTTTCTTTGTCCATAATGGATAATATTTCCCATATAACACACTTGACAAACCTTCCTTTTAGGAACAGATCCAGGAAAAAACAAAAGTATTTTATTTAAGTTTTAATATTCGAAATGGTATTATGCATGGTTTGCTTTTCTGTGTCAGTCTTTGTTTCAATGCTTATATTTTTACTTGTACTAAAAGTTGATTTAAAGTGTGAAAGTAGAATGCTCCTTCTGTTTTTCCCCTTGGGCAATTGGTGAGGATTGCATTTGGAAATTGGAATTTGAGATTTGGGGAAATATCTAATTTGGATTTTTCTGCTAGAAATTTCCTAGAAAAGCAATTTGCGAAATAATTTCATTTAAATGTAAGGTTTAGCTCGATATACACTCTGTAATCGCCTACAAATGTTGGGTTAGCAATTTCAGGAATACGGTCCTGATTAGGGAAATCACTTTAAAAAAAAAAAACACACACACACACAACTTGAAAACATCCAATGCATCAGTAGAATTTTATGAGCTGTCCAGTTCCAGATTAAGGCAGCTTGTCACTGGTGATCACCGTCTGGCTCAGTATAATACTTGACCTGCTGTGGTGTCGCATCAACACCGGCAGTGATAATCCTATGAGATCAAGTGGCTGCAGTGTGCAGAGCCAGGTGGCACAGCTGCTCTCCACTCTCTGCAGAAGCTCAGTGCATGATAGAAAACAATTGGCTTTACCCTGAGCCAATACTCATTCTCCCAGGTTTGATAACAAGATTGCGTTTCACATGTACTCTGTGTCTCCATTTTGTGCAGTTATAGAAGTTGGTTATATTTAAACGGTGTGATTTCAATTGTATCATAACCAAATAATCAAAATCTCAGTCTAAACATGAGAAATATTTTACACATGGCTAAACCATGTTACACATTCATTTCAGTGTTAATATAGATGTTAAGGTTTTATTTTATGTTGGTTAAAAAATGTTTTTCAAAAGGTTTTGTGCAAACCCAATGTAGAACCCAAAATAATCATTATACAGCAATTGTATGGCAATTGTGTCTCCTGGCCTCAGCAGTATCAGATAATGATAAACAGTTTGTCTCAACAATGTTCTAGGGGTCCAGACTTGATGACCAGAGGTGCGCTGCTCCACCTTCTCCTTCTTCACCTTCTCCCACTCAATCCTCTACAACTAAAGGACCAACTGTTCCTGATGAGGATTTTTTCAGTCTTATCCTGCGTTCCCAGTCAAACAGGATGGAGGAGCAGCGAGTCCAGCCACCCCCCAGCATTAACCAGCCCAAAATAGACTGACCTCTTGAGTGATTCTCATGTTATTACAGGTTCTCCAAAGAAGTAGCCAAACTGTTATTAAGAATCAAAAAGCCACATGAACCATGAGTCCTGCCTTTTTGGGATCGTCCTTATAACATTCTTGCGTGAGACTGCCAAGAAAATCAGTGATGTTACAGGGAATTATGGGCTCATTTAACACAAAACTGGTCAACGTGACTGTGGAACCCTGGGATAATGTAGCTTTTGGACCATTGGATTTGTTAATCTACCGGTGTCTGAGGACTTTTATCAGAGACCTTGGTAGGTTACCAGTGATGTTTGTCTGCTCTGAAGGCGTGCATCGAGTTGCTCATACCAGCTGTGACTGAAGTTATTCACTTGTTTGGAGTAAGAATACTTTACTCTAAGGACAGACACCAAACTGAAGGAACTCCTACTTTTATGATGGACACGACACAGTCTGTGAACCCATCTCAAAATCTCTGCAGAGAAGAGGAACAGTCAATGGCCTGTTTTGTCTCTGGGACATCTTGGTTTGTTTGCTTCAGAGGGTCACACCATTTGCTTCTGGTACATTGACTATTTGGAGCCATTAATGGAACCTTTTTTCTGGATTTTGATTGTAAGAAACTATATGGATAGAGAGCATCACTGCCATAAAGTGAAATGGGATTTTTCTTCTTTGTAACATGATTTTTACAGGTAGTAAGGGAAAGAAGAAATGTTATTTTAGTGTTTATATTGATACCTTCTCCTGACAATGGAGAAATAAAGTCTCAATTTGTATCACAAATGATTTATTTACCTTGATTGAATATCTACAGTAACATTTAGAGTGCTTTTGAAGATTTAGATTGCAATATTATTTACAGGTACAATTACAGTACATCAATACAAGCTGGTAAAGAAGGAGATATCTCCAATCCTTGTTTACAACAGCAAAGTGCATATTAATCAGTGGGTTATTCTTTATACAATTCATTTATACAGTGTCTTCCTTTTGAGGCCCATCTATGCCTCTGAGGTCAGCCTCTCCTGATGGTTCCTGCATCTAAAAGAAGAAAAATGCTCAACTTAGATTCAATTCAAGACAATAATATATATTTATACATATATATAGTGACAACTTTCACCACCTGTTTAATATATGATGAACAAAGATAGATCACACATATTGGTACCAAATAAAAAGGACTAAAATAATAGCACGGGCCTGACGTTCTTACCTGTTGATGCAGCAGTCCAAGAAGCTGCTGGTCTCGTCGAGTCTGTACACACCAGAGTTTGGCAGGTCTTCACATAATGACAGGAATTTTTGCAGCTCTGATGTTGGGGTTTCACTTTGCTGCTGTTGCTAAATGAAGTCAGAAATTGACAGTTTCAATCAAAACATATTGTAGAAATGGGTTTAAACTTTATTATGCCTGACTTTTTATTGTTTGTTCTGAAGAAAAAAAAAAACAAGTGTGATTAACCTTGATGGTGTCGTAGGTATCGGTGATGATTGTGATGAAAAGGCTTAGGACCATGTAGATGAATAGTGAGACAAAGGTGTACAGGTAGACTCTGCTGAAAACCCACACCAGGCTGCTCTTGTGCTTCATGTTCATGAAGGTGAGAAACATGTCGTCTCCGTTGATCAGGGAAAACAGACACTCGGACACCGTGTTTAAAGTCCGGAACTAAAATGAGTGGAATAATGTATGTTAGTCAGTGGTGTGGCCGGTATACTTGTTAATAATAAAATAATACATTTATTGAGATGGCACAAATCTTGGAGTTTAAGATGTTTTCAGCTCTGGCTTCTTTTAAAATCATGCAAACTTTATTTTTTTGTATTATATAATTTATAAATCCTTGCCTTCTCATGATATGGACCAAGGACGATCCAACCGCAAAAACAGTAACTCAGGTAAATGATTCCAGCACAGCAGAGGAAACGGATAACATTTGGGAAAGCTGCCCTGAGTGTCAGGATGAGAATCTGAAAATAGTCAAGGAACACATGGTAGCAGGTTTCAGGAACAGTTTCTGGAAACCAGATTAATCTTTGAGAATTAATTCAAGCTGGACTGTTCTCATTTTCCAGTAATTACTGGCTATCATCATAAATGAGCTTTAAATAACTGTCCAGAGCCACTACTGTGAAACCAAAGTATAAGATCAGAAGATATTAAATGATTTCATATCCTGTCGCATTGAAAACATGTACCATTAAGAGAAGATGAAGCGCAGAAGAGCATTCTGTTAAGGGCAACATGGAAAACATTTAGCACTTTTTGCTTTGTTAATGTGGGATCTGTGTTGTAAGTAGTGCAGCAATGGTGACCCGGTTGTTAACGCCCCGTCTGATAAATAATCTGCTCTTACGTTATACTTTCTAAAGTAGCCCAAGTAGCGGATCACTCCAATCCAGACGAACATGGTGCCCGTGCCGAGGAAGATGCTGCAAACGTCGTAGCTTGTGAGGGCCTGGAGGAAATTGTGGACAAATGCAAGATCTGAGGTGAATGACGACATTACAGCACGCACAACATACAGCAGCTAATGTTCTGAAGTAGTTGGGATTAAAGTCATGAAGTCATGGCGGTACAGTGATTAAATCCATTTTTACCTTAGTCTGGATCTCCATCTTCAGGATGGAGCCGATGGTGGTCAGTGTGTCACTGGCAATAATCAAGATATACCAACTGTTCACAAACTCCAACTTGTCTGACAGTGGGACTTTTTTACTGCAGTGGTCTCTGCAGTAGATTGAGTACTCCTGTCAAAAACAGAGGTGTTGTTGTCATATTAATCTTTTGAAGGACGTTATTGGTATTGATTTGTGTGTTAGTGCATGTATTTCTGTTGCTGAGAGGTCAAAGCTTGGTGAAAAACATTGACATTTAGTGCTTCAAAGGGGGTTTTCTTTAGGTATAAGGTGTTTTAGGGTTGTGTTTTCAATTGAAATGCTTAGGAGACAGAAAATGATCTTGTAATTGTACATATCTGCACAATCTTACTGACACGAGTGGCCCTAGACTATATGAATATGTATGAACAGGTCAAATAGCCCAGCTTAAATGCAGAGGTGGAAAGTAACTAAATACATTTACTCATTTTACTGTATTGAATACTTTTTTTTGTGTATTTTGTATTTTTTATTTACAATTTAAAATCAGGATTGTGTATTTTACTTGAGTACGTATTGACTCAAGTATTGTACTTAGTTACTTTATAAATCCTATCTGTTACCGAGTAAAAATAAAACTTCAGCACAATGAAGAAAATATACACCAGAACCAGACGAATGATGATGTGATTAGCACCAGCACTGGTGCGTGAACATAAAGGGCGCGCCTCAAAAGTGATGTAACATCCTGTGTCGCGCCGGGCGCGTGAGCTCCAAAATAGTTTTGGATTTCTGACCCCTTGTCATATTTCTACTACCTTCACACCACACGCAAAGTAACTTTTACTTAAAGTATATTTCAAATGAACTACTTTTTACTTCTATTTGAGTAATATTTCATCAAAGTATTGGTACATTTACTTGAGTACAATAGTACTTTTTCCACCTCTGCTTAAATGTGTGCATGCACTTGAATCTATGGCCCCATAGCATACACACTGTCCAGAGCAAGTTTCCACACCTTTGTGCCTCTGGGGTTATTGGCTCTCTGTAAATATTTATTGCATTTCTTAGTTCTTGACAAACCACTGCATGTGTATAGTGAGCCACAGAGAAAGCAAAAAAAATAAAGCTGCTAATAAGAAAAGGTAGTTGACTTTTTATGAGACAAGAAATAGAAAAGAAACCAGATTTGAAATTTCCAATTGGTCAGAGTCAAATTTTGATAAACTAAAAAGAATATAGGATTTGTTGATAATTAGACCTCATAAAGTCAACCAAGAAAGAATTCAGCTATAACAGGAAGTCAGGAGAACGTATCATAATGTGCAGACAATTCACAAGAAACTTCAGCTGAAAGATGGGCCTCATAAGTTGGGCTGTTTTAAGATAATACATTAGTGCACATACACCCTGTTTACGAAACCAAGACATTCGAAGGGACAAGACCAAAGTTGAACTTTATGGTCACAACCATAAACACACAAGTGTTTGCAGATGTGTCAACCAGGTCCATGACAAACAGTACACAATTCCTACTGTGAAGCCTGAAGCTACAGTACATGCCTGACGATTCAGGCTTGTGTAAGCTACAACAAAAAAAAATGACAGCATGATGGATTTGGTATGTTATCAGAAACTATTGGACACTATTCAACTTTCCAACAATGCAAACCTCTGAACAGACACAGTATTTTCTTTATTATTGTCTTATTATTAAGAAATAAGAGCAGTATTAACTACGATGTCAACAGCTGTAATCATAGAAGTAGTACTGGTTACATATGGCAAGCCGTTTTAACATTTAATCTAACCACACTCCTATCTGTAATTAAATTTTAGATAGCCACAATAGCATTTCTCCTAGTCAAAATGTTATTCTCACTAGTCAGAAAGGTAATTAAAGATAGCCACAATAACATTCTTACTAGTAGAAATGTTATTTCAAGATATTTACAACTTTGATTGTACTAGTCAAAACTACATTTAAGATATCTAAAAATCCTTAAAAAGTGTAAGTGGCAGTTTTGATATTTAATCGCTAGACCGGATATGTATTACAGATATGTGTAATTCAATTCTTCCTCGTCAAAAAGAACATTTCAGATATCCACAATGACATTATTCATTCTTCCCACTTTTGCCATTCATGTGTATTGGGCTTTCGATTTCAGATATCCACAACGTCATTCTGGATATCTAGAATTAATATTCTGGATATCCGCAATAGAATTCTTACTTGGAGAAACTCCCATTTCGGATATCTTCAATCCAATTGTTACTAGTCACAATAACATTTACCGTAATTGTAATGAAACTGCACTGAAGTGACGTCATTTGTCCTAGGAAGAATGACATTTTGGATAGGAAGAATTTAATTACAGATATCTGTAATACATATCAGTCTAGCTATTAAATGTTAAAGCGGCAAAAAAAATATCCACAAAGCTTTTATGGATATCTGCAAATATATTGTTTCTAGTCATAATTTTAACTGTAGATATCGGGAAATTACATTTTTACTAGTCATAATACGAATTGTGGATATCCATAATGCCATTTTTACTAGTCACAATGTATTTTGGATATTCAAAATTACAATCTGGATATCTGGAATAGTTTTTCATTTTTAATATCTGAAATGAAAAATATGACTAGTAACGATTGGATTGAAGATATCTGAAATGGGAGTTTCTCCTAGTAAGAATTCAAGTCATCACAACGTGTCACAGCTAGCAACACAAGTAGACATGTTTCTTAGTGTTTCCTTCCTCCAGTCTAGTATAAATTATAAGGCTTCACTTCACTTTTGTTTTGTGCAAAACAAAAAATCCTCAGTTTACTTACTGACTGAAGCAGAATCCCATTCATCACTGAGCGTGTGCAGAGGGTGAAGGAGGTGATGCATGTTATAATGATGAGGCAGTCAAACAGCACCGTCAGGTAAATGTTTTTAGCAGCTGAGGGAACAGACGCTAATATTAGCCAATCTGAGCCGATCTTAAGCTTTTACAACAGCTACAATCGAAACTGACAAATGATCCCGTTGTATGTGCTAAATGCATAAAAGTAAACTTACCTGCTCCAATGACTTTCCAGTCTCTGCATTCATTGATGTCTACATCATTTTCCAGGCCAACCGTAATCCTGCCGCTGTGAACTTGGTTATCGAAAGTGATCTGTGAAAACAGACGGCCTGCGTTTACAGTTTGCGACCTTTACTATGTTAATAACAAATAACTGTACACAAACATCTCTAGTTAAATAAAATGCAGGATTCACATTCACTCGTGCCATTTAAACATACTTGTATTGTTTGTATACTGTTACTTAATTCACCATCTTTAAAGTAGTAATAAAAAATAATATCACATCGCAGCTCCAATACAGTCTGAAGACACATTGAGCAACAAACCATCACTGTGAAGTCGTAGCAGTCGGGCAGCTCTCGATGTCTCACTGTCTGCAAATTTATGGCCTTGAGAACAAATGTGATCTTGACGGAGAGCATCCTGGAAGAGACCGGTTGTTATTATATATATTCAAATCCCAAACAAAATAATTTGCATGAAGGAAAATGCAGTTTAATGTTATGTACAAACCTTTTAAAATGCAGTTCATACTTAGGCATTACTTCCCACAGTGACAGGTTTTTCTTTGGATACACTTCCAGGCAATCTGTGGGATATAAGCCACAACAAGAATTATGCAAAATCTAATTCATTTTAAAAACGTATCTGAATCACACACACACAAGCACAACTCAACCATGCATACCAGTTTGCACTTGGGCATCGATTTCAAAGGTCTCATTTCCAGGGTAGATGGAACCGTTCCTGTAATACTCCTGACACAGTGTCAGTGGAGTGTAGCCAGCACCAACTTTCTCATATTCATGATTTCCTGTTGTGATGTTGTGCAGAAGTTCATACTAGAATTGACCGATTAAAATCCAAGTTATAGTACAAATAAGTTTGCTGACGGTTTGACAAAAAAATGTGCCCAGCTGTAAAAACACTTTCTGAACAGCTGAACGGGGGTTGTTAAACTCAAATGTTTTATACATGCATAACTAACATGAAGTGACGATCCAAACAACATGAACAAAGGTCAGCAACGACAAATTAAAGCATTACGGCCTCTTTCTACCATATAAGTATGAAAATCCAACAATGATTTACAAGAACATAACATAATTTATTTTAATATAAAAAAAGAAATCTGGTGTTCTTGCTTTAAGGAGCGAACTATAAAGGGGAAATGATTAAATTTACCTGTTCAATGACGTAATCAATGTGATCGTATACGTCTTGCTGTCTGTAGATGGCATACGTTTCCGTGTTTTCCGAATCATAATCCTTCAAGAAAAGATTCCTGAAAGTCATGAGGTTTTCCTCCTTGAACGTGACAACCATCTGGTTACTGAGCCCAAAGGACATCAACTGTCATGGGGAAGGACACGTGTTATCAGACTGGTGCAACAATTCGAGTAGCATCTCTTAAGATCATGGCGAGGGAATACAACCTGAATGGTAATGATAGCAATTTTAACAATCTGCAGTAAGAGTTTCCATGGTTTTCGTCCACGAGCGTGATACTTCTCACAGGGGTTCATGAAGTAATATTTGATCTTCCTTCTGAGAGACTCCACATTGTCCAGCTCCTCCACACACTGGTGTGGATGTTCTGCCCAGGAAGGTGAGGCATCTGTGTTATACTCATTGTACACATTGTCCTCATTGTCACTGGACTCCTCCATACCTGGAATAATAGTTAAAATATTTGATTAGAATTAGCACGACAACATTGTACTCCACTGTAGGCACGCTTTTACAAAATCGGCTATAAGAATAGATACTAGAGCTGAAACGATGAATCGATTATTAATCGATTACTAAATGAATCGCCAACAAATTTGATAATCGATAATCGTTTTGAAGCTTTTTTCATTATTAAAACAAGATTTCTGATTGTTTTAGCTTCTTAAATGTGAATATTTTCTCGGTTTCTTTGCTCCACATAAAGAATCCATTTAAAACTGAATCATTTTGGTTTGTAAACAAAACAAGACATTCAAGAACATCGTCATTTCCAGCTTTGACAAATGCTGATCAACGTTTTTTAACATTTTCGGACATTTTATGGACCAAACGATTCATCGATTCATCGGGAAAATAATCGACAGATTAATCGATTACAAAAATAATCGTCAGTTGCAGCTCTAATAGATACCAAACAAACCAGTGAGTCACTCTGCTTCACAAAAAGTGGATGGATTATGAAAGGAATGTGCAGGTTTAAACTTAGAAGTAGCATGATGGCATTACTAAGACGAATACAGTGTGAGGAGAAACACTGTGCTGATGTGTTATTTTTGTTTATAGTAGTGGTTCTGAAAATGTTACAACAAGTACCACCTGAGAAAAATATTGAGCGTGAACAAGCCAAGCAAAGTCAGATACAGACTTTTCACAGGAGGCAGATCTATTCCCAATGAGATAATTTGCTCCCTCATCATCATCCTCTTACTAGCATATACGTCAGACACTGGTATAGTGAAATTATTCAAGCAATTATTATTTAATTAATCATCAGATTAATCAGACTTCAGTCAGAATTCCTCAGCTCCACGCCGATCACATACCACGGTATGTGCAGATGAACAGCATTTCTTATTTTCCTTTCAGTTGCACCAAAAGAAGCTTGCGTACCACTGTTGGTACATGTACCACAGTTTGAGAACCATGGGTTTAAAGCATTACTTTAACCAGTGAGTCACTCGCAGAGGCGCAGCTTGTTAACAGACAAGGCAGGCAACTGCTTGGGGCACCGAGCCGATAGGGGGCCCCCCGACACTTGGAGCCTGAGGGCTGTTTTTACTGAAATGTGCAGTGATCAGCCGCCTCTCCGCCCCCCTTAAACAACAACGGGCGATTTGCAATGACATCTTAGTAGGAAACCTCTCTAAAGGGGCCCCACCTAATGTTAACCTGTGTGAAGTTATCGTTCTGCAAGTTGGAAAATGAAGAGGATTATTTACAGTGTAATGCATATCTTTTTTTTACTCAGTTTATCTATGTTTTTTTATGTTATTTACAGTATTTTATTGTTCTATATATTTATATTGTTTTATAATGTGGGTTCTTTACAGTGTAATGTCTTATTTTTTTACTACGTTTATATAGTTTTTTAAAAGATATTTACAGTATTTTATTGTTCTTTACATTTATATTTTCACATACTTTTTTAATTACAAGGTTTTTCTATGTTATTTCATTCATTTTGAAAAAAAAAATGTTTTTGTTGGTGTCAGATTATTTATAACATAATGGTGATGAACACTGGTAGGAAGGGCCCCCTGGGAATGTTTGCTTAGGGCCCCTACAGACTCTAGAATCGCCTCTGACCATGGTATGTGCAGATGAACAGCATTTCTTATTTTCCTTTAAGTACCACCAAAAGAAGCTTGCGTACCACTGTTGGTACGTGTACCACAGTTTCAGAACCATGGGTTTATAGCATTACTTTAACCAGTGAGTAACTCAGCATCACAAACAAGTAATTCACAGATACATTTTTTTATTATTTCTATGATTTAAGTAAACCCTCAGATAAACTTTCAAAACTTACTGAAGAAACTTTACAAAAATAAAAACACTAAAACAGAATGCAGTGTATATTGTACACACGCAGATAAAATACACGCACAAAACCTTAACCTAAAGTCAACTGTGTAAGCATTTGATCGTAACTACAACTCTAACTTTAACTTTTATATTACAGCTCGGGGTTATTGGCCTAAACTATTTTCAAACCGGTTTACTGGTACAGTCACACGGGGCAGGTGACTGCGGAAAAAGGAAGGTATACCTGAGCATTGTTGAATAATACAAAGCAGCTCACGCTCTGGAGTTACCAGCCTCCACCATTATGGTAAACGATCAAATATTCATTATGGTGCAGTGTCACAGTTAAAATCGTGCCTTTAACAATCCGGACAAGCTGGCATTCGACGTAGAATAAACTAGCCCACACACACACACTTGCTTACATACCTGATATCCCGCAGTAATTAACATATAATTGGGTGCACCTGCGGTTCGGGTCCAACAGCTCAGTTCGTCTTCTTTACAAGTAAATGAAAACAACAACTTCTCAGCTGTCAGTGCTGGAAATGATGACACATTCACTAACCTGTGACTGTCATGACGGAAGTCCAGTCGACTTTTATGATTTCTCACTGGGAATGGCGCAAACAGGTTAACATTCTTCAACGCCGTTACGTCAATTCTCATCTGGAGATCTGATTGGCTCTCGGAACTGTCAATCAACGTTTGCTCGGTTGTTGCTCCTAGCAACCAAAAACAAGTGTCGCGCGGAGTTTCCGGGGGGAGAAAGTTAAAGCTACGGGTAAAGATTATTTAACTATTCGTTCACAAACTGTACTTTTCAAGTGGAACATTATTTTCTGTTAACTCTATATGGCTTAAGATTAAATTAACGTCACTTCTAGTTAAAATAGTAATTATGCCAGCGCTGTCCCAGAGCTCTTTAGCCAGCGTTAAACCGCAAGTTAATGCTGCTAGCTAGATACAGAACAGTAGCTTAGGTGTCGAGTGAGTGCAAAAATCAGATGGATGGATTTTATATACCTGTGAATTATTTCTTCATTACACCTACATCATACATTAGGGTAACAATACATTTGCATTGTATTCTTAGTTTTCTATTTATTAAAGTAGTAGTAAGTAAGTACATTTAAGTTCTAGCATTGTACTTTTCTGCAGTAACCGACTCTCTACTGAAAGGTTTACATATCACACTATTATACAGTCAAACTGCATTCTATGAACGTTTATTATTGGCAGCTATAACACCACATTAACCAAATACAATATTAAAACGCAACACACACTTCATTGCACGGTTATAACAACAAATAATGTAATAATCCAAGTACATTTTGTCACAAGAACTGACATCAGAAAAATTATAGTTCAACTTTGCTGATATCTAAGCAAACATTTGAGTGTGACTGTATTGTACCACAAAACTGAGTAAAACTGTATGTAATAAATTTAAAGATTTAAGACATGACCCTTTTAGTCATCATTCCATATGAATATATCCCCAGTTGTAACATTAAGCATATACTGTAAAAATGTACATCAGCCATAGGGGTTTGTTAATGATAAAGTAAACTCAGACTTTTTACTCTGAAAGATCCCTGTAGGGATGGTAAGATAGTAGGAAATGCCAGGTCAATTCTCTTATCCTCCACAAGATGTCACTACGTGTATATAAAATGGCATTATGTGAAGCCTGTAGGAGTCAGTCCATTAAACAGAGAAATGTACTGATGTGAATGTATAGTTTGATGCTTTGCATGACACTGTATGTTGCTTTCAGATAATTGGCCATCAGTGAATTTTGTCTCAAGAGCAAAGATGCCAGAGAAGAGTCCAAAAAGTGCAACAAGCAGTGCAGGCAGTAAAAGGAGAGGTGAGTGTCTGGAAAATAAATCTGCACACATCAGCGTAAACACAGTAAATAAAATGGTGAGCTGCATTTTATTGTGATGACCCATTCTTCCGTATGCAGAACAACTTGTTATATATTATTCCATAACCCTTAAATCACGCTGTATGACAGTTTGTCTCATTCACACTAACATTATCTTAAATATTATTAAACATTTTCAGTAAATCGGGTGATGTCAAGCCAAATCTGTTTTTAAGAGATCCTGCATATTAGCACAGCCTTAAATTTAATACCCTACATTTGTAGTAAACTAATTGAGGGATACTAATTTGGTTATACTTTAAGGCGCTTGGATTGAATTGTTTATGTAAGTATAGGGCACGTCAACCTTGAGCTGTCTTGACAAGAGGATGTAACATGCAACTAATAGTCATGTGCCTTGAGGTGTCAGTCAGAAAACCTATGTGCATTATTCTGATGTGTTCATGAGTGTACTGTTGCATAGCCTTTGGACAGGCTCTTGGTCAAATGCAGATCACCCGTGTATCTTTGTACTAGATATGAGGTCATTGGGATCTGGAGGAAGTTGAAAGTCATGGTCATAACAATTTATAGATTCTGAAGTTCATTTCTTCTCATGTACATTAATGTGGAAGTGGAACTTGGCTTGTGACAGGAGGGTTATCAGTTCCAGTCCCCACCAGGTCAAAGGGCTGGGGTACCCCTGAGCAAGGTACCCAAATCCCCAAAAGCTTCTCGGGTGCTGTTCAGTGGCTGCCCTCTGCGCCGAATTCTCAGAAGGTTTCTAGTAGAGGATGGGTTAAATGCAGAGAAGGATTTTCCCTAAGGAGATAAATAAAGTACAACTTAACTTAATGTTCCTTTAGCTCCGTTTTCCTATTTGACTTTTTTAACCATGAAAGTTAATGGTTTAACTGATGGAGATCAGCTTATTGTCCCCAGTTAGGCTGTTAATCCTCATCATGTGACAGTGATGACATGCTGGCTTACTGACACAAATATAAATGCAGGTTGTATTCACTTCTCCCCATAGCCTTCTAAACACTGCTAATATGTAGTAACTGTCAGCAGAGATGAACGTTGCAGTGTAGTGTTTTATAAATAACTGTTTGCTGTCAACAAATGTTAGGCGTGTGTGAATTACGCAAGGTCTCAACAAATTTAAAGTATCTCTCTAAACACAACCTACATATATTCTAAGGGGCAATGGAACATGCACGGCACATCACAGTCTCTTTGTCTTCCAAGTGAATACTTCCCATGAATACATATGCCAAATTTGACACAAAACTCTGTGAAATGAGGGGTGTGAGTTTCTACTACAATGATTTGGTGTGAGGCGTGAGTGGTGTGAGTAGAAAAGGTTGACACACCCAGCTGGGAAGTGGTTACTTAAGCTGTACTTGTGCATTCCCGGCGTCCCCCTCAGCAACCTTGTGGAGAGACTTTGAAGAGTGAGACCACAAGCAGGATGAAAACTATCATTACACAGAGCTCTGTTTACTGTAGCGTGCCCTGGATGGAGCCTGGACTTAGATACGGAGGAGTATGCATGAATTGTTTATTGAGAAAATACATATTGTAGTAGTGGTGCAGTGGTGCAGTGCTGCAGTTTTACGTCATAAAAAAAGTATTTGTACTGGACGGCTGCAAATGAGAAGTTTATTTCTTGAATTTATGCATTATTGATCTACTTTGCACTTGCTAGAGTAGCAATAAAACAACAGTATTCCCCCTACAAGCATTAAGATGTTGTGGCCTGTTCGCAAGGCTTGCACTGAATCCTGTGATATGGCGTGGTGGCCCACCTTGCATGTAAGGGCAGGTGAAGGATCAGAGGTGTTTTTGTGAATTTGACCAGAGAAGCACAAGGAAGAATCACAGTCCACTGGCTGTAGTAAATTTAGAGGGTAAAATGAATTGATCAATTGCATCATCTATATAGTCCCAGTTATTCTTCTTTGTTTCCGTACCTGTTAATTTCCATGACCATTTCTGCTTTCTTTGGTGTCCTATAACCTACGTCAGTCAATCTTTCACTCCGTCACCTCTATGGTACGTATATTTTGTCACAGCCTCTCGTCATTTTATATGATTCTTACAAATTTGATTTAAGTAGCATATGTGATGCACAAAACAGTTAGAGGTACACTGTGTAAGATTTAGGGCCAATTCCAATTCCTATCTTAACCCTCAATCTTAACCTTCAAGCTCAACCCTTAATCTTAACTGGCCCTCAAAACCAAGTGTTGAGGGTTATTTTGTCACTTAGAAATGGGACACCCCTTAAATGCAGATACGTCTTCAGACTGTGGGGGGCAGAATAACGCGAAAGCTGCGTCCAGTCTGTCAACTCCAAAAAAGAAGAAGAAGAACACATTTACGTCACGATTATTTATTACGATCCGTTTGTCAGTCAAGTTATTAGGTTGTCAGTTAGTTATAAGATGATACTCATACAAATACCACAACCACAGACATATTCAGCTGACAGTTACCACACACCACAGCTTATTGAAAAGTAAACGATCGCTTGTCCGCACCGGCCAGTTATTGACAAAAGATCGTAAAATAAAAATAAATGTTACGCAACAATGACGTCAGTAATCTATAATATTGGCCTAAACTAAGATAATACAATGGTTTTCATCATTTTTATATCTCCATTAACAAAGATTAATTTGTAGCGTACTCATTTCTCTGCTTTCGGCGCCATCTTTGTTACGTGAAAACACGCAATGCATTCTGGGTAGCCCTTGCTCCCAAGGGTGGTCTCGGAAAATCTCAATATTGAGGGCGATACAGCCCTTAAACTTGGCCCTCAACTTAATTTTTCTGAGAATCGGGACAGCACTTGCACTAGAGGGAGCGCACATTTTTGAGATTGAGGGTTAAGATTGAGGGTTAAGCAAGGAATTGGAATTCACCCTTAGTCACATCTCTGTTTAATTTAGCATACAAGAAAGGATTTCATTTTTCTTTGTTTGTGTCGTAAGTTGCTTCTTCTTCTTCTTCTGAAAACATACACATACAAACATACAAATAATGATCTTCATTTTTTTATACCCATCCTGTGTCCACATTGATTTGTATCTATTTCACCAAGATCACCCTGAGGACATTTTCCCCTTGGTGCTGACATCAGCAACCCAGGAGCTCTTTGGTTGCTGTGTGGATGAGGATGTCACAGGGGAGAGTCCTTACAAGCTGCTGAAAAAAGACGACATCATACAGGACATTAAGAGAAGAGCTGCAGTGTCCGATTTCAGCCCTGTGAAGCAGATAGTGCTGGTGAGGCTGACCCATTGTTATGTAGATCTCCCAGTCAATACCCCCAAGACACTGTGATGCTACACAGACCCCCAGTTAAGAGCTGTGGGAACAGAGTAACTAGTTTAACCTACTTTCTCCTTGTTTTTTGCTCTAGATTAAACACACATAACCACCACTCTTACTCTAAGCATGAATCTCCTTTCTACTATACTGAGAGACAATAGAGAGCTCCCCTAGAGACTAATTTGTTTCAAGTTCAAAGTACTGTGTGTGCGTGTGCGTGTGCGTGTGCGTGTGTGTGTGCGTGCATGCACTTTACCTCAGCATTTACGACTATGATCTATTGTTTTTGCCAAAATATATTCAAATGTATTACTTTACCCCATTAAAGAATGAGAACAGTTGGGAAATAGGAGCTACAAACCTCTTTAGATGATGTTAATCTGACAGTGTTGCCTCTGTTGTTGACAGGACTACCCAGATGATGAGATATTGCTGGTGTTTGACAGAGACTTCACTTATGGTCACAGTTTCTACCTGGTTCTGACGCCAGAAGCTAAGGACAGAATCCTCAATGTAATGTTTATGAAACTATCACATGTCTTTGTCCATTGTTGTTTTTTTTATATATTTCCCTTTTGTATGTGTAATATATCATTATGATATTAAATAAGCTATGGGGATAAATTAAATAAACTAATGGCTACTTGGCATATTATCAATGACTAAATGAAATGGAACCCCTCCAACACTACATCACCATATTTATATACTTTAAACTGTTTGAAAAGCTGATTTATTGTTAAGTTCTTGTTTTGCATTTTCTCCATTTTACTGTAATTCTGTCTGGGTTGTGAAGCCCCCAGAGGCTGAGATACCAGAAGCGGTTGAATGTGAAGTCAATAAAACCCCAGAACCAAAGCAATGGATATCACTTGGCAGTGAGGTGGAAATCGATGAAGAATCTTTTAAAGAGACCAGAGAAAAGGTAATTCAGCATATACTAAACGATTATATGTATACAGTACATCTTCTTCTTTAGGTGTCTCCCTTTAGGGTTTGCCACAGCAGCCTGATTAGATATATGCAAATTAAATGTTATGTTTAATATCTGTATAATCTGTGTCCTTTTTTTCTCATCAGCTGTGGTATAAGTTCTCTCGAATACGTAGGAAGTTTGGGGCACCAGTCTGTTTTTTCGATCGCAACACTGCAGATGTTAAGGATGGCTACCTGGAGTGTGCTTCCTATCAAGACAGCAGATTCAGCATCAAGCAGATGCTAAGGGACTGCGGGATGCAGGCTGTTCCCACACTGCAGAGCAGCAGTGCTCAGACAATGTGGTATGCCAGCAAATAAGTACTCATAATATGGATTTGCAAAAAAAACAGCTACATGTTTCTGCCAGCAACCAAGCAACCAGCCATCTAGGCATTTTTACAGTGAGATTCATATGTAATTATTCTGCAAGTCTTCGCATATCATATGTAAAGAGATTAATGTTATATATTGTGTTGAGTAGTGTACTTAGATTAGCCAAAACATGCCCAACATTTATTTTAATGCATTTAATTTTGGTCACCCTTTAATAACGTCATCGGCTTTACCTATCTCTGCTAAAACTTCCAAGACAAATCCCATATGGATTATCAGGATTACCATATCAGAGTGAGGAAGACAGTATGTAGTACTGCTAGTTAGCCAATTGTCTGTATTTGTCACAAATGGATCACGACTTATTATATAAAAGACAACAATCCTTAAGATCCCATGCTGCTTCCCAGTCCTCAAACTATAACTTTTTTGTACCATATTTTCTCTCATTATTGTAGTTTAATAGTAACTGCGTGAAAACCCTTTTGTCCATTTTACAGGCGATATCAGAGGAATATCTTCACCCAGTACAAGCCAAGAGAATTAATTGAAGAAGAAATTGAAAACATCCTCCAGAGTGAGAGTCTGAAGAATTTTTGCAACTCTGTGACATTCAGGTAACTCCCACCACACAAGGAATATGATATTGTATGTTCTTTTATGCATGATATTGACAATGACAGGTTCACAGTAGATTGGATTTAATTAGTGTTATTGATCAATAATTCCATATGAACCTTTTGCAGCTCTTCTCTTAACTCAGATCACTTAATATAAATATAAAGTGATCTGAGTGAGAGAACAACACCCTTTTTACATCCTCTGTGCTTTGTTTACAGCCTGTTAACTAGATGTGTAGCTTCACATGAAAGGCTGACCAGTTACAAGACAGCTCAGAGAGAGAAAGAGGTCTGGTGCTGCAATACCCCCCCAAAAAAGCTAAAAAACATCTAAAAGTTTCACAGTAAACCAAGTAAAATGCAGGTCAGCGTAGGCAAAGTTTCAGAGAGGGATAATATGCTGCAAATCATCTGTTGCATATACAAGTGTTCTGTCTGTCTGTGCTCATGTGATCTCAGGACAGAAAAGTGTGAATCCAAACCATTAATATTAATAATATGTGGATAAACTCAACAATTATTTATGAGCCAATCCTGCCCACTGCAGCGCAAATAAAAGTTTTGCAACCTAAAATGTTGTCGTTTTTTTCAGTGTTCTACAAGCTCTTCAGCAGGAAGAGATCATGAATGTATTCTTTGATGACTGGAAGTCTCTGGAGGCGTCTCCTGAAGCTGACAACTGGTCAGGGAAGATTTCTGAGGGAATGATGCTCTATCAGGCCTTCACAGACCAGACGTATGCTAAGGACAGAAGAATCAGCTGCATTAACTGGCACCCGACTATCTATGGTAAATGACCAAATCTCAGTCAGGGTACAGTGGGAATGTTTATCTTATCGCCTCATCAGAGTAAATTAGGTCAATATTAATACATTACGCAGTGTTCTATTTTGGTTCTGGTTTGGAATTGTCTACAAGAAAGTCTTATTACAATCTCAAATGATCTCCTGTTTGGTATAGCATTGTTGTTGATAGTGTTGTCAAGCTGTCATCACCCAGGCTTCAAGTAAGAATGTTAATATTAGTACAGGAACATCAGTGTCAATTTACTTATTAAAAATGGGAATAAGAGTTGTGCCAGCAGTTTCTCAATCAGTTAAGTTGAGAAAATGTTTTGTAAACACATCTCTTGTCTGTTTAATTGAAACATTGTGTAATGTGTTTTGATGCGGTAGGTGTGATAGCTGTGGCTTTGACAGAGAAAAAGGAGGAGTGGTTTAATGAGTCGACTACATCTGATGCCAGACCGTCCCTCGTTGTTTTCTTTTGCTTCTCTGATCCCTTTAATCCTCAGGTATGAAAAACACTCATATGAATGAAAGTGTTGAGTGGACCAGTTAAGAAAGATTTATCTCCCCCTCGCTAATAGCTTACAAGCACATTCTTTCCAATTTCACTTCATACTCACTTTCAGGGATTTGCTTTGTGCTGTGTTTCAAGACCATTTATTTGCTTTAGAAAAATTTGAGAGGCTCCATTGATTTGACCCAGGCACTGAATCAATAAAACTGATCTGCTAAATCACTCAAAAGTAATATGAGTTGTGCATGACGTATGCCTTCAGTGGTGCATGTGTCATGCTCTAGTTTCACTGTCAGCTGGAGCAATGCTCAGAGGAGCAGATGATACTGTGTAGAGGAAAATGGAGACATCATAATGTTAAAATAGAATAAAATGCTGTCACCCAGTCGCGGCATTAATTTTACTTCAAGCTAATTTTAAGAGGCTAAAAAAATGACTTCTCTGTAATACAATCATATGTCTCCTGGGTCTTTTTTCCTTATGCCTGCTGACATGGAATATCCTGTATGTGCTTGGTTTTGAGGATTAAAAGCTTAACTTAGTACGGCGAGGCTAGAATAAATAAATACTCAAATGGCAAGCACCCAATGTGTAAATTTGTACTTTGAAATCCTATATATTTGCCCTTTGTATGTGGGTTTTCTGTGTTTTCTTGCAGTTGCTGCTGGAGTGCCCAGATGACATATTCGCCTTTGAGTTCTGCCCGTCAGATCCAAATATTATCGTTGGCGGCTGCATGAATGGCCAGGTGCAGACTGTTCTCTGATCTCTTACATCTTGCTGGCTTTTTTCTGCCTGGTAGTTGCTTTTGTACTTTACAGCTGTCTTATTAATCTGTTTTTTGTTATATGAGAAAATGAAAAGAAAGGTTCTCATCTAATTAAAATTGCACTGCAGTTAAAAAAAAACCTGCAGTGCAAAAATCACAAAAAAAATCACAAAAAATCACCAAACTACAGTTTATTTACAGTACTATTAGACCAACTGTTATATTATTATTATTACATGTTATATTATTTACTTTTTGATTTTCTGTTCCATCTATCACACCTGACTCACATGTCGATCTTTTCTGTTGTCTCAGGTTGTGTTGTGGGACATTTCTGCTCACATTACACTCTTACAGGGGACACAGTCAAGTGCTAAAAAGGTGTCTGTTGACACTGAGACATTCGTAAGTACCCACATGCTGTCTTTAATGTGCAGAATGTTGATACAATAATACTTGGTGTCCTCTATCAGTGTAGGTGTATCACTTGTGGTATCCGTTACTGTAATTCTTCAGTAGGTGATGACGTCAGCTGGGTCCTTTTTGAATCAAACCATGCATCATATTTGCTGTAAAGACTGGCGCTACTCTTCGATGGGGTTGTATGACAGACGGAGATGATGATACGTTGACTTTTTAAGTTCTCTCCTCATCCTCACCCTTTCATTAGTTGGGAATGTCGTGGCCTAATGGTCCTTTTTAAGCCAGCCTCAGCTGTCAAAACTAGTTTTTACAAACATACAAATGCCAAGATAACATATCAAAGCATGACTTTTAATTATTACATGACCTCAATGCCCGGATAAAAACAGCCTTTGTATTTGCATATAAACACCACAGCCAGACGCGTGCTCAAACAGAATAAAACATTTTTGACTGAAGACTGAGACTACAAAAAGGGGTTATAGTGAATTAATACATTCATGATATATCTGCTTTTTAAGTCATGAATATTACATAGTGTAATAAAGGAAAAGAGAAAAGTAATCATACATGACAATAACACAGGTGTCTGTTTAAACCCACATCAAACACCAAATATTAAACAACTTCTGCCCTGTAAAGCCTGACTTCCACTGACATCTTCCACCTGACTGCCATTTTCAAATAGACACATATGCCCCTATCATCCTGCCCTCATTTGCTTTGTGTGCTTTTATTGCCGCTATAGTGGGAACAGCTGTCTCCATCTCTCTCCTCACTACTTCCTTCTCGTCTACTTTCCACTCCTCCACCCTCCATTCCTCGCTCTATTCTCTTTGTCCGTGTTTGCTCTTCATTCCCCAGTGTCAACAGCATCAGCACAAGCTCACATACTCCAGCTGCTACACAGACCCTCCATCCACTGCTATAGGTTGCCCCCATAGCAGATAATACACAAGCAAATCAGATCACTGCCCTCCCCTGTGTTTGCAGTGTCAACAATGGCAGTTGTATCAGCTAAAAGGCTTTGAGTGCTGTGAAGGTTATGCTACATCAGCACCTGTTGCTAGCTTATCAGATAAAAAATTAAAATCTTCCTGTTGTGATGTGTGTTGTGCTTACACCATTTTAAACAATGAATCCAATCACAGCCAATGTTTGTACATTCATCGAACATGAGTAGATGATGATGTCATGACGTAAGTTCATGCGAGCTGACAAGTTCACCTTGTTTTGCCGTGATGTTTTTATATAATCCATATAAAAACACATATGGTTATATGATTATTACATCAGTGTTCTGTTTTATTTTTTAAACCCAAATGGAAGACGCACTCAAATGATGCAGCTCCCGGAATAATCAGTAATGTTTTCCTTTGTGTGTCCTTTATTTATCAACTGATTTACTGGAAATGTTTTCTCTAATTTCTTAAAAATTAGGCAGTACTGTTTCAAAATGCAAAGACTTGATAGAAACTGCTCAATGTGTTTGAGTTTTTGTTTTGTTTGAATGATAGTTGCTTTAGTACAGATGCCAGTATTCCAACCTTTGATTTATCTCTTCATGACCTATTTAGGTCCCTTTCAGAATGATGTCAGTGAGAATGAAAGTCTTTGTGATTAGATTGAACTGTACAATACATGCTGTGCCTCTTGTGTCTGATCTCCCACCAGGACCTTGGTGACAACAAAGGGAATAAGACTCCTGTCGTGCGCTACTGTGCAGTGTCTGCTGTAGACAGCAGCCACAAAGCACGAATTACTGATGTCCAGTGGCTGCCACCAACCTTTGAGGTACACAGAGCTGTAGGTCAGAGGGGGTGGCAGGAATCATCAACTGCATGTCCGACATCAAACAGTTATCCCATCAGGTGTACAGTTGGTAGGAGTTGAGAAGTTTCCACATGGTTAGTCAATGTGTCATTTAGCTTTTCCAAATTAATCAATGTGTAACTACACAGCGTGACTTTCAGAAAACCATTCTTGAAAGGTTTCCTGATCTTAAGTCTCTATTATCACATCTAGTAAACACATACTTCCCCAACCCTAATGGAGACAGAGTTGATTTTAATACCTGTCACTGAACATTACAATTATGTTCTCAGATCGTTTGCCATGATAATTATTTATATCAAGAGCTTTTATCTGGCTTATCAGTCACAGAGAAGCCAAAATCACAGCAGAGAAAAGGCTACAAAGGCAAGAACATGATATACTCTACTGTATTTTGGTCATGGTGCAGTGGGAAGGTGGGCTACAGTTTTTGTCCTGCACAAAACAGAACCTTTAAATGTTCTTTACATCTGTTAGAAGAACACTAATAAGTGTCTACAGTAAAACTACCAGCTATTGAAATGACCAATTAGCCCACATAATCCACATATACTGCCGAGGGGTTTCTTCTTCATGCCTCATTGTATACATTATGGCGTCAGTGTGTCCCTGTCCCTTGTCTCTTGAGTGAACCATAATAAATCATGACAACCACTGCCACTCCACTCATCTGGATAAGTAAAATAAGGCAATCATCACGAGTGCCCCCAGGGGGACATTAACCTCCCACATATCTTCACAGAAACCTCATTCCCTTCTATGATCTCTGGACTTTACAGAGCATGACATGGTGCTTTGTTGATTTTGTCTCTCTTCATCTGAGTAGGTGACCAGGATGGGCATTCCAGTGGAGAACAAGTACAACACTTCTGTTCAGGTTGTAACCTGCTCTTCTGACGGGTAGGTTTTACATTTACGTAAAACGGTTTATATGTTTTCACATGCAAACTTATTAGCAAATACTTGTTGCTTTTTCCGAAGGCCTGATAATGTGTATATGTGCAGTAAATATTAAGATATGACGGACACTAATTGACTATGAAAATGTTTTTTTTCTTCTCACAGGTTCATGTTTTATTAGTTCAACTATGAACATCGATGGGACATGAACAATGGACAAATAATTATCGGTTCAGTCTACATTTAACTGCATCTGTGTGTCTATCTCTCTGTGTCTCTCTAAAAGTGCTATACTGTTCTGGGATGTACGACAGCCAAGACTGCTGAGTCAGTACTCCTCAGACGGGAAGCCCATTGTAGATCAGAAGACCCAGCTGACACCCTACAGTGTACCTGACACTTTCAAACACCTGGACCGCGCATGGAAACCACTATTCAGGGTACTGCTGACTCAGGGGTGCAATATAAAACTAACTAGGCCTGCAGGCAGCACTGAATGGCTCCTCGCTTCCCTTTACGCATGCCAGGGTTTTGAGCGACTTTGACACAGGCACCAGCCAACTTCTCTCATTATCCTGATGTAAAAGTATGCCAAATTGAATGTGTGTGGGTGAGACTAGCTGTGGAGGCTTTACATTTCTGCAAAATGTTGTGAGGTTTTCATGCATGTTTAAAAATGTGATTTTCCTGCGAGAATAATAATTCCTTCACTTATTGTAGGACCCTCCTCACTGTGTGTGCTTGGACCCTAAATATTGATTCAAATCTATGTCACCACATTTATTTGTTTTGTTTATTTGTTGATGCATTTCATGTTGTGTCCTGTTATGATGTCTTTTTTTAAATTTTTTTGTCTTATATCAGGTTTCACTACCAAAAATCAATACCAGTGGAGAATATGCTCCTCTGAGGTTCAACTTTGAACACTATTCCAGTCATGGTAACACAGAGAGGAAAGCAGGTGAGGGATTCTACTATTGAGGCTGTCTTGGTTTATTTGTGTCTGTTGCATACCCCACCTCCATGAGTATTTCTCATTTATAATTAAGTAATAAAATGCAAAGTGCACCATGTGGATCAGAATTAACTTAACACTTAGTCACTTTTAGGAAGCAATGGATTGTCAAAGAGAGAATTCTGAAGTGAAATTTTCTTATAAAGGCAAGAAAATGTGGTCACGAGATAATAAATATTAAAGCCTTTAATAGCAGTTGTCTGGAATTTAGAAGTGTGTGCGTGACCACAGAGGACGCACACACACGTGGGTCTGGGATTCTTAAATTCTGTTTTGGATGGTTGAGCGCAGTGGTCAGTGAAGCACAGTTGACTTGGCCCTCGGGTATTCCCTTTCTCTCTTTGCCTCCCTCTTCTCTCCTCCAGTTTCATAGCACTTTATTAAGTGATACCTCCAAAACAAGGCCCTCACAGTTGCGGCATTAGCCTTACTGACTGTCAGCTCTTTGCAATATGCTGCTCAACCTCTTTAGGAGCCAGAAGATGATCGTGTGTGTCCTGGCTGGTCAAGAAGAGACCTGTCTTTGTCTGGCTGAAGTTCTGTCTCCGTAAACAAAGCTTTGGTGGCTACAAAATGAATGTGCTCTATAACCGGGGCAATAAATCTGCTGGAGTTTGTTCAGCAGCCCTCAGGCAGTATGTTATTAAGCTTTAAATGAATCCCTCTGTGATTAATACTGTGGTGCTTCTTAACATATTTGACTTATATTGATTGATAACACTGCAGCCTCTGAGGTCTGCATTAAGCATTTTGCTCTGGGCATTTTGCCATTTTTGATAGTGGAGTCACTTGCACTTATAACCTCTGTAGAGAAAAGCTCCACCCTTGCCCTGCGCCACATGTCGTTCCAAGTTTGTGCAAGCAAACCCTCGTGGAGATGAAGCAACTGTCAAGTTGCTGTTATAGGTAGTAAAACTGAGACACATCTACATCTGTTGTTGTGCTGTATCGTCTGTCTCATATCTTTGAACACATCTGAAGTAGTAAAGAGCAAATTTAGAAATTGTGCAACTGGGTAATCTGATCTAATCTAAAACCATGAGGCTGAGACTTGAGTGGGAGTTGTCTGTTGATAAGAGAGTGTGTGAACGGACAGTTCTGTCCCTGACTCAGAGTTGGGCTTTTGTGATGGAAAAAACCTCTTCCATCACTATAAACTCTGCCAATCTCACCCCTCCCACCCTTCTCCCTTACTGTCCCCTTTCTTGACACAACTCTAACACCCACCTCCACCTTTTCTCCCTTTCTTTCCCTGTAACTTCCTATCCTCTTACCATCTCACTCACCTTAGCTGTGCCCCTTCAAACACCATACGTTTTGTCCTTCTGTTGGCTACCTCACAATCACGGATTACAGAACAGGTTGCACTAAGGTTGCTCTCTGTTTAATCATGTTTGTTTGTTTATGTTTTCGTCTCTCCTGTGGGATAAGTCATTAGTGTTGTTTTGGTGGTGTTAAACACATAGTTACAGCATATTTCTTTTCTGTCTTCACTTAAAATAATAATCCAATAATCCACCATAGTGCACTTCCACCTCTATAGAGCTTTATTCATAGTCTTCTGGGGGTGGGGGGGGGGGATGTTTCATCACTAAACCCTGTTCTGCGTTTGCACAATCAGCCTAATCGGTTGGAGCTATTAAAGCATGGAATATGCTTCCTGTTATTCTGAAAACATGCACACATTTCTATACTTTCACTCAAATAGTGAAAAGTACTCCATCTTGTCAGCATTCATTTTACATATTGAATCTGTTTTAAAATGTTAACATCTTATACTGTGTGTCTGCATGTACGCTTGCGTGTGCACACTAAGCTACATCTCTGAACTGACCCCTGACACCAAAGCACATGCATGAGTTTGGTCTATAACTTTACCTTATTCTCTGCCTCTGCCAATTCACTGTCCCTTGCTGTTCCCCGTCAGATGAAAATGACGATCATCCAGAGATCATCCCGGGCTACAGCCAGCTCAGAATACCCTCAGCCAAGACACACAGAGCTCTGGAAGATGTCAATACCAAGCTTTATATTGGAACCGAGGTAAACATCACTGCCGTTTAAATGAATTACATTTTCCTTGGAGTGAAGGAGCTAGGACGCGATTCATGAAAAAGGTTGATTAACCCCAGAAGAAGGCAGTAATTAAACAGTAAAGATGCCAAGTGCTGTAAAACACCAAAGAAGGGGAAGAAAAAGAAGAAACACTTGGTTATGACATGCAGTTATTTAAAGCACAAAACATTGTTTCATGTGTTATCTGAAGCCAATATAAGGCTTCGGGAATTCAAATGAATTAAAAGTGAATATTTATCATCATTACAAATAATCTGAGGCAGCCACATTATAAGTGGTGACCAGTGAAGTTGTAAACGTAATAACTTTTGAAGTTACGATGCATTTTGTTCATATTAGGTGTTGTTGTTTTACTTGAGCATTATATGTTGCTGTTGATTCCACATTCCGTGTAGAATAAGATCCATATTTTTTTTTTTTTCATTGCCCAGGATGGTGAGATTGTGTACACTGACTGGAAACTGGAGAAGGACAATTCAGGGCGGCTGCACAGTGAGTGTTCCGGCATTAATGAAGAGAGTTTAAGAAGCTAACCTTTTTTCCACAACAGTTTTCATCAGTTCAAAACAAACCAGATTGCTCTAACCACTCACTCTAAGTCATCCCTGATGATTAATTATCATATTAAATTAGTCCAATGCATAAGAATGAGTAACATATAATAGTGATACTACAGATTGTAACAAATCACAGTCTCTCCCTTACCCAAACATGCCAGGGTGGCCTTCACATACCAGAGAGGATGTCGATCTTCTTCACTCGTGTAGTAAGCCTCTGCTTACTGCAAAACTTACACACTGGTTGGTCTGTCCAGGCTACAAATGCTAAACAGTCTTGATTAAAAACAAGATTATGCACTTACAATATACAAACTAAGTCGCTGTCACGAACTAGACTTACTTAAAATAACACATAGTTCTTGTGTTGTCTCTCCTCTCTCAAAGGTGCCAAGCCTCTTCACTGTTACAGTGTCCATCACTGGTTGGTAAATACGGTACAACGATCGCCCTTCTACAAAGACATTATTTTGACCACAGGCGGCTGGAACTTCGCAATCTGGAAGGAGGGAGTCATGGTAACAGCATGGCAACAACTCACTGTCAAAAACTATCACAAAAAGTTAAAATCTTACCCATGTGTTTGATTACATAAGAGTAAATATACACTCAACAAAAATATAAACACGCAAAGAAAAACTTGTAGTTATTGTTGTGTGACAAAACAGAGTAACTATCCAAAAATAACAGTAGTACAAAGTTTTGGAGTTCACAAACAATCCAAGTTCACAAACATGGAACTGGAACTGGAACCCACTGGCGGACACGCCTATCCAGAACATCCCAAAGGTGTTCGATAGGTCACATGAATAAGGCGTCATTCAGTTGTGTTGCCACAGCTGTAAACGCTCAACCCAGCACTCAGAATGCCAATGGCATGCTCCCTCATGATTTGTGACATCTGTGGCATATTGACAAGTGGCAAAAGTCCACATTTTGGTGTGCCCTTTTATTGACCAGACCATAAGGAGTGTCTGTGTACTGGTCAAGCATATTGACCACCACTCTGCCATGCTCCATGACTCTGGTGAGTTGAAATACTCAATCTGAGACTGTAGTCAATAAGAGTGGCCAAGTGACACTGGACTAGTGGGTTTGATCAAAACAAATCATTCCGTAAACAAATGCATCAAGAATCTGAGCAAATGTCATGACATTCTATGTTTGTTCACCATTTCAAGTTCATGCGTTCATATTTTTGTTGAGTATAAATGTATCCTGCTCACTCAGTCCATCATAACAAACACAACAGGATTTATTTACTGGTTTAGTTAAACAGGGACAACGTAGATTGAATAATCGCTGGGCAAATGTAACAGTGTCACCTTAAAAATAGATACACAGGGTATGTAACATAATTCAAGTTATAAAACAATCTGACACAACAAACACAATAAAAGTCATGCATGCATGTAAATGAATGAATGCAGACTGGCATGAGTAATACGGTGATAGGTAAATGGTCTGTATTTATATTGTGCTTTTCTAGTCCACTCAAAGTTGGTTAACACGACAGTTCACCCATTCACACAGGGACACATTAGCAAATATTAGCACCATTTTATTTGAGTGAACTCTAAATAAACTGATGTGTCCAGTTCTCTTATATTCTCTGAATTAACGTTTACTCAGTGGCACCACTTGTGATCTGTCCGTTATTCATGCCGTGAATATCTTCATGCTTATTATTTGGTTATTTGATAAACGAGGCGATGAAAATGTAGCCGTTTCTTGTCACAGACACGGTAATGGATATCTCGATATACCTTTGAGTCTCAACTATTGGATCTATGTGAACTCTGTTTGACCTGTTGTAAACCTCCACACCCAGGATGGCCCCATCATCCTGTCACCAAGCTCTGAACAGGTTTGCACAGTGGGATGTTGGTCCCTGTCCCGACCTGCTGTCTTTTTCATCGGGAAAGATGATGGGAGTATTGATGTGTGGGATCTGCTGGAAAAGACCAGTGAACCTGCACAGGTCCACGCCCACATCACCAACGCCAAGATTACCTCTATTAAACCCTGGAGCGCCTCCCGTGAGTTCACAGTATCTCTGGTGTACAACATTATTCTATTAAAGGACCAGTTTGTAATACTTTTTTAAAATCAT
This sequence comes from Microchirus variegatus, assembly GCF_963457635.1. Lineage (NCBI taxonomy): Eukaryota > Metazoa > Chordata > Actinopteri > Pleuronectiformes > Soleidae > Microchirus > Microchirus variegatus. The sequence goes on from NC_139805.1 coordinate 6,122,484, forward strand.
TTTTCATGGCACATGCTGAAGATAAAATTCTTTTTTTATACTACTGCAGTGCCAGTAGTAAGTATATATTCCTATAGTGGGAGCTGAAGAAGATTAGACAGTCACAACAGCTAGCTATGCTAATGCTAATGGAAAATTAAAAAAAAATTGTGTTGTGCCTAATGAGGTTGCACAGTGTTTGTATTATGTTAGCCCTATGCTAATGCTAATCGTAGCCTCGCTAGCTTACCTTTGGAAACAGGTTTGCCAAGTAAGCCCAGCCTCTTCACTCCCACCTCCCTGATCCAGACAGCGCAGCCGCTGCCTGCCTTGTCACAACAGCTAGCTACGCTATTGCTAATCGTAGACTCGCTAGCTTACCTTTGGAAACAGGTTCGCCAAGTTAGCCGCAAAGTAGTAGCATGCTAATGCAAAATAAATATGTGCTTGCGTATTGGTGAATGGACACTGACTTTGTTGTTTCAGTATAACACCATGTTCTGAACCATGTGGAAAATGTCTCACCCACTGTGAGGACAGCCTCTTATCTCCCCCTCCCTGCTGCTGATGAGTCGCTGTCTGTCTGGTGTAGCGTGATAAATCAGCCAAAATTTAAATTCCTCTCAAAAGACGTCAAAATTAAGGATGCACACCATCGGGGGACATGCTCAACCCATATCCAAAGTCTTAGGGCGATCTGACTAACAGTCAGTCAGATATGCCCGTCATAGACAGACAGACACAGACGCAGCTTGCTTTATAGATAGATCATTAACTATTACTATTATTAATTAGGGCTGTCAAAAGATTTTTTTTTTTTTAATCAGATTAATCACAGGGTAGCTGTGGATTAATCACGATTAATCACGATTAATTACCATTCGTAAATATGCCTGAAAAATTCTAATTTAAATATGTATGTATGTAATAAAGTATGTGAAAATATAAATGTAAAGAACAATAAAATACTGTAAATAACTTGTAAAAACCTATACAAACTAACAAGATAAATAAATAGAAAAAATAAAATACTGTAAATAACTTTGAAAAAAAGTATATAACTTTTAATCGCTGGATCACCAAATCATTCTGGGTGCAATTAAAGTAATTTGACATTAGTTTGAGGTCATTTTGTTTTGTTTAAAGGGCCTTGTTGTCTTTTCACTTAGTTCTGAAACTTGAAAACACAAAAAACTGTATTTGCTACAAAGTCTTGAAATCTATATTTGTTACACTGCAGAAAGAATGTACCTAAAGCTCTCAACATAATTCTCTGCTGTACTTGTACCTTTCCTGTAGAGCCTCTCTGTCTGAATGTTTATTTATATTTTCACAGCCTTGGTGATAAGGTTCTTGCTGGGGTGAGGGTTGTTGTTTTTTTTAAGCTAATTTACTGAGAAATGATTTGTTCCCTCAGCAAAGCAACACTTCCTGGCTGTGACCGACGACCTTGGGATGGTTCGGGTTTTTGAAACCCCAAAGACACTCTACATGCCCTCCAGGAATGAGGTGAGACCAGTGTCTTTTTACTGCTTTATTGCATCGTTGTTAAGTCCACATTTAAAGAATTTTAAATGTTAATGTTTAAATGCTGCATTACTGTCGGTGGTGCGGCAGTGTCCTCCTGATATCGTAATTGTCAGATTTTGACCGAGGAAATGTGAGTAGTCGCGTAGCTAGAGCTGTCAACTGTTTGGCAGCCCATTATTGGCAGAGCATTGTTTTCCTGTTATATGATTTCAACTTGTTAAACAAACACAACAGAGAAATAAATACTCTTCTCTATTATTGCCACTGTTACCATTAACCTTTTAAATTATTTGTAACATTTACTAATTAGTTTTCCTGAACATATTTCTTGCACTTGAAATGAATTCCTTTACATGCTGAACTTTGTCTTATAGTGTGTGAATCCACCAAATCCCCAGAGAAGATGGCTGCCGGAAAACAATAATCATCATACATTAGAGCTGCTCATTGGTCTCTTTCTCTTTGTGCAGAGTGCAAGTGTGAAGAAATACTTTGAACTGGAGGAAAACAGGTTGAAGGATTATTTGAAGAGGGATGAACTGTGGGCAAGACAGAAAAGGGAGGCCGACGATATTACCAGGAAAATGGTGAGCTATGCATCTGAATAAATAATATGAATTGGTCACTAGTTGTAGCGATACAGAATATTTTCACCTGACTGGAAGGTAACTTTTAACTTTAATGATCTGAGGGGGGTTGTTGTTGTTGTTTTGGATCCTCAACCTTAATGCAGTTTCCATTACATTCATCGATGCTTGCTTTTAAAATGGCCTTGAACGAGACCATGTGTCTTAAACTGCACTCTAACCTGACTCAAAGCTTCTGTCACTGTACAATGTCTTATATTGTGTCAAAGGTTGAATTTGTCTGTCACCACTTTCCTCTCCATCAGACTCACCTATCTTTCTCTCCTGATGATTAATTCATTTAGATTATTATTCGATCTACGCATGACAGTGTAGTTACTGACAGTCAGAGCCTGACAGTCTGTCTGCCAACTACAGAGACTAAACGTGTCATGAGGATGACAGTAATTAATGCAGAGGAGGTTTTGTTTTGCTGCAGTAATCTTACCTTTGTTTCTTTGTAGACAGTGTCTCTTTTTACTTCAAACCTAAGTGCAAACCTGTACTTACCACATATGTATTATGTCTTTTATGTGACTTTTTACATAATTTTATTATTAGTAATTATAGGTCTATTATTGTTATTGTCCTGTCCATGTATATGGATTCCGTTTACTTTGCCGGAATGATGGTTTTTCTTTAAATAAATGAGACATCAAGTTATTTATATTCTGAGGTAAGACGATACTGACATTCTGGTATGTTTGGCTCAAAGATGGTAGATTGTGATGAGTGCCCTCTATCTATTGCTGCTCAGTTTATGATTTTTTTAACCTCTGGTTTTCCCCAGGAGCACAACAAACCAGTGAAACCACCGCAGGAGACTGAAGACATTAACATGAATGAGTACAGTGATTTTCTGAAACTGGAGGAAAACATCCTGAAGGGCATTGGCCTGTGGACAGCGACTGCAGACACACAGTAGACACACACAAACACACACACTCAAATGCATGTATATAATTTATCTTGCTTAATAAAGTTTGAATGCCTTAAAGGTCCGTATTTTTTCTCTCTGTTGCTGTTTCGTCGTATTAAATACGGTTATTGCATATATTCATGTAAAATATGACAACACACTTTTTAGTAAAGCCTCTGACATAAACATTCAGGAAGCGTTTGAATTCATACTTAACGGTTACGGTTTGTTGTTTCTCAGTCGCCCATCTGAGATTTACAGTAATTGCTGGGTAATGCCATAGATTAATGCCCTGTTTATCACAAATATCGGACTCAGTGTGGGATACCTTGAGGATGCAACCTTGTTTGGCCCTTTAATATATTGATTTATTTATCAGTTCAAAATTAAGACAAGGGAAACCAAAAAAAACTTCAATGCTGTCAGTACAGAACCCTATCTCACAAGGTTAATAAATATGTTGTGTTTTAAAGAAATCCTGAATGTGGATCTTTTTCCTTGACCTATAAACCACATCCACAAAAAAGATCATCAAAATCTGGCCTTTACTTAAGGTTTAAGATGTTCACAACAAACATGGCCAAATACATAACCTCTTGGTGAAAGTGTGCAGATTAAATGATTATGATCATCTGTATTTTCTGGACGTACGCACATTCAATCCTATAATGTTGCACAGTTTTGTTTGCACACCCTGCTCTCTGTACATTAAATTATTCAATTAAATAAATTTAAATAAAGGTCACATAGAGTGGTCCTGTTGCAGATAAATGTTAGTTATTGAGGTCTACTTACATATATTAACTTGTTTTTATGGTCAAAAACCTCCCAGTTGCTGTTAACTAGCCGATAGAAATCCTCTTTTCTGACAGTGTTTTTCTGCTGCGAGATTTCAGAGTGAACTTTCACCCCCAGAAGACAGAGTCTTGTGATTGGCCAGTACTATCCAGCACATCCGTTCTCAGAAGCGCAGCGCCCCCCTCTGGAACGGTGGATGCACTGCTCCTCATAATCAAAACATTGTTTTAACAGTGTTTAAAAATAGCTTCGTCACGACTCCCCGCCGTAGTCCCTTTATGACTTTAAACCGGAGTCAGACCCAGAGTCAGAAGACACTGTTGCTCGTGAAACACCTCCACAACGGACGTTATTCTTCTTCTGCGGTTCAATGTACGTAACCGGATGTGCCCGGACTACCGCCCAGAGCAGGACGATCGGTTGTTCAGGAGAACCGCTGCTTACGTAACTATTACGGGATTTTCAGTGATCTCGTTGAGCCCAGAGATTACAATAAAACACAACGTTCTCAGCAATGGCTGAACTGTTTGTTTCGAACCGTCAGGGCTTCATAAACAAGGTAATGACGCAGATACACACCATAAAAACAGCGATAATAGGAACTTCCGGTCAAGTTCCGCTTTAAAACATTTAAAGGTGTCTGTCTGATGGGTTACAGTAGGTCAGAAACCCAGTAACACCACCTGCCAATACCCATATTATCATCTGCTACTGAGCTACAGTCTAATCGATGTGTACTCAAATGTGTGGCCTTGAAACTTTGTTAGGAGGATTTCAAATAGCTGGTGTCAACAGGGAGCACTGGTGCAATGAGCACAGTGCTCAGCTAATAACTCTCTTGACTAAAAGCAAGATTTCCTCATTAATTCCCATTATAGTCTTTCACCACAGAGAAAAACTTTCTTAAACAAAACTTTTACCCTTGGCCATGCAGTATTTATGAGAATAACCGTTTGCCCTGCAGTGTGTTGCAACGAGCAGCCTTCAACTCTTTGGACTTCATTCATTTTGCTGCTTCGCGAAGAGAAAACGAGGGACGCCTCGGCGTGCTGGGCCCACCTCAGGTCAAGAGCAGTCCGGCGAAGCTATAGTCAAAACTGACAGCCGGTATACTGCCAGAAAAAGAGGCTGGAAGGACAGAAGGATGGGGGGTTGCTGCTTAATAGAGGGGCAGCTGCTCATCGGCAGGTTTTCACACTGTGTCCAAGATGGCACAAAAGGAGGATAGAGAGAAACGGGAGTGGGTGATGAGGAAGAAAAACAAGATGGTTGTAGTTGGTAAACAGAGCTGATTCCCCACAGTAGAAGTGAGCTGGGGTTGACTTCAATCTCGCCCATAACTCTTTCACGTGGACGGCCGTGTCATGTAGTGAAGAAAAGGGGGCTGATGTGAGGACGCACAGAGGCGCAGGAGTCCATGTGGCCCCTGAGGCACCAAGACGGCTTGGCTGACAAAAAGGGGCCCTCTGCTTTCCAGTCGTTCCTCCTTCAAACAGTTGAGTTTTGCAGTCCCTCTCTCTCCTCTGGGGTGCCTCTCACTTTCTCCCAAGCCAGCTCTGGAATGTGCTTCCTGCAAATCAACACATTCACACACACACACACACACACACACACACACGCGCGTACACACACACCAGAGTGTCTTCACTCTCACTGGTGAGTAATAATTGTAATGACGGCTGCAAAAGGACGTTGTGCAATCTTGTTCACTCATGTGCAACATAAACATTTGTGGCTTTTAAAGTCGCGGCGACGTTTTGCAGGGTTAAAGCTGCAGTGTGTAACTTTTGTCGATTGTCGTCGACGGTGTTATTGTTTTGCCTGTGTTTTCATGAACAGAAATTATGTAACTGAGGGAGCGTTTGTGTGTATACACCACCCACACAAGGGTAAGAGTCATGGATCGCTTCAAACTCGCTGAATGACCAGGCTTTTTGAGGAGCACATTTCGCTGCTTAAACTTTTATTGGGAGCTTCTTCTTCATTTTCAGTTATACTTTTTTCTCAGGAAAGTATTAACACCAGCATCCTTCACACGGCTGCGACGTTGAATATTTCAGCCAGTTAAATCGTCAGGATACATTTTCTTCACAGTGGTGGTTTCATCACAAACATTAGTTTCATTAGTTGACCCTTGACCTCATAATAGATCAGGTGACCAGGGCAATGCTGTGGAATGTTCCCCGCAGACTCCTTTTCATTTTCTAATTTCTTCACTTCTGAAACTTTTTTATTGGGAGCTTCTTTTTCATTTTCAGTCATACTCCAACCTGTTTGATGTCTCACTTTATTTTCACTTTTATTGCTTGATGGTGGGCAGGTCTGACGCTAGAGTAGAGTCTAACATTGCCCACTGCGTAGCACAGGTTGCTTATATAACTAAAATGATAGTGATAGGACAACCGCCTTACCCTGTTGGGTGCAACTTAAAGCTCACATAGAGTGGTCCTGTTGCACATATATGTTAGTCATGTTAGGTCTACTTAGATACATTAACTTGTTTTTATGGTCAAAAATCTCCTCGTTGCTGTAAACGAGCCGATAGAAATCCTCTTTTCTGACGCTGTTCCCCAGCCGCGATATTTCAGACTCGACTCTCACCCCCAGAAGACAGAGTGTGTTGTGATTGGCCAGCCAGCGTAGAGCCTTCCCAACTGTCTTGTGATTGGCCAGTACGCGGAAGTGACATATTCAGCACACCCGCTCTCAGAAGCGCAGCTCCTTCCCTCTGGAACAGTGGATGCACTGCTCCTCATTATCAAAACATTGTTTTAACAATGTTTAAAAATAGCTTCGTCACGACTCCCCGTCGCAGTCCCTTTTATGACTTTGACCCAGAGTCAGACCCAGAGTCAGAAGACACTGTCGCTCATGAAACACCTCCACAACGGACGTTACTCTTCTTCTGCTGTTCAATGTACGCAACCGGATGTGCCCGGACTAGTGCCCGGAGCAGGAGGATCTGCTGTTCAGGAGAACTGCTGTTTACGTAACCGGACCGGGTTTTTTCAGAGATCTCGCTGAGCCCGAGATTACAATAAAACACAGCGTTCTCAGCAGTGGCTGAACTGCTTGTTTTGAACCTTTAGGGCTTCTTAAACAAGGTAATGACACAGATACACACTAAAAAAACTGCGTTAATTGGAACTTCCGGTCTAGGTCCGCCCTAACTGAAAAATAAAAATAAGCAAGAGGGCAAAAATCTGATCTAAAATGTATGCACTTGCAGTTTTAAGATTTGCTGCTAATGTTTATCTTGTGGCTAGAGGACACTAGCATGGCTGTTAAAACACAGTGAGCCGTAGTGCTGGCATGAAGGGTATTCATGATGTGCGATTATCCTCAGTTGATTTCTTCATTCAAGTCGAAGAGATTTCACAAACATCAAAAACAAAAAATCTTTGATTTAAGGGGCAGCTATCGCAGATGGTTTGCCCCGCAGCCCCTTTTTTTTTTTTATCACCACTTCTTTAAAGTTTTAAAACCCAATCCTGGGAAACAATGTGAGCAGGTGATGGACAGGAGGGGCTGTAAATCTGGCTTGGCGAATTAAGCCATTGCCTCTACATTGTTGTAGCTGGCCTCTTAGCTGATCCTGCTGGGGAGGGTGTAAGGTCAGGTTGAGCGGAGTGAGGCTCCGCTGCCTAAATCTCCCTCCATGGGGGGCGTCCACTCTGTACACAAACATGCAGCGTCACAAATCATGAGCAAGGCTGATATTTAACAGAGACGACGGCACAATAGGGAAATAGAGAGGTTGGGTTGTTTGTTCAGACGTCTCCTTTTTTACTTGTCGGAACAACACATTGGCATTTACAGTGGACAACGTAAAGCAGACGGCTCAACACGGAATATTTCCTTTTTTCTCAGGGAAGTATTAACACCAGCATCCTTTACACTCTGTGCTGTGACGCTTAATATTTCCACCAGTGAAATCGTTAGGATACATTTTTTTCACAGTGGTGGTTTCATCACAAACCACCAACAGGCTGGTGGTTGGTGGTTTCATTAGTTGACCCTTGAACTCATAATAGATCAGGTGACCAGGGCAATGCTGTGGAATGTTCCCTCCAGACTCCTTTTCATTTTCTTTCTAATTTCAAAGCTCTTAGCAATTTGGATTCTTGGCATTTTACTAGCTGTGGGTGCGTGTGGGTGTGTGGGTGTTCGTGTGTGCGTGCGTGTGTGTGTGTGTGTGTTCATTCAGCTTCCCAAATCTTGTAAAGTAGTTGTAGTTGTGTCAATGTCGTTGAGCACATACTCTAAACCCTCTTAATTCCTAAAAACTGGGCCGAGATTTAGGAACATGTCCATAAAATTAAGTTGTCATTCATATATAAAACATACATTTATTAGTTTGTTTCTTTAAAAGTTTAAGATAGTGTACAAATTGACTCTGCGTTTTTTCCGTACAGTAGGTTAATATAAAATGGTTTTGGAACACTAAAGACTCACCTGAAGATGGTTAAATTTGAACGTTATTTACATGGTAAACTTATATTACAGTTAGGTTCAAACTTTGTTTAGCAGTTGACAGTACGAGCCCAACTATTGGTGATTATCATCTATTATCATCTATCATCATCAAAGTCATTGGGACACTTCAGTGGGTTATGCTTTTTTGATAATATTCATAATTTAATTCTAATCTTGTAATCTGCAGTGCAATTCACTACCATGTCCCTTTTAAACAAGATAAAATAGGACAATAACTTTGTAAGTTCTTATAGAAACATTTTTTACTTTTTCCTTCTGAATAAAGATTTCTTCTCACTTCTCACAACTTGTGCCCGCGAGCACGAGCGAGACGGATCTAATTGAAGCCCATCAGTTAAGAAATGTTTCACAATATTTTTGAACAACGAAATTCGTATGGAAGTGATGAAATTTCACTCCATCATCACCGAGGCTTGTTAAGTGTTTCATTAAGTATGTTGGCTTAAATCCAGACCAGGATGCAGACCCATATGCAGCATCAGAGTGGGATCTGTCATCTAAACCATCAGTCAATGGTATGTATGGAAAAACCCTGCAGGGTTTTTTTCTTTTTTTTCTTCTATGAACACAGAAACCAAATGTTGTAGTAATCTTTATAGTAAAAACATCACCCGCATGGATTTGATTGTCAGGAGAATCACATGCAGTTAATTCAGTAACATGCTGTTTGTTGAGAGATAAGTTTCTATTTGTACAGTACACGTTTTCTGTATGTGTGACCTTTAAAGGTACAATATGTAGTATTTATGGGTTTATATAACCCACAATCCACTCTTTTATACATATTATGTGCTCCTGCATTTTCTAGTTGCTGTATAATAGTTTTTGTTTCATTTTCGTAGTGTTTCAAAAAGTCATGTAAAATAACATGGTCGCGGGCCGCGGTTGAATAGCCACTGTTAGCAGCGAGACGCCATGTTTCTACCGGAGCCTGTAAGGACAAACGCGAGAGAACAAATCAAGCGTCTCTTTACTTGTAGCAGAAGTCCCGCCTCCTCTCTCTCCGCTTCGTCTGCTACGGCCGCGGTAGCTCGCCCTCTCCCTCACCTCACGAACCTCATCTGCTGACACGGAGAAAGACGACGAGGACGACGTTTGACCGGCTGCGGATACCGTAGCGCTCAGGGAAGGGAGGGGGTGAGCAGAGGAGCAGTTCTTTGTTGTAAATTTCAGCCTCTACTCTAGATATAAACTACTTACTTCACCTTTAAATATAAAATATTTTACATTCAAACCTTTGTAACAATGACTACACACAAACTCTCTGTGTTTCTTAGTACAGAGTTCTGTTGAGTTGATGTCACATGGCCAAGACATTAGCCAAGACAATGCGATTTTGGCAGGAATTCTCCTTTAAGTTTCCCCTTAACTGCCGGCTGGGAAGCTGTGAATCTGGATCCCGAACTCCAACGCTTACTCACCGTTTACTGCTTTATCCTCCACATGAGGGCCACGGGAGTCGCTGGTGCCAATCCCAGCTGACATAGGGGGCGAAAGGTGGGGTACACCCCGAGACACATAGAAACAAACAAACACCTACTCTTACACCTCACGGTCAATTTAAGTTGTCCAATTTGCCTAATCCCCAAATCTGCATGTGTTTTTAGTCTAACTCTCACTTTATTATTATAAAGTTATTTATAACTCTGACTGTCCTGACATAAAACAAAATCACTTCATGTGAGCAGCACTGGAATGTAACAGGCATTTGTTTATATTCAAAAGTTATGTTTGTTTTAAAGCAAGTGCCATTGCTGAGGCTGATTGCTGTACCCCCTGTTTCCAGATTACATAAATTCTTCCTCGTCACGTTTATTCTACATTGCGCCCATTACTTTAAAGTCAGTGGTCGTCAGCATCAAGAATAAAACCCTCCAGCAGCAGGCAAACTAAGTTTTACTGCTGACAGCTGGAGAGCGCACCGCTGACAGGAGGCAGGGCGTTAGCAAACACTAAAATACCAACTGTATCACTCCACTTCCTCTCTGGAGGACAAAGTTATCACTGCGTTTCATATCGGCATAATGTTAAAAGCCGGATGAATCGGCAGTAAAGGTGTGCCACCTGCAATTTTATCAAATCATTGATACCCAAAACCGTCCAAACTGAGCTCCGACCGCAGCTGCTGTCAAGGCCTCTTTTTTCAGTCTCACCTTTCACATTTTTCTCTCCTATCAAGCGGAGCGGCCTTCACCCTCATCCTGTCCTCCTCCTGCTGAAAGGAGATTGCTCTCTTCTGGAGGAGCAAGGAGGGAGGGAGGGAGGGAGGGAGACAGAGAGAGAGAGGTGATGAGCAGCTTACCTCTAGGAGGGATTAGCCTTATTAAATTGAAATAGTCTAGTCCTGAGTGACAGAGCAATGGCGGCGGAGAAGGAAAAAGAAGCAGGGCGGACAGAGGAGAGGACCTACGTTTTTGCGTGAGGCCCGGCCTCCTCAGGATCTGAAGTGCCGCTCCTCTGTGTTTGCCCCCCCGCCTCTATTCTTCACTTTCACCTCTTGGTCTCTCCTCATCAACCCCCCCCCCCCCCCCCCCCCCCCACACACACACACTTTTTCCTCTGCTCCACTCTCTCATCATCATCACTGCTGATCTGTCAGCAGCGCGTCAAGAGATCTGCCCTGAGGCTCTCAGATGAGCTGCCAAGTACAGAGGCTGGACCGTAGGGGAACAAAAGGTCCCCCCCACCCCCCCCACACAAAAAAAACAAAAAAAAAACCACCGAAGAGGCTGAGACCTTGGTAAAAATGTGTTTCATAGCCCTCACTGCATGTATGGAATGTGTGCCCAGGGTCAGTGCATTAACTTTCCCAGCAATTATCTAAGCTTATCTCTCCCATGTCCATATGGATGGATGTATACTATAGGCCGCCTACATACTCTTACAACAACCTGAGACTCTTGGACACGTCCAGGGAAAAATGTATGAAAGACAAGAAATGTTTTTACACAATTTAGAAATGAGAGGTGCATTCCACATTTTATCTGCCAACGTCTCATCTTTGTCTTATCACAAGATAAATATCTTCTTCGAGAGGAAACAAAAGGAAATCGGGTCCTAATTCTTGTATGCAGCATTCTGTATTAATAACGTCTTGGTGACAGATTAAAATCGGTGTAAAAAAACCAGATATATTCTGGTTATTTATTATTCAGATTAGAGTATAAACTCCATAGAGGTTTGTGTGGTTGTGTTTAATCAGGTTTGATTGATAGTGGCCTACCAACATAAGCAAACAACCACGTCATCCAACATAATCAATCAAAAGTTCAAATCGGGCGCTGGTGAAGTCTGATCTGTGCTCAGAAGTATGCAACATCAGCTTATGTCACGTGAGCTTCTCCGTCTTGACAGGATCTGTTTGGCAGAACGTTGTTAGACCACAATTATGTTGTGTTGGGAAACAAAATCACTGGCTGGATTTAGGTTCAGAGGTGGAGATTTCTTTTTTCTTTTTTTGTCTTTTTTTTAATGAATGAAATTTAGTTCAGTTTCAGTGGAATGGAGAAGTAGGTGCTAACATACTCTGCCTTAACTTATTGTGGAAGTCATAAAATTATGATGATTAGGACAGGTGAACAATGAGGACAGGTGAACGATGAGGACAGGTGAATGATGAGGACAGGTGAATGATGAGGACGGGTGAATGATGATGACAGGTGAATGATGAGGACAGGTGAATGATGATGAGGACAGGTGAATGATGATGAGGACAGGTGAATGATGAGGACAGGTGAATGATGATGAGGACAGGTGAATGATGATGAGGACAGGTGAATGATGAGGACAGGTGAATGATGAGGACGGGTGAATGATGATTAGGACAGGTGAATGATGATGAGGACAGGTGAATGATGAGGACAGGTGAATGATGATGAGGACGGGTGAATGATGATGAGGACAGGTGAATGATGAGGACAGGTGAATGATGATGAGGACAGGTGAATGATGATGAGGACTTTTAGGATTTTTAACTAGTATTATTTTGTATTATCATCATCATTACTATCGTTATTATAATGCTGTTAAACTATAGTTTTATAGCAAAGCTTGGGATGGAGGAGGAGTCTGTCAGGGCAGGCTAGTGTAGTCACTCACTCACTGACCCACGAACGTACTGACACACAGAGAACTGGAGAACTGTGGCTGAGGACGTGAATCCCGTTCGCGCTGTCACTCACTGACTGACCCGCGCACCTAATGACACAAACTGAACTGTAGCTGGGGACCTGAATCTCATTCGCGAACGAACTGACACACAGAGAGAACTAGAGAACTGTAGCTGAGGATGTGAATCTCGTTCGCGGACGTACTGACACAGGAGAAGTGTGGCTGAGGAGGTGAAACCTGTTCGCGAACGAACTGACACACAGCGAACTGGAGAACTGTAGCTGAGGATGTGAATCTCGTTCGCGGACGTACTGACACAGGAGAAGTGTGGCTGAGGAGGTGAATCCTGTTCGCGAACGAACTGACACACAGCGAACTGGAGAACTGTGGCTGAGGATGTGAATCTCTTTCGCGCTGTCACTCACTGACTGACCCGCGCACATAATGACACAAACTGAACTGTAGCTGGGGACGCGAATCTCATTCGCGAACGAACTGACACACAGAGAGAACTGGAGAACTGTAGCTGAGGATGTGAATCTCGTTCGCGGACGTACTGACACAGGAGAAGTGTGGCTGAGGAGGTGAATCCTGTTCGCGAACGAACTGACACACAGCGAACTGGAGAACTGTGGCTGAGGATGTGAATCTCTTTCGCGCTGTCACTCACTCGCTGACTCGTGAACGTATTGCACTCAGGGCGGACGTGAGTCACGTAGCAGGGCACTGGGCTCCTGCTAAGCACTGAACGATTCGGTGAACGAATCATTTAAATGAACAGATTCTAGGGATTCAGTACACTCAAATGAACTGCTGATCCCATCACTAACCGATACATTATGTGTTTACATATTTTATCTTTTCAGCACTTTAATTTTTAAAGGTTTGCCTTTAATTAAAAACAATTCATGTGAAATATGTGTCCCCTTGTCCATTTTTGCACGACAAAAAATAGAACCCCAACCTTGTTTTACTTCTACTTAAAGTTAAATGTTATCAAAATAATGGTACTTCGAGAATATTAGAATATTAGTAGAATATTTCAGTTACTCTTTCCACCTCTGATATTATACCAAATTAAAAAAAAACAGTCTGAAGCAAAGATGGTGTGTCTGTGCTGCTCGTGTTACTTGCTCAAAGGGCAGCAGCAGAGATTAAAGGAACAGAGAAGAGAAGGAGGAGGAGGAGAAAAGTTCTGGTTTCACATGCAGGTGGCTGTCAAGGATGTTTACCTAAAGAGATCATATCTATTCTCTCCCAAATTAGAAATGAACAAAAGTTCAGTTGAGTTCACTCAGCACAGACGACCTGATATCGAGTGGTGACCCTGACTGTCCAAACACACTGTGTTACTCTGTCTGCCTCTGTCTTCATATGGGATTTCACGCATTGTTTTTATTGGCACTGAGAGATTCTGCTCTCTAAGTCAAACATGAACAGCGTTAAATGGATGTTTTAATACCTCTTTCCGTGCCTGAATGCAAAAAATAAACATTGTTCCAGTGGTTTGGGGATAAAATTAACTTGAATAGAAATACTGTACATACAGGATATTGAGAGGGTTATTTATCATTAAGGTTCTGTGAAATACCAAAAATAAATTAGTTTAAAATGTTATGCACTGTAAAATGTACCCATAAATCCAGGTGGAAAGAGTACTGAAATATTCTACTCAAGTAAAAGTGCTACTTTGATAACATAAGTAAAAGTACTGTTCTAAAATGTACTCAGTTAAAAGTAAAAGTAAGTAAACTTAGAATAAAAGTAGTTAAAAGTAGTACTTTTTTAACAAGGTTTATTTCTTGTGTCGTGCAAAAGGGACAAAGGAACACAAATCTCCCATGAATTGTTTTTAATTAAAGGCAAACCTTTACAAATTAATAGTGCTGACTAAATAAAATGTGTAAACACGTAATGTAGCAGTCAAAATAGGTCAAAGTTCAGAAAATGCTTTAACTTTCTCACTCACTCAGGGACCTTAAATAGCACTAATGCCCCTGTCCTCACAATTCACCTGTCCTTATCGTTCACCTGTCCTCATTTAAAAAAAAAAAAAATTGGATGGATGTGATTTTAAATGTACAAAAGGAACTTCCAAAAAAACATACTTAGCCATTTAACGCTTTAAAAATATCCATCTGGAGTTTTCTTTTTTTGTTTGTTTTTTGTAAACCCTAAAAGGGCCTGTTCTCATCGTGCAGGTTGCAGGATCCAGATCCAGTTTTGAGGCTATTTTTATTATCAAACATACCATCACCATTACTATTATTATGCTGTAATTATGCCTTGAGATAATGTATGTTATGATTTGGCGCTATACAAATAAAATTGTTGAATTGAAATCAAGTTATTTTACAATTTACTGCATGTTAACATACTGTTTTCAGAATTGAAAATGAAGAAAAACAACGTTTTTGTACATGAACACCGGATTTTGCACGTTAAATTTGAAATTTGAACAGTATAAAACATATTTAAAATAACATTTGTTTGAGTCTTTGTCTCAATGTCCAAAAACAGGCCCAAACAAATGTAAACCATGTACAGGCGTTCCGACTCTTGCTAAGATTCACCGGCTTCCTGCAACAGCGTGAGTGAAATTACCGTAATAACCACATGTTGGCTCTTTTTTGATGTGCAACTTCGCTTTCTGAACCCATTGGATTTCTTCCAATAGCACACACCGTCGCGTAATTACGGTAATGCAAAGTGCACGTTTGTGCAAAGGTGTCCTCTGCAATATGCTCCGTGTTAAAGGGTTGACTAAAAGTAAAATGTACACGTACACAAAAACCTGCAGTAACGCGAGTAGATCTAATTCATTACTCTCCACCTCTGCGTAAAATTCCCATCTAAGTGTAGTAGAGTTATAATAGAGGAGTGCAGACAGGTATGTGTACATTCTGTTCCCTAAAGTTTCCTCACATCTGTGAAAACAGCTATAATACATGATGTGAAGCTACAGTCGTGACATCAAACGGTGCTGAAAACCATTTAGTGCTGAAAGGCCTGTGGCTGCTCTGACTTCTTCTCATGCCCCGAGAGCCAGAGATGCCTATCACCTCAGCTGGAGCCACTGGGGCACGGGTTTTTATAGTCGTCTTTGACTTGTTTTGGAAAATACTTGAATGACACGTAGCTGTTTTGAGTACTGCGCTGTCCTATGTTAAAGCTATTTCTCGTATATGAATCACGAATGTAATGTTGGCCACAGTAAAATTAAAAATTAAAATAAAAAAAAATAAAAAACCTTCCAGCAATGGATTTTTTACTAGTCGGCTGAATGCAGCTGTATCCTGGGAATGTCCCTGAAGCTGAAAGCTGCTCTGGGAGATTCCCACAAGCCAACGAGGGCAATTCCCCGACTTATTTATCTCTACACTGCTGTGGTTTGGTGACTGTGCTCCACAGCAAAAGAGATCAATGTAGAAAACCAAAACAACAGTCCCTCTTTCCAGAAGTTTAGATAAACTTTTCCCACAAGGTTTGAATAAAACAAAGATAGTCTTTGGAGCTCTGTGACTTCTGCATCGAAGCCGTTTTCAACAACAGTGAGACTGAACTGGATTAAAAAAATAAACCATAACAAGACTTTCCATCACTTGCAGAAACAGACTTTGTCCAGGTGCAAATGTACAATCTTATACTATATATTATGACATTTTTCAGGGTCAATACAAAGCAAATCTTCTCTTTTGTTTAGTGATGTGGCTTTTTTTTTTTTTGATCTCCAAAAGACGAGGAGGACATACAAAAGAGTATTAGGACCACATGTAAAAAATAAAACAGCATGACTTCTGAGGAAAAAAGTCAGAATTATGACTTTTTATTTAATCTGAGAATTATGACGTTAATCTGATAATGATGTCTTTAATGTCAGAATTTTGACTTTTTTCTCAGACATTTTAGTTTTTCTTTCTCAGAATTCTGACTTTAACCTCAGAATTCATGCTGTTTATTTTGCATTATTTTTAATACTAATGTGACCTAATACTCTTCCGCAAGGGTAAGACCGACTGATGTAACATAAAGAATAAATCCAGGTGTTTGATATTGATTTATTTATTTATAGTCACAGATCTTGAGCCAAATGAACTGAATAGTAATGAAACTGATGTTGTTGTTCTCATATAAAATGTCTAAACAGTTACTCTACACAAAGTTGTGGCTAGATTAACCCTTTCAGCACTAATCCTAACCCATACATATCAATCCCACTGGATCAGGTCCATTATTTTATTTAAATAAGGTATAAAAGTGCAGCCAGTGCTCCACTCTCCACTCTGGCTTATTGAAACGAGGCCCTTGTTTGTTTTTGTGTTGTCTAGACAGACAGATGGTGCGTCAGGAATCCCTGCTGAAATCAATTTCACCAAACACTCAGCAGCAGTGGGTTGTGTCAGAAGCAGACACATAGGTTATCACTGTGGAGCAGCACTATCACCAACATGCACCATGAAATGAGAACGGAGTAGGAAAATGAATTGGGAGGAAAAGATGTTCAGTTTTTTCCTGGGTTTATAGCTTTTTCAGAGTGAAACAGTCAGTCTGTATATTTTACTGTACTATGACGTTTTTGTCACATTACGGACTTCTTCATTTTTTTTATTATATTTTGGACGTCTTACTATACTATGACTTTTTTGTCACCTCTCGGACTTCTTACTTTTTTTGTCATACTATGACTTTTTTGTCACTTTTTGGATGTCTTACTATACTATGACTTTTTTGTCATTTTTTGGACGCCTTACTATACTATGACTTTTTTGTCACTTTTTGGACGTCATAGTATACTATGACTTTTTTGTCATTTTTTGGATGTCTTACTATACTATGACTTTTTTGTCATTTTTTGGATGTCTTACTATACTATGACTTTTTTGTCATTTTTTGGATGTCTTACTATACTATGACTTTTTTGTCATTTTTTGGATGTCTTACTATACTATGACTTTTTTGTCACATTTTGGATGTCTTACTATACTATGACTTTTTTGTCATTTTTTGGATGTCTTACTATACTATGACTTTTTTGTCACTTTTTGGACGTCTTACTATACTATGACTTTTTTGTCATTTTTTGGACGCCTTACTATACTATGTCTTTTTGGTCACTTTTTGGACGTCATACTATACTATGACGTTTTTGTCACATTTTGGACATCTTACTTTTTTGTCATATTTTGGACGTCTTACTATACTATGACGTTTTTGTCACATTTTGGACATCTTACTTATTGTCACATTTTGGACATCTTACTATACTATGACTTTTTTGTCATTTTTTGGATGTCTTACTATACTATGACTTTTTTGTCACATTTTGGATATCTTACTATACTATGACTTTTTTGTCATTTTTTGGATGTCTTACTATACTATGACTTTTTTGTCACATTTTGGACGTCATACTATACTATGACTTTTTTGTCACATTTTGGACGTCTTACTATACTATGACTTTTTTGTCATTTTTTGGATGTCTTACTATACTATGACTTTTTTGTCACATTTTGGATATCTTACTATACTATGACTTTTTTGTCATTTTTTGGATGTCTTACTATACTATGACTTTTTTGTCACATTTTGGACGTCATACTATACTATGACTTTTTTGTCACATTTTGGACGTCTTACTATACAATGACTTTTTTGTCATTTTTTGGATGTCTTACTATACTATGACTTTTTTGTCACATTTGGATGTCTTACTAAACTATGACTTTTTTGTCATTTTTTTGATGTCATACTATACTATGACTTTTTTGTCACATTTTGGATGTCTTACTATACTATGACTTTTTTGACATTTTTTGGATGTCTTACTATACTATGACTTTTTTGTCACTTTTTGGACGTCATACTATACTTTGACGTTTTTGTCACATTTTGGACATCTTACTTTTTTGTCACATTTTGGACGTCTTACTATACTATGACTTTTTTGTCACATTTTGGACGTCATACTATACTATGACTTTTTTGTCACATTTTGGATTTCTTACTATACTATGACTTTTTTGTCACATTTTGGATGTCTTACTATACTATGACTTTTTTGTCATTTTTTGGACGCCTTACTATACTATGACTTTTTTGTCACTTTTTGGACGTCATACTATACTTTGACGTTTTTGTCACATTTTGGACATCTTACTTTTTTGTCACATTTTGGATGTCTTACTATACTATGACTTTTTTGTCATTTTTTGGACGCCTTACTATACTATGACTTTTTTGTCACTTTTTGGACGTCATACTTTATTATGACGTTTTTGTCACATTTTGGACATCTTACTTTTTTGTCACATTTTGGACGTCTTACTATACTATGACGTTTTTGTCACATTTTGGACATCTTACTTTTTTGTCACATTTTGGACGTCTTACTATACTATGACTTTTTTGTCACATTTTGGACGTCATACTATACTATGACTTTATTGTCACATTTTGGATGTCTTACTATACTATGACTTTTTTGTCACATTTTGGATGTCTTACTATACTATGACGTTTTTGTCACATTTTGGACATCTTACTTTTTTGTCACATTTTGGACGTCTTACTATACTATGACTTTTTTGTCACATTTTGGATGTCTTACTATACTATGACTTTTTTGTCACTTTTTGGACGTCATACTATACTATGACTTTTTTGTCACATTTTGGATGTCTTACTATACTATGACTTTTTTGTCACATTTTGGATATCTTACTATACTATGACTTTTTTGTCACTTTTTGGACGTCATACTATACTATGACTTTTTTGTCATTTTTTGGATGTCTTACTATACTATGACTTTTTTGTCACATTTTGGACGTCTTACTATACTATGACTTTTTGTCACATTTTGGACGTCTTACTATACTATGACTTTTTTGTCACTTTTTGGACGTCTTACTATACTATGACTTCTTTGTCACTTTTTGGACGTCATACTATACTATGACGTTTTTGTCACATTTTGGACGTCATACTATACTATGACTTTTTTGTCATTTTTTGGATGTCTTACTATACTATGACTTTTTTGTCACATTTTGGACGTCTTACTATACTATGACTTTTTTTCACATTTTGGACGTCTTACTATACTATGACTTTTTTGTCACTTTTTGGACGTCTTACTATACTATGACTTCTTTGTCACTTTTTGGACGTCATACTATACTATGACTTTTTTGTCACTTTTTGGATGTCTTACTATACTATGACTTTTTTGTCACATTTTGGACGTCTTACTATACTATGACTTTCTTGTCACTTTTTGGATATCTTACTATACTATGACTTTTTTGTCACTTTTTGGACGTCATACTATACTATGACTTTTTTGTCACATTTTGGATGTCTTACTATACTCTGACTTTTTGTCACATTTTGGACATCTTACTATACTATGACTTTTTTGTCATTTTTTGGATGTCTTACTATACTATGACTTTTTTGTCATTTTTTGGACGCCTGACTATACTATGACTTTTTTGTCATTTTTTGGATGTCTTACTATACTTTGACTTTTTTGTCACTTTTTGGACATCATACTATACTATGACTTTTTTGTCACATTTTGGAAGTCTTACTATACTATGACTTTCTTGTAATTTTTTGGACATCTTACTATACTATGACTTTTTTGTCACTTTTTGGACGTCTTACTATACTATGACTTCTTTGTCACTTTTTGGACGTCATACTATACTATGACTTTTTTGTCACTTTTTGGATGTCTTACTATACTATGACTTTTTTGTCACATTTTGGACGTCTTACTATACTATGACTTTTTTGTCATTTTTTGGATGTCTTACTATACTATGACTTTTTTGTCACATTTTGGATGTCTTACTATACTCTGACTTTTTCTCACATTTTGGACGTCTTACTATACTATGACTTTTTTGTCATTTTTTGGATGTCTTACTATACTATGACTTTTTTGTCATTTTTTGGACGCCTTACTATACTATGACTTTTTTGTCACTTTTTGGATGTCATACTA
The DNA here is from genome assembly GCF_963457635.1 of Microchirus variegatus. Taxonomy (NCBI): domain Eukaryota; kingdom Metazoa; phylum Chordata; class Actinopteri; order Pleuronectiformes; family Soleidae; genus Microchirus; species Microchirus variegatus. The sequence continues at coordinate 6,142,957 of NC_139805.1, forward strand.
TACTATGACGTTTTTGTAACATTTTGGACGTCTTACTATACTATGGCTTTTTTGTCATTTTTTGGACGTCTTACTATACTATGACTTTTTTGTCACTTTTTGGACGTCATACTATACTATGACTTTTTGTCATTTTTTGGATGTCTTACTATACTATGACTTTTTGGTCACATTTTGGACGTCTTACTATACTATGACTTTTTTGTCACATTTTGGACGTCTTACTATACTATGAGTTTTTTGTCATTTTTTGGATGTCTTACTATACTATGACTTTTTTGTCACATTTTGGACGTCTTACTATACTATGACTTTTTTGTCATTTTTTGGATGTCTTACTATACTATGACTTTTTTGTCACTTTTTGGACGTCTTACTATACTATGACTTTTTTGTCATTTTTTGGATGTCTTACTATACTATGACTTTTTTGTCACTTTTTGGACGTCATACTATACTATGACTTTTTTGTCACATTTTGGACGTCTTACTATACAATGACTTTTTTGTCACTTTTTGGACGTCATACTATACAATGACTTTTTTGTCATTTTTTGGATGTCTTACTATACTATGACTTTTTTGTCACTTTTTGGACGTCTTACTATACTATGACTTTTTTGTCATTTTTTGGACGCCTTACTATACTATGACTTTTTTGTCACTTTTTGGACGTCATACTATACTATGACGTTTTTGTCACATTTTGGACATCTGACTTTTTTGTCACATTTTGGACGTCTTACTATACTATGACGTTTTTGTCACATTTTGGACATCTTACTTTTTTGTCACATTTTGGACATCTTACTATACTATGACTTTTTTGTCATTTTTTGGACGCCTTACTATACTATGACTTTTTTGTCACTTTTTGGACGTCATACTATACTATGACTTTTTTGTCACATTTTGGATGTCTTACTATACTATGACTTTTTTGTCATTTTTTGGATGTCTTACTATACTATGACTTTTTTGTCATTTTTTGGATGTCTTACTATACTATGACTTTTTTGTCACATTTTGGATGTCTTACTATACTATGACTTTTTTGTCATTTTATGTATGTCTTACTATACTATGACTTTTTTGTCACATTTTGGACGTCTTACTATACTATGACTTTTTGTCACATTTTGGATGTCTTACTATACTATGACTTTTTTGTCACTTTTTGGACGTCTTACTATACTATGACTTTTTTGTCATTTTTTGGACGCCTTACTATACTATGACTTTTTTGTCACTTTTTGGACGTCATACTATACTATGACATTTTTGTCACATTTTGGACGTCTTACTATACTATGACTTCTTTGTCACTTTTTGGACGTCATACTATACTATGACTTTTTTGTCACTTTTTGGATGTCTTACTATACTATGACTTTTTTGTCACATTTTGGACGTCTTACTATACTATGACTTTTTTGTCATTTTTTGGACGTCTTACTATACTATGACTTTTTTGTCACATTTTGGATGTCTTACTATACTCTGACTTTTTCTCACATTTTGGACGTCTTACTATACTATGACTTTTTTGTCATTTTTTGGATGTCTTACTATACTATGACTTTTTTGTCATTTTTTGGACGCCTTACTATACTATGACTTTTTTGTCACTTTTTGGATGTCATACTATACTATGACGTTTTTGTAACATTTTGGACGTCTTACTATACTATGGCTTTTTTGTCATTTTTTGGACGTCTTACTATACTATGACTTTTTTGTCACTTTTTGGACGTCATACTATACTATGACTTTTTGTCATTTTTTGGATGTCTTACTATACTATGACTTTTTGGTCACATTTTGGACGTCTTACTATACTATGACTTTTTTGTCACATTTTGGATGTCTTACTATACTATTACTTTTTTGTCACATTTTGGACGTCTTACTATCCTATGACTTTTTTGTCACATTTTGGACGTCTTACTATACTATGACTTTTTTGTCATTTTTTGGATGTCTTACTATACTATGACTTTTTTGTCATTTTTTGGATGTCTTACTATACTATGACTTTTTTGTCACATTTTGGACGTCTTACTATACTATGACTTTTTTGTCATTTTTTGGATGTCTTACTATACTATGACTTTTTTGTCACTTTTTGGATGTCTTACTATACTATGACTTTTTTGTCATTTTTTGGATGTCTTACTATACTATGACTTTTTTGTCACTTTTTGGTCGTCATACTATACTATGACTTTTTTGTCACATTTTGGACGTCTTACTATACAATGACTTTATTGTCACTTTTTGGACGTCATACTATACAATGACTTTTTTGTCATTTTTTGGATGTCTTACGATACTATGACTTTTTTGTCACTTTTTGGACATCATACTATACTATGACTTTTTTGTCATTTTTTGGATGTCTTACTATACTATGACTTTTTTGTCACTTTTTGGACGTCTTACTATACTATGACTTTTTTGTCATTTTTTGGACGCCTTACTATACTATGACTTTTTTGTCACTTTTTGGACGTCATACTATACTATGACGTTTTTGTCACATTTTGGACATCTGACTTTTTTGTCACATTTTGGACGTCTTACTATACTATGAGGTTTTTGTCACATTTTGGACATCTTACTTTTTTGTCACATTTTGGACATCTTACTATACTATGACTTTTTTGTCACATTTTGGATATCTTACTATACTATGACTTTTTTGTCATTTTTTGGATGTCTTACTATACTATTACTTTTTTGTCACTTTTTGGACGTCTTACTATACTATGACTTTTTTGTCATTTTATGTATGTCTTACTATACTATGACTTTTTTGTCACATTTTGGACGTCTTACTATACTATGACTTTTTTGTCACTTTTTGGACGTCATACTATACTATGACTTTTTTGTCATTTTTTGGATGTCTTACTATACTATGACTTTTTGTCACATTTTGGATGTCTTACTATACTATGACTTTTTTGTCACTTTTTGGACGTCTTACTATACTATGACTTTTTTGTCATTTTTTGGACGCCTTACTATACTATGACTTTTTTGTCACTTTTTGGACGTCATACTATACTATGACGTTTTTGTCACATTTTGGACATCTTACTTTTTTGTCACATTTTGGACGTCTTACTATACTATGACTTTTTTGTCACATTTTGGATATCTTACTATACTATGACTTTTTTGTCACATTTTGGATGTCTTACTATACTATGACTTTCTTGTCACTTTTTGGACGTCTTACTATACTATGACTTTTTTTGTCATTTTTTGGATGTCTTACTATACTATGACTTTTTTGTCATTTTTTGGATGTTTTACTATACTATGACTTTTTTGTCACTTTTTGGACGTCATACTACACTATGACTTTTTTGTCACATTTTGGACGTCTTACTATACAATGACTTTTTTGTCATTTTGGACGTCATACTATGCTATGACTTTTTTGTCATTTTTTGGATGTCTTACTATACTATGACTTTTTTGTCACTTTTTGGACATCATACTATACTATGACTTTTTTGTAATTTTTTGGATGTCTTACTATACTATGACTTTTTTGTCACTTTTTGGACGTCTTACTATACTATGACTTTTTTGTCATTTTTTGGACGCCTTACTATACTATGACTTTTTTGTCACTTTTTGGACGTCATACTATACTATGACGTTTTTGTCACATTTTGGACATCTTACTTTTTTGTCACATTTTGGACGTATTACTATACTATGACGTTTTTGTCACATTTTGGACATCTTACTTTTTGTCACATTTTGGACATCTTACTATACTATGACTTTTTTGTCACATTTTGGATATCTTACTATACTATGACTTTTTTGTCACATTTTGGACGTCTTACTATACTATGACTTTTTTGTCACTTTTTGGACGTCTTACTATACTATGACTTTTTTGTCATTTTTTGGACGCCTTACTATACTATGACTTTTTTGTCACTTTTTGGACGTCATACTATACTATGACGTTTTTGTCACATTTTGGACATCTTACTTTTTTGTCACATTTTGGACGTCTAACTATACTATGACTTTTTTGTCACATTTTGGATATCTTACTATACTATGACTTTTTTGTCATTTTTTGGATGTCTTACTATACTTTGACTTTTTTGTCACTTTTTGGACATCATACTATACTATGACTTTTTTGTCACATTTTGGAAGTCTTACTATACTATGACTTTCTTGTAATTTTTTGGACATCTTACTATACTATGACTTTTTTGTCACTTTTTGGACGTCATACTATACTATGACTTTTTTTGTCATTTTTTGGACGTCTTACTATACTATGACTTTTTTGTCACTTTTTGGACATCATACTATACTATGACTTTTTTGTCATTTTTTGGATGTCTTACTATACTATGACTTTTTTGTCACTTTTTGGACGTCTTACTATACTATGACTTTTTTGTCATTTTTTGGACGCCTTACTATACTATGACTTTTTTGTCACTTTTTGGACGTCATACTATACTATGACGTCTTTGTCACATTTTGAACATCTTACTTTTTTGTCACATTTTGGACGTCTTACTATACTATGACGTTTTTGTCACATTTTGGACATCTTACTTTTTTGTCACATTTTGGACGTCTTACTATACTATGACTTTTTTGTCACATTTTGGATATCTTACTATACTATGACTTTTTTGTCATTTTTTGGATGTCTTACTATACTATTACTTTTTTGTCACTTTTTGGACGTCATACTATACTATGACTTTTTTGTCACATTTTGGATGTCTTACTATACTATGACTTTTTTGTCATTTTTTGGATGTCTTACTATACTATGACTTTTTGTCACTTTTTGGACGTCATACTATACTATGACTTTTTTGTCATTTTTTGGATGTCTTACTATACTATGACTTTTTTGTCACATTTTTGATGTCTTACTATACTATGACTTTTTTGTCACTTTTTGGACGTCATACTATACTATGACTTTTTTGTCACATTTTGGATATCTTACTATACTATGACTTTTTTGTCATTTTTTGGATGTCTTACTATACTATGACTTTTTTGTCACTTTTTGGACGTCATACTATACTATGACTTTTTTTGTCATTTTTTGGACGTCTTACTATACTATGACTTTTTTGTCACTTTTTGGACATCATACTATACTATGACTTTTTTGTCATTTTTTGGATGTCTTACTATACTATGACTTTTTTGTCACTTTTTGGACGTCATACTATACTATGACGTTTTTGTCACATTTTGGACATCTTACTTTTTTGTCACATTTTGGACGTCTTACTATACTATGACTTTTTTGTCACTTTTTGGACATCATACTATACTATGACTTTTTTGTCATTTTTTGGATGTCTTACTATACTATGACTTTTTTGTCACTTTTTGGACGTCTTACTATACTATGACTTTTTTGTCATTTTTTGGACGCCTTACTATACTATGACTTTTTTGTCACTTTTTGGACGTCATACTATACTATGACGTCTTTGTCACATTTTGAACATCTTACTTTTTTGTCACATTTTGGACGTCTTACTATACTATGACGTTTTTGTCACATTTTGGACATCTTACTTTTTTGTCACATTTTGGACGTCTTACTATACTATGACTTTTTTGTCACATTTTGGATATCTTACTATACTATGACTTTTTTGTCATTTTTTGGATGTCTTACTATACTATTACTTTTTTGTCACTTTTTGGACGTCATACTATACTATGACTTTTTTGTCACATTTTGGATGTCTTACTATACTATGACTTTTTTGTCATTTTTTGGATGTCTTACTATACTATGACTTTTTGTCACTTTTTGGACGTCATACTATACTATGACTTTTTTGTCATTTTTTGGATGTCTTACTATACTATGACTTTTTTGTCACATTTTTGATGTCTTACTATACTATGACTTTTTGTCACTTTTTGGACGTCATACTATACTATGACTTTTTTGTCATTTTTTGGATGTCTTACTATACTATGACTTTTTTGTCACATTTTGGATGTCTTACTATACTATGACTTTTTTGTCATTTTTTGGAGGCCTTACTATACTATGACTTTTTTGTCACATTTTGGATGTCTTACTATACTATGACTTTTTTTGTCACTTTTTGGACGTCATACTATACTATGACTTTTTTGTCATTTTTTGGATGTCTTACTATACTATGACTTTTTTGTCACATTTTGGATGTCTTACTATACTATAACTTTTTTGTCATTTTTTGGAGGCCTTACTGTACTATGACGTTTTTGTCATTTTTTGGAGGCCTCACTGTACTATGACGTTTTTGTCATTTTTTGGATGTCTTACTATACTATGACTTTTTTGTCACATTTTGGACGTCTTACTATACTATGACTTTTTTGTCACATTTTGGATGTCTTACTATACTATGACTTTTTTGTCATTTCTTGGATGTCTTGCTATACTATGACTTTTTTGTCACTTTTTGGACGTCATACTATACTATGACTTTTTTTGTCATTTTTTGGACGTCTTACTATACTATGACTTTTTTGTCACTTTTTGGACATCATACTATACTATGACTTTTTTGTCATTTTTTGGATGTCTTACTATACTATGACTTTTTTGTCACTTTTTGGACGTCTTACTATACTATGACTTTTTTGTCATTTTTTGGACGCCTTACTATACTATGACTTTTTTGTCACTTTTTGGACGTCATACTATACTATGACGTCTTTGTCACATTTTGAACATCTTACTTTTTTGTCACATTTTGGACGTCTTACTATACTATGACGTTTTTGTCACATTTTGGACATCTTACTTTTTTGTCACATTTTGGACGTCTTACTATACTATGACTTTTTTGTCACATTTTGGATATCTTACTATACTATGACTTTTTTGTCATTTTTTGGATGTCTTACTATACTATTACTTTTTTGTCACTTTTTGGACGTCATACTATACTATGACTTTTTTGTCACATTTTGGATGTCTTACTATACTATGACTTTTTTGTCATTTTTTGGATGTCTTACTATACTATGACTTTTTGTCACTTTTTGGACGTCATACTATACTATGACTTTTTTGTCATTTTTTGGATGTCTTACTATACTATGACTTTTTTGTCACATTTTTGATGTCTTACTATACTATGACTTTTTTGTCACTTTTTGGACGTCATACTATACTATGACTTTTTTGTCATTTTTTGGATGTCTTACTATACTATGACTTTTTTGTCACATTTTGGATGTCTTACTATACTATGACTTTTTTGTCATTTTTTGGAGGCCTTACTATACTATGACTTTTTTGTCACATTTTGGATGTCTTACTATACTATGACTTTTTTTGTCACTTTTTGGACGTCATACTATACTATGACTTTTTTGTCACATTTTGGATGTCTTACTATACTATGACTTTTTTGTCACATTTTGGATGTCTTACTATACTATAACTTTTTTGTCATTTTTTGGAGGCCTTACTGTACTATGACGTTTTTGTCATTTTTTGGAGGCCTCACTGTACTATGACGTTTTTGTCATTTTTTGGATGTCTTACTATACTATGACTTTTTTTTCACATTTTGGACGTCTTACTATACTATGACTTTTTTGTCACATTTTGGATGTCTTACTATACTATGACTTTTTTGTCATTTCTTGGATGTCTTGCTATACTATGACTTTTTTGTCACATTTTGGATGTCTTACTATACTATGACTTTTTTGTCATTTCTTGGATGTCTTGCTATACTATGACTTTTTTGTCACATTTTGGATGTCTTACTATACTATGACTTTTTTGTCATTTTTTTGGATGTCTTGCTATACCATGACTTTTTTGTCACATTTTGGATGTCTTACTATACTATGACTTTTTTGTCATATTTTGGACGTCTTGCTATACTATGACTTTTTTTGTCATATTTTGGACATCTTACTGTACTATGACTCTTTTGTCATATTTTGGAGATCTCACAAGAGCCACACTTTTTGATCTCAGAATTCATGCCGTTATATAAACTTTCTTACTTGTGGCCCTAATACCCTTATACAGTTGCACCACACTGTCCGCCTCTAAGTCCTCTGGAGAAAAGCTTGGACAATCTGTTATCTGTTTATTGGAGGAAACAGGGTGACACATGAGCATACGTTACAAAATATTCTTTTTACACATAAATATCAAATACAAAGGCAGATGAGAAAGAGCCTTATTTATACCGATAAAGCTTTTGACCATGCGACGTTCAGTACCTTTCAAAAAAACATCAACAAACATACATAAACATGAACACAGCTTAGTCCACCAGAGACGCTAAACAATGTCAAATGTACACGTATTCACAATATAACAAAAATAACAATATCACGTTTTTTTTTTTTAATCTGCACAGAGCACAATTTCATCACATGATTTACAGCTTAAGTTGTACCATCAGTCCAGCACATTAAGATGTGTACAGGTAGCTCGAAAGGGGAAAGAAAGCAAACTATTGCTACAGGTCAACATGACGAGGTCATCACAAGTATTTAAATATACACCAGAACCTGTAAAAAATAATGTACTCCGAATACAATTATATAATTATATACATATACATAAAAGGTTAAATACTGATCGTTCTGAATCCCTGGATTGATGAAGACATCCTTTGTCGTTTTTTTCTGGAACTCAGTTCTGTTTGTGGTTCACGGTTTGAGAGAAGCAGGGATTAAAAGAGGGAAAAAGTTTGATACTTTTATTTTATAGTTTCTTTGTTGCCAAGAATTAAATGAGAGGATCAATAACAGTCCGATGTGTGTAAATAAAATAGAGTAGATCGGCTCAGCATGTTTATTTTGAGGGGTTTTGTGAGGCTTCAAGAATTTTCATCTTTGGACTTCGTTTTATGCAATTTCTATATAAAATGATGTCATGTCCACATGCCACAAGGAACATAGCTCATTATCCAGAGGACATTATTTGCAAGTGTGTCTGCAATAAAAAGATAATCAATTTATTTGAGTTACACTCAGTTTGTAAAGACGTTAAAGATACTACTTGAATATTCCACTTTAAAATACAAGTCATGTGCTTTTTCACAGGCGTGGAATAAACCGTTTATGTCCTTTTTATGAGCCATCTTAGGACGGCAGCCAAAAGAGAAGCTTATGATGCCATTGTTGTTCTCACACTGAACGTTGAGCCAACGCCAAACAGTCTCAAATCAGTTTGAGCACATTTTGTCTCATTGTGACATGGGCCTGTATTTCTGTCCACTGTGGAGACATGAGAGTCAGACATTAAGCCTCAGCAAATAAAGGGAGCTAAGCAAAATCCGCCATAGGTGTTGCACTATCCTTAGCTTAAAATGAATATGTTTCACTGATATAATGAATAAACATTGACTGTACATTGATATATCATATCCAGCTCTGACAGGTGAGTGTAGTTATGGAGTCTTAACATTGACCAATATGCACAAAGTAGATACCCAGATTAGATCATTTCAGCTGTTTGAAATTCAGTCCACAGCCACATTTTTTTTTTTTTTTTAAATGTCAATAACGACAGCTCGTACTACCACACATACCTCATAAGTGCATTATTGTTGTACAACATTTAGTGTTTCATACCTCAACAGAAAAGGCAGCTCTCTGCTGCCTTAACAAATAATAATAATAAAAAAAAGAAATGAAATCCACCCTGAAACAGGAGGAACACGAGTTCCTCCTCAGACCTTTTGTTTGCAGTGAGAGAACAACACTGATGTTACCACATGACTTTACTCACCAGAGGGCATTACTTTAGAGAACAGTTATAGGAGGGAGGTTAAAAGAAAGATAAAATAAAAAACCTCAAACATGCTTTTGAAAAAAGCAAAAAAAAAAAAAAAAAAACATTTCTGGGAAAAGCGAAATGAAATTCCTCCAGTATTTTTATTTAATAAATGGTACGAGCACAAGCCAAAGAGCGGATGAAACCAGAAGCTTGAAACAAATCCATTGTGTCCAAAAAACATCAGAGCAGTTCTCCTCTCTTTCCAATCATCACGCTGCCTTGACCAAAAGGATAGTTGGGGGTTTTCTTTGCACATTTCTTTTTTTATTAATTCAATTATTTAATCACATATTTTAGCTGGAAACCAATTCTTAATCAAGACACCTAATGGTTCCCAGACTTTTCTGTGTCTGCTTTGTCAGATTCTGCCAAGAACGTGGAAAAACTATTGAAATAGGATGTTTTGGTTTACAATTTAATACAATTTGTCTTCAATTTTCTGCAAGTGCTGCCATCAGCATCACTTATTACTCACTCAAGTCGTACCGTGCTAAAAGAATAATCTACTTTTTTTTTAAAAAGTCTTCACTCATTTTAGAGGTTATTCTGTAATTAGAGGAGGGGGATGCGTTTATATCCAGGGTGGATTTTCATCTCCGGCGTACCACCTTCGCACAATTAAGGCACCGTTTAAACCCCTGAGGGGTCAATGGGTTCTTCTAATAAGAAGAGAAGCAACAATAACAACAACAACACGGAACACGGAACTGCGGACTGTGACAGACCTGTAACGACATGAAGTCAAGAGAGTTGACAAAATAAAAAAAGGAAAACAAAACATTAGGAATGTCTATGGGTAAAGTACAAACAGACCAGAAGTGCCCTGTTTACATTTCCTCTCATCTCATCCTTTAAGGTTCTTAGAGCAGCGACGGCAGGTCACGCAGCCACGGTGACCTCACAGGATTCTCCGTGGAAACACTGCGACTGTGTATAGTAGTCAATATCCGATGTTGAGCTTGTTTTTGTTGAGCTCCCTCTCCAGGTTTCCTATCAGAGTGTCGATGCTCTCCTGCAGGTCTCTCAGGTTCACCCTGTTGCTCAACACTGGGCTGATGTCCTGGATCTTCATGTACGCCTGGTAAGCGTGCTCCTTGGGCAGCCGAGGCAGCAGGATGTGGCCGCACACCCTCTCCTCCTGCTCCTCGTCTTCTAATAATCCCCGCCTGCCGCTGCCCGAACTATCGCTTTCTCCTTGCTTGTCCTCTTCTTCTTCTTCTTCTTCCTTCCCTTCCTCTTCCTCCACGTTCACCGCGTCCTCTCTCGGAGGTTGCTCGTGCTCCGAGGGATCGCACGGAGCGGGAGGAGAAGACGCCACCTGCTCCTGCTCTGCTTTATCGTCCTCATCTTCAGACTTCTGCTGCTGCTGCTGCTGCTCCTCAGCTGCCTCCGTGTCCTCCGAGGCAACGTCATCATAGTCCGCCTCCTCTTTGCTGGGAGGCAGCAGCATCATCAACTCAGAGGGGAAGTAGCTCTCGCCGCAGCCGCTCCAGTCACCGGCGTAGCGGTTGCTGGGGCTGTCCAGGCGTCCGGGTCTGGGTCGCAGGACACCCGCAATCTCGGCTTCACTGAGGTTCAGCACCTGGGGGCGCTCTTTTCTCCGACGTAGAGGAGGAGCCGAGAGCTGACCCGAGGCTGCAGGAGGCTGCCTGTTTGGGTCCACGACTGCAGGCGCAGAGAGACGGAGACAAAAAGACAGACAGAGTTAATAACACTTACAATATACTGGGTATTTCAACAAAGTAGCCTTACAGGAATACTTCAACAATTTGGGAAATGTGAGACTTTTTATATCAAGAGTTGAACGAGAAAAATGTAAACCTCTCTCATGTCACTAAAATAAATTATGAATTTACTTGGCTTATCTTGGATATTAGCCCCAGACATGGCATGAGGGGGGGGGGGGGGGGGGGGTGTTGCCACGAAATAAGTATAACGTGAAGTAATTGACATTTATTACTAATAAACATTTTAAAAACAAATTTTTACCACAGAGTGGTGTAGTATCATGTACAGTACCACTGTGTCATTTACAGAATTATAGTGAAGTTATTGACATTTATTCCTACACAAAAATTATTTAAACGCATATTTTTTCACACTGAGCAGTGTATACAATCCTACGGAGCCCCAGACATGACATGGTCAAAAGAAATTTAATTGTGTCCACAAAATATTATTTCGTGGCCACGAAGTAGGTATAATGTTCGCACTAACTAATAATAATATGATTCCTGGACAGCTGGGTAAGCAAATTGAACGCACCACTCTTGATGCTCACAGCTGTGTGGACAGTGATCAAAATGCAGACATTTTTTGGTTTTGGCCAGATTGACAGTGAGTGATGCGTTGTCACTTTTCAGCACCTGTGTGGTGACCAGCGGCATTTGCGTCTTTACGCAGTTGGTTGCAGTTGGTCAACAATGAAATCTATCCCGGCGTCCAAGTCGTACCTCGGCTGGTAAATCAACCTGGCTCTGTTTAAATATCCCTCTTAAAAATTCTTCCTTGCAATGCCAGGCTGTTCAGAATATCTCTGAAGCTCATTCCCAGCCTAAAATAAAATTCAGTCATATTAACGTTTTCCCTTTCCATCGCGTAGATGTCGCCCCTCTGCCTCTACCTGAGACCTTCGAGAAGGTGCGCTCAATTTGCTTACCCAGCTCTCCAGGATTTATTATTACATTATACCTACTTCGTGGCCATGAAATATTATTAAGTGCGCACGTTGTACTTATTTCGTGGCCACAACGAAATTTCTTTTTGACCATGTCATGTCCGGGGCTCAGTACAATCCAAAGGAATATTGGATTCTTTTTTGAATTGATCAATTTATTGAATTTTTTTTTAAATATAATTTTTTAGGTGTTGCACTTTGTAGACGGTCCCTGCGCACGACTGCACAGTGAGATAAATGTAGTTCCTCTCTGTCTACATCAATATGATTCAAAACAATGTGTCAAGTTTCATGAAATAGTATTTTGTGGCAACAATTTAGTATTTTGTGGCCAAAAATTTATATTTTATGAACATTTATTTTGTGGCTTTTATCCTTCATGTCATGTCTGGGGCGCAGTAGAAGAGAAACTGCTTGCCTAACTAATTATTATTATTATTATTATTATTATTATTATTATTATTATTATTATTATTATCATTAGTATTTGGAGTGAATGTTTCCCATAATGACAAAATATTCCGATACTTTACCCAACAAATGAATCACAATTTCTCACTACAGTAACGTCTAGTCATGCAGATATTTTTAGGTATTACACGGCCACATTTGTAGACGTCTGTCAGTTTGAAGTCGGTAAACTGTGGAGGAGTGAGGATTGTCTGAATTAAATTTCTTTTCATGGACAAGTCAACAAGTTTTCCAGCAAGTGAGCACAAACGAAGCACTTTCTAAGTCCTTTCTTGACAACATAATACTGCGTATCATTTACAAAAGAATAAACATTTCATCTAACATTCCTCTCTAAGTACGCAGCAAACTCACTAACCCTGATTTACCGTTGTCACACACACACACACACACACTCTCTGTGAAAAACAATCCAAACGGGAACATGCCATGCCATGCCTCGCTGCGAGTCAAACACGTGCTGAAGTCACACCAACCAAACAACAACCTGTGACTGTGGTGCCGGCTGCTTTGACTGCTTTTAACTGCTGACTACATTCTAAATGAATGGAAACACAACTTTCTACTCCATCCTACTCCACTACAGACAGAAAACTCTCTTCAGAAACAGCACTCCAACACAACCAGCACAGTCTGGTTACCTTGTCTGTCTTTATCTCTGTGTACCTACTCTTGTTGACACCGCTAGCCCTGCCTCCCTCACTCCCTCGCTGGATTGGGAAGGAACAAAAAAAACAGGAAGTGTTAAAGGTTAGGGCTTTGAGTCACAGAGAGGAGAAACAAGATTAAACATAAATGAAAGAAACTGCACAATATCCACGTGTGCAGATATGACATATTTTTTACTCTTTATGTGATTTAAGGTTTTATACCACAGTCCAAAAACATGCAGAGGTTAATTGCACATCACCTAACACTCAGAATGCTTAATTTAACCATAAAACCAGAATATTTGTTCTGGTTTATTTGCTCCATGTCACAAAGAAATCATTCAATCATTTGTGGACAAAAACAAAACAATTGAGAACTTCATAATTTCCAGGTTTGACAAACACTGATCAAAAGGATTACTCGATCAATCGAGAGAAATAATCGACAGATAAACGGATTATGCAAATAATTGCTAGTTGCAGCCCCAGTAGCTACGGTAATGCAGAGTGCACTCAGTGTTAAAGGGTTAAATTGAAAGTAGGTGTGACGGTTGTTTGTCTTTGTATGTTGGCCCTGCATACAAACCCTGACTGCCTGTGCTCACGTGGAGGACAACGCGGTAGACAAAGAATTTCATTTATACACACTGTACTTTAAACTCATCACTTCCCTGAGTTGTCCTCAGATGTTTTCAAACTCGTCTACAAAAAACACGAGGGAATGTATTTTGTCTCCAGATTTCAAAGAGGACCTTGATACTTTTTTTTTTTTTTCCCCTTGAGGTGTTTTTTTTTTTAAACTAACAGCTATCACGTGTGATGTATATAATGTTGGATTATCAGACGTGTCGGCTACAGCTCACTCATCAGCAGTTGCGGTCGCTGATACGGTATTTACATGCAGCAGTAGCTCAGTATTTCTCCTGAGGGGCTAAAGACTCCAGCTATTACCAACTAGAACAAACACAAATTATCCTCCTTAAAGAGACACCATGTTATTTAAAAATTCAGACATGATTCACCGAGGACGGGATTAAACGATTAGCCGTCAGTCGAGAAAAGTCGAGGCTGAGAGAAAAGTACAAATACTGCACATTTTTGTTACGGTACAAAAACATGTACTTTATGTGCACACCTTCACCTCTGTCATTTCTACATTTTTGAAACACTCTGCCAAAATAGACTGAGGATTAATTCATGCTGAAGATTGTGCACATGGGGCAAGACGCTAAACATTAGACAAACACTAAAGCCTGACACTGAGAAAATGAACTAAAAATAGGTGACAATACAGTTCAGGTGAAGTGTAAATAGGTGATTAATCCTTGGCTCAGACACAATTACATTAACTAGACTTTCTAGCCAGTCTTGTATAAAGTACTTTACTTGAGGGATACTTGAGTAAAAGTAAGTGTAAGTGACTTTGGGAGAAGTTGAAGTCACCTTTTACAATATTATTTGAGTAAAAGTCTTAGAGTAGACATATTATACTCTATTTCTCCAAGTTAACCTAGTTCCCTGGTGTTCTAAAGAGCATGTCTGTGACATGTTTTGATCAAAATATCACAAGGATGAAGCACCACAGCAGTTCAATCACCCTGCCAAAACAGCGCTGTCCAGAACGCTCAGTTTAGTAGTTTCTCTTTAGGTTCCACCTTAAAGGTCCACAAAAAATAAAAACACTTAAGGAACAGGAAATGACATCAGCCACAGAGGCTACTGGGAGCTAACAGCAGTTAGCATTTGGAAAAGTGATCATTTGCATCACATCGGGCCGTCATATATAACAAGTATCCACTGGACAGATAAATCCTCTGAGGCTGGAAGTTTGTGTAGGACTCTGTGCTGCACTGTGGAGCCAAGAATAGAACGTTTCACGGATTTCCGGTTTTTCGGATACTATTGCCCTTGCGTTTTACGGACAAAGCAGAGAAACAATTCCAGGAATTCGGTGCATTGTGACGTCCCAATAAGTGAGACATCACGTCTTTTATCTCCTGTACTTAGACAGAGGAGGACCACAAAAACATGACTGATAGGACCTCCAGAGTCCCAAATATAAGGATTTAAAGCAGACCTAGATAGGAAGTTCCAATTAACGCTGTTTTTTAGTGTGTATCTGCGTCATTACCTCGTTTACGAAGGCCTGAAGGTTCAAAACAAACAGTTCAGCCACTGCTGAGAAAGCTGTGTTTTATTGTAATCTCGGGCTCAGCGAGATCTCCCTTCTGGTTACGTAAACAGCATTTCTCCTGAACAGCAGATCCTCCTGCTCCGGGCACTAGTCCGGGCACATCCGTTTACAGCAACTAGGAGGTTCTTGACCATAAAAACAATATCATGTATGCAAGTAGACCTCCATAGCTAACATATATGTGCAACAGGACCACTCTATGTGAGCTTTAAATGATTAAAAAATGGATTTTGCATAATTTTAAAGTATATGACATTTACTGTACCTAAGTATCAAAAACATTTTTTACTTCTATAAGATGTACTTACGTTGTGCTAGAAATATAAATAACAAAGTAAAGTACAAATATGTGAATGTTGTACAGGTGACAGACCTGACATAATTCACACTTAAAAACCCCTCAACACACATGGTCTCTCCCACTTCCTGTAAGTAGGGTTAGGTTTTGTTGTACCTACACTTCCCCAAAGGTATGCACACTTGAAGCATGAGTAACAACGCCTCGGAGGGTTAAGAGTGTGTGAGCGTACGTGCGTGTGTGTGTGAGGTGTGAAGAGGCGGCTGAAAATATCCCATAATGATTGTGAAATGTTAGGGTGAAGCTTCAGGGGCCGAGGGCTAAGGTTAAGCCTGGAATGTCTTTAATTATAGTCCAGGCGTCTCACGCTGAGGACAGAATGTAGATGTCACGCAGGCAGTAAACAAAGGCTTGAAGTTGAACCTGGACAGAGAGTTTTTTTTCTCCAAGGCTATTACAGGTCATTCAGGCTCGAGCTGGGTACATCAGGTGTGGACAGGACAGGTGGGAATCAAGTCTTTGCATAAAAGAAAACACCACACATTTCTCCACACATCTGCACACACATTTAACAGTTGACTGTTAAATGTAAAAATATCTTTTCTTCCCCAGTTACTCCCTGACAGTCAGAATGTCAACATGCCATTTGAATAAACAATTACTGTGTTAGTCCAACTAACAACTTAAAGACTTTTAAGATACATGAAAACGTGACTGAAATTGTGCTAAATTAAAACTTCTCATAGACGGTTTAAAGCACACAGATGATAATATTGAGAGCGTGGTCGCTTTATGCTTCAGATCAGATTTAGAAATTGTGCATTTTTAAGTTCATTGATGGCAGCAAACTGCCTTATAAAAACAAGCTGACAACAGGGTGTGATAGTAGATGTGGAACAGTTGATAGATTAATCGATCTAAACATTTTTTCACAAAAACACAACAGTTTTTCCCTGCGCCAAACTGCAGAGGTAATTTAGTCTCTTCTGCAGTGAAATTAACATAATATTTCACAAATAAGCGTATCACAGCAGATGTAGATATAAGTTTGTTTTTAAAGAGGAACATAATCATTAAAAAAAAGCATATAATTCAAGGTGATAAGTAGCCTATTTAGCCTAATGTTGTAGTCATTTGTCAGATCTTGGTGTGTTTGCCGATATCCGATAATACATTTTAAAGCCAGTGTGCCGATACCGATATAGTGTTGATATTATATAGTGTATCCCTACCGGAGGGATTCAACATGGCTTAATATGAAACTTAAGAGACTAGCGTCCCTGATGCTAAAACTAGATTTTTGCACTGCAGCCTCTGCTAAATTCTATGTTCTGCAGACATCTCTATGGCAGCAAGTGACCATGCACGTAGTATATTGAACAGCACGGCTCGACTACAGTACAGCTGTAGCCTCAACTTGACTGTGCAAGGCAACACGCCGACACTGTCACTTCCTGCTCAGCCATTAAAATAAACAGATCTGGTTAAATGTGCGGGTCACACACACCTTAATGATGTAAAGGAGGATTTTTTTAAAATCAAAATACAGCATGTGTGTGCAGTTTAAAACGTGTGAGTCTGAAACTATCATGATTCTAAAACATGTAAAACTGTCGTAACCCAACTCTTTGCCTTTACAGCAAGAAGAGCCTCAGTTTTCTGCAACGACTTTACATGTTCTCCCTGTGTGTGTGTGTGTGTGTGTGTGTGTGTGTGTGTGTGTGTGTGTGTGTGTGTGTGTGTGTGTGTGTGTGTGTGTGTGTGTGTGTGTGTGTATTTTCCTCCCACAGTCCAAAAACATGCAATATGGGGATTATGTTAGTTGTTTGTCTCTATGTGTGGCTCTGTGATAGACTGTCCAGGGTGTGACCCCCCTATCGCCCTATCAGCTGATATAGGCACAGCATCCCCTTCAACCCTCCTGCGGAGGATAAAGCAGTAGAAAATTGCTGGATGGATGTATTAACCCACCCACCAAAAGGCAAAAGTAAGAACTGCAGTGAGGTTTTTTTTCCAAATGGTAAGGGTGCAATTTGCTAAAAAATAAATTAGACTGAAGTGCACTAAGGCAGCTGCTTACACGCAGATTTTTAACCGACAAGTTCCAAACATTTCAAATTAGTCACTGTGACCAACAGTTATTCTACACCGCCCGCAGCTCGTTTCATCACTCTCAGCTCTCTCGCTCTTGAATAATCCTTGGATTCCTTCATGCCTCACGCTGAGCAGACAGCTGCAGCTGGTGCAGAGAGCGGCTGTGCAGGCAAACAGACAAGCTGTGCAGGGAGAAGCTGGTACTAGCCAACTGTCCTCGGTCTGTTGATTTATCTCGAGATGGGAGGCACACACCTCCAAAGTTTGGTTTACATTACTGGCTTGGTCGCGATTGGCTCGGCGCTCCACGATGAAGCACTCTAACAGAAGGTGGCCAATGGCTATCAGCTGCACTTGAGCCAGGAGTGAATAACCTCAACCATCAAAGCAGCTCAGTCCTTTGTAGAGCCTGAACCACAGAGCTGGTGCTCATCAGTAGAAGACGGTCAGGATAAAAGGCTGGTATATACAGTACAGACATGACACCTGATAGATGAGAGATACGTTCATTCATTTAAAAGACATCACACAAAGAGCTTATTACCTGGCCATAGCTGCAGGAGGTAATGCAGGACTTCAATATGCTTCTTGAAGTGCAGGGCACTGGCCAGCTCCTCGGAGTCGATGAAGACTCTGTTTGTGTGACTCGACGCCTCCTGGCGCTGGCTGAGCAGCACCGGGCCGAAACACACAGCCAGGTTCTGACACGTCATCTTGTTCACGTCCTGGTAGGAAGCCACCAGCTTCAGATGGTCCAGGAGCTTCCGCAGCGTCATCTGATTTGTGTACGCACACACAGAGACAAACACAAATATGATTGTGAGCTGGAGTAAAACATATAATGTGGTAGTGTACGATTCTAAACTAATGCGTCACTATTTCTAGTTGGCTCCATTATAGTAAGAACTGTGATATAGTAGTAGGGCTGGGCGATGAATCGGTTTTAAATCGAAATCGGAATTATTCGTTTGGACGATAAAACTGGGTTGTATGCCACTGTATGTGGTGTATGTGACTGTATCAGACTGAGTCTGTGCTCCAGAGTCGTCTGACACAAGGATCAACCCGTACAGTGCCAAACTGTGAATCAGCTCAAGACTTAACAATCCTAAAAATGTGGGTTAATCTCCGACAATTACCAGGGAAATGTCTAAAATGTTCAACATTTAACAGTTATCTGATTTACAAGTCACAAGACACTTGTGTGTGTGTGTGTAAAACGTCATTCATTGGCACATAGTACCCCATATGAATAGTTATTTTTTATTTAGTAGTTAAACATTTTTTTATAAATAATTTAAAAAAAATTGATTAAAATTGAAAATCGGATCGGATAAAAAAAATCGGGGATTTTATTTTTAGGCTATATTACCAGCCCCTACATAGTAGTATATCAAGATAATAGTGTTGATTAACCCATAGAACCCAGAGCATTTCGGCTGATTTTTTTTTTCATTACCATGTTCAAACGTTTTTGTATAGAGACCATCACACTATAAACACACCTGAGCAAAAATTACTCAAAACGTTTCAAATCGGATTAAACTTGTGTAAACAAATGTAAATTTGGAAATACGACACAGTTCAAAGTTCCCTCGGCCCAGGATGTCCATATAAGGAGTTGTGTATGATTTCCACGGCAAATGTACCATGGGTTCACCTGAGGCACTGATTTGTGCCACATGAGCACTTGGGTTAATATATCGGAAAGACGTGCAGACACACGGTGGTGCAGTGATGCAGGCGAGTGCACAACCACTAATATCCCCTGATGTAACAGCCTACGTAACAGAAATGTAACAGTAGTAATCTTTGTATCACCACCATTATTATCTACACCACAATTATCCCTTTCACCACCACTTCTGTTTTGTGACACTATTTAGGCTCGATAATAACTTAGATCCAATGGAGGGGGGGTGTGGGGTGGGGGTGTCGTCAGTTTATCTTCCTCACCCTCTCCACCTCCGGCAGGTTCTCCAGCAGGCTGACGGTGTGCTCCGAGTCGGCCTGATCGTTCTCGCAGCCCGCCGGTCCGATACGCAGAGGCCGCGTGGCCATGGACTCCAGCACGGCTTCATAGAGATGCTTTGTGATCAGAGGGTAGGGCAGCTCTCGTAGATAGTCCTTCAATACTCCTGCGGATAGGAAGACAGAGGGAGAGGGAGAAAACGTACAACATGAGAGAAGGAAGGCGTGGATGTTTCATTTTAGGACATCTGTTATTCAAAATCAAAAATAGAACCTTTTTTTTTCTTTCTTTCCTTGAACCGACACATAATCTTGATTTATACTCGCCACAGCATGCCTGGTGCGAGAGAGAGTGTGCGCCAGAAATGACATCATCTCTGCTGGCGTGCTGGGTGAGAGGACTCCAAAAAGATGTCATGATGCTACATGTACGTTGCGCACTGCTGAGTTTTTGCAACCGCACGCAACAAAAAAGTCACACGGAAGAGACGTGACCTGTGAGCTAGAAAAACAAAGACTTACTAAGGTGTGGACGCTGTGAATATGAAACTCAAACGAGGGCAACAATTTGCGACGGTTGCACTTGCTTTTAGACATTTTTTATTCAACATGTGGCTGTTTGGAATTGTTTAATATTGTTTGTTGTAGATGTTTTCTCTTCTCGTTGATGATGCGTTCCAACGCGCCGTGCCTTAACACGTTAACCGCTGTTAACGCGCCCATCACTAATATAAACATAGAGCTGTGCAATGAATCCAAACTTGTGTTTCAATTACAATAATGGCCCCAAAACTATTACAAAAAAAAATAATTGAAACACTACTATTTCTAGGGCTCCAGCGTAGGGGAGGAGGGCGTCCCATCCCTGTGCGTTGAGCCAATCATATGAGCCAGTTTTTTCCATAGCTGACGGCCTTGTGCCAGCTGGTCTGCATCCTCCACAGCAACTCCACATTGTTGGAGGTCATCTGTAATGATATCGAGCCATCAGGAGCGAGGTCTGCCTCATGGTCGTCTCCAGCCTACGGCCCTGTGTTCAAACTGGAGAATGGCTCTGGTTGGATGGTCGTGAGGAAGGCGGAGGACATGGCCAAAGCAGCGGGTGTGGCGTTCTTCAGCCAGGCAGGATGCTCGGGGCTAGTACTCGTAGCACTTGGTTGTCCTCTTCTCCCTCTCCTGCGCTGTTCGTCGCTCTGCGATTCTGCAAATCCAAACTGTCTCTTCATATCTAAAGCAGACTGGATAATTTCTGTACGTGTTTTATCCCCACATAAAAATAATTATCTTTTTGACGAGGATGGAGTACAGTTGCGATGAAGTGCAGGGGATCCGAGGAGATCTTAGTAAAACGTGGTGACAGACTATGAAGAGCAGAGCACACTTTTCATTTTTTTCACTCAGTGGTCTCAAATCTTTGTAGAATATGCTTTAGCGCTGTAATTAAGGGAATAACAGATGCATCACATGAGCTGATCTCTTTAGTTAGCTGCTCAAAGAGAGAGAGAATGTTCTCTGCTGTGAAGTGAATGTCGCGGAGAGTTTATAATATGCGCCGTATGCAGCCAAGTTTCCCTTTTGCGCAAAGAGACTTTCCAGCGTTTAATAGGTGCTGTTCCACGGTGTACTCACTGTGTTAACGGCCGCCGAATTATCGGTGCATCCCAAAATATAACATCTTTTTTGACAAAAACAATGTTACCGTAATAATGGTTGATAGTGTGACTTGGGTTCCAATCGGTACCTGGAGAAGCGTGCGTTGCGCCGAATACATGGGGGCGTATGTGCCCTTGATTATGTGGTGTATAAAAAAATCTGTTTAAAATAAATAAACAAGCAACACTAAGCCTGGCGCGGGGGCAAGTAAAGCCTGGCGGCCCGCCCTGTCATCCATATGATTTTCTATGATTTCCCACACATAAACGCCTCTGTGGCTGCTCGTCGGAAGTGAGCCGCCTTTGTGCTGCAGTGCCTCGCACGAGTGTAAACAGGAATTTATTACCACGCTGGTGGCTACTCCTGACAAATCACTGACAACACCTTTTTTTGAGGAGGAAACAAAAATCTTTAACTTGTGCCTCTCTGTCTTGAACCTGGTGCAGCACTGTCTCGCCTGCCAGCGGAGGTGCTCTTGTTTCCCTGCAGGCGACCCTGTGGCGTCTGCCGGGATGCCGGATCGGAGCCAGAAATGTTTGCGGGGCGTTGCGTCAGTGACGGCACATTCACACCTGTGACCCGTCACGCCCACAGGTCAGACAAAAGCGACGGGAAAACATGAAACCCACGCTGTCTGTCTCTGCTAAGCCCCTCAAATATCGCAGGCATGTCTTTTCATCAAAGGCAAAGAGGGTTAAAAAAAAAAAAAAAAAAAAAGATAAATAGGGGGAATAAAAAAGGCTCTTGGCAGTGTGACAGCTCTTTGTGGTGAGTGTCTGCTCTCTTTTCCTTCTGCGTGAAGACAGATCAGTTTTCAGTCAAGGCTGCAGGCAGTGTTATCAACAAAATTGGTTCTGCTCCAGCGTAACACACACTGCGCCTATGAGGAGTCACAAAGCCGGTGAGTTTGTCTCTTTGGAATTACTATTATCAAATGACCCTGAAATGAAAGATGTGGATTGTCTAAACCATTTAGAAAGTGCAAACATCACACTGTGGGATAATAAATAAAAATGTCTGCAATAAAGTATATTTCAAATTAGACTACTGTTATAGATTTTGCTGGGAAGTGTAATCACTCTTTAAATCCATTTCCTTTTCAGGAGGAAAAGAACATTCCAATTTGCGCAATCCACTTTACCAGTCTCCACTAGAATGAGTGAGGAAGGAAATATTCCGCACTACTTTTGCGTAAACACACAGTGGAACCAAACAACGCAACTCCCATGACCCTCTGCTGCTTACAAATCATCATTTGGTCATTTTCTTTGACTTATAACTATCCCCTAGTGGCAGAAATGACATACTGTGTATAAACCTGTTGCACTTTTATCATCCCAAATACATACACTTTAGGGTCAGTTTTATCAAACGGTAAGGTTTAACAGAAGAGTTATATGTACAGTATAATATACTTTTTACCATTATGCAAACATTAGAGCTGCAATATACGATTAATTTAACCATTGTCGATTATTTTCCAGTACAAGGTCAAAAAAAGTGGAAAAATGTTGATCAGTGTTTACCAAATCTGGAAATTGCTATGTTCTCCACCAAAATGATCCCTTTTTAATGATTTCTTTGTTACCTCGAGAAAAGAAACCAGAAAATAGTCACATTTAAAGGTCCCATATTATACCCTATTAACCCAAGTTAAACTAGGTCCTGGTGCCCTAATGAACATGTCTGTGTCATGCTTTAGTCAAAATATCATAAGGATGAAGCACAATAGCAGTTCAATAACTCTGCCAAAACAGCCTTTTTTAAGAACGCTCGGTTTTGTGCCTGGTCATTTACATGTGAATGGGACCCAGGTAAACACACATCCACTGCTTCCAGGGGGAGTGTCTCCACTTATCACCTATTGTCATGCACCGTCGTCACAACCCCCGCTCCATATACCCCATAGTAATGTCCGTTTACCCGTTGTTACCGAGTCTCACCGTATCGCATAGTGAGTGACCACGATTTTTGCTTCTCGCGATCATAAAAACATTCAAATCGAAGAAAAACGATTAATGCACCGCACGGCCTGTATGTAAATTCCCATGCTAGAAAAAGACCCTGAACGCACCAGTGTTACTGCGGCTGAAAGTGACGTGTGTGGATCAACAAAACGAGGAGAGAACGTGGAAACACGACAGAAAGGCAGCCTTTGGTTGAGAAGAAATGTAGGACAACATCTACATCTTTCTGCAGTGCTTTCAAATGCGTGCTCCTCATATCACCGATCCACACACGCCACTCGCTAACCGCAGGCACGTAACTGGTGCGTTCAAGGTGTCCCTCCAGCATAGGAATTTACACACACGATCAACAACAAAGGGCTTGTGAAGCTTGTGAACATTTTTTTCATAAATAAAAGATATCCACTGGACACACAAGTCCTCTGAGGCTAGAAGTTTGTGTAAAACACTGTGCTCCGCTGTGCAGCCACTCTTCCTCCTTGCCTGCACTCCGTATTTCACAGGGACAAGGGGGAGCTACGGTGGAGCTGTGAAGTACTCTGCCTGGCTGGGTGCCAACATTCACGGTGAAATGTACGCACTGTCGTCACTTGGTCGGGAGGTGTAAACATCACATGTTTTATCGCCTATACTTACACAAATTGGAACCACTAAAACATGACTGAGTCTTGTTTTTTCACATTTTGGGGACTGGTGTGGCCCCCTGAGTCCCAAATATAAGTACTAAAAGATTAAAAAGTTGATTTTGCACAATAGGGGACCTTTAAGAAGCCAAAAAGTCAGAGCCTGTCCTAATATTTGAAAAAAAAAAAAAAAAAACAGAACTGGATGAGACACTGGATCCCACACACGCACGCACGCACGCAATTTTCTCAATGAATCGATTGTGAAAGTAATCTTTAGTTGCAGCCCTAGTCTTTTGTTTTCCGTTTTATTCTACCCATACGATCTCCCTCTGTATGGTTATAAAATGTGAAACTAATAAAAAGATAATTGAAAAAACAAAACAAACCAATGTAATCGATTATCAAAATAGTTAATGTAATAATGGTATACATTGAGTTGACAGATTTGACCTATGCCAGTCTATGCCCATGAAAATTAGCTCCAGAGTGACACCTACGAGCCACTTCTGACAGATTATGTTGTTATTCAACGTATGTTGTGTCACTGAAATCAGATGCAACACAACACTCTAATGTCAGCGTACAGTCCAGTTACAGTAAAGCATGTGTTGTGCACTGCAGTGCAGCTGCTCCCCTGCTCAGTTTCAAATGCTTACAAACTGCTGATGCTTGAACAGCGGTCAAATCTCTCTGCCTCAGGACCGTCTTTGTTTGAGGAGTAATTGCGCGGCTACAGCTGCCGATGTTCCCCAACTTCATGTTTCACTGGCTTATCTTATCTGCGCTTATGTTCAAACAAACACCTGAAGCCAGAAAAAAAAAGAGATTTTCTTTCCACTGCCGACTCTGGGACGTGACGACCGCAGCTGAGATTTCGTGTTTCTTTTTTTCTTTCTTTTTTTTACATACGGTGGCTTGTGCGAGCACGCTTATCATGACATGACACACCACCCTGTTTCCCTGGAATTCCCAAAGTAGTCATAAAATCCCTAAAGCTTGTGTAGAAGATGCTGATTAGGATGCTGTAAATAAAGGCACCCACATCACCGCTCCTGCATTGCCAGATACTTGGTGGTGTGATTTTTTTTCCCTCTCTCCCTTTGCCTCTTGCCTGCTATTTACAGAAACGTACGGTAAAGAGTCGCCGTAAATCCACTTTGGCCCAGGGAGGAGAACAGAAAGCACAATTTAACACGCTAACATTATAATCCCTGTAAGTCCCCACTCTGCCCCTAAGTGAGACTGAGGCTTAACACTTTTTACACGAGTGGTGTCAATCCATCAATCATTGGCGTGTTTGAAAATTCAAGTGAAAAATCTCAGAAAGAAACTTTCACTTACTTCTTCTTTTCTTTTCCTTTTCTTCAACAACACAAGAGTAAAAAAAAAAAAAAGACTCTTTGAATGTGTGATTAGGATCTAAATTTAGTTCAGTGTGACACTACAAAGTCTTAGATGAGCATTAGGTTCAGTGTCTTCGCAGCGACAGTCGTCTCAAACAGGATGTCAGCGCTCATCAGGAGAAGGACGGGTTGTTCACATGATATTTTTAGGTGCAATAACTTGCAGATGTAGACAGCAGATTATTGTGCAGAATAATAGATGGGTTTTTTAACAACAATCTGCCGATGGTAAATCCTTATTATCTATCTATAAAGCAAGTTGTGTGTGTGTGTGTGTGTCTGCGACAGGCATATCTCGCTGACCGTTTGTCAGATCGCCCTAAAATGTTGGATCTGGGTTGAGCATGGCCCAATGGCGTGCCATCCTTGATTTTCAAGTTTTTTGGAGGAATTTAAATTTTTTGCCGATTTATCACGCTACACCAGACAGACAGCGGGCAATGCCCGGTAGTCCGAAGCATGTTTTTTGGGGCCCGTCCGGGGCTGTTCCATTCCATTAAAAAGTATATTATTCGTGCAGGGCACGTTAACGGCGTTATAACTCGTGACGAGTTTCCGTGACGACTGACCAGAAAAAGACGCGTGTAACGTCATGTTTATGTGCCCCCCCCGCTGTTAAAATGAGTTTTCCGTACCGCGGCACCGGAGTCCATTTTCAGCATTATCATTAGCATAGCTAGCCGATTGGCCGACAGTCACAACAGCCTTTTACGTTTCTTATCGTGCAGGTGTTCCAACCACGTCGCAATCCTGGGTCATCTTTCTGCAAAGGCAAGAGTGCTAACCACTACACCAACTGTGTGGCACCTAACGATGTCTTTTGACTTGATTGATCGTGTTGTTGTTTTGATTATTTTTCACACAACTGTGCAGCTTTAGCACAGCTAAAGAGAGGCACCTACTTTTGGCTCTGGAGAAAAACAACAGCATACCCAAAGGGACATTGCCATATAATGTCAGCCCACTCACCTCAGACAGACCAACGTAATGACAGCTCCGTGTGAGTGGGATCGGACTTTTAACACAGTTTCAGGCAAACATGCTCTTAAAAACACTGATAAAAATTTTCTCTGCAGTTACACACTTCCCCTTGTGCCGGTGCCATGTCAGCCAGCGAAGCTTCGTGGCAGCAGATCTCCTGTGTGTTCTGCTCAGATTCTCATTATCAAATGCTTCTGTTATCTTTTATCTCCACCAAGGTTTGGTATGAATTGTGCTCCCGTATTTGTGATTAAAAAACACACAAAGATACAGTCATTCTACACGAAGCCTTTCCTAGACGCTGATTCCCAAAACAGATTACGCAGGAATGCTTTGTGAACATCCTCCTGCTTCCTGTTGTCAATCTTTCCCCGAGATAATAGTAATCTGCTTGTTTCATCGCAGGAGAACAAACACAAATGAGCCACGAGTTTTGTTTTTTTTATCACAATCTTTTACAAAGTTGAGCCTTTTGTATAATAAAATGTACAGAGATAGCATTTATTTTTTTTCTCAAAATGGAAACTTATACACGGTGAACCCTCTGACCTCCTCTGTGCTGTGACGCGCGTCACCTAGACAAAACAACGCCACATCTGTTTCACGTAAGCATCGCCTCCTGAAACACACCCACCTGAATTTTTTTAACTCACACCCCAGTTTAGGAAAACACCACATCATCACATGTTAAGACTTTTTCTGTTGTGATTATTTATTTATATTTTTTTAAAACAACTCCCCACTCAGTCCCAGCTCACATACGCGCCTGTGCACATGTGCTCGTGTTTGTCTGTAGTGAGGATAATACAGCCATTCAGGTAAATCATTAGCCTGCTATGAGTCAGTGTTAGTGTTTACTTTTGTGTTTTAGGCCCTGATCAGCACGCACACATACACACAGGCTCACACAGCTATCCTTTTAAGGACTCTCATTGACCTCCATTCATTTGGAAAGTCTAAACCAGGCGTGTTAGACTCATTTTAGTTCAGTGGGCCAGAGCAGTAAAATAATAGCATAATAACCTATAAATAACAAGATCTCTTTTCTCGTTGTTTTACAGTTAATGAAGCATCTTTTTACAAAACACATGATGAACAACAAAAATAAGTTGCGTAAAACATTTAGTCACAGGTATCTGAAACTGAAAAGTAAAATTTATCACATTATGATTGGACTCCCAAATTCATCCTGCGGGCCGGATCGAAACCCTCCGGTGGGCTGGTTCTGTCCAACGGGCCGTACGTTTGACACCCCTGGTCTAAACAAAGCCTCATCCTTGGCGCAATTCAAATTTTAGAACCTAAACTTAACCAGTTTCTTTAGAAATGTGGCGCTGCCTCATTTGGACCAGGCTTTGGTTTCTATGAGGACAGCGTTTATGTCAGAAAATGTGACAAGAACACACACACACACACACACACACACACACACACACACACACACACACACACACACACACACACACACACACATGCACCAAGGTCATGGGAGGAGGGATGAACAGGTGTGCTTCCTCTTCAGGTGCCAAGCTGACAACAAGCTCCCGCTGAGCATCTGTCCTCTCACATTTAAAGTGCTGGGGAGTCTGGAGAACGACACACGTGTGTGACCACCGTGGTGCTGAAATCACAAGCAGCTTCAAGGACAAACAAACAAACAAACACTACAGCTACGGACAACAGGCGCTCTGTTTTCCTTAATCGATTCAGACTATTTGAACGTCTCAAATGTGCCACCAAAGACTACATGGCACACAATGCACCGGGGCACGGTTCTACCTTTGACCTGTTGTTCAAACAAAGCGGAAGGTCATTCCTCCTGTCAGTGCCGCGGTCGACGCTTCACCCCGGAGAACAAACGGGGGGTTTGTTCTCCGTCCTGCCCCCCTCCCTGCTGTCTTGCACGCCCCCACAGCACTGGGGGGGGGGGCCAGAGGAGAAGTGTGTGTACTGCTGCCTTGTCCGACCGGCACCATAAAGCTCTGCACTGTGTTAGCTTTTCACTTTGCACAGCCCTCGCTCACCCCCCAAAAAAAAATGTAAAATAAGAAAACTCAGTTTTAACTCAGACGCACGGACGCCCACGTGTGAACTCGGAAAATACATCCGCAAAACCTGTGAATCCTATTAAAGAAATATCCGGACACCCACACAGTTCCTGGAGGTCATTGTAAAGTGGTTCGCCGCTTCTCTGGACGGCCCAGGGTTCAGCTAATCCCCCATGCATGAGCCAAATACCATCTGTGTTTGTTCGGCAACAAAGGGGGCACTTGTTAATGACTTTCCTTGTCTTCACTCAAGTACTCCTGAGGGCCGGGGTTTGGGGGGGAGCAGGGAAGTAGTCTATGGAAAAGCCAAATTAAAATAACCACAAACTAGGATCAATAACTGCTCAGGGCTCTCCACCAGCAGAGCTCGGGACACATGGCTTTTCTTTTTCCATAACACATAACTGAACCAGTTTCCCATCACTGCTTCACTGTAGAAGCTTTGATTCCACACTAAGGCCAAACAGGATGAGCTTGAGGGCTTAATCATTATTCAGTTACTAAACTGTCCCCCTACAAACAAACCCTTCCCAAAGTGATTACATGTTTATTTGTCTTATCAACTCGTGGGTTATTTGCAATAAATTGCATTTTACAGCAACAAAGAATGCTCTCATTGCTGTGGTTGAAGAAAATGCCGACGAGACAAAGCCTCAAAACATAAACACGGTATTATGGGATTTTTAAATGACATGTCAGTTAAAAATCTCTCTCAGTGTCCAAGGCAAAGCTACAAGCTGGACAACATCCCGCCAAAGCCATGTCCAAAAATAACCACCACCTCTCCCAGCACCTTTAGAGCTAACTAATATTTAACACATTGAGTCTTGTTTATTTCACTCTGTGTAAAGATGTCAAGCTGTGGTTCAATGGGGTGTTTGTTACGTGACTCACGACCATGACTTAAAGACTGTTGTATTTCATCCACTCTGACAGACGTCCTTTTCAAATCCAAATACTTAACGTTTTTTGCCGTAATTTCCTTTACTTCAGATTCCGATTCCGATTCAGAAAACTTCATTTAGAGGAGGAGCAATTCATGGGCAAGGCCACTGACCCATGAAGAAGTCACAGTGTTCAGTTTTGGGTACATTTAGTGCCAAGTGCAGTTGTTGAAACAATAAACATAGTTTCAAATGAGTCTATACCAATACCTATGGCAATAAGTGAGGAAAATTCTATTGCAATGTATATTTATATTATATTATATATATTATTATATTTATTATACTATGATATTATATATATTTTACTTTTGCCTTAGTTTTACAACAATTTCCAGTGACTCTGTAGATTCTATAAAGAATACCTTATGTCTACATCATGCAAAACATTGCAGATGATCACTGCCGTCTATCACAAAATGTCGAAAGTTAACATGAAAAAAAAAAAAAGGAAGAAAAAAAAAAAGAAGTAATAAAATTGTATGGGTAATGGGGGCGGAACTAGATAAGCTTTGCTTCTCCCGCTGTCCCTTTCGGTCATGTGTATGAATATAAATGATGATGTATGCAGATGTTGATTACTTGTCATGCCCGAAATAAACGATTCATTCATTCATTCATTCATTCATTCATTCATTCATTCATTAAGTGTCCACAGAGTGTGATACACAGATCAACTCAGGAGGAGAACGCCGAGCACTGCCAAGCGCAAACTGCCGAAGATAATGTTGTTTGCCTTGATTTTTCACAGCTTGTTGCTCGTGTTGATGACACATTTTCTGGTTCCTTTGACTGGATTGTGATTTGAAACAATGGAAGGCTGCACACTGGGCATGTTTTGCAAGCTTTGGATTGAACTCTGACCTCCGGATAATCCCTTTCACTACCTCTGCTTTTAAATTAGCCACGTGACACACCCACTCTTCATTGCTCATCCTTTTTTGCTTTTCGCTTATTAGTGACTCAAAAATGCAGAGGTTCCTCTTTAATTAGATTTTTTTCATTATTTGATACAACAAAAAATAATATACAAACTATGGATTTAAAACAAAAGTAATTTCTTGAAACACACGGAATACATGCCAATGCAATGTTTCAATCACTTTGAATGTTTCAGCTTTTAATCATCTTACATTTATCATGATAATTATTGATATCGACTGATTTGAAAATGTTTCTCATGATTAACGTTTTTTTTTTTTGTCCATGTCATCCAGCAGCCCCACCCCCAACTTCACTACCGTCCTCTTCCCTCGCTCGGTGGACAATCTGCGACAGCAACTCGCTTGGCAGAGCAAATTTAGGCAACGAGCAAAAACCAACAATCCACGCTGGTGCTGGCCCTTTTTTCCTAACCCACTCATCTGTTAACTGTGTTCTTTGCCCTGCCATGCAAATGCAAGTGGATCAAAGCAGGCATGATAGGACAACGCCTATACGGGGCCTCTTCCCAAAACCAACAGCAGTTCCTACAATGTGTAGGGGTTTCCACCGCCGTCCTCTTTTTTTGTGAGAGAAAAAAAAAAAATCATGACTACATCATTTTCTACAACCTCTCCCACACACCCTAAAATCTGCTGTTCGTTACTTGATCAAATCATGTGGCTAATTTAGGTGACCCAGAGACTGCAACTCAAACGTTTCCATTTTTTAATTTCACAAAATTCGATCGAAAACAACGTGAAATTTGATAGTTGAGTGGCACTGAAACAAATGACTAAACGGGAAACAAGATGTGAAACAATCAAACAGGTGTGACACTGTGTGTTTTCTGTGACCGGATATCGATCAGACACATCAGAGAAGTGAAACTTCATGCTGAATGTGGTCACAACGAGTCTTGGACCACCTCCTGAAGTGGTTTGGCGGATCAGATAACAATCCGTCCTCAATGCGTCTTGGGTGCATTTACACCTGTACTTACAAGAGGTCAAGTGCTCTCCAATCACAAAAACACATTTTAATGCCAGGGGTAAAGGGGGCCTTTGTCCATGATATATTCCTTTGTGAAGATCAAATACATGGACACTAATAACCTTGTCCTTTGTGCATCAACAAGGAGAAGAAATCAAACGGTGCACTGCACGCTATTCCTGTGTGTGTTCCAGGCAAACAAAATCAACCAAATGTTTGACACTGCCATACATAATACTGTATATTTCAAAAGAGGTTTTTGACATTTTTTGGACAAAGCCGTACGCGTAATTAATTTGCACGGCTTGTTTGCATGTACAACTTCTATAGCACAGAGGTCGTCTGTAAGAGCCTGTGTCTTCAGCTTGGCCCAGGACAAGTTTCACGGACACGCTGCTCAACCCGTCATTGCATCCTGTGTGTGGGTGTGTGGGTACATATTAGTCATGTCCACTTCATCACATCGGCCAAGATGCATCTAAATAGCCTTTGTGATCATAAAGCAAAACATGAGCTAACCTGTTTGGTTCAAGAATGACCAAAACTGTGCATGCGCACGTGCGTGCGCGCGTGCGCGCGTGCGCGCGTGCGCGCGTGCGTGCGTTGGCCCTTCCCTCAGACATCAGTCCACAACAGCTATGTTGACGACTGGAATGCTTCACAGATTCTGAGACATGCATATATGCCTATATATAAACAGCCAAGACACCCGTTCAGACACAAGACTGGATCAATACTAAGCCCAGACTCCAAATTAATATCCATGTTATGCCTCAAGCTCTCAATTTTTTTATTGTACTGCAGGCTGCATATCCAGAGTGTAGATCATGGTATTCCCCCGTTTTTACCCAGTCCTTACTATTACTATAGTTTTAAGCATTTTAAGATTTATTGTAAAACAAGTGTTATTCCTAAGAATAGGTTTTATATAATTGTTCAGTTGTATTGATTTATGGAAAAACAATGATAATGGTATTTTGGAAACATATCTATCCCCTTTGTGCGAGTGCGTGTGGCGATCTTGTGCGTGTTTTTTTACCTGTGATCACGTTGATGTCGGGATATGTATTTTCACACAGCTCCACGCCGTGGCTGTCCCTCTCGAATGCCTCACGTAGCTCCTTCTTCACAGCCGCGGATCCGCACAGACGGTAGAGACCGACCACCTGGCAAACGCACGCAAACACACAAGTAGGTCAAATAAATATGCATGGCTTTAGGAGGCAAAGAGTCGACAGAGAAGCAAGTAATGAACAGAAGCAAGAGGGGATTTCACAGAAAAATAAAAACTCGCCTCAGAACGCTAGTCTGTTTTCTCTCTACAAAATGTATTCTTCAAAAACAATAGCCAGTGAGACACAGAACTGGGCTTCTACAAGTAGCCGACTGAAAAACGAAAAGATTCAGACTCGATGTTGTACTTTTTGTCCTGCAGTAAACCATCCATGTTTCTTTGCCTAAGCCTCCAGCATGTGACCTGAAGGAACTCCTAACTATTTCCTCAGGACATTTGACATTTGATAGTTGAAACTTGGCACCAGTAGACTCTTTGTTATGTTAGGATTAAGCCCAGTTACAGACATACCATAATTTCTCCTACATGTGTCTGTCTGGTATGTGGCATAGCAGACCAACTGGTGTGGTTGCCCCAGTAACGTGTTAAATCAGTGGGCTGTGAATGGCGGGTCGGGTCCAGAACACACACACACACACACACACACACACACACATACACACACACACACTAGTGGCCTTTCCGGGCTCCAGTGTAGGAGCACTATAATGTCTCCCCATCCCACCAGGGCCGAGTATTCGCGAGCTCTGCTCTGCTCTTCCAGTTGAGCAGTGCTTTCTAAACCTCACATGAGAGGGAGAGAGCAGGACAGATTAGGCAGGGATTTGGCTTTGTGTGAGAGTAAACACAAGTCATTGGGTACAATGAACAACAAGTCCATTCAGAAAAAAAAAAAAAAAAAAAGAGTCTCTCTCTCTTTAGGGGGAGAGCCCAAGTGCAGGCGGGGAACAGCTGTTAGCGGAAAGAGGGCTCGCACTTATGCACTTTGGCTGCCGGGCAACACAACAAGCAGCACCAGCTAAGAGCCAAATGTAGAACGAGAGCGGACACAATGACCAAAGCACCAAATGAGACCCATCGACCGCAGAGCGGCTGCATGCCGACTGAAGGACCAATTATTTACTTTGACAATATCTTATCTTTAACTTCCAAATTAAACTAAACAAAACACGTACAGGCATAATGTAAAGATTCTCCATAAGGGCTGAACAATTGATCAAAATGTTATCAAAAGTGTAAAAGCCTACTGCAATTTTGAAATTAAAAAATTTGGATCTCAAAATTAAAGCCAAAAAGTATATCAAAATATCCATCCATCCATCATCTACCGTTTTTATACTCCACCGGAGGGTCGCGGGGGTGTCAAAATATCATTTTAGATTCATTATTTTCTTGATCTTTACACATCTTATTCTACCGATGGAAGAGAACGTCTTTGTTTCTCACAGAACTGCACAAAATATCACACAGTAATGAATTCAAACGAAAATGAGGATAGTGAGGTAAAAATGACCATTCCCTGTGATATCGTGATTGACATCGCAACCGCAATTCCTGTCAAAATAATTGCAATTAGATATTAATTCAAAACCATTCAGCCCTATTCCCCGTATATACATTTCACAGGAGAACAGACATTTATGAATGCAATCAGAAAGGCATGATTTTAAATACTTAAAAGATATATGCAAACAAAACAAAGATTCTTCTCTAGATGAATCTGTTAGTTTTTTGTTCAGTAAACTGTTGGAAAATGCCAAACACAATCTTCATATTCATGTTTTGTATAATAATCCCCACAAGATAAAGACAACACCACAGTCTGCAGCTAAATATTAGTCAACCTGTGACAATATTGTCATAATTTAACAAAGACTTTTGACCTTTACACAACTTAAAAGCCCAACGGTTATTTCTGAAGCCGACGAACTAAACTAAACTAATTCCATATAAGAAAACAAAACGATGTCGCCTATTTGACCATATTATCAATTTCCAACTCATTTCTTATGGGGATTTTTTCTGTTTTACTCTGTTTTATATCGCAGAGTACTGAATATCTAGTTTAGATATTCTGATTGATTATGGCAGGTCAGACAATAATCACATTTGCTATAGCTGCAGTTCCTCGACAACATAACACATTTGCGACAACATGTCACAACATGTGTTCCCTCTTTCTCTGTCATGTTTGACAGAATGTATGAAGGTAACTGGGACAGCTCCCTTTATAAAATATATCTTTTTAATGGGCTCACTAACGTAACTCCCGCATCTGACACAGACATTATCTGCAGTCTTTTCAAAACACCCACAATCATCCAGCGTCATAAAAGCTCAGAGAAGCCCCCGAGGACACGCAATTCCTTCTGAAAAAGAGACTCCATCAGAGATCCACATAATCATTTGTAAAGGCGCACAGCTACACGTCTGACTGAGCGTGCTTCAGTGACACAACCTGAACAAAATTCCTCCGGGATCTGGTGTCAACCCCCGTCCTAACCTCTGTCTGCCTCCAACCTGGAGGAGCACTTACACTTGATCTCTGACTGATACCCTGATACCCTCCCTGTAATTAAAGAAGGGGGAGAGTGATTAAGAGAAAAAACACTGTGAGGGACAGGAGTCAAGACTGAGTGGAAAAACAGGGGGAGACAGAGGGAGAAACAGACATAACACAGGCGAGACAGAAACAGATGGGACTCACGGTGTGGCGGGATGAAGCAGAGTGAGCAAGACAAACAGAGGGAACCTGAGTGAACCGACTAAAATGGATAACTTGTGAAAAGCTACAGCCCATGAAGAGGTCAAATAGGTGAACTTGTGCCACAGTGCATCTTGGACAGCTTCCCTGAGGCGACAGTTCCAGCCCCCCAAATTATGGAAAGTGCACAATCAAGGTCATGTAATTGCCTAATGTGTTGAAGCACTAATATGACAAGCATCAGAGAGATCAATCAACTATGTTAACTTAAGTAAGCAAAAAGTTGAACTGTTAAAATTGGTTTTGGAAAACTGTGATGAATGATACACTAAGATAAACTAAACAATTCTTTTTAGATTTGTAATGGCTTCAACACTATGATGCCTTTTTAGGGTTAGGGTTTTCTTGGTAGATCTTTAAAATTGGGGAACCTAAGCAAAACCCCAACAATCCCGGGTATACCCACTAATTTCAGTGTGAAAGAGACTTCTGTGAGCAGACTGCACATGAGGGCGGGCTCTAATTTGACAGACAGGCTTGCTTGGAGAGGTCTAATGTTTGAATGTTGGCTCCAATTGGTTGTTGTGAGGACATCATTGACAGATTTATGATAATCTAAGTGATTTTGGGTTCTTGTTCACGAGTGAGGGAACAATGGAGCATGAGATTGTCCTGGAGAATCGGAGCAGTTCACTCTTCTGCACTGTTCTTGATCTTCGTTCCTACCCTCACCACCTTCGTATGGTCATGAGCGATGGGTCATGACAGAAAGGACAAGATCGCATGTACAAGAGGCCTAAATTATTTTTCTCAAAAGTGTGGCAGGGGTAGAGATAGGGTGAAAAGCTCAGCTCACCCCAGGAGGGTTGCTTGGAAAGTAGACAGTTCAGGTGGTTCAGGCACCTTGTAAGGATGCCACTGGGGCGCCTCCCGAGGGAGGTGTTCCTGGCACGTCTAAGTGAGAGGAGACCTCAGGGCAGACCAGGAACTAGTCGGAGAGATTATATCTCCTCACTGATCTGAGAGCACCAGGGGATTCCCCAGTCAGAGTTGGATGATTTGGCCAGGGAAAAGGGAAGTCTGGGGACCCCTACTAGAGCTGCTACCCCCATGACCCCATCTCGATCGAACAGATGGATGGATGTTCATTCCAATGAATGATGAAGCAGCAAAGTGGAAAACCTTTTTGTTCCCACTTCAAGTGCCAAGCGTTGTACCACATTCCCACTGGTCAAAAAACATTTTAATCCTTGGTTTAAATGGGTTTAATGATAATTCACTCTCTGGTGAAATGCATGCAATCCACTTTTTAGATTTGTAATGGCTTCAACACTATGATGCCTTTTTAGGGTTAGGGTTTTCTTGGTAGATCTTTAAAATTGGGGAACCTAAGCAAAACCCCAACAATCCCGGGGTATACCCACTAATTTCAGTGTGAAAGAGACTTCTGTGAGCAGGCTGCACATGAGGGCGGGCTCTAATTTGACAGACAGGCTTGCTTGGAGAGGTCTAATGTTTGAATGTTGGCTCCAGGCATCCACTGCCCCTGGCATGCACCCCCTGCCCAGAGTGATCAGTCAGGAACAGTGGCCAGACACTTTTACTGCCCCTGTCTCAGCTCTAATTAGGAGGAACACCACCACCTCTTTCTGGGCTTCAAAGGACACAAAATATATGGATGGGGGGGAGAGGACAATCACATGATCTACTCCAACATCGTCACCACCACACCAGTCTCTTAAAAGTCGGTCTTTCTTCTCTCTGCATAAAAGAGCCAGTCGCCTCAGGAAAGCTCAATGCCATCATGAAGTGTAGCACATAGCGCACGTCCCTTGTATCTTTTCTGCTCATGCCAGTCGTGCGGCATTATTACTGGCTGCAGGGTGAACACATGGAACACAAAGCTAAAAGGATGCTCTGAATGTAAGATTACGTCTCCCCATGTTCTTTCAATCCACACGAAACATGCATTGTATAATTGTATCTCGCTCCTTTTCAAATGAATTCCCTTCTATTTTTAATTTACAGAACAGGCTGAAAGTAGTTCTAACACTTGCCTTTAGAAATGCATAGAATATATCATTTCAATATATTAAAGTTATTGGCTGACTGATTCACAAACACTATAAATAATTATTGTTACAAACAAACTATCAAAAATGTATTACTTCTGGTTTGGCAAAAGTGTGGATTTGCTCTCGACTTTCTCAAGTTTCACTCCATGAAACTTCATGTCCTTGAGACTTCAAGGGAGCTCACTTTGATCTCTGGGAAATTACTATAAATGAATATTGTGATGAAAATAAAGTATTTGCAGTGATCACTCATTTAAGTCTAAATAGTTCAAAAAATGTTCAAATGTGTTGCTGTTCCATTTAAGGTATTTGTTAACTGACCACAAATGGACAAACCAAGATATGTCAAAATTGTAATGGACATGGACACAAGAGGATAGATGGTTATGCTTTAAGACAAACCAGGGCCAGGACCTTTGACCTGGTCCGTCTCCTTGTCAAACACACTGAATCATACGCAGACTCACCTGACAGCCTCTCTTCTCTATCTCATTGATGCACTTGCTTATGAGCAGTGGCACCATCAGTCCCGTGTTCTCCTTCTCCACCACCCGCCACGCCTCCACACCAAACACCTGGGGTTCCCTGTTTCCACCTGGCCCGCCATCCAGTGAGTTCTGCCACTGCTCCATCAGGCTCAGCTTGACGTAGATCAGCCCCCGCGGCTCCAGCTTCACCGCCAGCTGGTGTGAGCGCGTCACCCGGAAGAGTGCAGGCAGGACCACCGTGCCGTGGCAGCAGACGCGGTTGCGTCTCGGCGTGGGCTCCCAACTGAACACCACCAGCTTTAGATGCTGGGCATTCTCCAGTTCAATGTTAAATGTGTGGTCCATGTCTAGGAAGGCGGTACGACATGTGAGGAGTGCAGTTCGTGCTTTGTTCACAGAGTCCACTTGAATGGCGCAGTATACATCTCGAGAGTCAACGCGTGGAGGTTTGAGGTCCTCGGCACCATAAAAATGCAGGCTCATCAGTCCAGAGATGTACTGGCTGCACTTGGGCTGCTCTGTGAAGCTGTAATGGCGGAAAGCATCAATGTCCAGATCTGTGCCGTTAACTTTGGAGCATCCACCTCCTTCCAACTCCTTGCCTTTCCCTCCTTTCCCTTCTGAAGAGCCGTGCTTCCCAGATTTGGCCACCAGCTCTGGAGAGTCACCATCACTGAGGTAGCCACCTTTACTGGCGGACTTTGAGGTGCCATTACTTTTCTTCTTGCTGAAGCTGTGCTGTGTGGACACACTGCTGTCCAGATGGTATCGTGAGATTACGTTGCGGCTTGCCTGCCCACTCCCGGGTGCTGCCAATCTAGTAGGGCCTGAAGTTTGGGGGACAAACTCTGATCCACTAGCATTATTTCGAGGGGAGTGGGCCCTTGGCTCCAGCTCGTTACTACTGGGGGTCCCCTTGATGCTGAGTTTACGGCTAAGCTCTGGGAGCTTCTTCATCTTCATGGAGATCTTTCTGACGGTACGTGGTGACTTGATCTTGTCTGGGAATGACCAGTTGATGGAGCTGCTCTTCTTGGCTGGGTTGGGGCTGGAAGGAGGGGAGAAGCCAACAGCGTTGGGCAGGTCAGCAACATCTACAGAGGAAATAACAGAGCAGGAACTGTTAGTTAAGCTGGTGTGACACATTGTGAATACCAATTTTTCTTTGAATGCTGGAAGAGTTGAAACATTTTGTAGAAATATTCTTTATTCCAAAGCAGTTTTTTGTTGGATTACTTCCAGGAATAAATGGCTACTGCCAGCCACAAGTTCTTTAAGTCACTTCAATCACTGGCTTCACTAGAAAATCCATGTTATTGTTGTGATTACAAGTAACTGTTCAGATGTCCATTGAAGACACACAGGAAAGAAAAGACAGAAAACCCACAGGCAAAGTGTGCATGAGCCATAATTTACAGTCTCCAGGAAAGAACTACACCTCCGCAGCCCATCATCAAGACATTAGGTTTACATGCAACCCAGTAATCCACTGACAGAGATACATTGAACAGGCAACACTTCATATAAACATTTCAGCACTATATAATAGATGTACAGTCTATAGATGTAAACCTAGACAGTAATTAGGCTAATTGACGGTTTTTAAATAAACAGATAAATTGTTCACCAAGAAGTTTCCATGAGGCGTTTTAAAAGTGAGTTTCATTCGTTCAAACATTAGGGAAACTGAAGTGGAATGTCATTAGTTGCTCCAGGAAAAACAGCAGCCTATAAGCAGGGAAATGTCTGAACAGAGACACCAACTAGAGCTAGAGTTACTCTGTGATTATTCACGTTGAAAAATAACCATTTGGACCGGACCTTGAGGGGCAGCTCTTGCCTAACTAGATGTCTACTCCATGAAATTTCAGGGTCTAGATGTCTATGCCGGAGTGTCAGCCGTTGTTTAGTCTACAGTGGAGAACTGGCAGTCACACTGACATGACATGTAATCACTTTTGAAGATGTTAAGGTAAATCTGTTAGCAAGTATTTGGAGACACAACCATGGAGCACCACCGACATTGCACTTGAATTTGTGTTGATGGACACTTATAGCTCACTTTTGGTCTCCATCATGGACTGGTCTGATAATGGCTAAAACCTCCACTGATATGTTCACCATCTACTCACAAAAGCCATGTTCCCACTAAGGGATACATTTCAGTTAAATTGTTGCATGTTGACAATTTATATTTGCATTTCCACTGTCAAAAGAAGTCAGGGGTACCAAGTTGTCGGATTACTACCATCCCACTTTTTGGCACCTTTGTTTTGGAATGCCTAAAGGGTGGAGAGAGACACTGCAGTCCAAATATATATGGTGCATTTGGACAAAGTGGGGATTCAAAGTTGTTGCGATTTGGTTTTAACGAATAATTTGTATTCAATGAATTCAGAGGGTTTGACTGATATGACGTCACACTATTTACAAAAGACAGCGAGTGCCATCTGGCCCACAAATCACATGGTGGAAACCATCAGGGTTGTCCAGATGGTGGCGTGCACAGACGCAGTGGCTCCAGATCTCTAGCATGAGATATGTCTCATAATTATGGTATGTCTTATGTTTGACTCCTTTTTATTGTAGTAGTTGGACTTGGGAATTTGAGGCCAAGCCCAACACCAGGCCATCAAAGCCCTCTCAAATGCAGCTGAACAGGAAAGCTGATGGCTCTGGAAGAAGGAGAGATGTCAACTGGGCTCCAAAATAGCCTCCGTGGCACAGAACGGCTAAGAGCTGATGGGGCACACATTTGGGATGCCAGGTGTTGCCGATGAGTCCTCTAGAGGTGTCGTGGGCCTGTCATCGAAATATCAGAGAAGGACGGTGCACACCCGATGACTACAATGGGGACCTGAAACCTTCTGTCCCATAAACAGTACCATGACTCCTACCCGGAAACCCCTCGGATGCCTGCTCCAACCCACCTCACACCTCAGGAGTGCAAAACACTAAGGGATTGTACAACCTCGTCCTAATACAGACCTATTAACAGCACTAGTGATGGTAGATAGTATACAGAGGGTGTTTAAAGTTCAATCCACTAACAAATTTAAAGTGTAACTATCATAATAGATAATAAAGTAACAATGCATTTTGATTTGCTTGTAGCCAAGTAAATACACAGAATACCTGATTGAATCACATTTGTGTCTAGAGTCTAGACAACTAACACGTTCCTATTCTACACAGTTAAAACACGTCTAAAGATTCCCATCACTGACCTGAATTCAATGCTTTCACTCTTATTCTCGGATGAAAAAAATCTGCCAGCCTCGATGTGAATGATCAAAGTGGAATTCTTTAAATAAGAGGCATCTCTGCTATTTTCCCACAAGGAGGTGTGGGCCTTTTCTCAAACTGGAAAACAGCCTTTTCTGCATTCAGCGCTCCTTTTATAAGATTTCCTCTGTGGCTAACCTGTGTCTTAGACTCCTGAATGGTAATACCTCACTGAATGAGTTAATGGTAGATTAAGGCTGGACTACATGACTCAATAGGAAGAATTCACTTTTTGAAGATGTTTTGTATAGCGTTTTAAGACCAAGATTTTACATAAGACACAATGTCCAGAGGTTGATGAGCCATTTAGACATCAAATAATTTAATGATGGGAGCTTTAACCTTGTAGGGAAAATTTGTCTGTGAAACTTGAAACTATGAAAATGCACTTGTTGTTTTGACGGGCTAATTACTTTGAATACATCTCTGAAACAAAAGAGGGATTTTGTAAAAGGGGAGAAAAACACACGGAGAGATACAAAGTGGAAAGAAGAGTGAGGGAGAGCTTGACCCTGCCAACATCACCAGCTCTATTTTCAGAAGGGACCTGCTGTGCTATTCTGGGAGCAGGGTCCGCAAGTGAAAAGGGAGGGAGGTAGAGGATGGAGAGAAGGGAAGGATGGGGGGCAGGAGAAGGGCAGGGTGTAGCCTGTAGATGGGGGACAAAGGCACCCCTTGTCCAGGCTCTCAGAGGTCTGGATGGGCGACTGGAAGGCTGGCAAGCTGGCTGGTGAATGTACAAATGAACACGGCTGTTCTCTCACATTCCTAACCAAGCCATGTTTAGCCTCCCTTTCCCTCTTAGCTGAATAACTTTCCCTGTGACAGCTTCCTGCCAATAATACACACAGAGGTACTCTGAGAAAATGGGTGGAGGGCACTAGAGGTGCAAATTCACCAAACAACATCTGGACAGGGTACACAGAGAGCGCCAGTCAAGGTCTGAAACAAGGTTTCCATGAGCAAAACACTGACTGCAGGGCTTGGAAATACTGTAGTTACTCTTGCTCTAGAATTGCATCATATTGACATGGTTTTATATTAGTTTTCATCTAAATGAAAGTATTTAATTAAAGTTAATTTAAGTCCAACTGTGATTATAGGAGTTTGGGAAGTTAAGCACATTGAATATTGCACAGTGAAGCGTTAATTTGAGAAAATAATTGACAGAAGACAGAAAATGACTTGACTGGAGCCCACTACAGAAGCTGCCTGCAATTACGTTACCACACAAAACAGTAACCGTCTCGTTTGAATCTATATTAATAGCAAAGGGAATGGATGACACTTCGTCAGAGATAATTAGAATAACCTAATTCAGTCAATATGTTTCCATGCACAGTAATGGCAAGCTATGGTTGTAGTTTTTAATTGGACTACTGTCCTTGTCCCAAAATATGAACACTAGTAGGGAATCAATTGATGAAATGAAGTGTGTCTTTCTCTGCTACAGTGGGTGGCAACATGCCCCCTTTCAGATGGTCAGTATTAGGTGGTTTCTGGTTGACCTACTGCATAACACCAAGACAACCTCAGCTCGCCCTGTAGGCTTTGGGACCATGTAGAGCACCATTCCAAGTTGAAAATGTTCAATTCTTAAAGATGACAGAGCATCAGTTTAAAGCTGTAATGGCCTGGATTTCTCCATGACTTTCTTGCCGCTGTGTTCTGATTATCAGCTTCTGAGATTCAGCATGCATCGTGGGTGACGTCCACCAGTTTCTGACAAAGTTAACGACTGTTGCATTGTTAA
Organism: Microchirus variegatus; assembly: GCF_963457635.1. Lineage (NCBI taxonomy): Eukaryota > Metazoa > Chordata > Actinopteri > Pleuronectiformes > Soleidae > Microchirus > Microchirus variegatus. The sequence continues at coordinate 6,186,069 of NC_139805.1, forward strand.
TGACTGTGGTTTTACACACACACAGCTGTGTCTTCTGTAGCCTTTGGCCTTGTGGCAGCAGCCAAATAGAGTAACGCGACACCTCACTAGCTGAGGTTCAGGGGCGATGGTTTGACACCCAACCCTCCAGGGCCATGTTCCAGGGTCAAAGGGGAAAAGGGTCCGCATTCCTCTGGGTGACACCTGAGCCAGGACAACAGTGTCCACCCCCCAACACTTAAACATGCACTTGCACTCACCATATTACTGTAACACAAAGAGAGAGTGCATGTAAATATGCATTCATAAAGAAAAACACACACAGACTTGCCCTCCATGACCCTGTGGCCCTCCCATGACACCTCTTAACAAAGCCTAGGAATTCATGACAAGGGCTTTTCACAACACTGGCACCAGTCAGGTGCAGGGCAAGGGTGTGTGTGTGTGTGTGTGTGTGTGTGTGTGTGTGTGTGTGTGTGTGTGTGTGTGTGTGTGTGTGTGTGTGTGTGTGTGTGTGTGTGTGTGTGTGTGTGTGTGTGTGTGTGTGTGTGTGTGTGTGTGTGTGTGTGTGTGTGTGTGTGTGTGTCTGTCTAATACAAACTCCTTATCAGATATGCCGGACATATTTCGCACCCACCAAATTGTCACTCTCTCAAATGTCAAAACACTAATAACAGTCAGATAATGTTAGATGTTTTCTGAATGTTACACACCTGACTGAGAAGAATGTAAACGTGTGTGTGTGTGTGTGTGTTTGAGGGAGAGAGAGAGAGAGAGAGAACCTTTACTCTGATAAGCCTGGACGGTAGACAATAATCTGCTGTTCCTGATTACCCATGTAAAACCACTTGTATTCACTTGAGTATGTGTGTGAATCTGGGTGCATGTGTGTGTAAAAGCATGTGCGTGTGTGTTACATGTAAAAACAGAAAGGACCGGGGGTGTGCTGACAAACAAGAGGAGTGTAAATAAATGACTGAATGGCATTCTTGTCCAGTAGTTTCTTCACTCTGCAACCGAGGCCCCACACTGCACTGCACTGCACTGCTGCTTCCTCTCCTTACAGCTGTATTTCAGAAGTGTTGGAAAGCCCTTTCAGGGGCCACGGGAGCCTGGCCACTGCATTACAATGGTTACAAAACCCCTGCTAATATATCCAAGCATGCAGGCCTTCTCACTAGCACAACATGGCCCCCTGCCAAAGAAGCCCTCGTGTCGTCTTAACTCGCCTACTGCTAGAGGCATTCCTGCTCTGCTCTAACTCAACCGACAGAGTGGCTGCTATTTCTAGGCAGCAGCCACGGCCTCACTGCGCCGCCAGAGTCAAAGTGACATAACACTGATAGGGAAGTAATAATGTGTTGACAAATGACTTGCTTCTATCTGAAGACCAAGAAAAATCATTGGAAGAAGGTAATGATTAATGGAAATATGATGCTAATTTATTGAGTTTACATCAGTCGGTAGCGGTGCCAACCGTGAATTGATTGACCAGAAAAAATGTGATAACATTAAAGGTGAAGTAAGTAGTTTATAGTGCCATCTAGAGGAGAGGCTGAAATTTACAACAAAGAACTGCTCCTCTGCTCACCCCCTCCCTTCCCTGAGCGCTACGGTATCCGCAGCCGGTCAAATGTCGTCCTCGTCGTCTTTCTCCGTGTCAGCAGATGAGGTTCGTGAGGCGAGGGAGAGGGCGAGCTACCGCGGCCGTAGCAGACGAAGCGGAGAGAGAGGAGGCGGGACTTCCGCTACAAGTAAAGAGACGCTTGATTTGTTCTCTCGCGTTTGTCCTTACAGGCTCCGGTAGAAACATGGCGTCTCGCTGCTAACAGTGGCTATGCAACCGCGGCCCGCGACCATGTTATTTTACATGACTTTTTGAAACACTACGAAAATGAAACAAAAACTATTATACAGCGACTAGACAATGCAGTAGCACATAATATGTATAAAAAAGTGGATTTTGGGTTATATAAACCCATAAATACTACACAGTGTCCCTTTAAGTCAACACTTACTGTTACAGATTTCACCAATATAGAACTACTACAGACTTTATATTTATGACTGTTTTTATAATTATCATGAAATTATTTCATGAGCAGTAGTTAGGTAATGTTCTCAGCAAATTCACAATACATAGCCAATAATGTTCAAAATGTAAAACACCAGTTTTTCAAGTTTCCAATGGCTGACTGCAGCAATGTTGCATTATAAGTCTGAACTGTCAAAAACTGACCGCAGCTAATCGGAAGAATCAGGATGTGCTTGATCATATTTAGTATTATCAATTACATGACTGATCAGTCACAGTTTGTATGGTTTTACGGCTCGATAATGACCACTTGGACAAAATCAAACCGAGTTTGCTTCAAGTTGAAGTTTCCAACATCACACATGATCAAATGCCAGGATCAAATGCACTACCCAATAAACCACTAATGACTGGGAGTCATGACCTCCTGTTTATGATTTTTGTGTTTATTGTGTCATAGTAAGACCCTGCATTAGAGAAAATAGACAAAATTACCCTTAGATTTAAGACCCAGAGAAGTTTTTTATCATTTCTGGAGCTGCTCTATTGATGACACGAGGAACAGACCAGTGTGAAAGAGCTGTGAGAAAACTGTGTGACCTGAGAATGAAGTGCTATGTTCTCACAATGTTGCTGTCCGCAGTTGTTGACTCCGTCCAGACCTAACCGTGCAATCTTCACTCAAGATTAAATTCCAGGTTTGAACTCGGAGGCTTGAACTCGCATGTAACTTTAGCAACCCCGGGCCAACTCTCAAATGCAGCAGCCAGCATGACCAAAACAACCCCCCAGAAATAGCTCTGATCCCATTCTGAGTGCCGGCCAAGTCAGATTCCCCACACAGGCGCTAAAGGGAACAAGAGATTGGGAAGACATCATGCTCACTACCCCCAAAGTCCATCAATCATTATTCTCCATACAAATGGAGCATTCAGATGGACAAAAAGTCAGTCAATAGGCAGCGCATGAGGAGTCTGGAGTGTATCCGGTGAGGGCAAAAGAACCAGCCAGTCGAACAGAGGGATACTAAAGCCACAGAGAGTCATCTACATCTGCACTGCTTCATTAATTCAGCAGACGCTCTAAACTCAATGCTCAATCAACGAAAGGCCTGTCAAATTTCTAGCCCCGCAGATAAAGTGGAGCCTGTATGAGCTCGCATTCACGGAGCATCAGACAGAAATCAGAGACGATGGGATGAAAATAATGGGAGTTCAGCACTGTGGCTGCACATTAAAGACTTTGTCAAGGCTGAGATCAAAGTCCATTATTTGCCTCAGAGGCGTGGCACCTTTACAAAAATAGCAAAATGTTATATCCTGACATATGCGCGGTGGATGTATACGGTCTCTGGAGAAGTTTCATGTCGTGCAAAATTCAGACTATTCTGCTGTTTCTGTGTTAAACACGAAGACAACTCACTTTAACTGATTTAATTTACATTAAAGGTGAAGTAAGTAGTTTATAGTGCCATCTAGAGGAGAGGCTGAAATTTACAACAAAGAACTGCTGCTCTGCTCACCCCCTCCCTTCCCTGAGCGATACGGTATCCGCAGCCGGTCAAATGTCGTCCTCGTTGTCTTTCTCCGTGTCAGCAGATGAGGTTCGTGAGGCGAGGGAGAGGGCGAGCTACCGCGGCCGTAGCAGACGAAGCGGAGACAGTGGAGTCGGGACTTCCGCTACAAGTAAAGAGACGCTTGTTTTGTTCTCTCGCGTTTGTCCTTACAGGCTCCGGTAGAAACATGGCGTCTCGCTGCTAACAGTGGCTATGCAACCGCAGCCAGCGACCATGTTATTTTACATGACTTTTTGAAACACTACGAAAATATAAAAAACAACTATTATACAGCGACTAGACAATGCAGGAGCACATAATATGTATAAAAAAGTGAATTTTGGGTTATATAAACCCATAAATACTACACATTGTCCCTTTAAACAAAATCAACAGAATGATGATGAGTCTGTATTGGTTTATCAAGTTATATTATAAAGTAAACCTGTGAATTTATTATGTATTTATTTATTTTATGAATTTATGAATTTTAAACTAAAAATAAACTGCGATGGACAATCTGCTAAACAATTTCAAATCTGGAGGGAAGTTGGACTAACCTAAATTATTCGATTCAAAGTCCGATTGCTCCCAACAGAAAGGAGAGAGTCGGAAGTAGTAGGAGACGACGTATAAACTCCAGTACTGAAAATAACAAACAACACCATGGCATCAATCAGCTAGAGCAAAAGCTGTGGAGAACACACACTTTTGGACTGACAAATAGACAACCTTCATGCTTGGGCAGCTAAAGTAGCCAAATATTCCATCTCACCGTTCGCGGTTTGTCTGTGGCGTAAAAAGGTCAACAGGAAACTGATTAAACTGCACCAGTTTATATACAGCGCCACCTACGGAGGTGGAGCCGGACACGGTGAATACATCTAATTGTCCGATTTGCCTGACTCAGTCGAGCTACGGCCGCAGCTCAACTAAAGCTGTGCGTGTAAACGTAGTGATTGACTGCAGAGCGAAGTGACAGCAGTCTGTTGTCCTTTTCACTCATGTCCACCATCCCCCAACACTCCCAACCAGTTAAGAGAGGAGGAAGGAGTTTGGTGTCATTATGCAGCCAATACAAACAAGCAGCAATAGTTTGAGCAGGTTTCTGACTAAAGACAAAGAAAAAAAAAAAGCAGTCATGGTTGTTTTGTTTTTTTTCTCCTTGCCTATCATTTCCTTTTGATTTAAAACCAAAGTGCCCACAGCTTCCACAACACAGACATACACAAACACACAGCCAATAATGATTGTTTCCTCTTTGATGACACGTAGCTGGACCATTTTTTTGGTCGTTGCTGTTGATGTGTAGTGTGTGGGATGGCGCAGCCGAACCCACAGGAATCAATTGCAAAGTCAACAGACAGGAGAGAGAGAGAGAGAGAGAGAGAGGGAGGTAGTTCCGGACCAAGAGGGAAAGAAAAAACATCACTGCTACTCCTACTTTCACAGCTTCCAGTCAGAGCAGCAAAGCAAACGATCACAATCACAGAGCAGAAGCTAAACATTCCTGTTCGAAAAAGAACTGTAGTACAAGATGTAAATGAGGCACATGTCTGTGATGGACGCCTCCGATTTTGTCCACTCATCTTCTTACCAAGCACAAAAAAGCTTTAACTGCACAACAGAACAGAAATAGGCTCAATTGAATTAGCTCTGCGTCTTGATTGGGCAAGTGCATTTGGGACTAGTTTAATCCTAATCCTACAAGAAAAGTTCCCCAGGATGGAGAGTCTTGATGATGAGCCACACGTGATGTCAGCAAAAGCCAGGAGTTCCAAGCCGGTCAATGAGGATCTGGGAGTTTATTGGCCCGTCAACCAAATCCTTGTCAAGGGCAGATTAGTTCAGTGAGATAATGCAACACCTCCCGCTGTTAAGACATTCCTGAAACTTTTTGTTCTTTCGGCGTAGTGACTACTGTTTCAAAACATGGACTGCTTCATGCTCTTTTACACCCCTGCAGTGATTTAAGTGTGGAACTTATTTCTGAGGCTTCATCCCTGCAGTAAATCTGTAGCTGCCGTGAACAGTGAACAGCGAACATATTAGATTTCACAAAGCAAACCCCAAACCATTCAGCCCTTGCTTTGTGCTCCTAAAACTACAAATGGCTGTTGCGTGCCACAGAAGTGTTGTCAAAAGTCGTAATTATAGGCTCAGCTCAAAGATGTGCCACTTGATTCAAACTACCGTGTTGCCACATCAGAGAGAACAAAAAGTCGGAAGTTAGGAAAGACAGGCCGAGCTTATTAAGAGACAGGGAGCCGTGTGCTGGCTGTCATCATTATGTCGTCGCTGTAGACCAGAGTTGTCAACCATTTGCATGCACACAACTATTTTAAACTCCAAATCTGTTTTTTTCAAGGTGAGAGGATTTATGTTCGACTGAGAACTAACAATCTCGAACCAGCGGTTTACAGGGTTTGCGGCATGCAACCGTGCGGTCACATGTAAACGGATATTCCTTCAGCTGAGGAATGCCTGGCCCTGAATTCCTCCTGCCTAATGTCTGTATGAGTTTAACTAATGAGGGACACTGATATGGCGCGATATGATGACAAAACTACTGCTCCTGTTTGCACTAATCAAACATGACAGAATAAGAAAGCCCTCAGCTGGTACAACCTCAGTATATGTTGTGAGGAACATTTTAAACCCAGTGGATTTAAATTGTGCCCCTATATCATCTTAAAACGTCTCTCCTAAATACTTAACCTGCTGTATTTAATGATTTACAGGTAAATAAATTTGTTTATCCTTTAACTGGTAACAATTTCAACACAAGCTGTAATTAGTGCTTAAGGAGTGCACAACCACAAAAATCTGCCCAGAGTGTCGGGCTGAGGGAGAAAACATCAGATAGTAATTGGCCCTCAAGCATCAGCCAGAAAGAGTAAAGGAAAGAAGTGAATGAAGGAGTCGACGCAGAGCAGGAAGGGAGGGGACGTAAGAATGAGAGAAGGTGTGGGTGGCTTTCTTTTTCTTTTTTTTTGCTTCACCTGTGGCTCTGCTGGTGTAAGGGCCCCCCTCCTCTTGAGGTTTGCACGCGAGCATCTGTCTGTGCAGATGTAGTGCCTCTGTGGAATGTACAGCATTCCCCTGACTCCCGTCTCCCGAACCGCCGTCGCCTAGTGCCTCCGGCGTGCCGATGCCCTCCAGGGTCCTGTGAGCCACGTCCCCTCCCCTGCTAGGCCTCCTCTCCAGCTCCGTTCGAGGGGGCACCGGCAACCGCGCGGCGGGTCGGCGCGACGTCTCGAGTTCGTCGTCCTCGGGGATCGGGTTGTACCAGATCTCTCCTTCATCGTCCGCGTCGTTCTCCTCGGCCGGGTCTACGCTCCGAGGGTACGGAGACACCTTAGTTTGACCAACGCTGACCTGAATAAATAAAGGGCCAAAGTTAAACTTTTGAGGGGATTGTAAAGGCCACATTATACTTCTCCGATTGCGTAATGCGTTATCCGTCTGCGTTACCACGTAGACCACTCGAGCCTTTATACTTCTGCGTCGTGGTGACGGATAGGCGCTGCAATTTCCCGCCCGATCAGTAGGGGTCGCTGCGCAAGGTTGTTGTGCTTTTGGCTACAGTGAGCAATGGCGTCCGAGGGAGAAAGACTGTTGTTGTTGAAACAGCGGCCGTTTGTCACTTTTCTGTGTCCCGGAACGCAGTTGTAAGATAATTTGAGGCGAGAAATTGGCCATTTAGAGTCTAAACATGTGCTGTGTGTGTTTAAGATATGCCATATTTATAGTTCGGCAGCGACGAAGTCGGCGGTGTTCAGCTCCGCCCTCTGTGGACGCTCGGTGCTCACTGTGAGCCGGCACAGAGCAGCTTAGCTCGGCCTGTCCTGAGGACCAATCACAGCTCTTGCCGTCTCCGTTGTCCCTTGACAGTGTGACGGACACTTAAAAAATATTTTGTGTAGTCGGAGACGACGTAGAGGCTCTTCGACAGACTCTGCGTTGACGCAGAGGACTCTGCGTAACCTACGCAGAGCACTTTACGCAGAAGTATAAATTGGGCTTAAGACAAAGACCATTGTTAGAGCTTATTTTCCTCAACTGAAAAGCAAGATATTAAGGCCAGTGAATTGAAATTTCATTATAACGATGCTGCGTCACATATTAATGGAACAGTTGCACTGTCTTTCAATGTAGATACTGTTCTTGGTGTGTGGCCCTAAACAAAACAGAACATAAAACTCATTCTTGTAAAAACAGAAAATTCTGACGCTGACCTGCGGCAGCTGAAGGCGAACTGGCCGTAGTGGGGCTGGGGCACCCCCTGAGGGTCTCAGGTGATCTGGGGAGGGACTGGGAGGAGGAGGAGGCTGATGGAAGCATTGGCCGCCCTCCTCGTCGGCTCCCAACATTCCTTGCGGTTCGTCCTTGGGGCCGTGATTCTTCCCAAGGGAACTCTGCTGCAGCCAGTTGCGCTTTTTGGAGACAGTGATGGTGGTGAGCGGCTGCCTCCGCGACAGAGGCTCGGTGGACCTGGCCACCTCACGGCCGTTAGCACACGGGGTTTGGACATTCTCAATGAAAGCTGAGGGAGGGACAGAGATGATAAGCATGTGAGTGCAACTTCATGGTAGGAGAGACAAAAAAAAATCATCTAAATATTAAATTGTTCTCATGATCAAGATTATTTGAACAGTCCAGTGTGTAAGAATTAGCAATCTAATGGTGAGACTGCAGATAAACAAATGATGGACTCCTCTGCTCAGGGAACTACAGTCTTTCTTCCTTATTTGCGTTTTTAAAGTCCCACTTAAAAACACAACTCGCACTCTTTCTGGTTTGTCTGTTTGTAGAGACAAGGTCTTTGTCTAAATTACATATAAAAGGCTTTTTCAAATGCTACAAAAAAACGATTATTATTACACACTGGACCTTTTATTAGTTGCACTAAATAAAACACTGTTCAATCTCAGACTATTTGTGTCATATACCATTGGAGAAAACATCTGTATCAAGAAACCAGGAGGAATGCTCTCAGTTTTCCTCTTTTTCCTCAAAAAGAATCCCATTTCTGCTCAGCCACACGTGTCTGTGGCATGTTTCCGGATGGAAAATTGTAAAACAGTTTTTTAAGGCAAACGTCAAAGTATCCCTCCACCGCACAGCCCCCAGAGCACCTCCCCTATTTTTCTTCTCAGCAAGAGCTGTGATTTCAAGAGAGATCACAAGAAGATGGAAGGGACTGGGGATGCATATCTTCCATCAGAGCAACTTGGAAAAAGATGAGAAACCGCTGGCATTACAGCTGTGAAAATAAAACAGAGGCGGGAGCCGTGTGTGTAGAAAGGACTGACAATAAGTAGAGCTGGTGGCGACATGTACACAGTGACAAAAGGATAAATAATAGAGATGGGGAAGTGGTCCATTAATGTCCCAAATAAACGCCACACAAACCTGCCTGCATAGTTTCAAAGGTGAAAGTAAGAATGTTGTTTTTGTTCTCGAAAATAAAAAAAAATTAAAACTCAGCTGCAAATCACTTGACGTGCTTTTGGAGAAACATGCTTAAAGAAAAACAACCTTGGTGCATGTGTGTGTGTGTGCATGACAGAGAGAGGTGCTGAGGGCAGGGTCTTGCTGTAACATGTACAGCCGACTCGTGTTAAAGACTGTTTTGATCCTCGGCAGCTCCCAGACGAGCCCCTCCGCATGCTATAATGACAACTTCTCCTTTTTTCCTGGAGGAAACGCAGTTTGTGCTTGTCAACCTGCGACTAAATCAACCAAATTAGAGAGCTGGGAATATTTTCACTTTACAGAAGTACAAATGTAGCACAGGGCATCAAGTACACGGGAGATTGTGCCTTGAATAAGTCCGAATAAACAGGCACAACAGTGTTTTTCTTGTATTATTAATTCGTGGCATCGCAAGAGAAGAAAACAGGAGCTCCACTAAAAAAAAAAAAATCACATGGTCTCATATTACATAACGTCTGCTCAATAGATTGAGAATAATGTACTTTTTTGCTTGGCTGCTTTTATTGACAAAAGCCTGAAAGTGGCACGTAGAGAGCAGAGTGCTTCACTTGGGATTTACTTTCCTCTGGAATTCAAACAGCTTTCAGTTTTCCTGCGATCTACAGGGGCAACATTATAACGCAACTGTTGACTCACAATAATTGCCGACACAAAATCCCTCAAATACCAACTCTACAGTTCCTCGACATGGAATCACCACCGCTCGACCTAATCTCCATGAGGGAAATATAACGAGCACGACGTAAAGTAAAGAGGACTCGAAACTGATTCTGTTGTTATTCCTCTGCCTTCCAGCTAATAATATACACTGCCACTGTGTATAGAATGGCTCTCTGAGGCAAGATCAGAGACCACTTTTGAGGCACCAACTAATCCACACGGTGAATGAAACAACAAACAAACTGAATGACGACAACACGACTAATCACAGCTTCTCTGTCCAGTCCGGCACATTGGCTTCCATTAGCCTGGATTAGAGGTCGACGTTATGTTTGCAGAACCTCGAGCTCAGCAGCTTTAGCATGTGCACAATCCTGAGTGAAGTAGAGAAGAGCATGTTTCTGACTCTGTACTCTGTACTCCCATGAGATAATGTGTAGGCCCAAGCTGGCAGGCTATAATAACCGAGCATGGTTTGTTCTCAGCTGTTTTGGCCTAACTGGTCCTTGTAACCCTCTAAAGCCTGAAAACATGAGGAGGTTTTACTTACTGTGTGGGGAGAAACAAACACAAGTCATGGGCGTTTGTGAACTAGCCTTGAAGAGATGTTAAACTGGGATAGGATAAAAGTTTTTGAATACAAAACCTCACCAACAACGGCAGGCTCTTTGGCAAAAAATATTAGATAGTGAAGGGAACTTTCTTTTCAGCAGATGAGCTTGTAATCGCTCGGCTGTATCTGCTGCATTACTTTAAGTGACAGTGCATAATTGGATATCCATAAAATTGATATAACAAAGTCTGAAAAGATGCTACATGTAAAGGCACATGGGCTATAGACCAAAACGTTTGTACATATCCAGTCTATATAATCTAAGTGGAATGAATTTGGCAGAAAATGAAGACAAAATGACTATACTTGATTTTTTTATAAAGTATACAGTCACCTGATAGTATGAATTGAATTAAGTAGTGAAGGATTAGTTTGACATGTAAACAGGCGTGACATCAAGCCAAAGAGAACTTTTAACGCGGTGGGGGGGGGGGGCGTGGGGGGTAGTTTATGCCCCACTGCAAACTGCTGCCACCAACATTCAGCCTGGTACGGCGAGATTAACAGAGGTGAGAGAGAGCTATGCGTGGAGTTGTTGTGAGCATGCCATCTTTTTCAAGGGGTCTTTCATAACTGGAAGAGGAAGCGTGTGCCGACATGAGCAGCATTCCAGGCCACAGCTCCAGATTTACTGCCTCGTCGGTGTCACACTCCTCCCCACGGGAGAAACACCTTCCACCGGGAGCAACAGCACGCGGCTGCTTTGAATTAACCAGTGAGATTTCAGCCATTTTTTTCACTCCTGTTACGAATCAAACCATCGCAAACCCATCTGCTTGCGACCTGTCAATATTTCATCCCTTACATACTTTAGACGTGAAATATGGGTAATGGGAGTCTTTTTGTGTAGCAGAATGTTCAACCTGATGGAAAAAACAAATATTAAAGTAGGCATATCTGCTTTGGTTTTTCCCTAGAGATTATCATTAAAAAGTTTTATTTGAAACGCACAAAGAAGACAAAAAAGTACTAGATTGACATGTGAGGTTAAGTGGTTTTCCAGCCAGTAAAAATAAGAATAGCAGTGTTCTCTTGTGGCGAGACAGACTGATGACCATCAGGTGCCTCTTAGCACAATAAAGAGCACAAGAAGAGCTTGGTCTATTAACATTTCATAACACAAAGCCCATGCTGCCCGCCATGGTATGAAAATGATCTGTTCTGTCAGAGCACGGAAAAAAAATCACACCCCTGACCTGGAGGTAGCAGATGGCCAGAGCTCTTGATAGGGTGCACGTCTGTGGGAGGAATAGAGAAGAGGATATGGTGGAGAGATAGAGGTTCTTGTCAAGAGGTTCTGAGAGGAATGCAAACCTATAAAGACAGATGCTGAGTTCCTGGATGGGCTGCTAGAAACACTGCGCCATGAGTTTGACCGCAAATCCAATTATATTTGTGTGTCTGATCTCCCGAGTGACTGAATCTTTTCCTCCTCTAAGACGGCGACAACACTTTATCCACTTTCCCATCGGCTTTTCATTTATTTCTGAATTCCTTTTTCCTTCGTAGAGGCTCCTCTTTACAAGTGCAAAACACACACACACACACCAGCTAGTTTTCTCCTCAATACAGACAACACTTTGTTGTGTATACAGAGTGTCAAGCTCCCCCCCCCTCACCCAAGGGAGTCTTTTGCAGTGTGCCATACATTCCTGCTGACGCTCATTCATATGGTAATCAGGATTCTCAGAGTGGATTTTTCTTTTTTCACTTCCGACAGAGCGGAGATCGTGCAGGGTTGCATCACATGTCAACACTTGCATCGTGCCGAGGCGTCACGACAGCATGGTCTGATAATGCTAATGCTAATAACACCTAATGGTTTTAAGACCAAATTCTTCAAAATCAAGTCTCTTCTCTGTCCTGCCCTGTTGTACAGCTAAAAAAAAATGCTTTGAGGGCGGGATGAACCCAATAAAAAGGACACAAAAAAAAACAAAATGACCCAAATTATGTCCAAATGCCTGATAAAGTCATTCAACACACCTCTATAATACAATCCAGTTGGTTTCACTGATGATTTAAATTAATGTGAGTCATGCATGTATGCATATAAACCACCCTGGTATGAACCCTGACGCCTAAGGTTTCTGCAACATCACCTGATCCATCTTTAGAGCTGCCATCCTCCATAAATCTGTCCGACTACAGACACCCCAGACAAGACAAATAATTGTACTTCCACCGTGTGTGTTTATGTGAAAAAAAAAATCATAACAAAAACAGCAGCTTGGTAACCAGGGTTTTGGCACAATGCAGAGACCAAACACCATGTCGCCCTGACATGACTCGACGGCAGTTCAGGAGGGTAGTGTTACACTCTCTGCTCGAAGCTATTGTGAATCCAGTGAGCAAGCAGGAATTAATGTAATCATAATGTTGAGCAATACTCTTGTAAACATACACCAGAGCATGCATGTGTTTTCATGACTTTTACAGGAATTGTTGGGACTTTTTCTTTTTGGAAATAAGGTATTTCGTATGTCTGCCTCTGCAAATGTAGGTAGCGTTATAACATTTTTGTTAGGCATTTCTCAGTTGATTTATTACATCATACACAACAAAAACTTTAGCTTGGTGCTAGTTGGTAGCCTTTTGAGTGCTATTCTGTATCCATCTACTTCAAAATACGTAATTTTTTAGGCTGAGAAAACAATCAGGATTTCATCATCCATTCCTCACTACTGTCATCTCCTTCCGTGTATCCAATTCTTCCCCTATTTACAAGTCAAATCCCAGGGGTGGGATCTGTGGAGCACGGGCAGAGTGCATAGGCCTATTTGAGTCCAACTGAACACATGCAATAATCAGTTGACTCCCAAATATATTGTGATAGTCCCACTTTGAGAAATATGAGTCATAATTAGTTTTGGTTTTTTTTCTCTAATATAATGCAAATGACTGGTATTGTTAATTTTAAACAGGAACATAAGAAACTGCTAAGAAACAGCAATTAAATCTACCTATCAACACCTACATTCACCATTTTAAGAGGCATTCGTACAAAAATGCAAGCATGAAAATGAAAAAAAGCAGTTTCTGGTTCAAGACCAGGTGCCAGCCAACAAGCACACACTCCTGGCTGTAGCTTGATATTTACATGCCAGATATGAGACAGGTATCACGTAACTCTGCCAGAAAGCAAATAGATCGAATGGTCTTACCAAAAGTTGAACTGTTCTTTCAGAAGTTCGTTCTCCTGAGATGCATTCAACAATTTCACTGCTGTCTCTTCCTCCCTCAAGTACTGATTATACAGTGGATGGTCGACTGCTCTCTCAGTGAAGACCAAAGGATTTTAATAAAGAAATACAAAAAATGATCTGCCTCCAGGGACTGAGGAGATCTGTTTGTGGTGTATATGACTCAAGTCTCAACTTCAGTTTCAGCTTCAAGTTTGACTGACACGCCACTCCTGAGTTCAGCTCTGGCCAAAAACCTGACTCGTACATACTGCCTGCCTGTTGGCACGCCATTGTTCTGCCGCAACACAACAAAACTATAAATCCTCCAGATGCAACGACAAACATGCATGTACAACATGGAGCCGTGCGTATGCATGCACATGTGCACAACATCCCTCTCCGGTGCATTCACTTATATCTATATCAGAAGTCAGCTGATTAGACACCATTTTTAACAATGAGGAGAGGACAAGTCAGAACAAAAAATAAATAAGCTCCTGTCTAATTAAACCTGTATTTTGTCTTGTGACTTAATAGTGAGGTTTCATTTCCAACAAACACCCCAAGGGAGAACCAGGTCTATTTCAGTACGTTTTTCAAACATTCAAATATTGTGCATCAATTAGTGCCAGACCATGAACCCAATGATGACTAGTAATTCACTGGGATGTTTGAAAGCTTCTGGTATTTCTTTTTTTAAATGGCTTCTTTTTGTGAAGCACTGAGGGGCCCGCAGGGGCGATAATATAAGCCCAGGACTGACCTTAATAAATACTTAATCACTCCTTCATTTTGTTCCTTCACAGCGAGGAGTTAAGTGACACAACGCCAACAAGTTAAACAACAGGAATGGCATCCTAAATATTCAATCCAAATCCTCTTTAAATGCAAGTTACCATGGAGCTGTGCAGAGCAAACGACTGGGGAGGACGGCGACATGACAGCCACCCCCCAACACACACCCACCCACACACACACACACACACACACACACACACACACACACCACTACCACAAAGCATAACTGCAGTGGCTTCTCTCCTGCTTTGGATTCCTCTGGCCACAGCTGTGGAAAAGTTCACTAAGGGACAGAGAGTGGGGGGAAAGCTGAGCAAAATGGGGAAAAAATGCGAATCAAGCGGGCAAGAAACCTTGGAAAGTACTATGAAAAAAGAGCCCTGTCTTTTACTTTAACCAGAGTAGAGGAAAGAGCTGCAGATGTATGCTGAGCCAGCGGCGGCTGGAAGTCAATCAGAGGCCTTCTGCTCAGCAGTCTTACACAGATCGCACTCTTTTTCTAGCAGCAGGGCAAACTGACAGTCAACAACCTGCGCACATGGCAAGTCATTGATTTATTACGACACACACACTCACGGGCGCGCACGCTGCCACTCATAAACATCCAAAAACTATTACAGACGGCAGGGGAAAGAGTGGTAGAGAACAAAAAAAGAGATGATGCTGTTTTTGGTACATACAAAGGCAGCTCATTTCCACATCCACTCGAAAACAAACGTCAATAGAAAGTTTTCCACACAGGCAGGTTTCCGAATCCTATGATTAAACTGGCTAACTGCCTCATTCGCAGTCAGTTCAGGTCACCACGGACTTAAATGAAATTCATTCCATAAAGGAAATGAAATGGTAACCGAACATGCAAAGTGCGGTTCATCATTGCAAGGTTGGTGGCCATACGTTCTAGCTGATCGCAAAAAGAGGACCTTTGTGCTCCTGCAGAGCAAAACAAAGTGGAAACGAAGAGATTATTTGAGGGACAGTGGGGAAAATGGGAGCCAGAGATGGTAAATGGCACATCCTGACTGTGGGGGTTCTGAATGGATCTGATTAGGGCAGTAAATGAGAGACCGGTAGAAATGTTGGCCAAATGGCCAGTGCATGGAAGTAACATGTACCAGTGGCAGCATTATGGTGATGTATTCTTAACAACATAATTACATTGTCAGGAAGAAGAGTTGGCCAGAGCAGCCAAATAGGAGAAAGTCAGAAGACCAAAGATGTTTTTTAAAGGTTCTACAATCAGTTGCTGCAGTAACACAATGACAGAAAACCACTGAGATTCGGTGCGGCGTGTTTGTTTAGGTCGCTCGGTTTCATTCTGACAGGTTCTGACACAATTTCCCAAAGGGACAACAACTTTTGCTTTGTCCATTTAGCTATTGATTTTAATGCTGTTTCCATTATGGTCTGGTTCAACCACGACACAGCAGACAACAATGGAGGACAACGGCGGCTCTTTTTTTTTTTTGTGTGGCTGTTTTTCTCAACAAGACATCAAGCTTTGTATGAGAATAGACTGCAGGCGTTGAAGAACCCTGGTCACAAGTATGTTACGTTTTTTTTGTCTCACAATCAGTCGACTGTTGTACCGTAAAAAGTGAACAGTTGGGGCTGGTTATTTTGGTACCTGGTCCTAATGGAAACGCAAAAAGTGCATACTGTACCAAAACAAACTATTCCACTTGCCGTGTGAGCTCTGGGAAACGTGTCCAGTTTACAGTCCCCGTCTATATTATATTTGTCTGTACATTGTGGCCACAGAGATCAAAAGTTTGCTATCAAAGTGGATTAAACATATGCAGTGTGTGTGTATCTGCATGTGGTGTGATTATGTTAAATATTGAGGTTTGTTTTGCTTCAGCAGTTACTTTGACACTTCATTTTATCATTGTTTTGTTGCTGTGGAACAAAGCGTCCATTTAACTGCAATTTAAAGTCAGCCTGGAGGTACAGGGGAAAAAATGCTAGATAATATGACTGAAATCCCCAGAAAAGCTACAAAAAGAATTCTGCACATTATAACACTTGGTTTCATGACACAGATGTTTCCATAATTTCAAAACCTAATCACAGAATATTAAAACATACAAAGCATATAGAAAAAACATTTTGAACATATTCCAGTCATCATATACACATATAAACTTAAACCCACCACCACCAATATGAAAAACACCACCGCAACAAGTAGAGAGGAGAGTTAGTGGTTACTGATCTAAACTGTGAGTGACTAAAAACCAACAACCTGATGTGCCATTAATTCAGTGTTAAAAATGCACCTAAATTAGTGTGAAGGACAGAACCCGCCACCGGTTAAAAAGGAAAGCAAAGAGATCTGAGGTGTGTCCCGTCCCTTTGCTTTGCATCCACAGAAGGAGAAGGAGAAGGAGTGCAGGGTGGACCACCACCAGACGTGGTTTACTATGAGTGGAGGAGGATGAGAGTAATCAGACGTGAGAAAAGGAGGATGACAGGCCTCTGATTTTAGAGGATCCACGAGAGTTGAGGCCACTCCGTGTAGCCTTCCTACCTGGCTGCTGCTGTTGTTGTTGTTGTTGCTGTGGAGACTTGACCGTGGGTGATTTTGCCTTGCCAGGTTTAAGCCCTCGGCTGGATGACTGGACCCCAGGTTTACACCCACTGAGGTTAACCTGAGAACCGGACCCCGTCTGGTTTTGGCCTCCGCCACGGGCTAGAGAGGAGCCCTCGATACGCTGCTTCATCTCTGAAGACAGCAAGCGGCCCTTGTGCATCCACTCTTGCATCTTGTTGACGGTGACGCCCGGCCCCTTGTTGGCCGAGTTGGCCGCCTGCGCTTGGAATCCAGTCATCAGCTCCTGCTTGTTGTCGTGACCCTGATGTGCCGATGCCTCAGTGTTGCTGTCTGAGGATCCCGTAAGGCTGTTGACCGAGCCGCTGCTCTCATTGAGCTGCCCGCCGTGTTCCTCGTCACCACCAGCATCATCATCATTCAGCAGCTCATCGCTGCTGTTAACGTTGCGGTCAGACAGGTCGCCCACTCCATTGATCTCACCTCCTTCAGCCTCTGTAGCCTCTTTATCATGGCAGATTTCTGGACACTGTATATCAGGAACCTGAATAAAGCCTGAGGGTCCAGCTGCATACCTAATGGCTCCATCGCTAGCAGAGCGTGGTAAAGTGGGTCTCGTCTTGGCTACGGACAGGTTCACCATACTCTTAGTGTTCAACCTGCTTTTAAGTCCCGACTCAGTTTTACCGCCGAGGCAGAGCAGGAGCGAGTCGGTGTCAGATACCTGCTGTGGGCTGTGGTCTCCTCCCGAGGACCAGGAGTCGCTGTCGATGTTTTTGGCAGACAACCTGGAGCACAGACTGTCTCTGGAGTGGCTGCTGCAGGAGGAGGTGGCCTGCTGCTCAGTTAAACCACCGTCCAGGTTGATATCATTCATAGCATTAATGAGAAGATAATAAGCCTCTTTGAGCTGGTTCCTAAGCCTGTCTGTTTCCTGAGCACTGTTGCAGTCATCGAGCTCTCCTCTGTCCTGACCCGACCGTGGCAGCTCTGCAGCCGCTGGTCTATCCCCATCACTTTTTACTCTAATTGTTTCATAAAAGGGCAGAATTTCATTGTCATAATAATCATCATCCTCGCTGTCTAAATATCGGAGTGGGCCCTGTGTGGCGCACAGGGATGCCATGTTGATGTCGCATATTTCTAACTCTGTAGGGAAGAACGTCGGGCTCTGCAGACCGCCTACGCCGCCTTTAATATCCGCTGTATACTCTGGCTCGTAGCTCTCAATGTTTCTGATTAAAATGTGTTCTTCCGTGTTTGCTGGCGGGGAGTCTGGACACACGAGCGTCGCGCAGTTCGTCTCCAAAGTTGGGTTGTTGTCAAAACTCCGGTTGACGCCGCGTTCGCGCAGGGACAGCGAAGCCGCCGCTTCCATGTGCCGGGACTGTCCCCTGTCCTCTGTCCCCTCACTATCAGTACCACTGACCGGGGCTTCTGATGCTTTACTTCCCCCGGTGTGGGTCTCTACTCTTACTCGGTACAAAACGCGGTTCGAATTGTCCCCAAACCCGATTGAATCCCCGACGCTGTACTGCCGCGGCACGGAGACGAAGTGTCTTCTCTGGGCATGCGGTCCTTCGAGCGGGACCTCGACCGGCACCCGGACTTTATCCGCGGACGCGGGCCCTCGGTGGCTCCCTTCTCCCCGCGTGAACACACGTCCACTAAACTGGCCGTGTGTTTGAAGCGAGACCCCCAGGAGCTGCTCATTAACCCGAACCCTGCCCCCGCCGCCGCTGTGCTCCAGCTCCAGCTCCGCTGCGCGACTCTGCCGCACCACCACGACCCCGGCGACTGTGCGCACCGTGGCCGCGTCAACAACACAATTCTCGTACGTGCTCATTCTCTCCGTCGTACACTCCGACTCTACCGGGCGAGCCTCACCGGAGTCTCGCCGCGTCTGCAAAACTTTCTCTTTACCTTCTCGTCCCCCATTCACCGCAGCAGCAGCAGCAGCGCAGCCGTATCCAGTCGCTCCTTTCCTGGCTTTCTTCCCCCGGAGTTTCGCTAGTAAAGTCCTCCGCAGAGGATCAGCCATTCCTTTCCTTTGCCCCCCAGTTAATTCCTCCCGTGATTCTTTCAGCACGCCGCTTCCAGGAGGAAAAGTGGACCGAGTGGGTTCTTCTCCGCGCTCGCCGCCGTCAAAGCTCGCAGGGCGGACGAACTCCTCTCCATTCTCCGCTGTCACCTCCGCTCTGTCGCCTCACTTCACTCGCTCTCTTTTTCTCTCTCTCTCTCTCTCTCTCTCTCTCTCTCTCTCTCTCTCTCTCTCTCTCGCTCTCTCTCTTTCTCTCCACTCACTGCCGGATCACTGCTCTCTCTCTCCCTCTCCCCCCCTCTCTCTCTCTCCCTCTCTCTCTCTCTCTCTCTCTCTCTCTCTCGCGCCTCACCTCCACCTCGTGTTTGCAGCTCAGATGTTTGGAATAGTTTCTTGGCTCAAAGTTCAGGGACTTTGTCCATCATTTATTGGGCATGCACGAATGTTCAGCTTGGATTTTAAACTGAGCCCATTTCACTTGCTCAGCCACTGGAAATAATACAATTATCTTTTTTTTATATATATATTTGGTAATAGTAAAAAACCAAAACAATGGTAATTTATTGGTTCATTCGCTTTTATTATTTATTTACATGGCACTTTTCTTATCAAATATTACAAGGCCACTCAAAGATGTGCAGCCATCTGCCTAGGCTGGTTGGGGTGAAAGAAACCAGCCTAGGCAGGTTATATAATAACATATATATATATATATAAACCTAAACTGGTACAAATGAGAAGCTGTAACTTCATAAGTGTGTGTGTGGGTTGCCAATAGGAGTTCCTCATACTGTTGGATTAAGGGCGTTGGGATCAATAATGTGTTCTAGATTCATCATGAGACTGTGTGTGAGAGAGTGAGGTGGAAAATAATGATTAAGGTAACATTGTAGCCAACATGTTGTTGTTGAAGCCAATAATAAGATATTATTATCTCTTTTAAAGGTGCATTATGTAATAAATCTAAAGCAACTGGCCATAAAATCCTCCTAAGGAATAATGTTCATATAACAAACCAATAACAACAGTACAGACAAAATGTTTGCATTAAAAAAATCTTTTGCAGACTGCAAATCATGTTTACGTTTTGAAATCATGTTTTGGCATGTGGCGCCACCTACGGCCTTCTACCAATCATTGCAGTCAGTAGAGTCTCAGCCGCCGAGCAACCACGGGTTGCCAGTTAAGTCAGAAAACAAAACCTAAACGACCTCTGTGTTTTGAATTTGAATGTAATAACCGTTTTTGGCCACATTCTTACATATGGCTTTATTGCATTATATAAACGTTATATACACAAATATTAAGTCACCTAATATAAGGTCATTATGAATCTAACACTGAAGGAAATTTTGCCATTATTTGCCAACATTATCATGTTTTTTTTTAAAAAAAGGATAAATCGAAAAACATTCTTTTTTTGTTAGTTTGTGATACGATGAAATAAAATGTGTTACAATCAAAGCTCTGAAAGTACAAAATATTTTTTTAAACAAAAGTAAGACAACCATAAGACAGATGCATTGATAGGTAGTTTTATGTGTAATAATACTTTACCATTTAGAGGTTGGACATGTGTTTTTGGATAAAGCATTTTACCTGAAAAAGTAACTTTCATTGGCAACTAAATAGTGGAGACAATGGTATGATGAAACATAGCATGAAAGAAGGAGTAGGATATTTACAAATGTCATGCACATTTGTAAAAATCCTCATATTTGTCCCTGAAATTTGAATTAAAGGGAGTTGGAGAGCAGCGAGAGCCGGGACTTCAAATCCCCACCTTCAATGGTAGATGTGAAGGCATTTCAGCAAACAGTGGAGAAAACAATTCTCATCTCAGGGGAAAAATGTGCTTGACCCTTTAGTCTGAAGGAAAAAATGAGAAATGATGGTCCCAGCAGGAACCAGCGATGGAGACAGTGATAACCTCACTGCACGGAATGGCCTGTTACCACTTTACAAATGAGCAGGACAGTGTGTGTGTGTGTGTGTGTGTGTCATGAGAAATTTGTCTTTTTCCTCAGTTCATCTTCATTATTACACACACGAAGGGCATTTTTTATCCTCCAACATAAAAAAGCACAGCCTCTTCCTCATGATGGATCATTGTCAATTACTGGACTGACACTTTTATCTAAAGTGTATCTTGAGTAATCCTCTCCTCTTTGACCTTGCGTCTAACCCTTGTCCCCACTCGCAGCACAACCCCGTGGCTTTAAGAGCGGCCCGAGACGGCGGAGAAAAGGAATGAAACATACTTCACTTGAACCTTAAGCCATTTGTTTGCTGTTGCCTCTGCAAGGAATGTGGAAGAGGATGAGCCGCTGAAAAGCCGCGGTGGGTTCGCGAGAGCACATGCGCTCTCTTGAAAGCACGCAAAAACGCACACAATCTGACTCCATTATAACACTTCTTGCATAGCTGTGGCTGCGTTTTTCTAAAGCTGTCCATGATTGAGGGCATATATTGTGTCAGAGCCTTTCTATGACAGGGCCCCAACGCGCCACACTCACCACCACCACCACCACCACCACCTCCACTCCAGTAAAACATGATAAGCATCTGTTATTGCTCTGCAGGAGCCGTGTAGGCCCTGACGCCTCAGCCTGCCTACGCGACTGACTGACTAGACCCTGTCTGGGCACTTATTTACAGGTCAAAACCTGCAGGCACAATAGTGTTTGAGAGTGAGAGAGAAATGAAGGAGGAGGAGGAGGAGGAGGAGGAGGAGGGGTGGTGTTAGGGCAAAGATGTATGGTACATCAGGATGGACACGAACCTTTGGGTTGTGAAGAATTTGTTCAGCGCAGTCACTGCCAGACGTGAAAAATAATTAGTAAATGAGTGCAATTTTCATACCGAAAAATGTTCTGCATGCCTGACAATGAGGTCATGTCTGGTATTCTATAGTATCTGCGGTTCACGCGTACGATAGATGTGTGGATGTGTCGAAAACTTGGTCACATAAGCAGCAGTGGAGTGGATTGCATGATAACAACTTAACATAAAATTGAATGCTGCACTTACAATTTATTGATCACTGACTCCTCTTTAGTACTATAATGTCCCATTCCACTCAGGATGGTTGACAGCAGCAGTTACTTATATGCTTCACTTTTATACATAATGATGATGATGATGATGATGATGATGAGCAAATCAGATATGATGGAAACCTTCCCCCAGGCCTGTCCGAGAGACGTGACAGCTTTATGTGCACACATGACCCCACTCATGAATTTTTTTAATCTACTTTCAGTGGCAGAAGCTGGAAGTTTCAAACATTGATCCATCACTTTTATCTACTGGTTTGTATTAAGTAAATATAATATGATTGTCACATAAATCTTTCTTAATATTGCTTGGATCAGTACAGTACAGTATGTTTTATTGTATATTATCTGAGCTACCCCACAGTCTTTCTAAGTTGGTGTTTATTAAAGGTGCCATATGTAAGAATGTGGCCAAAAACGAACTAACTGGCAACCCGTGGTTGTTGGGCAGCTGAGACTCTACTAACCTCAATGATTGGTAGACGGCAGTAGGTGGCGCCACATGCCAAAACATGATTTCAAAACATAAACATGATTTGCAGTCTGCAAAATATTTTTTTTAATAAAAATATTTTGGCTGCACTGTTGTTGTTGGTGAGTTCAGTTTGTTATATGAACATTATTCCTGAGTCTCTGTGACATATTAGGAGGATTTTATGTCCAGTTGCTTTCGATTTATTACATAATGCACCTTTAAATATTCAACAATGTTAAAAATATAAAATAATATATAATGTAATTTAGAATAGTTAATTAATGTACATATCAGGATGTTACATAAGTTACAAGATGCTGTCACTTGGACGTCAAAGTGCACCAAATATGTACGAGTGAAACGAAAACACAAGGATTTAAATGAATACAGAAAAAGCAGTGGTCAGGAGTTGCCCTGCGTGCTGACTCAAGGAAAATAAAAAAAAAAGGAAGCTTGTCTCCCTTTTCTATTTTTTTCTTTCTTTTTCCTCTACCAGTCACTTGCACCCTTTGTGAAGGCAGTGGCAGAACATCTGCTTAGCTGGCCCGCTTTCAGAAGGCCTGACCAGAGAGTCTCTGTGAAAGAAAACTGATTGTGTGCTTGTGTGTGTGTGTGTGTGTGTGTGTGTGTGTGTGTGTGTGTGTGTGTGTGTGTGTGTGTGTGTGTGTGTGTGTGTGTGTGTGTGTGTGTGTGTGTGTGTGTGTGGGTGGGTGTTCTTGTACTTGCGACATACTGAGGACCAGTGAGGGTTATTAACCAACAAAGTGAGGTCATTTTTACAGAGTGAAGACATTTTGGTCGGTCCTCACTTTGTTTTCATTCAAATCACTTTCTTAGGTTGCTATAACATGCTATACTCAATTTGTCAAAAAAAATATTAAATTTTGGACGACATAGTATAGTACGACTTTTTTTAAAATTTTGGACCAAAAACATTTTGTCAAAGATTTTCTCAAATTTTGGACGACATGGTATAGTATGACTTTGTTGTCAAATTTTGGGTCAATTTTTTTTTGTCAAATTTTGGACCAAATTTTTTTTTTCAATTTTTTTTTCAACTTTTGGACAACATAGTATAGTATGACGTTTTTGTCAAATTTTGGACCAAACATTTTGGGTAAAAAAATGTTTTGTCAAATTTTGGACCACATTTTTTTTGTCAGATTTTTTCAAATTTTGGACCAAAAATTAGGGTCAATTTTTTTTTTCTAATTTTGGATGACAGTAAAATATGACGTCTTGTCAAATTTATGGCCAAAAATTATTTGTCAAAGATTTTCTCAAATTTTGGACGACATGGTATAGTATGACGTTTTTGTCAAATTTTGGGTAAAAGAAATGTTCTCAAATTTTGGACCACATTTTTTTTTTCAAAATTTTGGATGACATATGGTATGACGTTTTTGTCAAATTTTGGACCAAAATTTTTTGGGTCAAATTTTTTTGGGTCAAGAATTGGACCACATTTTTTTTGTCAGACTTTTTCAAATTTTGGACCAAAAATTGGGGTCAAATTTTTTTTTTAATTTTGGACGACATAGTATAGTATGACATTTTTGTCAAAATTTGGACCAAAAAAATAAAATAAAATAAATAAATAATCAGAAAAGTTTTCCAGCCCTTTTTGCTCTGGGGCTCCACCTGCAGACATGTTATTGTACTGCAACCAGTAGTTCTTTGTAGATGTCATTCATGAAGTAGATATTTGTAATTGTGGTGATTTATAAAGTGGAAATGCTGGTCCTCAGTATGCAGGAATACAAGAATGTGTGTGTGTGTGTGTGTGTGTGTGTGACTGAGAGAGAAAGTGAAGTAGATGGAGAGCGTATGTGTGTGTGTGTGTGCACGTGTGTGAGTGCATGAGAGTGTGTGTTGTGATATGGGGCTGTGCAGCTGTTGGGGCTCTCCTCCTGATGGCCGCCCATTGTTCCCTCTCTCTGTGTCTCTGACTCTCTCTCTCTCGGTCACAGCCGGTTTATGGGCCTTCCCTCTTTTTTTTTTCAGTGCACACCGCAACTAAATTTATGTCCTTGGACATAAGCCTTTCTCAGGGTATAAATTATACTGGATGATCTCTGTCAGCGTAGCGTTGCCAAGAGCCTGCTGCTTTACGTTCCAGAGTCACATTATTGTCGTAGCCATTCACTCATATTTTACTACTGGAGGAGGAAAAATCCAAGAGAAACTCTTTTTGTGCACCACTGCACTCACATTCATCCGTGTGTTGTAAAATACAAATGTGGGTTTTTGTATGGTATCAAACAATATATAATGTTATTTAACAGCAGTATTTGTACAGGGATTAATAATCTATTATTATTTTTAAAACAAATTTTAATAGTAGTTTTCAACCGCACAAGTTAAGTGTCATTTTTGAGTTGGTGCAACCAAACACAAGTTATTCGTTATTTCCTTTGGACGGAGTTATTTTAAAGCTTATTTCAAATTCTCTGTGCTATGAAGCTCGGCTAGGTAGCTGTACTGGCTTTGGTTTATTAAACAAAGTGCACAATGCCTTTAAATGATTGACATGAAAAAAAAACCAATGTTTTATGCATTTGTGTTTGAGTCGGTGCAAGCAAACAAATTATTAGTTATTTATTTCCTTTGGACGGAGTTGTTTTAGCAGCTATATTGTTTCAAATCTCTGTGCTAAGCTAAGCCAACTAGCTGTGTTGGCCGTAGTATATTAAACAAAGTGAACAATGCAATTCAAAACATAAAACATGATTTGCAGTCTGCAAAATATATTTTTTTAATGCAAATATTTTGGCTGTACTGTTGTTGTTGGTGAGTTCAGTTTGTTATACGAACATTATTCCTGAGTCTCTGTGACATATTAGGAGGATTTTATGGCCAGTTGCTTTAGATTTATTACATAATGCACCTTTAAGTGGTAAATGCACATGATAAAACAAGATCCTGGGTGAAGTTTGCGTAAAAAAAAAAACAGATTTTTGATTCATCAGAAACATTTTGACACACATTTTCTTCTGTGGCAGAGACCCAGATCTTCACTGGAGAAGAGGAGGAGGAGGAGAAATGTGTGCGTACACACTGACTTACACAACTCACTGTAAACACTTGTCTGTGGCTGGGTAACGCACAGAACATAACAAGATCCACAAAGATAACATCTCCTTCATTACTGACCCGCAGCCATGGTTCGGTGACACACACACACACACACACACACACACACACACACACACACACACACACACACACACACACACACACACACACACGCACACACCAGCATTTCCACTTTATAAATCAACACAATTACAAATATCTACTTCATGAATGACATCTATAAAGAACAACTGGGTGCAGTACCATAAAATGTCTGCAGGTGGAGCCCCAGAGCAAAAAGGGCTGGAAAACTTTTTCGATTTTTTTTTATTTTTGGTCCAAAATTTTACAAAAACATCATACTTATACTATGTCGACCAAAATAAAATAAAAATTTGACCAAAAATTTTTGGTCCAAAATTTTACAAAAAAATCATACTTATACCATGTCGACCAAATTTTGAAGAAAAAAAATTTACCCAAAATTTTTGGACCAAAAATTTTACAAAAACGTCATACTATACTGTCGTCCAAAATTTAAAAAAATCTTTTTGGTCCAAGATTTGACAAAAAAGTCACACTACACTTATGTCGTGTCGACAAATTGACTATAGCATGTTATAGCAACCTAAGGAAGTGATTTCAATGAAAACAAAGTGAGGACCGGTCAAAATGTCCTCACTTTGTTGGTTAAAAACCCTCACTGGTCCTCAGTATGCAGCAAGTACAAGAACACACACACACACACAGTGTCTTTTTTTGTGTCTCCTGCATACTCTTATCAACAGACAACCTCTGATGTGTTTATCAAGACAAGAGGTCAGACTGCTTGTCTCATGCTACTGTTCTGTATCATCTCTGAACAGTGTCTCTTCCTCTGAGGGCGTTCATCATGTAGCCAGCCTGAAATGTTCAGTCTGAAGAGTTTATCTTAACGTCTCTGTGATAACTGAACCTCTGAGTCGATGACCATGTTTATGAGTGGTCAAAATTACTTTATTATAATATGTAGGGTTGACTTATTTGACTTCATTACATACTGTATTCAAAGACAATTACTCACATATGCTTAAGTTGTGCGGTCTGTGAAATCCATTAATCTTGTAGAGCTCGTAGTTTGAGAGGGACTATTTTCTCAACCCATTGAGGATTATTAATGTTATGTAAGTTATGTAACACGTCTATGTGAGCTACTTTCCACTCATGTAGGCAGGTCTTCAATCATGGCAATCAGAACTATCTTTTTGCCAAAGGAAATAAATGCTTGTGCACATATTCTGCCAGACTACTTTTTATAAAACAAAACAAATGAATCTGATGTTGAATCCATTCTTCATAGTGCAAGAAATGTAACAATGAACTTAAATCTTAAATTTAAATGCTTTAAAGCTTTGTGTTTTGTAAATTTTCACTCCCGATACTGTCATCATAGACTTGTAATCTTCTTTTCTGAAGAGCTGATGTCACTTTTCAAATGTTCTTGTGTGGTGTGGAGGAATGGAGGAGATGTGTCAGCTTCAAACAAGGGAGAACTTTTTTTTAGAAATATGCACCCGCAATCAGTGGCCTCCACCACATTGTTAGTGTAAATTGTAATATTAGATTTCTGTCTGACCATCATTTGGAAAATTCCTCTCCATGCTCAACATGAAACCAAGAGAGAAGAACCTGTGGTTTATATTATGGCTCGAGCTGTAACTTTGATCCTCTTTCTATTCTCCCCTCAAAAAAAAAGGTATGATTTTGATACAACCACATACTATACGCAGATAAAAAAAAAAATCCCTGTCAACATGCTTCTAATCTGAGGTTACAGTGGTGTGTTTGTCTCCAGCTCCTCTGCTGAACATCTGTTTCACACGACCGGCAGGATCTCTGGTGTGAAAAGCAACTGTTTGCCTCGAGAAAATTTCCAAGCGTGAGTGAAGACTGTAGAGAAGTCAGTGAATGTGTTGACATATGAACTAAACGGATGAAGAGAACCAAGTAAAACCAGATGAATTCATTAAAGGTTCACTATGCAACATTAAGGATTTTTTTTTGTTGCAGAAAATACTTTACCTTAAAGGTACAATATGTAGTATTTATGGGTTTATATAACCCAAAATCCACTTTTTTATACATATTATGTGCTCCTGCATTGTCTAGTCGCTGTATAATAGTTTTTGTTTCATTTTCGTAGTGTTTCAAAAAGTCATGTTAAATAACATGGTCGCGGGCCGCGGTCGCATAGCCACTGTTAGCAGCGAGACGCCATGTTTCTACCGGAGCCTGTAAGGACAAACGCGAGAGAACAAAATTAGCGTCTCTTTACTTGTAGTGGAAGTCCCGCCTCCTCTCTCTCCGCTTCGTCTGCTACGGCCGCGGTAGCTCGCCCTCTCCCTCACCTCACGAACCTCATCTGCTGACACGGAGAAAGACGACGAGGACGACATTTGACCAGCTGCGGATACCGTAGCGCTCAGGGAAGGGAGGGGGTGAGCAGAGCAGCAGGTCTTTGTTGTAAATGTCAGCCTCTCCTCTAGATGGCACTATAAACTACTTATTTCCCCTTTAAGAATGTTGGCGAAAGAGTATAATCAATTTTAAAATGAAAAATTGTTTGGCTTCTGCAGCCTTAGGGTTAGGTTTAAGCCTTGTGTTTCAAGTTCTGAAATGGAAGCTTACTACACAAACAAAGAAGAACAGCATCATTTCTGGTATGTGAAGGCCATCGTAGTTCTCTGACACACTTCCAATCTCGCCTTATTGATATAGCACTTTAAAAAAACAACAGTTTAACAAAGCACACAGAATTAAAGGCACTGAAAAACAAATAATATGAAGAACAGAAATGATTAAAATAAGTTACACTATAAAAAGAATAAAGTAGTAGGAGTATAGAGACCGTCCTAACACATTCTATAATTCAGGAGCGATTACCGAGAAAGCTCCGTCACCCCAGGTTTTCATGTGTGTACTGGGGACGACTATAGAGCTGCTAATCTTTGGACCTCAGCGACCTTGAGGGAACTTCTGGTTTTAAAAGCACAGCAATGCACTGGCGTGCTAACCCATTAAAAGATTTCAAAACAAATTTATTCCAAAAACGTACAGGGAGCCAGTGAAGGAACAGTGCTTTCGTTTATGTGCACCTGTTAAAAGATGAGCAGCAAGTCGAGTCATGAGAAAAGCACGAATAAGACGTAAAAAAAGATAAAAAGATAAAACGGATTTGATCTCAGGTAAAAGTCACCAAGGGTAAAAACTAGATTTGACAACAGAATTTATTTACAGACAGACAGAATCCAGTTTAAATCTAAGGTTTACTAACTGTGCACTTTTTCCACGGCTGCACTGAGGGAGTCTTTGTTTGTTGCAATTATAGTTTTGTTTCTGTTTCTGATAAAGTGCACATCACTTTCATATGAAGGTGACAAAGTGTTTTGACCTTTTCCTAAATAAACTTTTTGTGGCATGAAGAAAGCGTCCTGGCTTTTCCTACTTTTGCACTATTTGCAGTCCCACCATTAAAGCGGAACTAGACCGGAAGTTCCTATTATCGCTGTTTTTTTGGGTTTGTATCTGCGTCATTACCTTGTTTATGAAGCCCTGACGGTTCGAAACAAACAGTTCAGCCATTGCTGAGAACGTTGTGTTTTATTGTAATCTCGGGGCTCAACGAGATCACTGAAAATCCCGTAATAGTTACGTAAGCAGCGGTTCTCCTGAACAACCGATCGTCCTCCTCCGGGCGGTAGTCCGGGCACATCCGGTTACGTACATTGAACCGCAGAAGAAGAATAACGTCCGTTGTGGAGGTGTTTCACGAGCAACAGTGTCTTCTGACTCTGGGTCTGACTCCGGTTTAAAGTCATAAAAGGGACTGCGGCGGGGAGTCGTGACGAAGCTATTTTTAAACACTGTTAAAACAATGTTTTGATAATGAGGAGCAGTGCATCCGCCGTTCCAGAGGGGGGCGCTGCGCTTCTGAGAACGGATGTGCTGGATAGTACTGGCCAATCACAAGACTCTGTCTTCTGGGGGTGAAAGTTCACTCTGAAACATCGCGGCTGAAAAACACTGTCAGAAAAGAGGACTTCTATCGGCTAGTTTACAGCAACTAGGAGGTTTTTGACCATAAAAACAAGTTAATATATGTAAGTAGACCTCCATAACTAACATATATGTGCAACAGGACCACTCTATGTGACCTTTAAACAACACTAAATCTTATACACTGGAAGCACATTTTAGCTTTTTAATATGTATTAATAACAGGCATTTCTGGCCCCCATTGATTTATTAAAGAGTTGTATTGTACCTGTAGGTAAGATATTTATATATATATATATACTGCATATATTAGATATTTGTCTATTAATAATCAACGAGTGAAATAAAATAAAATAAAAACTAATATTATTGATACTTTTTGTGGAAACACCCTTCAAAATGAATGATTTGAACTTCAGCCTATAAGCTGTACATAAACGACTTGGGTTACCTTCTGTAACTCCTCTGCTGTGCAGACTGTGTCTGTGGAACACAAGTCGACTCCTCGAGTCTCACCAGACAACAGCCTGATTAGCATTTACATAAAAGCAGCAACATTTTGTTTTCCGACTGTGTGAAAATGTCATATAAGTCAGATGGAAGCAGCTGTGGTCACCATCATTTATACAGGTCCTGACCTTTTACCAAGTAAAATGTGTCGCAGTGATTAACGGCTGCTGTGACTGACGCATCCTGCGTTAACTCCTTCAATTAGATGAAGTCACCGTTGTTCAGATGAACACACGACAATTTATACCAGAGCTGGTTGTACTGAGGGTCTGCCATGTAGTGTTGTAATGTCACAGAAATTCACATATCTGTACTTTACTTTGATTTTTATATTTCTATCAACTTTTAATTTTACTCCTCTACATTTCCTCTAACTGTCTTTGTTACTCGTTCATACCAAATAAAACCAGAAGAAGAAGATTTGGGATGAGCTTCTTTACACTATAGTTTTCACACATTCACATGCTGCAACAAGGGGTTAAGTGTCTTGCTCAAGGACACACATAGACTAGCAGAGCTAGGAATTGAACCCACAACCTTTGACAGATGACTCACCCTACCACTGATCTACCACAGCTCAACCCTAACTCTTTTCATACTTTTACTTCTAAAGTTGAAGTACATTTTACATCAAGAAAATAACTTGATATACTATAATACTTTTACTTAAGTAATTTTTTTTTTTTTTTTTTTAAAGTGTCTTCAACTTCTACCAAAGTCATTTTCTGCCCTTTTAGGGAAGACTGTCGCAGCTTTCCTCTCATTAACATCATTTCAATAACACAAATAGCCAATGGCAACATAAACGATGGCAATTCTACTATCACAAGATTATATCTATTGTGGTATTTGAGCTTTTACACATGTACAGTTTAGGTTACTGTGCAAAAGGTTAGAATTGACTATAATAGTTTCTATGACACTTTATTGAGAAAATGTGGGAAACGCATTGTACGCAGTTTAAAAATAAACAATTTTTCAGAAAAAAAATGCTTCTGCAGGTATTTAGTGTGACCTACATTTACACTTATATAACAATAGAACGACCCTGGTTCTATGCAAACTGAAAAGAACCTCTAATTAAATAGTAGGGCGAACACAGGTTGTACCAGTATAATATTATACTGGTACAACCTGTGTTCGTCCGACCATTTCGTGTTGACAAATATCTGCTGTGAAAAAGTCTGTTACTGCAGGTTTATTCAAGGTATCGCTTGATTATTACATTCACATGTTGTATGAGTTGAACTCATTGACAGCTGGTTCATATACAGTGTAAGACTCAGTAAGCTGATGGTGTCCTGAGACTTTTGTACTGCACTGTATTTAAAAAAAAAAAAAAAGCACTGAGCAAAACACACATCTTTTGGGAAATGTGCTCCCGCATTGATGGGAGTGACCTCGCTGGTCAGTGATCATGCACTCAGCACAGAAAGGGGAGTCTATTTGTTCATAAACATGGCTGATAAAATCACTCTGCTGCTGCTGCTGTTGTTGTGCAGGACCAGTTACGCATTTCAGACAAGGCCAGACACATACCTGGGGGCTGGAATTTTATCACAGGCATTTTTACCACTATTTCATGTCAACCCGTGATGACAGATAGTCCGGGAGGTCCTCTTATCACTAAACGGCTGCAAAGTACAAACTTTTCACACCTTCCAAGCCTTGGAAAAAAGCATTACATTTGCTCCAGTGAAAGGACAAATATTTTTCAGGAATTTAACGAGATCAAGACGTCAAAAGCTACAGTGCGTTACTTTGGGTACTTTACGAGTCATCTTTTTTTTTTTTTAATTTTGGTCGACATAGTATAGTATGACGTTTTTGTAAAATGTTGGACCAAAAATTTAAAAAATAAAATAAAATCGAAAAAGTTTTCCAGCCCTTTCTGCTCTGGGGCTCCACCTGCAGACATTTTATGGTACTGCAACCAGTGGTTCTTTGTAGATGCCATTCATGAAGTAGATATTTGTAATTGTGTTGATTTATAAAGTGGAAATGCTGGTCCTCAGTATGCAGCAAGTACAAGAATGTGTGTGTGTGTGTGTGTGTGTGGATACAGCAGCAGGTCAGGGGCAAGGGTGATAAGCATTTTCCCAATCCAACTGCTGAATGATTATGTTTTTGGAGAAGCAGAATTCACCTTTGAATCTTTTCCATTTTCACGTTTTTGAGTCACACCAACCAGTTTGGAGTCGTCTCGCACAACCGGCGCAATATTGCCGTTGCCTCTGTTGGGCTTGATATAAAACTAATCACTTCCTGTGTGCAGTCGCCAAGACTAAACGCCGCTATGCTGAGAAACAAAGACTAGAAAAGCTGAAATGAAGAAAATGTGTGAACTCGTTTGAATAATGTAATAAACTTGATTATTTGCAAAACATGGTATATTTGTGAAATGCTTACAGATCTTCCTCCATTAAAATATTTATTCTTGCTTTTATTTGTCTCTTTCTTTTAATACCTCACTGAAAACAAAGCTATAAAATGCTCCATTCAACAAGAAGACTGACGGAAACTCAAAAACTGTATAATGCTTCAATACTCCATTGTAATGACAGAAAACATAGAGGGAAGCCGATTTCACAGATAATACATATTACAAGAAACGGTACAGAATCTCAAGAGAAGTGAGATAAGACACGTGTACAAATCAAAGACCATCTCTTACTCCCTTACTGACTCTACACAGACCCTGAATGTTATTTAGCTGCCCCACAGTGTGCAGCAGAATCCACCATTCATAGCATGCAGGGAGGGAATTCTAGTGTAGTTTAAGGGCACCATCTAGTGCCCATGAGCTGGAAGTACAAGCCTTTTTTTTATTATTAAAGTAATGGCTGAAAAAAAGGGTAAAATAAATAATGAGTTACATTAATAATGGACGAATTCCATTTAGCTGCTTTGGTTTCAGGGTCTTGAGAATGTTATTGGTAACAAATGCAATTTCCTACTGTGACAAGTTTATTTTTTTCCACTTTTAGTTATTTCAACGTATTTCATGTCATTTAAAACATATTCATTGTAAAAACAAAAACGTATTTTTCAAAAGAAAAACTGTCAAAGTTCAGCGTAAATAGAGGTTTAGCAAAATACAAGACAAATTACACAAAACACAAATCAAACCAACACAGCATTTTGTCGTTTTTTTTGATCGTAGAAAGAGACCAAAGCAACAGATCACACCTAATGTTTAATATATCACAGCAGAAAGTTTTGCGTTTTACTTTAGACTTTCCTTTTTTTTTTATTATTATTGGTTATATGCTAATCCACATGGAGGGATAATGGGGCAAGAGAAATCAGACAGAATAATATAACAGGTCTCATTTTACCCAGTTGTCTAAACTACATATTCTAAATGTAAAGCAAATGTGATGCCAATCTAGGCACAATATGAACCTGTAACCCTCATCTCAGTGTCTGTGGAAGAGAGCTGGTGAGTCCACAATAACAAAATTATAAAATGACAACCCAGACTGTAAAACACTATCTTTCTCTTTATCCTTTGGAAAATCATTGTCAAGGAGTTGCCAGAATACAAGATCTTAGGTTGAAATCTCATCAGTAAGACTGAACTTTGCCTGAAAACCTGCTGATGTAAAGCTTTTCATTCACATGTGCCGACAGTCGTTTGAAAACACTAGGATTTTGCAAATTACAGTACATCAACACTAAAGTGTAAGGTGAAATGGTCACTGCCTTCCTAACCACTGCAGATGTTGGTGAATGATCACTGCAAAGCTTAAATGTTTAAATTAGAAGCCGTGCCCTGTTGGCAGACAGTTCGGGTCTCACTCTATCTTTTGCCTGAGGATCCTTTTCTCCTCCTCAACAAAGTTCTTGTCAGAAGTGGCTTGTCCCATTTCTCTCTTCCTCTTCTCCTTCTGCCTGAAGGTCTCCACTCGACGCTTCTTGGAGGTGGGAGAGAGCTGCTCTGATTCCCCATCTAAATCACCAGAGATTAGTGGTTGGAGGATTGGGCGTGAGGGAGAATAGAAAATAATTAGCTCCGAATTACTAGACATCCCAGCATTTAAACACATAAACACAAGAGATAATAGCGACAGAGCCAATGCAAGTCTTGTTTTTTGTATTTCTCTTATTATAATTGTAAGCCCACACATAACAATTTTCATAATCAATCAAGTTTGGTCCATAACATGTCAGAAAATGTTGATCAGTGTTTACCAAACCTGGAAATCGTGATTATTATTATTAATATAAGTGTTCATTACAGTTCTAGAGCGCTTTTCTAGACACCCAAAGCGTGTACAAATGACCCATCATTCATTAACACATTCTCACTGGTGGTGGTAAGCTATGTCTGTAGCCACAGCTGCTCTGGAGCAGACGGACGAAGCGTGGCTGCCAATGTGTGCCAAACGGCCCCTCTGACCACCACCATCATTCTTACACACATACAGTGCTGTGCAAAAACTACATTACTACACTACAAAGTTTCAGGCACCACCAGCTCTGTTGTTTTTTTGTGTCTGTCAAATTCTGTGATCATGTGAATTTGGAATGCAGAGATGCGACTTAAATCTACTCTTATATATTAGCGAGCTGTCAATGAGTTTAACTTGTGCAACATGTGTATGTAATGCTCAGTCATGTCATGAATAAACCTGCCATAATAGAGGTTTTTACAGCAGATATTTCTTGAAATTAAATAGTAGGTCAAACAGGATTTACCAGTAATATTAATTAAGGTTCCACTCCAGTACTAACAGAGCTGTGTTACTGTTCACGTGTAAGGGTAGATCACACTAAATACTTGACACCTGTAGAGGATGAGTTATTTTTACAAACTGCATACATATTTCATGGATGTGTTCCAGTAAAGTGAAATAGAAATAATTATCCTTTATTGTCGTTATAGCATTGCTAAAACAACAAATCTAGGTGGCCTAAGACTACTGCACTGTAATGTACTGTATGTAGAGACAAACAACCATTCATTGCATGTTTATTCAAACGGATGTTCTCAAATGTCTTGATTTGACCAAAAAAATTAGTGGTCAAATCAGTTTTAATAATCAGGGGAGATGGTGGCTCAGTGGGAGAGAGCGACGTCTTTCAACTTGAAGGTGGTGGATTCAATTCCAGGCTGACGTGTCCTTGGGTAAGACACTTAGGGCTAGGGCTGGGCGACATGGCCTCAAATCAATATCACGATATATTGAGCAGCTCACCTCAATAATGATAAATGAAGGAAGTTCGAAGTTGCTAAATGGCGTCATCGCCTAATTTGTATAATTGACCAAGTGTCCGAGTGTCTTAAAGGGACATGATAGCCTGCCTACCTACACACACAGCCAAAAATAACTTTTATTTTGTTTTCTTTTTTTAAATTATTGAATGTATCGATAATGGCAAAATGACGTCGATTATCGTCGTGAATTTCTGTAGCGATAAATATTCGATATATCACCCAACCCCACATTGCTCCTGATGTAGCGTGTGAGTGGGTATGAAAGATGAGTGATAGATGCGCTGCACATGCATGCGCTGTATGAAACTGTAGTGTGTACAGCAGCTTTGAGTGGTCATTGCAATATTATGTGTTCAAGTTATTGCAGATTTGCAATGTTTAATATTGAATTTGCCTGCAATTTTTTCTTTTAAAAGTATTAGTTAACACCTGGTGAAGCCAATGGCAGAGATTAATGATACGAGCATGAGATCGTAAAGCTCCACGCTGTCATTTCCCTGCAGGACTGACCTGAGTCTACGGGTTGCTCCTCTTCAGGTAGGAACATGGCTTTGCCCGTGAAAGGTTGTGGCGCATCTTGTCCGTTGTCCTCATACACGTTGGACCATTTAATAGCCATGTCCATTCCTGGAGGAGGTCCCTTCTTCCTCTCTGGCTCTGCAGCGTAGCTCTCAGGAGGGGGCACTGCATTTGTCTTCCATGGCTTGAACTCTTTGACAGGCTTAATGTAATGGGGGAAAAAAACACAATGGTTAGAGACTATTTCTTACTGACAGAACAACAATCCTGACAGGATCCACTTTCCAATACATAAACGTTGTGCAGTTTGTTCCCCTTGTTGTGAATAAATAGATAACTCTTTTACTTTTAAATACTCACAGATGTTTTGCTGTCTTAAGTTACACAGATATCGAGATCCATTGCTATACGATTGTCTTGCAAAACACTGATTATCACAGAATCAGTGTACCGTGATATTATTGGCATCGTTGGTATCGTGGACCATGTCTCGTGATGTAAACTGTGATTCGCACCCCTAAAACCTAGTAATTCAAACCGCCCTACTGTGTCACACCGGAAACCCTATTGTTGTGTATAGACATGACGAAAGAGTCAACTACGGAGGTGAATTACAGCAATAAATACAGTGTATTTTGATGTACCTCTTCGGGAGCTTTTACAGCCAGACTGTCCCAGTCTATCTGCTTATTCAGCGGGTTGTAGAGGAAAGTGGGCTTGGAAACGGACCTGAAGAGGTCGTCGGGTTTGGGTAACGGAGCCCCGCCGGCCCCTCGTTTGCTCCCGTGTTGAGAAGACTCGCCTTCGCCTCCCGCAGTTGCTGTTCCCGGGTTCTTCTTCCGAGCGTCTCCCTCGTCGTCGTCCGAGTCGCTGCTGTCGCTTAAATCGTCATAGCTGGAGAAAAAACCCATAGAACTCGGCTTCTTTTCTTCGGACATTGTGCCTGCGGTCACTGCGTTAAGACGGAGGCAGCTCCAGTGGAAGTAAAGCCGGTATAGAGATTAAAGGCGAGCTGCTGAATCTGGGTCACTTTAGATGGTGTTGCTACTCGAGACGCTACTCCATTTTGAATGAGCCCCCAAAACAGTCGTAAAGCCGGTAGAAAGTGTCGTTAATTCACTGCGTCGTCTTCTTATTCTTGGGAGTTTGACGGCAGACTACATCCGTGTAGTAGCATCACTGCCATCTTTCGGCGTCAGCTAGTTACTACACTGTCTTGAGAGTTTCTTCCCCTCGGTCTGGTTTCATTGGTGGTTTATCGGCAGAAATTGAATATTCTACTTTTAATTATGTTTGTGTACGTGTATAAAATATTTTTATTTATTTATTATTATTTTTTAAATAAAAGTTGTAGTTTAGAAAAAGCCTTTATTATGTAATTAAGGCAAGCGTTTTTTTGTTGTTTTTTTAAAACCATTTTGTCATGATTCTACACCATCCAAATTGGACAAACCAGCTAGAGCTATGATTTGCAAACTGTTTGTGTACCAATAGTGGTACGCAAGCTTCCTCTGGTGGTACTCAGAAACATTGTTCGACTGTACATACCAGGGTATGACACAAGCCTAGCAAATTAAACAAATAACAAAGAAATTGGCAGATTGTGACTGAGATTTTTTTTTTACTTTGACATCATTATTATGTCAAATAATATGTATGAACTACTGTCGGTCAATGTCGGAGAGGATTTGAATGTAAAATACTTAAAATATACAGCAAGTGCCAAGAATGAGTGTGGTTCACAGTGTGAAAAACATTCATTGACACACACACACACACACACACACACACGCACACACACACACACACACACACACACACACACACACACACACACACACACACACACACACACACACACACACACACACACAACCCCTGCAGTAAAACCAGTCATGTCAGAACTCGCTGCTGATCCTGTGGGCTTCATGTGAGCAAAACAAGCTGTCCACATGAACATGATAATAATAAAAACAAAAATTAAGGAACAAAATAGTGACTGTTACTGGGAACTCTGTCACCACTTTCATTCCTTCTCACGTAAGTGTAGACTGGAATGGCAATAAAACTAATTTGAATCATTTTAACTAGTGAATAAAAAAAAAAGTATCTAAAATAAACAAATCCTGGGGAAACAGGATATGCAAAGTCACATGGTGTGGCTGGCTCCCCCAAACACCTCCATCCTCTGTTTGCCCTTCTCAGTGTCTCAATGCTCAGTGTATGCAGTCAGACTAAAACCATTTTGTGCACATGAAGCACATGTCAACACACATGTCAACCAATACACAATTTCACCTCTAGAGTGCAGTGTAGTCACACTAGTGAAGCAAAGATGCACATGAGCATCTGTGGGGGAGTTGTTGCAGATTAAAGTATTAAAGTAACCAGTATTTCTGAAATCCTGGTCCTGGGGATCCACTGCCCTGCCTGCTCTAACTCACCTGAATGCAAATGGTCAGCTCGTCAGCAAGCACTGCAGAAGTCTGATCTCGAATCAGGTGTGTTGGAGCAGGGCAGTGGGTCTCCAGGACCAGGATTGAGAAACCCTGGTTTAAAGGGGAAATAAGTAGTTTATAGTGCCATCTAGAGGAGAGGCTGAAATTTACAACAAAGACCTGCTGCTCTGCTCACCCCCTCCCTTCCCTGAGCGCTACGGTATCCGCAGCTGGTCAAATGTCGTCCTCTTTGTCTTTCTCCGTGTCAGCAGATGAGGTTCGTGAGGTGAGGGAGAGGGCGAGCTACCGCGGCCGTAGCAGACGAAGCGGAGAGAGAGGAGGCGGGACTTCCGCTACAAGTAAAGAGACGTTTGTTTTGTTCTCTCGCGTTTGTCCTTACAGGCTCCGGTAGAAACATGGCGTCTCGCTGCTAACAGTGGCTATGCAACCACGGTCCGCGGTCATGTTATTTAACATGACTTTTTGAAACACTACGAAAATGAAACAAAAACTATTATACAGCGACTAGACAATGCAGGAGCACATAATATGTATAAAAAAGTGGATTTTGGGTTATATAAACCCATAAATACTACATATTGTACCTTTAATTACACCAGAATAAGGTTCATTCACCCCCTGAAACATGTCATTTCAGACATTTGCTTCCTCTGATGATTAGGAAAACTGTAGCATTAAAGGTCCAGTTTGTACAATTTTAATCTATTGGTGAAGTTGCATGTTGCAGCTGAATGTCCTTCACATCACGCTTCCCTTCCAAGTGTGTTGGAGAACCTATGTCGCTTTCAGTTATCATAAAGATAAAAGATTTGAAGTTTGTCCATTGTGGGCTATTGGAAAAATCAACAAAATGGCAGACTCCACACCAGCTCCAGCTGACCCAGCTCCTGATATAAAAGGCGAATGAAATAAATAACGAGTCGTCGTATGATATTTTATCACCAATATCTACCAAGTGAAAATAATTCCACTAAAATGTACAGTGACCTGAACTGCGTTTGCCCTCACACACCAACTAAATAACACCACATTTACAAGCACACATACATTTATCAAATTTACTACTGGGGATTTTAACCTAACCCCACCCTCCTAACCCTGAGTGGAGATTTACAGGTTGTCCAGTCTGAACACATCCTATAGGTATTCATGTACAGTTGTTTATGTGGCACCAAGAAACACCCTTTTTTTTGTGGTTGTTGTGGTTGATCGTTTAGTTCTAATTTAAAAGTGTTGATATGTTGATATGCACTAACAGCTATATCAATTCAAGCAATACAATACATAGTTCCATTGTAATATTTGCAGTATCAATAGCAGGCAGTAATGTAAACTAGAACAAGCAGGGCAGGGTTAGGTCGCTCTAGATGAGAAAGATTTGATAGATCGCTGACTGGCTGATTATACCTTCCTAGCCACACAAACCATTTAGAAAACATCTGTGAACATAAATTTGTCGAAAATGTAGCCGCTGGCGCATATTTCATGCTATTACAACCCCTATTTATGTCCAAATGGAGTTTTTGCACTGGTCCCCTTGTCAAGCCAAAGACTGGCAGGTGATTTTTAGAAGATATTCTCATTTTGACAGCAGGGAGAACTCCACCTCTTGAGCAAACTGTACAGAGAAGAATGTTGAACTTGTGTCATTTACACAGTAAATATCTTATTGATATACAGCACCCTTACCACTACAGTTTTGGGGACTTGCAGTATACACACATACACGTATATGTACTGTATATGTGGATACATCCCACATAGAGTGGATTTACAGTTGCATATTCAAAAAAAATACAAAGATAGATGCTTTTACTGCTACTACGAGGAATACCCAGTGTTATGTAATGTAACAAAGTTCAAATACTTAGTTACTGTACTTAAGTACAAAATTCACATATCTGTATTTTACGTTGTTATTTGTATTTCTGGCAACTTTTACTTTTACTCGAATACATTTCCTCTAACTATATTTGTTACTTGTTACTACCAAATAAAATTATTATATTATTATATAGTTATGGTCTGTATTTATATAGAGCTTTTCTAGTCTCAATGAGGTGCTTTACACCACGTCTTTCATGTGGCCACATTATACTTAGACAACGGAGACGGCAAGAGCTGCGATTGGTCCTCAGGACAGGCCGAGCTAACGCTGCTCTGTGCCGGCTCACAGTGCGCACCCGAGCGTCCACAGAGGCGGAGCTCATACCCGCGAAACTATAAATACGTCATATCTTAATACGCACAGCACATGTTTAGACTCTAAATGGCCGATTTCTCGCCTCAAATGATCTTAAAACTGCGTAACCTACGCAGAGCACTTTACGCAGAAGTATAGACTAGCAGAGTGAGGAATTGAATCCACAGCCTTCGAGTTGAAAGACAACACGCCCTAGCATTCAATCCTACCACCTCACTTTTTTGACACTTTTACCTCTAAAATTTAAGTACTCTTATATCAGTAAATTATATTTGATACGTATAGTAAATGTTGTATAATTTAAGACTTTTGCTTATATAATATATAAAAATAATAATAATAATAATAATAATAATAATAATAATAATAAAACCCCTCACTTACGTAATACTGTTTGCATGCATGTTCGAAGATGCAGAATTTATGAGATCAATCCTGAATTTATAGTGTGTGAGACTGTGCTGTGACTAGTATTGAGCTATGCATGTTTTACGTAATGAACAAAAACCCCAAGTCAAAAAAGTAAATAAGTCAGCACAATTTCCCTAAACATCTGCTTGAGTGATAAATTAATTATTTCCCCTCTAAACAAGACAGGATATGAGGGAAATGATGTTTGAGTCTTTGAACAGGTGATCTTTTTGTATTTCTTTGCTTGGAGTTAGGGATGTTTTTCCACTTACATGTTTTCCTTTAGGTACATATGTTATAGTGACAGAGAAATATACTGCAAGGATAGCACAATGCACCATTTCCTCGTGGTGAAGGATTTCTGCTGGATGCTTGTTTCTTTCTTTTTTGGACGGAGTTTGGTTTTCAAATCATGTTTGAAGGAACTTCCCAAAACATGTGTTCTCAAAGAAGAAAAAGAAGAAATGGACTCTTCCTTAAGCCCAATTTATACTTCTGCGAAAAGTGCTCTGCGTAGGTTACGCAGAGACTCTGCGTCGACGCAGAGCCTGTCTCAGAGCCTCTGCGTCGTCTCTGACTGCACAAAATATTTTTTAAGTGTCCGTCACTCTGTCAAGGGACAACGGAGACGGCAAGAGCTGCGATTGGTCCTCAGGACAGGCCGAGCTAAGCTGCTCTGTGCCGGCTCACAGTGAGCACCGAGCGTCCACAGGGGCGGAGCTGATCACCGCCGACAACGCCGCTGCCAAACTATAAATACGTCATATCTTAACACACACAGCACATGTTTAGACTCTAAATGACCAATTTCTCGCCTCAAATTATCTTAAAACTGCGTTCCGTCACACAGAAAAGTGAGAAACGGCCACTGTTTCAACAACAACAGTCTTTCTCTCTCTTTCTTTCTCGGACGCCATTGCTCACTGTAGCCAGAAGCAGAACAACCTTGCGCAGCGACCCCTACTGATCGGGCGGGAAATTGCAGCGCGTGTCCGTCACCACGACGCAAAAGTATAAAGGCTCGAGGGGTCTCCGTGGTTACGCAGTCGGATAACGCATACGCAGTCGGAGAAGTATAATGTGGCCTTTAGACTTGTTTCTTCCATCTCCACAGAGGCAAACAGCGACGTGAGAAATTCCCCAGGGTGATGAAAAGCCACACCTCTCTCTCCACGTCTGTGTTTAATCTACTGTAGCTGTTCATGATATCAAGAGTGTCTTTATTTTATCTACTGGATCAGAACACATCTGTGGCTGTAAAAAAGCAGGTGGTTTACTCTGGTTTTAATGATGATGATGATGTACAACGGGTAGGCCAGAAGTCAAGCCTCTGTTTTTGTTCCTATATGTTTACCTAACTCTTGGAAGCAAACTGGGTGATTTTGAGGGTTTTTTGGATTGAGGGTTTTCTAATTGTGCAAATCCTGTTTACAATTAACATCATTAAAGCCGTGGTCACTATGTTGAAGTTGCCAAAGAACACCTGCAGAATGGGAAAAAAAAAGGTTTAAATATGTAATGTTAAACCCAGATGGAAGTGTTTTCTCTCTTTTTTTGACTAATAGATAACAACACGGGCAAGGCATCTTTGTAAAGTTATTGTCTTATGTTCTTCTTTTGATACAATGCTGATAGTCTTAATCTATCGTCTCTGCCTCTGTTTAATGACAGATTATATGTGATGCAGGCGTACTGGTACAATAATATGTTTTATATATGATAGATGCAGTTATGGCCAAGTCAAATTCTGGCTAACTCCTGCACTTAGGTGACCTTTGACCCTCAAAAGAGTTCATTAAATCATTCATAAAAGCATAGTGACAACATGTTTACTTTAAGTAATATATACTATACTGGTTTATTATATCATACTAAAATTAAATGACCTTCTCATCAGCCTGGCTGGTAAGATGGTGAAAAAAAAATGATATCTGTCAGTGTGAGATGCTTAAAGCTGTAGTAGACAACTTTCTGTCTTACTTGTAATTATGAGGCTAAAACTCAGAGCTGGTCATATAGGCGCCATCTACTGGAGGGGCACCGCGCTACCACAAAGGGAAAACAAAATAAAATAAAATTATATATATATATATAATATGAATGAAAATCTACCCGTGGGTGCCAAATGAACATACATAATAATAATATAATAACAGAAAAAAAGAAAAAGAGAGAGTTAAACTATGGAAGTTCAGATGTGATTTTACCCGTCACTATTACCAGTTACTATTATCTATTACTGTGCGGAATATTATCCTTTTTTTTGTGTGGTAAATTTTACATACTTTTACTCATACTTCTATTTAGAGGGTCACTGGATCCCAATCTCGCCTTGGGCACCTTGCAAAATGCATCCCCCTCAAATTATTTGTACAGTGTAATAGCGATGGAAAAAAATAACACCATCCATGTTTACATTGACCTATAAGCCACTTTCACTGTTATTCTTTTGGCTACCAGAACCTTAGATTTGTATATAAAAA
Source organism: Microchirus variegatus (assembly GCF_963457635.1). Classification (NCBI taxonomy): domain Eukaryota; kingdom Metazoa; phylum Chordata; class Actinopteri; order Pleuronectiformes; family Soleidae; genus Microchirus; species Microchirus variegatus. The sequence continues at coordinate 6,229,432 of NC_139805.1, forward strand.
ATAAACACATTCTCTGGAATCTACAGAAAGAGAAGTCACTGAGAATGAAGCCTGTACTACTCTGTAATGGGACAATGCCTTTCCTGAGGCTTCAATCTCTAGTTTTGACTTGGTAAATTATAGTCCAGCATGTATTCATGTTTCTGAAAAAGGTGCATCGTTGCAGGTAAAGGATGGTCGTGCAGGAGATGTTTCTCCTTCAATGATAGTTCATGCTCTGCTTATCTATCCTTGGTGATGGAAATGGCAGACGGTGGAACACGGAGCAAAAAAAAATAATAATTCTGTAGACGGAGTGATAAAAGCTGGAGAAGAAAGAGGGTGATAGAAAAAGAAATGAAACACAAGTGAACCTTGCATATTGCATAGAACATAATGTTTCCTTTTTTCTCAGCGAGTTAAACAACCAGTCTACTTAAAGGGACAATATGTAGTATTTATGGGTTTATATAACCCAAAATCCACTTTTTTATACATATTATGTGCTCCTGCATTGTCTAGTCGCTGTATAATATTCTTTGTTTCATTTTCGTAGTGTTTCAAAAAGTCATGTAAAATAACATGACCGCGGGCCGCGGTTGCATAGCCACTGTTAGCAGCGAGACGCCATGTTTCTACCGGAGCCTGTAAGGACAAACGCGAGAGAACAAAACAAGCGTCTCTTTACTTGTAGCGGAAGTCCCGCCTCCTCTCTCTCCGCTTCGTCTGCTACGGCCGCGGTAGCTCGCCCTCTCCCTCGCCTCACGAACCTCATCTGCTGACACGGAGAAAGACGACGAGGACGACATTTGACCGGCTGCGGATACCGTAGCGCTCAGGGAAGGGAGGGGGTGAGCAGAGCAACAGGTCTTTGTTGTAAATTTCAGCCTCTCCTCTAGATGGCACTATAAACTACTTACTTCCCCTTTAATTAATAACGTCCTACTGGATCTTTACCGTAAAGATATTTGTTCAACTTGGGTTTTTTTATAGTTGTTTTTCTGCTTCGGGCAGTAACCAGACTAAGAAATCTAAGTAGGAACTGAATGGTGTTGGAAAGATGTTTAAAATATTACAAAAATAGTTTTAGTGGCGTGGTGGAGGAAAAATGTCCTTCTTCCCAACCACTAATGCCTCTTTAAAATGACAAAATAATCCATTTAAATCAGCACCTGTGGACGTCAAATTTTCATGCTCTCCCAGCATTTCTCGTCTCTCTTTGATCTTTTTCCATCCGTCTTTCCATCTAAATTCAGCACCAACATGATTAACAGTGAAAAAAAAAAGCAGAGGTGGAAATAACATGTGGGGTCATGACTGGTGTCTTTTTTCCCCCCTTTTTTCCTAACAGAGAAAAAAAATGAGACACAGCTGTTATAAGTTGGGAGTGCTGAGGCAACATTCGTGTTAAAACATGAATTTTTATATTTATACACGCTGAGTGTACTTGCACAAGTAAAATTTACATTTTTGCTTCCTCTCTGTGCCTCTGCCCTTTCAACCTTTTTTTTTTCTTTTTTGCCCTCCCTTTTCTTCTCCTCCGCCCTGTTTTTAGTGTTTATACCACACAGACACGTGCAGTCTTCTCCACCACTGTGTTTTCTCTGGTCATTTAACACTCTTTTTTAAGCCATTATTTGGCTCATTACATTAACTTGAGGCTCTGCCTGCACCCAGCCTGTCAGGGCACGTGGCCCAGAGAGGGATCTGACTGATGGTTCAGATGGAGAGAACACCAAAGAGAGAAAGAGGGCAAACGGAGAAGAAGATACAAGCTGCGAGAAGTTCAAATGGACACTTAAAGTAACGACCAAGTAGGGTGAAGTGTGGTGTGGAGCAGAGTTGTAAAGTAACAAAGTACAAATACTTGGTTACAGAGGCGATTCTAGAGTCTGTAGGGGCCCTAAGCAAACATTCCCAGGGGGCCCTTCCAACCAGTGTTCATTACCATTATGTTATAAATAATCTGACACCAATGAAAAATGTATGAGTTCAAAAAAACAACATGAAATAACATGGAAAAACCTCGTAATTAAAACGTATGTGAAAATATAAATGCAAAGAACAATAAAATACTGTAAATAGCTTTTAAAAAAACTATATACACTTAGTAAAAAAAATACATTACAGTGCAAATAACCCACCTTATAAAACAATATAAATATATAGAACAATAAAATACTGTAAATAACTGAAAAAAACATATATAAACTGAGTAAAAAAGATATGCATTACACATATGTAATGCAAATAATATGATAGATATGCAAATAATCATCTTAATTTTCCAACTTGCAGAACCCAAGTTAGGTTAGGGAGGTTTCCTACTGAGATGTCATTGCAAATCGCCCATTGTTGTTTAAGGGGGACTGGGATGCGGCTGGTGGTCACTGCACATTTCAGCAAAAACAGCCCTCAGGCTCCAAGTGTTGGGGGCCCCCTATCAGCTCAGGGCCCCAAGAAGTTGCCTGTTCACAAGCTGTGCCTCTGCTTGGTTAAGCCCTTGGTATAATTCTGCGTACAGCCCGTGTGGACCCATCACGCACTGTGCGCATGATGCAAATGATGATGTTACCAACGCGCAGGCTTCCAGATTTTGGAACCGTGCACAAAGAGCGCGTTGGGTGCATGTGTAGCGCGCATGCCCGAACTTAACTTCCGCCCCACCAGTAGGAGGAGTATTAGTATTAGTATTAAAGCGGAACTAGTCCGGAAGTTTCTATTATCGCTGTTTTTTTGGTGTGTATCTGCGTCATTACCTTGTTTATGAAGCCCTGACGGTTCGAAACAAACAGTTCAGCCATTGCTGAGAACGTTGTGTTTTATTGTAATCTCGGGGCTCAACGAGATCACTGAAAATCCCGTAATAGTTACGTAAGCAGCGGTTCTCCTGAACAACCGATCGTCCTGCTCCGGGCGGTAGTCCGGGCACATCCGGTTGCGTACATTGAACCGCAGAAGAAGAATAACGTCCGTTGTGGAGGTGTTTCACGAGCAACAGTGTCTTCTGACTCTGGGTCTGACTCCGGTTTAAAGTCATAAAAGGGACTGCGGCGGGGAGTCGTGACAAAGCTATTTTTAAACACTGTTAAAACAATGTTTTGATAATGAGGAGCAGTGCATCCACCGTTCCAGAGGGGGGCGCTGCGCTTCTGAGAACGGATGTGCTGGATAGTACTGGCCAATCACAAGATTCTGTCTTCTGGGGGTGAAAGTTCACTCTGAAATCTCGCAGCAGAAAAACACTGTCAGAAAAGAGGATTTCTATCGGCTAGTTTGCAGCAACTAGGAGGTTTTTGACCATAAAAACAAGTTAATATATGTAAGTAGACCTCCATAACTAACTTTTATGTGCAACAGGACCACTCTATGTGACCTTTAAGCCCTGCTCACCAAGCAGAAAAAACATTTGGACAACAGAAGAAGTAGTCGCCAAGGATAGTCCCCCCAAGCCTCAACCTGGCGACCCTGGAACCGGCTGACACCCCTGACTCACCTGCCCGACGGGCCTTTAAGCCGTGAGCCACTTGAACCAGATGTAGTATTGCGTCCTATTCCCTACTTCAAGACTTGTACTGTCACCCTTGTGGGGGAGTAATGCAACACACACTGCAGTGCGCTTGGCATGTGCGCAGTAGTATACCAGGACCTTTACTCTACTTAAGTACAAAAGTCTGTATTTACTTACATATATATTGATATTTATAGCAACGTATACTTGTACTCTATCACATTTCCTAAATAAATAGTATACTTTTACTATTTATATCACACTTTTCTCGTCTTGAGCTGCTTGACATGACAGTTTTGCCATTCATTCATTCATTCACATTCTTCAACATAGCCTTAAGTGTCTTGCCGCATATAGACTAGCAGAGGCAGGAATTGAACCCACAGCCCTTCCAGTTGAAAGATAACTCGTCCTACCACTGAACTACTATGGCTCAGTCCTGAACTCCTTTTTACCTCTAAAACTTCATTATATTTCATATCAGAAAAGTGCAGTAAATGTAACACACTTTAAGACTTTTACTTTTAATATTATAAAAAGTAACTTCAGCTTCTACGAAAGTCATTTGTACTTTTACTCAAGTATCCCTTTTTCGGTACTTTATACAAGACTGGTATGGACACAGTTGTAGGTGATCATCCCCATCACATGCTAAGTGTTATCCCTAACCTTAACTAGAACCAGTTAATGTCTAACCCTAACCCTAACCCTTACCCTTACCCTAACCCTAACCCTAACCCTTACCCTTACTACATTGGGTGTTTATTTATGTTATTTTTTGATTCTAGCCCTTTAATTAGTTTAGTTTTGATGCCTAATCCTACCCAGGAACCTACCCTAACCCTACCCTCAGTCTAGTTTTAATACCTAAACCTACCCTGGTGTGGATAGTGCCTGTAACGGCTAACCCTACCCAGCGCATAGTAATTATATAGCCTATCCATGTCACTTAGACACTAACCCTACCCTCAGTGTTTAAAACATCTAAACCTACCCAGGGTGTTGGGAGTTCAGGATTGATGGAGATTTAGAATACAATTATGGTTGGGAGGGTCATTTAGTTATTTATACCTCTGAATATTTTCTCTCTTCCTCCCACCCTCCCCTCCCCTTTTCGGTCTTAGGTCACGATCAGTGGCTTCCTATTGCAGGCTAGGACCCTTTTGTTTCCTCTTTCTGGTTTTGTCCTTCTGTTCTACTCTAGCGCTAAACCGTGCAAGAATTCTGTTTTTCGCCAAGCCGGTGAGCGACCTTCAGTGACATGCGCCGGCCTGTGCCTGCCTGCGTTACTCCATGCCAAACTCTGCTGACGACGGTCGGTGGGGGGAGTAATGTTGTTTAACTCTCAAACCTAACCCTAACCAGTTCCTCAGAAATGAAGTTATATGCCTGAATAGGGCCAGGTTTTGGTTTCCACGAATACTACAGGTCCTGAGAAGGTCACACACAGAGGTTCATTCACTCTGAAGTACGACTTTGATAGGGTTAGTGTGAGTGTGTAAGGCAGGTCCGCTGTGTTTTCACTGCCGCGCTGCTCAGGATGGATGTCAGAATGAGAGATGATTGTTGCATGAGGTAACCGCACTGTCAGCTTTTGATTAAGGGGTTTTAATTGTTTGCATGTTTAACTATATTAAAACATGCACTGAAAAAAAACAGATGCAGGCCAACTCAACCTCCCTGTTGCAGATATTCAATTGGTTTTTTTCCCCCTGCTTTCAAAGCTTTGTAACATAAAAATTTGTCAAATAAATGTCTGCATTTTGTAGAAAAAAAATATCTTTCCGGTTTTCGTCTTTCATGTTTAGTGGTGCCATCCTCGCAGATTTTCAATTGGACAGATGATCTGCTGGGAGGTTGTGGCCTAATTCACATTTGCATCTTACAGCTCTTGGCTATAACCTCCCCCGTTAAAGCACTTAGTGGTTGTCCAGTTGTGTGGTCTCAAAACATGCAACAGTAATGTGTCTTTTACCAGATGTTGATATTTGTTAAAGTACAGTTAAATGTTTTGTTCAGAATTAAACTGAAGGAGGGAGTAGTCTTTAAACCTGGTAGTGCTGCTCTTTAACAAAATGAAAGTCAAACACCGTCATGTCTGTTCTTTCTTTGCATCCAAAACATAGATTTGCAGGAGATCTGAAGGGGCACGAAAACACAAACAGAAACAGGCACGAGCATTTCAAGGCTATCTGCAAAACAGATTGGTCACTGCGGAGAAAAAGGCCTCACTGTCTGTATGTTCTGCACATGTCAAAGAAGAATGCTTTGAGCTGAGGCCAGAAACATCTACTTTTTGATGGCATAATTCAAATGGCCCCCTTCACTTCTTCCTGACAATCATGTCTACAAAGCAGAAGAGGAGGAAGGGGGAATCAAGCTGATTTCGATCACTTTGTTTTTATAGCAGAGATTCCTGAGGACAGATGAAATCCCAAATTCAAACCCTACATTTGCGGCCTCCCCGCTGTCCAGCTTCACTGCATGTGAGGAAAATGTGGGGGTTGGTAATAGGTCAATACCTGCATTAGCCCTATAAGACAATAGCTGAAGTGCTTGTCATCGTGACTGCAGCCAATAATAATCAGAAGGGAAAACTATAAAGAAGGATTTGTGGGATTTATTGCAGAGAACATCAAATATCTGTCCAGTAAATATGAAGCCATGGTGTGTGGGCATGTTTCCCCCCAAAGTGTCAGACTATTCCTTCAGACTTTATCTACAAAATTCTTCTGCTTGTGTGATGGCCAGTGTTACTGGAATTATAATAAAGGGGTGAAGGGTTTGGTCTGTTCTTGGCTTTGTCGTCTGTTCCCGTGCCAGCTCTTCTCCCGCTGTAGGTCTGATGTGTGATGGGCTGTGCATGAAAGGGATTGGGGGCACATTTCACACCTTGGGGGCAACCTCGGTGGGGGGGTTGGCAACAGACTGATGAACAGAGTGCACCTGGCTACACGGAGAGAGGTCCCCCAGCTCTCTGGGTACAGTCATGGTTTACAGATCAAAAGGGTTAATCCCTGCTCCATCTAGTTACACGCTCACTGTCCTCCTCCTCTTACGCCCTTTCCTCCTTGGAGTCCACGGATCTTTGTGTCAAGAGTGTTTGTTCTGCTTCTTTGATAATTTGCAAAGTAAACTCCATCAAACACACCTCATCACCCCCCCCCCCCCCATATGTGTGTGTTTGAAGTACCTATTTCCTCTGATGCTCATGGTGAACCCTGGAGCCCTGGCTGTGGGATTTTCTGACTCATTAGCTTTGCTCAGTCAAGTGAAGCAGCCTGCAGATTCCTTCCAGACAAGTTCATCAACCCAGCCAGCGGCTCTCCGACTGTGAGGTGATAATAAGAGAGAGGGGGTCCGGCCATCAGACCCTGCTGCGACTTTGTTGAGTGTGAAATGAGATGAGGAGGAGGAGGAGGAGGAGGAGGAGGAGGAGGAGGAGGAGGAGGAGGAAGGGGGACAGGGAGGAGCAGGAGGAGGAAAGGATGGGAGCGCTAATCAAGGCCTGCAGATGGGATTTTCATTCAGTCGGATTTGAGCAGCAGGGCAGCGCTGCAACCCTTAACGCAGTGCAGCGTATTTAACACAGCTTAGCAGTGTAGTTACACGAGTGTTAACGCCTGTCAGTTATATGGCTGCTTGTCTTGGTTGCAGGTGCCTGTTTGACCCTGGGTCTAATTTGCAGACCTGTTGACCTGGACTGTTTGTGAGCACAGGGACACAACACAGTGGAGAAGGGGCATTACCTTTTCACACCCACATTCTCCACAGGTTTAGTGTTAACCTGACCTGTTAGAAAGATGTCGGTCGCTCGGTCGTCACGTGCTCTCTGACATTTGACTAATGTGGATTTTTTGTGGCTGTATCTAAATAAAACCAAGTTTCAAAGGCTTAAAAGGTTATAGCAGTTCCTAACAAATATGTGTGAATCATTATAAGCCCTTTCAAATTCCCTTCGAGGCTGGGTCTAAATGAGCACATGTGCTGAAAAGGTGATGTTTTCTTCAATAAAGCCAGCTTTGCGAGACAGTGTTGTGCAAAGCGCAAATCATACAGATTATTTAAACGTTACAGGAGGAAGTGACTGTGCCTTGTGGCCAAAAAAACCCGAACCAACAGTAGTGCCACGTCGTACGAGGAAAATCACTAGCGTAATACTGTCAACATCATGAGTGTCAGGTTAGGTGAGTTATAGTTTTGGAAAGTTTGATCACAGGAAAACATCAGCTGGCAGGAAAATTGGAAATCGAAATCATGTTTTGTGTAACTTACTTACCAGCATTGGCACAGAACTTGCACCTTTTCCAAAGCCAACCGTTGTAAATCACAACAACAGGTCCCTGCCAGCTCAGTCCAAACATGCCTACATTTTTATTGGCATCTCAGCAATCGACCAGTGTTGTTTGTAATTTCCGTGTGGACAGGAGACGGTTTAGAGAAGGAGTGTCAAACGCAAATGACCTGGGGGCCAATCAGTGTCTAGTCTGGTCGAGAGAGTGCAGTTTTACAGAAAAAGAAGTCGGGACAAAAGAACAGTTCAGTAGTGAGTGCAAAATATGAGCTTATAATTAAAAATAACACAATTTCCCATCATGATACCGCAATTACTGTTAGATATTCATGGTGATGTTTGGCTTGCTGGTGTTTTCTTACTAGCTGGCGTTTTGTTATTTGCTGTTTTTTTGTTACTTGCTGGTGTTTTGTTACTTGCTGGTGTTTTGTTAATTGCTGGTGTTTTCTTATTTGCTGGTGTTTTGTTATTTGCTGGCGTTTTCTTATTTGCTGGTGTTTTCTTATTTGCTGGCGTTTTGTTAATTGCTGGTGTTTTCTTATTTGCTGGTGTTTTCTTACTTGCTGGTGTTTTCTTATTTGCTGGCGTTTTGTTAATTGCTGGTGTTTTCTTATTTGCTGGTGTTTTGTTACTTGCTGGTGTTTTCTTATTTGCTGGTGTTTTGTTACTTGCTGGTGTTTTCTTATTTGCTGGCGTTTTGTTAATTGCTGGTGTTTTCTTATTTGCTGGTGTTTTCTTACTTGCTGGTGTTTTCTTACTTGCTGGTGTTTTGTTAATTGCTGGTGTTTTCTTATTTGCTGGTGTTTTCATATTTGCTGGTGTTTTCTTATTTGCTGGCGTTTTGTTACTTGCTGGTGTTTTCTTATTTGCTGGCGTTTTCTTACTTGCTGGTGTTTTTTTATTTGCTGGTGTTTTCTTACTTGCTGGTGTTTTGTTATTTGCTGCTGTTTTGTTATTTGCTGGTGTTTTGTTATTTGCTGGTGTTTTGTTATTTGCTGGTGTTTTGTTACTTGCTGGTGTTTTGTTACTTGCTGGTGTTTTGTTACTTGCTGGTGTTTTGTTAATTGCTGGTGTTTTCTTATTTGCTGGTGTTTTGTTATTTGCTGGCGTTTTCTTATTTGCTGGTGTTTTCTTATTTGCTGGTGTTTTCTTATTTGCTGGTGTTTTCTTATTTGCTGGCGTTTTGTTAATTGCTGGTGTTTTCTTATTTGCTGGCGTTTTCTTACTTGCTGGTGTTTTGTTAATTGCTGGTGTTTTCTTACTTGCTGGTGTTTTCTTATTTGCTGGTGTTTTCTTATTTGCTGGTGTTTTCTTATTTGCTGGTGTTTTCTTATTTGCTGGTGTTTTCTTATTTGCTGGTGTTTTCTTACTTGCTGGTGTTTTCTTATTTGCTGGTGTTTTCTTATTTGCTGGTGTTTTCTTATTTGCTGGTGTTTTCTTATTTGCTGGTGTTTTCTTATTTGCTGGCGTTTTCTTATTTGCTGGTGTTTTCTTATTTGCTGGCGTTTTGTTACTTACTGGTGTTTTCTTATTTGCTGGTGTTTTGTTACTTGCTGGTGTTTTCTTATTTGCTGGCGTTTTGTTACTTGCTGGTGTTTTCTTATTTGCTGGTGTTATGTTAATTGCTGGTGTTTTCTTATTTGCTGGCGTTTTGTTACTTGCTGGTGTTTTGTTAATTGCTGGTGTTTTCTTACTTGCTGGTGTTTTGTTAATTGCTGGTGTTTTCTTATTTGCTGGTGTTTTCTAATTTGCTGGCGTTTTCTTATTTGCTGGCGTTTTGTTACTTGCTGGTGTTTTGTTAATTGCTGGTGTTTTCTTACTTGCTGGTGTTTTCTTACTTGCTGGTGTTTTGTTAATTGCTGGTGTTTTCTTATTTGCTGGTGTTTTCTTATTTGCTGGCGTTTTCTTATTTGCTGGCGTTTTGTTACTTACTGGTGTTTTCTTATTTGCAGGCGTTTTGTTACTTGCTGGTGTTTTCTTATTTGCTGGCGTTTTCTTATTTGCAGGCGTTTTGTTACTTGCTGGTGTTTTCTTATTTGCTGGCGTTTTGTTACTTGCTGGTGTTTTCTTATTTGCAGGCGTTTTGTTACTTGCTGGTGTTTTCTTACTTGCTGGTGTTTTCTTATTAGCTGGTGTTTTGTTATTTGCTGGTGTTTTGTTATTTGCTGGTGTTTTGGGGTTTGCAGTGCGTTTGTCCCTGTCGGCCAACGTATAGAGGAAGTCATGGGCCATGTTTTCATTATAAAATAATATTAACAGTGGTGGGCCGCATATAATCGATTGTGCAGCCAAATGTGGCCCACGGGCCACCAGTTTGACACCTGCTGTTGTTAATCTGAACTAAGTCTTAAGCCCAGATGCAAGAACAGGGAAAATCTTATGAATCTTATCTAATAAACTGAACTCTTTAATGTTTTATTTTCAATTAATAATTGAGTTCTTACGCTGAGACTTTTAAAATGAAGGACAGAGGTCACTCTAAAGATTCACAAGGTCCTTCTGTTGGACAAACCTGTGCCAGACCCCCATGTTACAGCACAGGACAAACCTCACAGGTCGGTGAAGTTACTAAACTGCAGGTTCAACAAACTTATAACAGTAGATATTTATTTTATTTCTCCTGAGTCATTTATTTTCATTAGACCTAAAATCAAAAGTACTAAATATCTCTCCTCACTAATGAGAACATTACCCCTGTATGTCCTGATATTTTAAGTCATTTGTTGGCTCTTTCTTCCAGTGTTTGTTGATCACAAATATGGGCTTTATTTATCTTGGCACTGGAGCCACTTCTGTTTGAGAGGATAAAAGTGGGTGAATAATTGGGCTTATACAAATATACGGTGACTCCTGTGACATGGAAGATCAAGTGTCCTTGTCTCTGTGCTGTAAATAAATGTGGAGGAATTAGAGCGAAGCAGGCAGCTGGAGTCTCTGGAATGACAGTGTCGTTATTTAGCACTGAAACAATCGAATGGTAACTAACAATGCCCACGGAAAAAAAAAAATGAAAAAGGAAAATGAATGTGAGAATGTGGTATTGTTTTTTTCTTTCCAAGCCTTGCAGCTTGCATCACATAACGACCTTTCAGACAGTCATCTTGTTTCATTTAGGTGCATAATTGAGCATTATTTGCTTTGTGTTTCTCCAAGAGAGAATGCAGTCAGTGTGTAAATCCACCAGCAGGCACTTCACAGAACACGAGAGGCACAGATAATGGCTGGATTGTTTAACTCATGCCACAGGCTACTCATTTGGAGGAAATTGCTCACAGATCTTCACTCGATCATTGGCTTGATCAACAAAGAGAATTTATTTTTCCCCTTAATTCACTGCTGGACTTTGGGACACAGATTTCAAGCTGCTTTTCTTTCTTTTAGTGTGGACAACTGTGTGTCTTCAGTCTTCTCTGTGTCGGGAGTTTTTTACCTCAGCTTGTTTTTAATTTACTTAGAAGGAATGTACATGGATTTGTCCTTACTGGTAATTTTGAGTGATTCTTCAGTTGTGGTGACTTTCATGGTTTGAATATTAAATGTTATCAGCACGACCATCTTGGCCACACACCAGACTGTAGCTTCTTATTAGCACAAATGTGGCGTCCATCTTTGTGTAAGAGAGAAAGTAAATACTTTCCAAAAATGTGAAAATACTACTACTACTGCTGCTACTACTACTGCTCATACTACTGATTTCTGAAACCAGCCAGTGAACCTAAACATCATTTAAAGGGACAATATGTAGTATTTATGGGTTTATATTACCCAAAATCCACTTTTGTATACATAGTATGTGCTCCTGCATTGTCTAGTCGCTGTATAATATTATTTGTTTCATTTTCGTAGTGTTTCAAAAAGTCATTTAAAATAACATGGTCGCGGGCCGCGGTTGCATAGCCACTGTTAGCAGCGAGACGCCATGTTTCTGCCGGAGCCTGTAAGGACAAACGCGAGAGAACAAATCAAGCGTCTCTTTACTTGTAGCGGAAGTCCCGCCTCCACTCTCTCCGCTTCGTCTGCTACGGCCGCGGTAGCTCGCCCTCTCCCTCACCTCACGAACCTCATCTGCTGACACGGAGAAAGACGACGAGGACGACATTTGACCAGCTGCGGATACCGTAGCGCTCAGGGAAGGGAGGGGGTGAGCAGAGGAGCAGTTCTTTGTTGTAAATTTCAGCCTCTCCCTTTAACAAGCAAAATTAGCTATTTTTCAATTTTTAAAATTATTATTATAATTGTAAAATTCACATACACAACAATAGTAGATAAGAATAGTCCAATTTCAAAAGTTGTTAATAAAGATTTTACAGTAAAAGCCCTTGGCTTCAGCCTCTTTGTAGCGCCTATTATACTGTATACAGTAAACGCAGACTGTTTGGGTTTCCATTCTGTCCTGTGTCCAGCAGAGCCAGCCATCTCAAAACAGTCTGGAAGTTGTGATTGATGACGATTCCAAGGGTAAAGTCAGTCTAGACTGCCCTGGGTACAGCTATCATGTATTTTTAGGGTGGCAACAGGACTTGGTACCTGATACATATCAACGCTGTTGTGTCCAGCAACTCCAGCAGGATCAAATGATCTCGTCATATTCCTATGAAATGGATAAAGACGTGTACTGAGATGAGGTGTCCCACTGGGGGCCACAAGAGCTGAGCAGTATATCATCTACTGAACATTGGGAGGACGTCAGCTTAGGAGGCACGTCTTGAATCCATCCTGAGGACAGATTGCATTCATGCAGCTCAGGAATGTGGACGCATGTCATCATTCAGATCTAAAGGATTCAGGGTAGACTGGGGGGCATTAAGTCGGAATGTGGTCTTAATATTGGTCGATAATTAATGATCAGGCCTCTTTTTTTTAATTAACTTATTTTAAACAAACAGTATATAATTCTGCTGCTTAGGGTCTCTCCGTTCAAAAAGATAAAAACAGATCTAGTTTGATGATGTCGGGAAGCAGTGTAGGGTCATGGGAATTGTTGTCTTCGCCACAATTGCTGATAAAAATCTTTCAATGTGACCCCAAGGCGGGTTGGTTCCAGAAGTTATAGCCGAGACTGTAAAACAGATGACAGCCTGAAAAGGCGGGCCAACATGAAACCTTATACCAATACCTTGAATACAATTATGTATTTTAAGGCAGAAATCTTACATATTACATCTTTAAGTCTCTTATCTCACAAAAAAAACCGTCCAGGCTCATTCAGCCACAAGGTCTGATTTGAATGTAGTCCTTAAGAAAATTCTTAATCTTGTATTTTTTTTTATTTTATCCAAGCAATGACCCAAGACTTTACACTCCTGGAACATTTGGCAGCACACACACATTATGCCACAATGAAGATGATGATGAAGACTTTTGCTGGCAGCCAGACACAGCAAAACTGGCTGCAGCACCGATAGCATATATATATATATGACGTAGCGTTGACTGTCCATTTGTGTCTGGAGCCTGGCTTTTTAACCTGCGCTCAGGCCGACAGGTGGCCGTCGCTCTTCCCCAGTGGACAGAGAGACTTCCAGGCAGGAAGCCTGGGCTATTTTCTGCCTCGGTGACAGTGGATGGTGACACGGGGGCAGCTGAAGGATGGAGAAGTGTCTGGGCTTAAAGTAGGCATGACATGTAGGGAGTAAAAGGTCCTTGACCTCCATGAGTTGCTTGTCAGAGGCACGAAATGGAAATTCACTGAGAATTCCTGTGAACTCTTGGTTATTTGTTGCTTTGTAGAGATGCTCTTGTAGGAAGTCATTGACTATGATTCACAAGGTTCTGCAGATTCTTCACAGTTGTTTTTGTTTTATGTTTTTCAACCTCAACTCTACTGCTTTAGTTAGTTTCATCACACAGAGGGCAGCTTTTAATTCAGTGACAAAAACAGACATTTAAAGGTACAATATGTAGTATTTATGGGTTTATATAACCCAAAATCCACTTTTTTATACATATTATGTGCTCCTGCATTGTCTAGTCGCTGTATAATAGTTTTTGTTTCATTTTCGTAGTGTTTCAAAAAGTCATGTTAAATAACATGACCGCGGACCGCGGTTGCATAGCCACTGTTAGCAGCGAGACGCCATGTTTCTACCGGAGCCTGTAAGGACAAACGCGAGAGAACAAAACAAGCGTCTCTTCGCCTGCTACGGCCGCGGTAGCTCGCCCTCTCCCTCGCCTCACGAACCTCATCTGCTGACACGGAGAAAGACGACGAGGACGACATTTGACCAGCTGCGGATACCGTAGCGCTCAGGGAAGGGAGGGGGTGAGCAGAGCAGCAGGTCTTTGTTGTAAATTTCAGCCTCTCCTCTAGATGGCACTATAAACTACTTATTTCCCCTTTAATAACTAACAGGAGAGCATTTAGCAGCTAAAGAGACAGAGCACAGACACCATATAAATAGTAAATAGTAAACATATAAGTGGCCAGAAATCAGGGACATTTTCAAAGCGATATCACTTCTTCATTTGTATTCAGGGTTTGAGTCATCTTTCACTGAGATTGAGGCAGATGTTGTCTGCCTCTTGTTTATATCTCCCCAAGAGATCACAACAGGTCCTCTCCCCCTGCAGCAATACATGGATTCTGTCTCCCCAACCCTCCCCAGCTGAAACTGGGAATGGTAAACTTTTCTAATCTTGACGACAGCTCAAAGCTGATTTACATGACAGTTTTGACAATCATCCGTACAGCTCATCTTTTCTTCCTATCACACATCATTCACACGCATTCGCACAGAGCAATTATCTGTGCAGTTGTTTCTAATCTCCCTCAGAACACATTGTTTTCTTGTATGTTTGCTCTCCCCCGAAAATAAATAGTCTGTTTCTCATTGTTTTTGTTTGATGGTTTGAGCGGATGCACTTGGGCTCTAAACTGAGGGTCGGCACATCTGCAGTTTTATGCACAGGTAAGAAATTGCATGAAAGATGTCTTCAGAGAGGAAGAAGAGCTGACTTTCCACCCTAGGTGGCCTTGGAGGGTCCATCCACATGTATAGAAGGAGAGATATTAATTGCCAAGACATGTGCAAAAGCCATAAACTAAAACAATAATAAAAAAAAAAAGGATGTTTCAGTATACTTATATAATCTCTCTCTCTCCCTGTTTTCTCTATAATCCATCTCCGAAAACCTGTGCCAGGCAGAGTTTCAAACATTCAAAGTGTTTGTTGAAATCCAATTGAAGTAGCAGATGTGGACTGCATAGATTTGGTTTAAAAATAGGTTTATATTATCGGAAATCTTTGGCACTCACACTGGACCTCATTGCTAAGCAGCCTGAATCAGAATCAAACGCTTGTAGAGAAAAACAAACGATTGTATTTGAAATACATGTAAATATGTGAGTCCAACTGAAATTGTATTGAAATTGAAATTGAATTTATCAGACAAACACATTGAGATGGTGGTGAATTTCAAAGAGCCACCTTGCTCCAGTCGGTTGTTGCGAAACCTGTGGAAAAAATGATTCCTGTGACAGGTTTCTCTGGCCTTCTCTGCACTGAAAAATATGCTGAGATTTTTACACAAGCTGTGTTTTCATTTATCTCCCCCCCCCCCGGTACAACCCTGAAAAAACTGTCACGAGGTGATGAATGATGATCGACAGATGAGCAGAGAGGTCTGGGTGGAGGTTGACCTGAAAGGTAAAGCAGGCCTGCGGTCAGAGTAGTCATGTGAAATATTTCTGTCCCTCTTAAAGTGCAGGAGCTAAGGCGACAGCAAACTGGTGTGAAGTCTTTCCTCGGATTGGACGCTTCTGCTCGTGAAAAAGGGAGCACGTTCTCCTGAACCCTAATGGCCGCCGGTACCACAAAGGTCGCTGTCTCCGACGTTGTCGCTCCAGCACCTGTGTGATCTCTTTTGACAGCTTCTCTCTGTCTGAAACAGGAGCCAGCTACTTCTCCCCACATATCTGCGAGGAAACTGAGTTGAGTGTAGTGTTTGTAAATTGCACCTCGGAAACTCTTGGTTGGAGGAGATTTCTGAGGTTTCATAAAGTCCATGCTGATTAAGACTTTCCCTTTTGCACGTGATCTTGTCATCAGCCTTGAAGGAGAAGAGCAGCTGTTTAGGGAAATAAGTGTATTTTCTGTCCAAGTGACAACATTCTCAACTCAAACTAAAGTAAATGTATTTTTTTTTTTTTTTTTTTTTAACAGGAAACACTTTGGACTTTTCTAATCTAATGAGGATATGCTGTTAATTTAAGTATTAGGCAAGTTCCCAATACATTGATACTGAACATATGCACATGTTTTCCATCACAACGCTCAATATGGTCGTACATTAGTGACTCCAGTATCATTAAACATTTTTATGGTTACATTTAGAGACTCATAGCATATGGTTACATTTGAAAAAGATTGAGGTCTGGTTTGGTACGTAAAAAAAACAATCACAGTGACTTACAGACAATAAGTGTATCATTAATGACAATTAACATCATATTTAACTAATATTATCAAAAGCACTTATGTTGTTTAAACCTATAACCACAGATGGTTATGCAGATTCTGGTCTGGTGTGAGTCACACATTTGCATGAACCCCATTAACCAAAACAACTGCTGCTATAAATAAAAGTTCAAAAATGCATCTTGAAACTATTCCAGTTAGTGATTGCATTTCCTACAATATTTAAAGTCGAAACATGTTTTTTTTAGGGTTGATTTATGAGATCATGTCAATATCTCATGCTTGTCTTGAAGAAGAAGCTACATAAAGACACTAGGAAGTGACCTCTCCTCCACTGTGACAGACGGTAAACTTCTGTCTATAAAATGGCCAGGTGTCATTTTATACACTTTGACTTCCAAGCAAATTATAAACATAACACATAATTACTTAAAGCGGACCTAGACCGGAAATTCCAATTAACGCTGTTTTTTAGTGTGTATCTGCGTCCTTACCTTGTTTAAGAAGCCCTGAAGGTTCTAAACAAACAGTTCAGCCACTGCTGAGAACGCTGTGTTTTATTGTAATCTCGTGCTCAGCGAGATCTCTGAAAAAACCCGGTCCGGTTACATAAACACCGGGCATGCTCCGGGCACTAGTCCGGGCACATCCGGTTGCGTACATTGAACCGCAGAAGAAGAATAACGTCCATTGTGGAGGTGTTTCACGAGCGACAGTGTCTTCTGACTCTGGGTCTGACTCCGGGTCAAAGTCATAAAAGGGACTGCGGAGTTGTGACAAAACTATTTTTAAACATTGTTAAAACAATGTTTTGATAATGAGTAGCAGTGCATCCCCCGTTCTAGAGGGGGGAGCTGCGCTTCTGAGAGCGGGTGTGCTGAATATGTCACTTCCGGGTACTGGCCAATCACAAGACTCTGTCTTTCTATCGGCTCGTTTACAGCAACTAGGAGGTTTTTGACCATAAAAACAAGTTAATGTACGTTAGTAGACCTCCATAACTAACATTATGTGCAACAGGACCACTCTATGTGAGCTTTAAACCATATGCCAATTGAATTACTTGCTGAATTTTATGCTAAGTTGTGTTAGCCAACTAACATTAGCTTACCTATCAAGCAGAAAGTGGTACTCTCATTTGAGCAAATAAGAATATATTTCAACATACATACAAACAACACTTCTTTTACACCACTATCTAAAATAAAACCACTGAATAGTAGTATTTTAGGTCTTTATTTTAATCATGTGTCCAGTTTTGTTTTTACTTCAAATACAATTTAAATCATTGAATATGATCCAAAGGATTTCCTGAATTAACTTCATAAAGTAGCAAAACACAAATCCCAAATATAGGGAAGAGGATTACAGGGCCACATGTGAATTTCTTTTTTGGAAACACATTTCTCAGAATAAAAAAATCCAGAATCCTGACTTTAATTTCAGAAGTCATACTGATTTATTTACTGTTTCCAACAATTTATTTTGCATGTGGCCCTAATCCTCTTCCACACAAATATGTTAATAAAAAGAATAATAACAATGTCAAATTCAAAAAGGCTTCAGTTTCTCAAACACATCCATCTCACCTACCAAAAATAAAATAACGCATGTCATTATCAACAACTCCTACACAGTTCCAAAATATACGTCATAATAATATCAAAACTATTTTATTTCAATGGCTTCAACACACGGCTAAAATTTGTGAAACCAGAGAGGATTCACCAGACCGATGTATATCCTGATTTTGTTCGTGGATAATTCATCAATCTCTAACACAATTGTTCGACTCTTTTTCCTGGAGGAAAGATTATCATCAGCCGCGCTGGCTTCACTTCACACAGAAAATATAAAGGATTAAAAGCCTAAATGACTTGCAGCCTATAATGGTATCACTGGAGATAACAGAGAACATGCCTTTCAAGCCATTCCCTCCAGCCTCCCGAGAAATGAAATGGGGACATTGTATAAGGAACGTTGTGGTAAGCAAGAATAAAGCCACCCTCTGTTCTACAGCCCAGCTCCTTGGAGAATTCACGCCAGACAGTGGATAGGCTCCAGGGATGAAAGAGAGGTCAAGGTGATTTTTTTCTTTCTCCTCCTCCCAAAATCAAGCATCTCCTTCTCAGCCTCTTCTACCGTAGAGGAAGTGAGCTCGCTGAGTTAGGCCACGTTGGCTGACTCAAGACTCAAAACCACTTTTGGTGTAACAGATGGATTTGATGCAGTAATTATTCTGCATAACAGCTGTTTCACTCTGAGTAATATACTTTATCTAATATTCTGGCTTGCGTTGCGTAACTCGTGTGTTATATCGTACAGTGATGCACTTATGACCCATTTGGCCGTTGATTGAGTGTGCAGACAGACACAAGACATATTTTTCTTTTTATCAAAACAATGGAGACCAAAATGGAACAATACGTTTCAATGCTGGTTTTATTGTAGTTAATTGTTATCGTTGTCATATTGTTGCTTGATTGAGTGCACGACCCCAGAGAAATGGATTGAAACTTTTACGACAGATGAAATAATGAAGTCTATTTAGCTGGCAGTCCCGACTCTGTGAAGAGTTTTCTGGCTGAAAACACCCTGTTATTGATAGATTTGACAGGGCCTTTTCTGCATCCAGTTTGTATGTCCCCCCCTGGTGTGTGTGTGTGCATGTGTGCGTGTGTGTGTGTGTGTGTGTGTGTGTGTGTGTGTGTGTGTGTGTTCCAGGTATTACTCATGTTGTGGGGACCTAAATCTGATCACAGTCACATTATGGGGACTTGTCTTCCATATGGGGACAAAAATCAAAGTACCCATATGGAAAAGTTAATCATTTTAAGGTGAAGATGTATGGTTAGGATGAGGTGAGGGTTGGGGTCATTGCCAATAGTAGTTATGGTCTCAGGAAATAAATCTAAGTCAATGTAATGTCCTCCGCAGTCTCTCTATGTGTGTGTACCTGGTATTCCTTATGATGTGGGGAACTAAATCTCTTTACATAGCCACATATGGGTACAAAAACCAAGTCCCTATAACTTCTATTACTACATTTTAAAGTGGACCTAGAGTGGTCCTGTTGCACATATATGTTAGTTAGAGGTCTACTTACATACATTAACTTGTTTTTATGGTCAAAAACCTCCTAGTTGCTGTAAACGAGTTTCTGGCGCTGTTCCTGAGTCGCGATATAGGCCAATACTATTCAGCACATCCGCTCTCAGAAGCACAGCTCCCCCCTCTGGAACTGCTACTCATTATCAAAACATTGTTTTAAAAATAGCTTCTTCGCGATTCCCCGCCGCAGTCCCTTTTATGACTTTGACCCGGAGTCAGACCCAGAGTCAGAAGACACTGTCGCTCGTGAAACACCTCCACAACGGACGTTATTCTTCTTCTGCGGTTCAATGTACGCAACCGGATGTGCCCGGACTAGTGCCCGGAGCAGGAGGATCTGCTGTTCAGGAGAACCGTTGTTTACGTAACCGGACCAGGTTTTTTCAGAGATCTCGTTGAGCCCCGAGATGACAATAAAACACAGCGTTCTCAGCAGTGGCTGAACTGTTTGTTTTGAACCTTCAGGGCTTCTTAAACAAGGTAATGACGCAGATACACAGTAAAAAACAGCGTTAATTTGAACTTTCCGGTCTTGGTCCGCTTTAAGGTGAAGACATGTTTAAAGGTTAGGCTGAGGCTAGAGTAAGGTTAGGGTCAGGGTCAGGATTAGGCCAGTACTACATATGGTTAAGGTTAGAGTAAGTCTCAAGGAAATGAATAAGTCTGGAAACCAGTGTGTATTTGTTTTCTGCAGGTTCTCCAGCATCCTCAGAGTCCAAAGCCGTGCAGACTGGGGTTAAATTTGAATGAAGATTGATTAAAACTGGTTGTAGGTGTGAACAGGAGCACAAACTCATGATGGTTTGTCTCTGTATGTTGAATCTGTGATAGACTAACACCCTGGACTCACTGTCTGGGTCTGTGTTAGCAACAAACCCAAAATCAGAAAGACATCAACACCATTCAGACTTTCTTTGTTTATCGTCACATTGTCATTGTGACAACAGTCACAACAAAGTTATTGCATGTGGCATGTTTTTTTAATATCGTGCAGCCATGCATGATGCACACCCACTGTAAAATTAACACACGATCAGTTTTAATAGACGCAGCTGTGCTGTACTGGGTGCAGCAGGGATTGTTACCAGCTAATACAAGGAATGTCACAGCTCCAGTCTGTAACTTGTATCACTAAAACATTGTGACATCTCTCTCTCACTCTCTCTCTCTTGCTGTGCTTCCTCACCCTCACACATGCATACACAGCGCTAACCTTCTTAACCATTAGATTTTTCTTTCTATGGTGCTTTGGTAGGTTATGTTTTGTATATCTGTCTTTTAACGTCGCATGACTCATCCACACTTCCTCCAGGAAAAACGTGGAGCTGCACAGTGCAGTGAACAGCAGGAGCTTGTGTTGTGTCTAGCACATGCAGGCAGATGTTTGCCTCCCCGTGCAAGTGACTGTGTGTGCGTTTGTGCGTTCCACCTTTGTGCCCCCCCCCCCCTCCACCACACATGACCCCACCAAAGGGACTTTCACTTTTCTTACACACGGCCAACTTCCTCTTAGCCCAAACACCCCCTTCACCCTGGGCTCCCCTGGCTCCTCTCTTGCTGTTTTCCCATGGTCCCTTAAGCTCTGCAAACTACCTCACTACACACACACACACACACACACACACACACACACACACACACACACACACACACACACACACACGCTCATACATTGTCTCAGCTATCGACTGCTCTGTGTTCCACCATCTGTTAAGCACTCTCCCAGCTGTTGCCCACACTCTCACTGCTCGGCGAAATAACAGCCCTATGAGCCGGTGACACGCACACACAAGGCAGAAATTACACAGCGCGGCGTCTTCTAATTAGAGACAGGTTTGGTTGTCAAGTCAGACTGCAGGTAGAGTCAGCTGTCAACCCATTAGCACAGAAGCACACCAACCCACTCCGTGCTCCCTTATCCCGCGCGTCACGGCACACCCTGACGGACAAGCTGTTTACCTAATGAGGCGCACTTAACCAAGCGTGTCAACAGCATTATGTTACAGCAGCGCTCAGAAAAAAATAAAATGCTATTGAGTCTACTGTCTGCTCGTAGAACAACAGATTGTTTTGTGCATCTACCGACTGCAGAACTTTCCATATTCACCAACATCTTTTTTACCAGCCTGGCTGACTTTGGCCTGAGTCTGGTCCTGTAAGGCTTAAAGTTTCGAGACACCTCATTTACAAGCTGTTACTGCACAATGAAGCATTAACTTAAAAAGACAATAATGCTCTCCATTCAGGGCCTTTCCCGTGTAAAACTCTGGGGATCAAATCACTGAAGGGATAGTGCAATTTAAAATACATGCAAGGTCCTGGGACTTGGCCCAACAACAGTGTCCAAATGAAAGCACAACGGAGTCCAAACGGTAAACGAACAATCACTTTCAAACACAAAAGTTGTTTCACCGGTGCAGCCAAATGCAAACAAGTTCTTACTTCTTGACTTTTTTTTTTCACTCTATTTTAGTACAGCTACAAGCCAGACTACAAGGGACATGTGCATTATGCAATATTTGGTCATATGGAAGGACTTGGACCGTGAACACACGCTGCTCTAATCACAATCCAGTCTGGCCAGTGCGCACTTCAAAAACTCTGCAGTCATTGTCCGCAAACATTGCTCCATTGACTGCCATTGTTATTCTGCCATGAACACATTTATTAGCCTTTTTTTTTTTTTTTTGCGAGATAACTTATGAAACTGCAGGAGGGGAACACCACATGTTTCAGAAAAAGTGAGGGGGAGGGGGGGCAGGGGGGGGGGACAGTGTAGACTCATCTGGATCTGCCCAGTCCTCAAGAGAGAAAAGGGGAGAGGTGATTTTTTTTTTTAGGCCCAACATTCTGGTGTTCAGTGTGCACAATGGACTGATTAGTACACATCTGGACATGTGGGGGGAAAAA
Source organism: Microchirus variegatus (assembly GCF_963457635.1). NCBI lineage: Eukaryota > Metazoa > Chordata > Actinopteri > Pleuronectiformes > Soleidae > Microchirus > Microchirus variegatus. The sequence continues at coordinate 6,251,654 of NC_139805.1, forward strand.
AGAAAAAAGAAAATCATCATGAAAACTTTGCTGTAAATCTGTGTGCATACTTGGCTGATGTAATTTTATGTGATAATACAGTACAAAAAAACAGCTTCGTACGACCTCATTCCAGCAAGAGAGTCTCGTATCGGCGATCTCACCGTGGTTTTATCAACGTGACACTTTTCTGGATTCCAAATGTCAGCGGATGGCAAATGTTCCTCTTCTGTCACAGAGACACACACACACACACACACAATTGGACCCTCCTGAGGTCGTGTCGGTGTTTTTTGCTACAAACTGATCATGTCATTCACTTGTTCTCTTGATTCACAGTCTTGTCAGAGAGCCAGCATCTTTCAGGGTTGTTTTTTTTTTTCCTTGGAAGCTGAAGAAAACATATGGTGGAAGCACTGCTTTTTCCTTAAAGCAGGCTGATGGCAAAGCCAGAAACAGAAGAAAGGGAGAGTGAGAGAGAGAGAGAGAGAGAGAGAGAGAGAGAGAGAGAGAGAGAGAGAGAGAGCATCTCGTGCATATGCTTCCTCCACAAAAGGGAACTGTCTTTGATAGAAGCGAGGAGAGGTCGAACCATTACTACAGACACCCACAAACCCTGTGGCGTATACATGTCGTTCACCATGACATGAGTGCTCCTTATTAACCTCAGTGTTTATAGTGGCTGGCAGGCCCACTTGAAGTTTCCATGTCACTTTGATCGCGCTTATAATACTCCATGTTTGGGCATTGTAACTCTTCACTGGAGCTGCCCCTTGTGCTTTTTCTTTTTGAGGTTAAGCTGGGACCTGGGATTAAAAACAGGAACTGCTCCGTCTCCTGCTCGAGCCTCACCAGTTTCCCTAAACTGCAAAACATATGGACTCCGTCCGAAGCTGCTGCGATGGAGCGAGCGGATATCTGGGGGAGGATGCTGGGGTTGCGTGGGGCAGAAAGCCCAGGGAGCTACCGAGCTAAGTTAATGGTTTAACCTGGATGGAAAGTATGTGGGTCAAAGAGATTTAAGAAAAAAGAAAAGTAATTAAGAAAAGTAGTTGGAAGTGATAAGGAGCATTTTTCAAGCGGGAGATAATGGCGGTGCTGCATTTTCTGACATACATGCAGATGATTATTTTCAAAGGCAATTAGTGCCAGAGAAGAGATGTTTCATAAGAGTTCCATAACAACTCAAAGCTCCAGTGCATAACTGCTAGTGATTTTTATTGTTGGTGATATCATTCTGCCTCTGTTTGGTCTTAATGGGCAAAAACAACATGCCATTATTTGTGTCTCTGAGTCCTTCATTTGATAACTGACTATGAAGCAGTTCTGTCAAACTTGACTGAGCGTTTCTTCTAGTAACAATCAAGCATGTTTGCAGCCATTTCACTTCACTAAATACTGAGAAATGGTTATGTGGAGCTGGTTTGAACATTGATTTGAAAGTAACAGACATCCGCTTTGTCCCAAAATCTGTCTTTGTTAATCTCTTCAGATGGAGCTGATGCAAAATCCAAAAGTTCTGACCTGGTACTCAACATGTTAAACCACCACAGATCTGGAGTCTGACTGTCAGTTTTTATAAGAATACAACTTCAGTTAACAAGATGCCCACGCATAAAACTGGATGCACTTGTCTTATATACAGACAGTGCTGTATGATTACAGATATCATGTTCTAACATCTAGAAACATGAGGGATTACAGGTTCACAATTAGCCAATCTCCTAAAGGGTTGAAGGCCAAGTGTGTTACATTTAGAATGGTTTATTGGCAGAAACTGAATATACTTGTTTCATGTTTCTACAACAGTCTGAACAGGCAAACATGTGCGTTTAACCCTTTGAAGCAGTTTACTAAGCAAAACAGAGACAGATCTGGTGTGTGAAGGCCACATTAGTTCAGTGACTTGGGGAAATAAAGGGGTGCGTGGAGGATTCCTTTCTGTTTGTGACAATCTGCACTCTCGCCATTTGCGTTTCCATTACAGTTTTTTCTAACTAAGTAAAAACGGTAGTTCTAAAATTTCGATAAAGTACGATTGCTACTTGCAGGAGTGTTCCCATTAAAGAGCATTTTGCGTATGAGCCGGCATTCTAAACTCGCACGATCACATTTTTCTTGCAAGAGTCCATTTTGAGGAAGCTTTTTGCGTTTCCATGGTTTTGAAACAGTGATCTATGATCGTTTTCTACAGAAGACGAAGGCGGTGGCGGACCCTCATACTGCACCACCTTGTCTGAAGTAAACTTTAGAGATATTGACACATATTTTTTTTAATTTAGGTGTTTTTTCCATTATGTTTTTCATACCATATTTAGTTCTTGTGCATTTCTAAGTGTAATGGAAACACAACCATAACCAGTTGTTATGCACTGGACCTTTAAGTGCGTGTCGCTGTCTGATCACTCAAGCCCATGCTTCTTGGATGGCAAAACTTTCATTATGGGAATGTATTTGCACTGCAAAAAACTGTGTCACTGAGTTTTTGTTCTGTACCTAAAAAAAAAATCTGGTACAGAACAACAGCTGCAGCACCAGGCAGAGTTGCTTGTCAGCAAACAACATGAGGCTGCAGCAGCTGATCTCCTCTTCTCTCTTACATTATAGTATCAGTCAGTGCAAAAGTGAGAACATTGTTGTGTAAATAAAGACATAATGTTGCAACCAAATTCTGACTGATACAGTAGTCAAAGCAGATGGACACGAGCCATAACTCTATCTGTGATGTCACGAGTAAGCTGGTGAAATCCAACACTAGCAGCTGGAGTGGTGTGTGTGTGTGTGTGTGTGTGTGTGTGTGTTGGGGTGAATACGGTTCCCCTTGCATCAGTGCAAGTCAAGGCACATAGCAGAAACCATCGCCTGGAGGTAAAGACGCGCAGAGAAAGAAAGAGAGAGAGAGAGAGCGAGAGAACGAGAGGGGGGGCAGAGTTGGATCTGCTGCTGTGTGAGAGATCAGACTGAGACATCTCTGATTCTGTCTCACTGAACAGTCTCTGCTAACTCTGCTAACAGCTCTGAAAGCCAATTTCGCTCTGTGCAAACTGTTGCGCGCCACTTTGGATAGAGATAAGTGCGATCACTGCGCCTCGCAGAGCGCGAATCTGATCTGATTCTTCTTTCTTTTTTCTTTTTTTTTGGCTCTGGTTTGAACGAGTGAGAGAGATCTCTCCTCCTGGACTGCAGTACGATGAGGAAATTCTGAGGTGGCACTACTCTCCTTTTTACGCGTCCTTTGGCTGCTGATACCGAAAAAGGTTTAGCCCATGAACAGGTATCCCTCTTGAGCGTGATTCTGTTTTCACCCAGATCTCTGCTGCCTGGACAAATGCATACAAATGCATTTAGGAGCTCAACGGACAAGGAGTGGACACGTTTCCGCGGCAGCAACGTAAGTATGCAGATTTTCGAGCAATTGTGTGTGTGTGTGTGTGTGTGTGTGTGTGCGCGCATCTGCGCCGTCGACACTGTCTCTCCAGAACATGTTAACATGGCAGCTGCAGGACTTATTTCTGCTCTGGCTCTTTGGCGTCTTTCCCTGACAGGGGCGCCAGTTGACTAAACATAGTTCCTGCAAATACAAGTTCTTGTCATCAAAACCCTGACTGATACTCCACAGTGTTTAATAATACACTCTTTTCATTCTGCCAATAACAACACATTGACACTTTAATATAGTACTTATTTTCCCCCCAAATGTATTAACTTCTTGTTAATCTTGTTTACTTTTTTAGTCTTTACATGTGCACCATAGTCAGTCCAGCTTGAACATACAATGGATACATGTTATTGAATGTGTTTTGTCATGGTAAATGTAGCCAGTCTTGGCATTGACCTCTCCATGAGAACATGCACTTTGGAATCTTCCACATGATAATGTGAACACCTTATGTCCCACTGCTGAACCCTCCTCCTCCTCCTCCTCCTCCTCTTCTTCTTCCCTTCATTTGTCCTTCACTCACATAGCTATGTTAAGCCGGGATATAAACACTGATGTTTGCAGAAAGAGGATGGATGAATGATGGTTGTCCTGGGAGCAGTTTATTTACAGTGTGTTTTTTTTTTTCTGTTGTGATATATGACGACACAAAGTGAGACCGGTGGTCAGTGGCTCGGGATTTAAACGGATAAATCTGTCAGTGTGTTTGCACTTTTAAACGGAGAATCTACGGAGAGTGCCTTTAAACCTAAACATTCCTCATGGAAGTGTGTAGTGTTGACATCCAGCGTGCAGGTTTTGTTGTCCTGTTACATTCATCTGTGACTGTGGAGCTGCAGATAATCTGCCTCCTTCCATTGACTCAGGGAAACACAGGAAACAGTATATTGAGCGCCATCGCAAGTGTGGCTCACTCCGATATCCTTTGCACATAGTGTGATGTGAGAAGGAGCTGAGCTTACAAAGCTGTCTGTTGTTGTTCTTCGTTTGCTCAGCGCAAAAAACAAAGTGGACCCAAAAATCCAGAGAGGTCCTTTTTATTTTGTCCTTGAGAGTGAGAACGAGAGCCTTATGGTGAGAAACAAGTGTGGCCTCCCTTGAGTTCACTGAGAGAGGGTCAGTGTGTGAATGCATCAGTGGTTAACTTTGCTCCTGAGCTGCAGACAATCACCCACTGTTGCAGACGTCGCCGCTTCACCTCTGCCATCGGCTGCCGACAAAAACTCTCAAACGACTCACACACACTGCACTGACTTGTGGGAGTGTGTGCCGTGTGTTTTTGTGTCCTCAGCTCCGGCCGGCAATCCCAAATGAGTTTTTCAGGAAGTGAATCTGGGAAACACTTGCGCGCTGGAGCAGTGGGTCTATTAGAGGGCGAATGACTCATGAAGCGGCTAATGGGATGAAATGATTCATATCTCAGAAGAGCTGCGAGAATCAAAGCTAAAAAGTTCATGGAGAAGTCGCCGGGGGCTGTCTTACATCTGCTGCACACCAGCGACTGTTTTTTTTTTTTATTATTAACACGTCTGATCCAAGCGATGTGCCGTGTCGTCGTGCAGATCGCTCGCACTCTGCTTCGATACATGTTGTTGTAAATATAATCCTGCTGATGTTGCGGACACATGGTTTGATTGTAACTGTAAATATCAACAGACTGAGAAGCAAACAGCCGATGATTAACGGTCATGAAGTCGAGCTCACTGCAACACGTGCTGCTACCGACGCTGACTGACCTCAATATGATGATACAACATTTAAAACGCACTTGACTGGACCACCACTCTGTGTGTGTCTGAATACACATGGGAACGTCTTCTATGTTACACGTCAGTACTCTCTAACTCTAAGAGACAAACGAAGCACAGATATTGCTATGACAACACAGAACCGCCGCATTTAATCACTATAATAACTCTAATATGGCGTTCAGCTTTTGTTTTCCATTGACTTCTGTGAACCAAAATTTGCAATTCATCACGTTTTTTTAAAAAGTCCTTCTTGACCGCGACAGGTGATTGATTCTATTTGGTCAAAGTGCAAGCAAATAAAATATAACGATTAGATCATATTAAACTTAGTGTCTCGCCGTGCGGTGAGTTATGAGTCTTTGTCGCTGCTGCTTCTCCCATCGCCTCATGGCAAGGAATGTGAATATAATTCACTGTAAGTGAGTAAGACTTTATTTACGAGGCACTCAAAGACACGTACAGAGTTACAAATGCGTAACAAGCAATGTTACTCCACAGAACTGGCCCTTTAAGTCCCAGTGGTGATATTATTGAGAGAAACAGTTTTCTAAAGGTTCACCTTGTTTGCTCAACTCTTTTTTCTCCACAACTGTGGACTGCTGTAGCAGTTTTGGCCTGTCTGTGTGTGTCTGTCTGTCCATCAGTCACAGTGAGCTTATTTAACCCTTCCTAACATCTGCAAGGTCCACCTGCAACAAGGAAAAGGGCAAACTAATAAAGCCCAGTGGAAGTTTACTCACAGCCCTTTGTCTGCTCTCTGTCCCGTGGACTAAGTCAATCTTTACTCTGGTCTCTGTGACCTCTTGACTCCCACTTTGGTGAATCGAGTGAGCTGGAAAAACAGAAACCATGCTCGGCTCTTGATTCAGAGAGAACAAGCATTGGTACATGCTGACTGACACAATGACTTTTAAATTGATATGTTAATTTATAGTTGTTGTGGTCTTGGGGTTGTTTGGAAAATTTTTTTTCCAGGTTTTGATTGATAAGGAACTGGAGCAAATGAGGAGCAAATTAGCAACGATTTTTTCACTGGTGGCCATTTTGGACTCCCGTAATTTAGCGTGATACAGGTGCTAAAGCTGAAACAAAGCGAGTATGAGCAGATACTGGCCATGGATCAGTTACTTGTTAATGCACTGGAATGCTGCGGTTGAGATGGAGAAGTGAATCATACAGGAATAGAACACTTAATTATCCAGCAACTGAGATGTTTTTTCCTGAGAGTAGAGTGTGTGAGATGCTGAGTAGGGATGAGAGATGATAGTTCTAATTTTTTGGATACCGACTTTATCTCTAACTCTTTGATGCTGAATGTTTTTCGATTCCAGCTCCCGACAGCACTGTGTCATCAGCGTACGTACGTGTTGGGAGTCATGGCCTCCCTTCTGTTTTGAATTCCACCCCATTTAAAACTTGGCCTAGGCTGAGCCACGGTTTTGCCAAAGGGGCTTATAACAGTGGTGGTTAGGCTCATTCTCCAAGGTCAAGCTCTATAAACCTCAATTTTCTCAAAAAATAACTCACTGTGTGCAGTACGACTACCTGTAGTTATGTTCTGAAGACTTTTGGGGGACAAGTCGAGTCAAGTTACGCCGATCCAACGTTACCGTCCAGTTTTCTGTGTGATTTTTTAAGCATCATGAATTGTGCATTTATTTTATTTGTATAATCTCCATGGCAGATTAGAAGCTGTTCTTGCTTGTTACCGAGGGATTAGGTGAGTGTCCTGCCAAATTACACTTGCAAAGCAGTATAATGTGAATGTCACTGCTCACAATCGTATACCCTCTGGCAGAAATCATTGATAAATGAAATAAAACGATTGCCCTTTCTTTATGAGGACGGTTAAAGACACAACCTAAGTGAGTTTGCTCCTGTTTGCCAAACCAAATTGAGCACTTTGCCTCTCAGCCTTTTTCCTGACTTGAATGAGCCATTGTTAGGGATCCAAGCTAATTTTGACGGTAGAAATGCAAGATCTGTTACAGCTGGAGTGATTCATTGCAGAGGGGAGTTTTAAATCGTGATTATTTATAGTCCTGACAGGACACCCCCTCCCCACATATTGGTATTTCCCTCCGTCAACAGAGCAGTGTTTGGGGAGCTTTGTCTTTCTTTCAGCAGTCTTTTCCATTAACTGCTTGGCCTGAGAAGCACGTCGTGGTGCGCTGTCACTCCAGAGAGAGATTAACTCTGAGATCGGTATAGAAACGGTTGATCTACAGGTTTTCCATAGAGTTTGCCTCATTTTTTGTTTGTTTGCCAACAAAACAACAGGCTAATGGTTATATTCAAATTGTCTTACACTGTGACAGAAGGATGGCAAATGTCGAGGTTTAGGAGGTGGTGGAAAATCCCCACCACTTGTTCTCCTGACGTCACCGTGGATGTGCTGATGCTGAAACTGAGCCTCAGGAAGCCTGAAATAGCCCTGAACGAGGAGAACGTGTGACAAAGAACCTGTCTGAATCAGCGTCAGATGGCCCCACTTGTCACTCAAGAAGGGAATGTTAAGTGTTATATTTAGTTTTCTTTTCTTTTTTTTCGGGGTCTACTTTTAAACCTTTGCCAGCTTTTAAGAATAACCAGCTATTCACTGGCCTTATAAATGCCAATGTTATCGTCTCTCAACAGATGAATGATAGTATTCACATCCCCCCCCCCCCCCCCCATTCCTTCCTTTCTCCATGTCTTTTTTTCATGCTCTGGGGATATTCCGGCATTCTCTGCCGTGGAATGTCGCACCAGTTTCTCGATGGGGAACAGGTGACAGACACACAGCTCATGATACTTTCTGCTCCCGTGCTCTCTGCTCCTCAGTCTCCATTTCTTTGCTCAAGTCAAGACCATATTTTTTTCAGGGCTAACTGTCTTGTCTAAGCACACAAATTCCAGTAGCGTCTTTGTCGAAGTTGATCTGATTTTCACGAAATCCACAAAACAGAGACGCCCTCGAGGCTATAATGCTTTTCATAGCGATCGTACTCACGTAACGATCCCCTAAGGTTCAGAGTGAGACAGCAGCCTGATTGACGGCACTGTTTTTGGGTGATCTTACGTAACGTACATACTGAGAGAGCGAGAAATCTGTCTCCGTGTGTCTTTGGCACATGTCCCCGCACTCGGCGATGAAAAATCAGCACAACTGAACCCCGTGATTATGTTAGCAGCTGTTATTTGGAAGACGCCTGTCAGCGTGATTGATTTGATCTTAATGTACAGAATATGCTTTGAATCTGTAGATGATATAAATATGTCATATGACTTTATTTATTTTATTTATGCACAATATAAAAACTATGTCAAAATTTTCAAGGAAAAAATATAACTCCAAAGTAAGCCAACTGTAAATCTAAAACGGTTGTTGTTTTGATATATGAGCCTTGTGTTTCTGTGATGGATATTATTCACCAACAACACTGCTACGTTTTCTGTCTTACAGCTAGAGACACTTCTCAATACCAATAAATCCAATTTATGTTGCTTGTAATTGCTATTATATACATGGGATACCACCAACAGAGTGGTGCGACTATAATTAAATATGATGGATGACATAACTACATACATTTGAGAGACACATGACCAGAGACTTAAACATGTGGGATCTGATTTATATTTGGTCCCTTTAAGATGTTTTGGCTCCTTACTTTTACTTTTTTTTTTTTTTTTTTAATACCTCCTATCCATAAAATCTAGAAATTTTGTTTATGTTACCTCCCATAATACTGACAAGGAGAGGACACTATACATAGAGCAGACGTGATTGACATGTGGATACACTTAATAGAAAGTTCACTTTGCCATTTCTCTCTTGGGTTCCTTTAATATTTTGTGACCTTAAAAAATATTGTATGTCTGACACTGTGTTGTTATGCTGTAGTTTTATGGTGAGCAGTGCCATCTAGAGGTGGGGTCAATTAGGGTCAAAGTTCGACACATAGGGATGTTTATCTTATTGCGTGACTTTTGAAATAATACAAAAGAAACCAAAGTATTTTATATTGACATAATCATGTGTGTGTATATTACACAGTGCCATTTGAAACTATAGGTTAAGAAGATCATTATCGCACATTTGTAAATAAGGCTGGTTAATAACTCTTTTGAATAGGCTTTCATAATAATTTACGTTTACACCTTGGAAGAATTCATCTTAAAATGAGGACATGACAGTAAATCCTGCACTCCGCTCCCTCCCAACCCCCTTTTTTAGTCATAGCTTTGAACAGCATAAAAATGTCACTAACTAAAGAAGACTTTGAGACAAAATTCATGGTCTGGAAATAATTAAAATGACACAAAAAATAAATGTTGCCTGCAGGACTTTTTATTGCATTTACTGATATAAAAATGTCAAAGTTGAATGCCCTCATAAACACAGGGATTGGGTTGCTTTTTAAGGGGCTCCAGTGTTTTTCTTTTCTTTGTTTTTCTTTTACTTGATTTGACTACTGGTTTCAACTCACTATGGACAAAGGTCTCAAGTATGTATATTTTGGATGACATTTTCTGGGAATGTTGGTTATGGCCCAATCAAGAAATGACTAGAGTTTGGTGGTAATCCAGATTCAGGAGCAATTGTTACCTTGAGAGATAGAAACGTGTGTTGCCACTGTTGGAAACTGAGTGACATTTTCAAAGATTGAATGTCCCATAATATGCAAAATCAACTCTTTAATCATTTAAATCCTTATATTTGGGACTCTGGAGGCCCTACCAGTCGGCAAAGTGTGAACAAAGATAACTCACTCATGTTTATGTGGTCCTCCTTAGTCTAAGTAAAACGAAAAGTTTTCTTGGCTCCACGGTGCAGCACAGAGTTCTACACAAAATGTCCAGCCTCAGAGGATTTATCTGTCCAGTGGATACATGTTATATATGACGGCAATGTGCCTGCTGGAGCCTGCAAATGATCACTTTTCCAAATGCTAACTGCTGTTAGCACTAGGGGTGTCACGGTATGAAAATTGAACCTCACGGTTATTGTGAACAAAATTATCGCGGTTTTCGGTATTATCGCGGTGTTTTTTAAAAAGTGTGTGAATATGTTCAGAAAGCATTGATAGTCCTAAAAGCTATGCATTTTTAATATGCTGGCGGTGGGCGCTGCAGCTGTACTATCATGTTAACATTATTGACACAGTATTGTGGGTCTTAAAACCATAAACTTTGTGTTTGAATTAAGGTTGTTTTATCGCTGTGAATCGCTCCTAGTTTGGGTGTTGCGATCTCACTGTTAGCATTTTAAGCTAGCGATCTTTATGCTAACGTGTTAGCAGACTTCATCGTCACAAACACAACAAACAGATGGATTATTCAGCGGCTGGAATAGAGCAGGACACACACAGTAGTTGTCTGAGATGATGACGTGACGCCAGCACCGCGATATACTGTTATGGGTGAGTTTTCATATACGTATATGTCCTGAGGGCTGTCGTCTCCTCCTCCGGCCATGATTCCAGCTACGATAAAGTTTGAACATCAGGTTGTAGGCTACAGAGTGCGCCTGCGCGGCAACTTCAGCAGACGGAGACGCTGGAAAGGCTCACGGTGCCAACACCGCGGGCGCGGTTATTCACCAAGATAATAATTTTTTTTGAAATGAAGACGGTAATTATTATCGTCAAAAATTTTATCGCGGTTTACCGTTACACCGTTAACCGTGACATCCCTAGTTAGCACCTAGTAGCCTCTGTGGCTGATGTCATTTCCTTGTTTTGGCAGCGTGATTGAACTGCTGTGGTGCTTCATCCTTATGGTATTTTGACCAATGCATGTCACAGACATGTTCATTAGGACAGGGAACTGGTTTAACTCGGAGAAATAGGGTATAATATGACCCATTCCTAAAACGTGGGTTAATCTCCAATAATTACCAGGGAAATGTCTAAAATCTCATAATTTAACAGAGGAGTCTGGTGTATTTAGTGACAGCACTGACGATGGTGATCGCGGCATCACAAACCCTGCCGCTGTCTTTCAGTCCAAGTGACTGTGTCAGGCGGAGTCTGCGCCATGGCAATTAATTATGAGCTCAGTTGTCTTTGATTGGTTTCCACTTGTGGCAAAGGCTACATGTTTATATAAGGTGTGATTGCTGACATTGGATGTCTGAGCAAGACTGCATATGGTGGTTAATGATCTGTAATTTTTTAAGAGCTTGAGCAACAACCAGGAATTTTCTGTTGAAACAACAAATCTGGGCACTGAACATCATTCCTAACATTGTGCCAGTATGTCCACCATGAGAATTTGTCCATGTCAGCAAATGTTTTGCAAAAAACCACTTAAAGGTCGTTCTGTGAGTCAGTTTCGTAGAAAGAGCATTTGTGACTCACTTAATTGTTTCCAAATAATGAAGGATTTTTTGTCTCAAATGCATTTTTTGGTTTACAGCATTTAATGATGTTTAGAAGTCATGACCACAAAAAAGGAAAATCCCAGCACATGATTAGCAAGAGAAGTGTCACAAGTGCCTCTTAAAATTGAACTTTGCAAGTTGTAAACAGTTCCCAAAGCCTGTTTAGAGAGTTACAGCCTCATTTCATCTGGAGATCATGATTATGATCTATTTTCCATTTTGCTTTTGTAAAAAAAAAAAGGGAAAAAAAGGCACAAATCTCAATTGTGAGACTTCATTCAGTAAAAGGAGAGACAGAGAAACCACAGTCAGTGGTTTTTCTCAATTTATTTCTTTTAAATAAATGCCTGAGATTGTGTTTTGGTTGACTTTGGATTAATTGGAGGGATCTGAAAACTCCACTTTTTCTAATTCTAATTGTTTTTTAAACTGTTCAGTACTCATAGGTGAGCTGTGACATAACAGTGTTAAAAGAGGAAATATCTTTTTTTGGTAAATGAACTTTGAAGTTTAATGGATTATTTCCATGGTTGTGAAGTTTAGCTTTTTATTAAAAATGCTTTAAATACACACCTATTTATACTGCAGGCCACAACTTTCTGACTCGTGCTGGCAATCACAACAATCCAACCACTTATTTTGCCGTTATGACTTCCCACTATTGCTAGCCTGTTGTGTAGCATAACTAACCTTTAACTGTAGAGAACTGTAGAGTCTTCAGTGTGACTCAGCCTTTTTTTTTGATGTTACTGACAATGAGCCCGATAGTTTATAATGTATGGTTTTTGTTTTCTGATAGATGCAAATAAGTCAGCTGTAGGGGCTGATAGGCAGGCGGAGACCATTCTCTTTGGGGACATTTTGACATTATAATATCTCTTTTGCAGCTATTGCGTGATTAAATTAAGCACCTAAGGTGACCATATTCGTCATTAATGTTGTAATGTTGCACACTGCCAAGAGCTAATTTCTCATTGGCCCATGTCTTGAAGTTATATCGTAATTGGCTTTTACTTCTACAATCGCAATTAACTGCCAATGAATCATCACCTCCAGTCTAATTTTCTATAGATCTGTGGTTTCCGCTCTAACCTGCTTATTCTTCCCTGAGACTCCTGCTAATGTCACCAGTGAAAGGCTGAAAGAGCCAAGTTGTTGTCAGCGTTTTCTTTCCTCGACTTACCACAACTTGTAACTGGTAGAAAAAAACCCTCAACAAGAGACCAGTGTTTTTTTTTTTTTTATGTAGAACTGTCAGTGTTTGACTTGAGTGTTGGCTCGCCCATGTGCGGTGACTTCATACACTCCCTGTGCAATCAGTATGCTCTCCTTTAACATACCGTCTCCTTGAACAGTTGTTTCATACACTACAGTGAAAACCACATGGAAAGTGTTGACATGATGAAGAACAGTTTCTTGTAGTTCCCTCAATGCAAGAAGGACCAGAGCTGGATTTCAACCTCAGTTCCTCTCTGTGGTCACTTATCGCGTCTCTTTGATTTTTGCATTTGGGAGTTCTGCTTTTCATCCCATACTGTGACATACAGGGTGACTTTTTTTTTTAAAGTCATACAATGTAAATGTTTATATTTTCAGTTGCCCTGTCAATGGACTGGTAGCCTATCACTAAAATGGAATTACTAACATATGCTAGCAGGTCAGCAGGTCTTCGTGACCATTTCTACATGCCTAAATGAGTTGTTGCTATGTGATTAGATATTTGTGTTAACAAGCTCAACTGCGCCGCAAAATTTTGGAACAGAATTGTTACTAATGGCTACAGCGTGGTTAGTGATTTGATCATCTACCGTGCCAACTTTCTTAAATGTGTGTTTGTCTGCTCCTCTAGGTGGAACCTTCTCCTGCTCCTGTCAGTATGCTCAGCAGTGCTCTCTGGAGAAGAAGACTACCGAGCTCAAGGTAATTGACAGGACCCCAAATGCATCAATTCACATTACTATAGAGATTACTGTAGAGATTTTGGGCCCACGGTTGGTGTAGTGGTTAGCACTCTCGCCTTTGCAGCAAGAAGGCCCGAGTTCCTCGGTTTAAACCCAGGAACCTTTGTTCGAGCCCCAGTTGGAACAAGAGCCTTTCCGCAAGGAGTTTGCATGTTCTCCCTGTGTATGAGTGGGTTTTCTCCGGGTTCTCCGGCTTCCTCCCACAGTTTGAAAAAACATGCGATGAATGTATGTATCTATGAATGATGGTGGTGGTCGGAGGGGCCGTTTGGCGCACATTTGCAGCCGCGCTTCCATCAGTCTGCTCCAGAGCAGCTGTTGCTACACGTAGTGAGACCAGTGAGAATGTGTTAGTCAATAATGGCTCATTTCTAAAGCGCTTTGGGTGTCTAGAAAAGCGCTTTAGAAATGTAATTATTATTATGATTATGATTATGATTATTAATAATCATAATCATAATCATAATAATAATAATAATTACTCCTAGTACTCTACATGGAAGCATTTCCCTGTTGAAGACATATCTTTCTTTGTTATTGTGTATAATAACACATATCTAATTGTAGTTCACCTACCAAAGTCAGTACACCAACTTATCAATGGTGATATCAACCAGGTGTAAAATTATCCACATTAAATGCAGTTTCTTTTCTTGGTATTTGTCTCATTTATTTTCTTGGCAGCATATTTTTTTGTCTCATCATCTCCAAGTTGATGATTTCTGAAAAAAAGATCCTTAGAGGTGACCAGATATTGAACTTTGGAAGAAGAGCATTGGTGTCAGACTTATTTTTTTATTTATTTATTATTATATATAGTTTACATGGTGCATTGGCCTGTAATGCAATGATTTATCTTTTTGCAGTACAAGATCCAAACAGCACACAGCGCCAGGTTTTTATTGCTTTAAAATTTACACAGGAGCAAGTAAAGGTACAACTGGCTACAAAGGGACACTTATTTTGATTTAAACCCCTCTACCTCGACGTGTCTGCTCTTGCTCTTGAGGCCTCAGTACGTATAAGCTGCAAAAATAGCCTCTCAACCATTGCTGTCATTACCCACCTTTTTTTTTTTCCCTCTGACTGCTCTCACCTCTGGCTCATCAGAGAACACTCCAGCTGTACCACATGCAAACGTGATGTGAAGTACATGCTAAGAGTGTCACCCCAGGGAAAGAACACCAATCAGTCAGAAAAAGAAGTAAATATCAGACAAATTCTCAGCCTCCTGTGGGCAGACGTTGTGACTAAGGTGATACTCAATTTGCAAAGGTGAGGAGTTATTTTTCTCCCAGTCTCTGTAGCCTTTAGGGTGTGGTGGAAAGACTGATGTACCAGGTTTTGAGGAGGAGCAGAGAAATAAAGTGCCAAGATGTATGTAACGTAGGAAACACTGTGCCACATGTTTTGGAGATCGTGCCAATCTGCTACCGGCAGAGCAAAGAGAATACAGATAAGTACACGAGAACCCCAGGGGGCATGACAAGTCAGTGCAATGTAGTTTCATCATTGTCTTTTGATGGTTGAAGGGTAACCACATAGTGCTCCGGATGTGACTTCCTTGAAAGAACTTGCCTGCATTTGGTAGGAAAGAATGCTGTCAAAGCAATTTAAAGAGAACTTAATTATTAAGTGTTGAATCAACACGGTGAACCGTCTGAAACTCCAGAGACGGTGCTTTTTGAGTGACATATAGATAGACCACTGTCAGAAAAAAACCAGCCTGGCTAATGCCAGACTGCATCTCAATCACGCACTAGATGATCAATGAACGTGTCGACAAAATCCCTCTTTTTAGGGTGTTCTGTCCAAAATGGCAGCCTTGCCAGACAAGAAATACCACATAGTGTGTTAGGTTGATATCGTAATGAACCGTTACATACAGGAATTACACCAATTGCCTAGTTCCTCTCCTTATTCCCTGTTGCATTGTCTTTCCCCCCGTGTATGTGCAGTTGATCATTCCACTCTGAGCAGGATCAATCCATTGCAACCAGGGGAGGAGGAATGCATCCAGAGTGCAGCTTGTCCTCACATAAGAGACAGGTTAATTGGAATTTGTGCTGATGTTACCTGGGGCAAAAAGATGTCAAGGACGAACAAGTGCCTGCTTACCTTAGCTGCAGCTCAATATATTCTACTATGTCTGCTGAACGGCTATAAACCATTTTTTATGCTGCTTCATAAAACTCTGAATCTGTTTCTTTTTAACAGTCAGATGAACAGATAATTAGTTGATTTTCGCAGAAAAACAGTATTAACAGCACTGAGTATGTGTTGCCGATTTGACGTAAAGACGTACAGTTGTAATATATGTTTTATGCACATTATCTTTATTACTAATTTATTACAGTTCTTATATACAGTAGTCACCATATGGTAACCTCCTGCTGTTGTCAGTTTGATTTGATCCCTAACCAAGGTGAAAATTCCGGTTACACTCATGTGTAGGTGCAACTCATGATGATGAATGATGTAGTGTGTCGGTGCGTTCCAGAGCCCGTCCAAACCAGTTGGACGTGGGACTTATCCTACCTCCAACTACAAAAAGTGCACTGGAATGCCTGTCGATGTGGGACCTCCTACTCCCACTGGGACCCCCACTTCACCAAAATGAAGTCGGAGAATAATGGCGACGCCCATGGAGTCACATGAATAGGCTATAAACTTTACTTTTCTGCGTGTAGAGTTGTTTTATACACAGCAATATTATCACAACTTGTTTTTCATGTTATGGCGTGAAATTATGTCGTCGTTATCTGTTAGCATGAAGATATGTAGGGCTACGGTAAGTATGATGACGTTACATATCGATATGTACCGCTTTTACATATACGGCTTACTTGTGTATGTAAGTAGACTGAATTGCTGACAGTCAAAACATAAAAAACACCTTGAAAGCACCGCGATCGTCACTTCGATTGCCTGGAACGTCTGACACCTGGAAGTAGGAGCTAGTACAATTCAGGTAGAATAAGTCCCACATCCCATTTGTTTGGATGGGCTCTGGAACGCACCATTAGTTTCTAAAGGCAAACAGCAAACAAAATGTAATGAAAAGAAAACAAATTAGAAAAGGTCCTTTTGACACAAATGTGAGAACCATTGACCTTGTCAACACAGTCACCCATTAGTGCACACACACCACAATATACCTTACCTGTAGAAATGTAAAAAAAGAAAGACAGGACCTGTTGGAGGAAAGCTGCTCCCATGAATCTTTGGTGGCAGCTTAGCAAAAAGAGTATGTTGACTGGTTTCCGGCATTTTACTTTGGCCTCATTCTTCTCGAGCCTTCTCTGCCCATCTGGGCCACAGCTGCCTTTTGTGTTACCTATTTCCAGAGAAAAACACGGTGGGTTCATGAGCACTGGAAGGTTGTTGTACCAGTAAAAGGATGATGAATAAGTTCTTAGTAGACCTATCAGTGGGATTCCAGAAAAGAAGTTAATTGTTTGCAGGCATGGAGACACACTCAAACTTCTGTCAAGTACTACCTAAACAGTTAGTGATGCTGGTTTTAATACTACAATGACAATGACATTCACATTCCTCATTCTAACAGAACACCATGCTGACACAGATTCACGCCTGACTACAAACCTATTAAAGTTATACACAGGGATAGATGTCTGTCATCCAGATTCTTAAGCTCCCTCACGAAATTACAATGTGAAATCAAAACAAACTGAATCAAATGTGTGCAATTTGTGAAATCTTAAAGCATGTTTGGAATTTATGGTGCAACCTTTCAGGCCTAGTTTTACATTTATAATTTCATTACCTGCCTGCTTTGTGATCCATTCTCTACATGTAATCCTGATCAGTGTCTCCTTTGTTTTTCAGGGGTGGACATCCTGTATCGATTAGGGCTTACGGCTCGAAACACAGACAGTCCCCACGAGAGGACGGGTTCCGCTTCAACTACTCAGACCACTGTTCCCTCATATTTAAATCCTCCTGTATCTGGTTATGGGATATTACTCGACTCAAACTCCCTCTATGAGGTTCCAGCAGGAAATCTGTTCCCGCCAGAGATTGGTGAGGAGTTTTCCGTTGTCGTTAGTTTAAGCTCCTGGCGAGCAAACAATGCATTTCTTTTTAGTGTTAAAGATAACAGGGGCAGGCTGCGTTTTGGGATACAGCTACTGCCACGCAGAGTGGTGGTTTACACCGCAGAGAAAGCCTCCATCTACTTTAACTACAACTGGCAGGATGGGCGCCAGCATCATTTTGCTATCGGTGTCCGTGCACGATCAGTGTCCTTCTATGCTGATTGTGGGGCAGTGCAGCAGCAGGAGCACACCCTAGGGAAATCTCAGACACTTGGGGATTCTGGGGGCCTTTTTACTCTTGGTAGGATGAACTCCAAAGCAGCAGCATTCAACGGTCAAGTCTGCCAACTAGATATTTATCCCTCAGCCTTTGCTGCGGCACACTACTGCAGCTACCTTAAAAAACAGTGCAGACTGGCTGACACTTACCGATCACCTTTGCCAAATCCTGGTTTGAATCTTGAGGCAAATGACCCCCCTTCTAACCCCTTGACAACATCCCCTGTTGGAGTAGCTGCTTCCCATCAAACAAAAATCACGGCAGCTGTCAAACTGTCTCCAGATAGTTTGGTTACACAGAATTCAGCTTTTGGCCCATCAGAACAACCTAATCTGGAGGACCAGAGCCACATCGATGCATTGGATCTCCTTACCGGCTCCACCACATCCTCACTTCAGCCTGAAAGCTCCACCATACCTACCCTGAGTGTACAAACAGTTTTGGATCTTGCCCTTCGCACACCTATCTCAAGTACCAAAAATGTTTTCATAGAAGAAAGTTGGCCACAGGCGGACACTGAAAACAATACAGAGGATGAGAGCACCTCTAGGAGCCTGCAGACTCCAGATACCACACCTGGACCGGTTTCTCCAGTGAGGCAAAGTCGAGTGAAGGAAGGACTCAGGAACAACTCCATTGTTAACTCCAGGGACTCACAGTTTGAGTACCAGCAGACTCATCTGAGAGTCAACGGTACGACTTTGTACAGGGACAATCAGGTGGACAACTCAGAAGAGCGTGACCTGGACGGCAACTACGATGATGTAGACATGGGAGGTTATGATTATGGATACGAGGGTTCAGACGTCTACTACGACTATGAGGATGGTTTCCGCGGCCCCAAAGGAGAACCAGGTCCTCCGGTAAGTAATTGAATTCATGAATGACTAACAGTTATAATTGTTTATGAAACCCTTTTTCAGGAGCAATCAAAGCTAATTTATGGCCTTTGAAAAATGTTTTCTGACATCAGCCCAGGTACACTATATAAGTGCTCTTTTTTTTTTCATGCATCTACAAGTTGCTGAAATAAAACATCATTGCCTTGCAGAAATAACGACAGCCACTTTTGCTTAAAAAAAGAAAATGAAAAAAAAGATCTACCCATCCAGCCTCTAGATGTTAATTGGCTGTCAGAATAACTTTCCCCCCCGAACACATTTTTATTGTGTAGATTGTCAGATATTCTATTTGTAAGATGTGTCAGGGCATTGTTTCTGATTTGTTTTAAGTTCGGTGTGCATTTGTTTTGATTTATCGTCCTACCGTTTGCACAGTAGTTACTGAGCTATAAAAAAGGGCCCCCAGGCCTTTAGGTGGGATAAAGCTTAGATAGCAATGAGTTCTTAGAATTTATCTTTACATCTCTCAGCCTGAATACACTGTACTGCAGATGATTATGATACTGTGTAAGAGATAGGCCCTATTTCAGTTGTTATAATATAGCAAAAGATAGTGAACAAATAATGTGTTCCTTTGGACCTGGTGTTTAACATCAAATTAAGCAGTTTCACATTAAAAGGAAACATGTTTCTCTGACAATCTTGGTGAGTATAGTTAATCGGGAGGTGCTGTGGTCTGTTTGTGAGGCAGTGTTTATTGTTCAGTGGGTGTTTTCCAGCAGCCGATTTGTCCTGAAAAGGCTAACCCAGGGTTTCTCAATCAGTCCTGTGGAACCACTGCTCTGCATGTTGTAGAAGTCTTCTTGCTCCAACACACCTGATTCAAATAAATCATCGTTATCAAGCTTGTGCAGTGCTTGCTGATGGGCTGACCACACAGTGAGGTGTGTTGGAGCTAAGAAACATCTGAAACATGTCGGGCTGTGGGTCCCCGAGTCCAGGATTAAGGAACTGACCAGGTGATTAAAAACAATCTCATATTAAGCGATGCAAGGCTTTTGGGTAGCTGGAGGAAGATGTGATTGTTCTGTTAGTTTCTTTGTTAGGTAACTGAAGACGATTTTTTAAAGTTCTTAATCTGGTTAAAGATTATAGTTATAAAGTATTTAAAAGTGATGATGATGTGACTTGAAATAACACGGGATGTGGCTGATGTAGCATGTATGCACGTATGTAAAACTTTTGGTATGAAAACACAACTTTTTACATGGCTCTTATGTGTTGTGGAGGTCTGTTTTGATAGAACATACATGCAATGTCAAGCTGACTGCAGTACAAGCAGGGAGAATTGCCTTAACTTTACAATTGCCATCTAAATTTAGTGCACTTCGATAAGCATATTTCCTGTTTAGATTACCTAGTGGGACCAGTTTCTACTCTATCAGGTGTTGGGTAATGTGTTGTTTGCAAACCAAAAACAACAAAAAACAAAAGACTGCACCATGAAAAACACTACTATCAAATACAAATACTGTATTTGATGTTCACTGTCAGGTGTGGTGACAAGCAAGCAACCTGAGCAAACATAATAATGGGATTGATTCATTACAGACATAATGGCAACTCACAGTTGGAAAACTACAGGTTTAAATAATAACTTTTCATGATTGTTATGTTCAATTTAGCTGCTTTAGTTTCAGGTTGCATGCTGACTCAGGCAGACTCACATGTATGCAGTAGAGGCATCAAGTGTTGCCAAATTGCATTGTGGGTCCTTTGTTTTGGTGGAGTTTTGCGTGTCACAAGTTGAGAAATGCTCAACTCGTGTCATTGCAAGTGGTGGATAATCTAGACACCTTATGTCTATACCAACAGGCGCAAGCCAGTGAGATCATATTTATGCATTATCTCAAACAACACACATCCCAAAACGGAGCACAAGGACAAAGGTTTCTTCCTTGTTGTTGATGTTGTTTTTGTTGGACAAAGTGCACGGAACAAAGGCTAAAAATGGTAAACATCACATCACCATCATATCATTAATATCTTATAGCCGGCCACTGTCAAAGACGCAAGGGTCTGAGACGGCGTTCACAAAATATGTTTACATGTGCAAAAAATCTCTTTACACCAAAAAGATTTGTTCCAATTGTAATTTACATGGAGGCAAAACTGAATGTGGTGTCAGGTGTGTCTACACATGCATTAAGCATTCAGTCAGAATGGACTACTTTGACGTGCACAGTCTTGTCTAATTCCCTGGAAGTACAAGCAGAAGAAGTTTCACTTCCGCTTCCATATTAAACATATGTCTTCTTGTCTGCTAAGTGTGCTTTCCACTGTCTGTGACTTTTGTGTTTTTCCCTAATTCCTTTTTCAGCAGTAACAAAACCGCAATATTTCATGTTTTACGTGGATCAGACACGCGGTAGCACGAAAAAAACAGGGAATTGGATCGACTGTTTATATGCACATCGATCGCCATATAGCAGCCCACTTGTTCGGAACGAAATTTGTTTTCAAATGGGCTGTATTGGATCAGATTTTTCAGATTGGCATGTTTACATGACATATTTTTCTTCGGATTATTTGTGACTAGGGATGTCACGGTTAACGGTGTAACCGTAAACCGCGATAACATTTTTGACGATAATAATTACCGTCTTCATTTCAAAAAAAATTATTATCTCGGTGAATAACCGCGCCCGCGGTGTAGGCACCGTGAGCCTTTCCAGCGTCTCCGTCTGCTGAAGTTGCCGCGCAGGCGCACTCTGTAGCCTACAACCTGATGTTCAAACTTTATCGAAGCTGGAATCATGGCCGAAGGAGGAGACGACAGCCCTCAGGACATAATACGTATATGAAAACTCACCCATAACATTATAGCACGGTGCTGGCGTCACGTCATCATCTCAAACAACTACCGTGGGTGTCCTGCTCTCTTTCAGCCGCTGAATAATCCATTTGTTTGTTGTTTTTGTGACGATGAAGTCTGCTAACACGTTAGCATAAAGACCGCTAGCTTAAAATGCTAACAGTCCACACACCAGCAGTCTCTGTGCTTTCGCTGTCATTGTGAAGATGTTCAGCCACAGACAATTAGTGTCATGTTCTCCTTGTCTTCCTTTGTCAAACAAAGCTTTTGTTGATGACTGCTTTGATGATAATCACGCTTTAATTTCGCACACACACACTGCACACATAAGCACAGGAAAGTTCTATGCACTATCTCTCCACTTTCTCTCGCTCTATCTGCGTGCATATTAATTAGCCATGTGTATTCTCCGTGATCGTCAGCTGATTGGCTGAAAAAGCAACAAAAGCTCTGGAATGTGAGATCGTCACACCCAAACTAGGATTGACACACAGCGATAAAACAACCTTAATTCAAACACAAAGTTTATGGTTTTAAGACCCACAATACTGTGTCAATAATGTTAACATGATAGTACAGCTGCAGCGCCCATCGCCAGCATATTAAAAATGCATGGCTTTTAGGACTATCAATGATTTCTGAACATATTCACACACTTTTTAAAAAATACCGCGATAATACCGAAACCGCGATAATTTTGGTCACAATAACCGCGAGGTTCAATTTTCATACCGTGCCACCCCTATTTGTGACCATATAAACATAGCTATTGTCACACTGTCCTGAACATGAACTGAACTGAGCCAGTGTTAATCTCATCAGTAACACCTGTTCTTTTCCGGTCATCAGCTGAGAAATATAAAGTCTCTCAGATAAAATTGTGAGTGATTAAGACTGCATGTTGGGAATCACTGCAGGGGCGTCAGTCCAAGTTCATGTCACAGATTGCATATAGATCATGAATTTATAAATTTTACTTTTCAATTTTCCAAAGAACTTGTTTCTTAAATCCTATCCGATGTCTCAGATTTGACTCTTGTCATGGTAGCACAATGGAAGCATGTGAATATTATCATTTTTACGGCTTAAATGCCTTGGTTTCTTCAGCCCCCCCCTTGTTGTGGCGAAGGCGGTGTTTTGCTCACAGTTTCCATGTGTCTGTGTGTGGGAGTCCAGAGGAACAAACAGCTGTTTCTTTATTCATGTCTCCCTCTGTGCCCATCTATTACTCTTGACAGGGGATGAGGATGCTCCAGCACCCCACGATAACCCCTTCTATAACAACAGTGAATAGAATATTTAAATGTCTGTTAAAAAATGTTCTGGTTGCTGTGGTGGTTTGTTTTCAGAGGACATGACATTTTGGAGTAAAGTCAGAAGAATCAAAAGCTTTCTTTGACTAGAATGATGTTTTCTGTCATGCGGTTTATTCAAAAGACATGTTGTGCAGCTCTTTGTTTAAAGACACTGCCTGATAGTTTCTCTGAATTGTTTTTAATTAAAGCTAATCAGTAATTAATGTCTGTTTCACTGCAGATAAGACAGCAATTAATCAGCAGAATGAGATTATACGAACCTGTTTAACCCTATGTTACAGTGAAGGTTGATATCCCATGGACTGTAACAACTTAGTCTTTTACACTTTAACATTGTGAAAAAACACATTAAATGTAATTATGTCCTCAAACTCAAATTGGAATGGGCATAAATATTTTATTATTTAAGTATTTATTTACTTAAAACGTTGATCAGGGTAAACAAAGGTAGACAAAATGATATACATAATATAAAACTGATTGCATTGACTGGAGAACTGCCAGTAATGTTTCTGCGGGCCGCACTTTGACAAACGATGCTTTAAAGCATCTTGAAGTTACTCATATAAGCTCAACACACTGTAGATCCTGCAGAAATAATCCTATTTTACCTGGGTCTTTCAAATTATCTTGTCAGATGCTCCTCTTAGCTCAACGTGCTTTAAACCCTGCATTACTTTGACTGGCTCACATGCACTGGAGTTTAGAGTTGTTGACAAATACTCCCATCAGGTATTCAAATAACATCCATCCATCCATCCATTATCTACCGCTTTTTCCTCCACCAGAGGGTCGCGGGGGGTGCTGTGCCTATCTCAGCAGACATTGGGCGATAGGCGGGGTACGCCCTGGACAGTTCGCCAGTCCATCGCAGGGCCACATATAGAGACAAACAACCATTCACTCACACACTCACACCTAGGGTCAATTTTAGAGTGACCAATTCACCTAATCCCCATATCGCATGTTTTTGGACTGTGGGAGGAAGCCGGAGAACCCGGAGGAAACCCACGCACACACGGGGAGAACATGCAAACTCCTTGCAGAAAGGCCCTTGTTCCGAAGTTGTTCCAAACGGGGCTCGAACCCAGGAACCCGGGTCTTCTTGCTGAAAATGCAAGAGTGCTAGCCACTACACCAACCGTGGGCCCCTCAAATAACATCAATGGAAAATATTTTCACACCTAAAATGTGAAAATGCACATGCCCCCCCGCTGGCCATGTGCATTTGTTTTCAAAGGAACCGGTGAACAGTCAGTGTTGATACCGGTCGGCATCCATTTTGCCGGTTCAATGTTTACCCTTGCTCAGTCAGACAGTCACTTTCTCTCCATCATAGCCTCCAATAAGTTTTCTTGGCTTCTTTTTTGCTGGTCATGATGAACATCTAAAATAACGCTATCGCTGCCTTGATTTTATAGCCGGTACCTGGCTAAGGTGTGTGTGTGTGTGTGTGTGTGTAGTGCCGTAAAGCAATATGGGTTTCTTGTGAGAACCAAGACTGCATAAGACCTCCTGATTCTGAGGACTCTGATCTTGCAAGGCTGCTTTTCCGCTAACAGACAGCTGTACAATTACAGTGATATAGCTCCACTTTAATATTTGATTTTGATCTTTTATCGTTTGGAACACGACGTGGCATTTGCTCCACATGTGTATCATTATTTTTCCCACCATGAAGGATTATCTCAGCAACTTAAACATTTGACTTGTTTGTTTTAGGCAGAGCTTTCTAAAAAGAGCATGTAATTAAAAACTGCAGTGTTAAATAAAGTTGTAACACATGAGTGCTTGTGCACATAAAGACTGTGGATAGCATATCTATGCTGGGGCTGTGTGACGGGACAGCTGATAGTATGTGACAGCTCACAACATATATTCATCATAATCATTTATAACATTAAACCACCAGCTGAAGTTTTGTAATTATTACATGAATTTGAAATGACCAGTAATTGAGGAAAGAGATTTTGGTCTCATCACACATGTGCATGGGATTGGTTTTATCTGAGAGTATCAGATTAGATAAGTATAGCCCATAGTCATCAATGAGAAGGGCTGGATGGTTATTGTGTGTTATTGACTTATTCTGTCCTTTTTCTCCCGTTCACTCTCTCTCTGTCTGTTCTTCTCCTCTCTCACTATCTGTGCTTTAGGGTCCTCCTGGTCCTCCTGGTTTACCTGGGCCTCCAGGAAAAAGAGGTTCTCGGGTGAGTAAAGGCCAATTATACTTCTCCGACTGCGTATTGCGTTATCCGTCTGCGTCACCACGTAGACCACTCGAGCCTGTATACTTCGGCGTCGTGGTGACGGATAGGCGCTGCAATTTCCCGCCCGATCAGTAGGGGTCGCTGCGCAAGGTTGTTCTGCATTTGGCTACAGTGAGCAATGGCGTCCGAGGGAGAAAGACTGTTGTTGTTGAAACAGTGGCCGTTTGTCACTTTTCTGTGTCCCGGAACGCAGTTTTAAGATAATTTGAGGGGAGAAATTGGCCATTTAGAGTCTAAACATGTGCTGTGTGTGTTAAGATATGACGTATATATAGTTCGGCAGCGACGAAGTCGGCGGTGTTTAGCTCCGCCTTCTGTGGACGCTCGGTGCTCACTGTGAGCCGGCACAGAGCAGCTTCGCTCGGCCTGTTCTGAGGACCAATCGCAGCTCTTGCCGTCTCCGTTGTCCCTTGACGGAGTGACGGACACTTAAAAAATATTCCGTGCACCCGGAGACGACGCAGAGGCTCTTCGACAGGTTCTGCGTCGACGCAGAGGACTCTGCGTAGCCTACGCAGAGCACTTTACGCAGGAGTATAAATTGGGCTTAATGCATTCACAGGCAACAGTACATAAGCAGCATGCTGCAAAGTGAGGTGTAGACCAGGGGTGTCAAACTAATTTTCCACTGAGGGCCACATCAGCATAATGGTTACCCTCAAAGGGCCAGATGCAACTGTCATACAGGTAACTACTCCGTAACTTATTGCTAAATAACTTTCCGTATTTATTACAAGTTACAAATGTGATGCATTGTAAATGTAACCCGGTCTGCGATGGTGTTTCTTGACAAAATAACAGTTTTAAAAGTCTGTATCTGGTCGGGCAGACCTGCTATACAATGATACACTGCGATCTAGTGGCGGGAAATGTAGTTTATGGTCAACGCACGCCTTTAAGCAGCATCGACCTATTTTCACACCAATTTTTAAGACCAATTCATCACTCGTGGGCCAGCTAAAATGACATGGCGGGCCACATCTGGCCCCCGGGCCTTGAGTTTGACACGTGTGGTGTAGACTGACAGAGGGAGGGAAAATAATAAGAAAGGGAGAGACAAAGGAAAAGAGAGAGAGAGAGGACAACAAGCCCCAGTTTACAACTGCAGGCAATAATAGTAAACAACCATTACAACAATTACAATGACAGCAACAGAGATTTGAATTTGAATTTGATGTAAATAAAACATCTACTACAGTACGCACCTTCTATAACCACAATGTACTTTCATGTATAGCTGATTGTGTGTAAGAGTGTGTGTGTGTGTGTGTGTGTGTGTTGCGATTGTCTCTGAGGCTGGAATAAGAGTAGGTGGGTGTGTTGGTGTCTGGTCGACTCCTGGTACCAGGCCCATCAGGAACCAAATGCATGGGACCCCACTGGGCAGGAAAGACCAAATGCACCAAAACCAGGGACAGTCACAAGTCTGACCCATTTTGAGATCTGGCAAACAACAAGGTGGACAAGAGTCAACTGGGGCAGAGGCCGAACCATATGTCCAGACAACTGTGCACTGGCGACAAGCCCCTACTCCAGGCACAGGGCCCACCACCCACTGGAGATAGCAAGGCCCGTGCCAATCCACCCACGAGGTGCATCCCGGGGATAATAAGGAGGCACAGTTAGATGGGGACAGAGAGCCCCCCACCACGGGACACAGTAGGACCCCAAGCTGGGGTTCCAAGGCTAGATGCAACCCGGTCTGCAGCAACCCCAGCACAAAGCCCCCCCACCCAGGAGCATAATAAGCCACCACAGTATCCCCATGACGGTGGGTGCACCACAGTGAGCCACAGTCGAGCGAGGTAGAACCAGACCACTGCCGCAACAAGCAATGCCAGTTGCTGGCCCCTGCTTGGACAAGAAGGGAAGAAGCAAGGGCCAAGGACAAGAGAGGACGAAGCAATTATTTTCTGAACTGGGAGAATTTTGAACAGGGTTTGGACAAACTTCAAGCAATACAATAAACATGATTAGTTACATGTCTAGATGACCTATGATAGAGACAAATGGTATGATTCAGCCAATCAACAAAAACATCTTGTATCCATTATGTCAGTTTGTGAATCAAGTTTTTATTTGGAAAAAAAAAACAGTGCAAATTCTAAAATGTTTCTAAAGAAATGCAGTCCAAAGATTGTAAATCCCTGCTTCAAGAAAAAAAAAGGAGGAGAAAAGATCTTTGAGTTCAAAGTGCTATGTTATCTTTTGAGATGTAGACTGGCCACTTTTAGTCTGGCAGTGCACAGGTAACGTGTGTTCTCCTAGTGTTCTGCTAGTGTTTATTGTTGGAAGCCAGCTGCAACTGTCTGGTTAAAAAAAAGGAAGTGTTGACACCTGTGATTAAACTCAGGAAGAAACCTTGTCATGTAAAAGTAGACGACAATGAGATAATCTCTTCCGAGGATGCAGGGAACATTGTTTACATGTCGGCACCTATTGAGCATCGAGCCCAAGTTACCAAACAGTTCCCAGGTGCGTCCAGCTGCAACCAGCTGCAGTGTTGTCGGCACAGGCTGCTTCTCCACTCTGATCTTGAGAATGTAGTGTATGCAACTGCCAAGGCTGTCGTGATGCAATGCTGAGATCAAGCTACAGGCCCAGAAGGCACATTTAAACAGAACAAGACACTTTTTTACTAAATGAATGTGGTTTGTGTGTGTTTGAGGGAAAGTTTATAAATTGTCCATTTTTGGTCTCTTCGTAAAAGCCTGACCCTGTACAGCAACATCACTGTTTATAGGGGGTAGCATGCAATCACATCAGCTTGAAACATCATTACCTATAAGCTATGTATTGTATTAATTTAATAGATGTGGAGGTTGACAATCATTTGCCTATTATTGTTGGAATACTTGCTTTGTTTGTGTGAATGTACACGTTTGTGTTACATAAGTCCGCACATGATCTTGAAAGTGTCTGGAGGGGCTTTACATGTACGTGAGAATGAAAACATCTGCAGAAGTTGCTCTGGACACTTTACGGAACTTCTCCTATCAGCTACCTCGTAATTAGGGGTTCAATCCCAGCTGACATAGGGTGAAAGGTGGGGTACACTCTAGACATATTACCATTGAGCCAACATACAGAAATGAACATCCATTCACTCTCACACTCACTCCTATGGTCCATTTACATTTTTAGGCTGTGGGAGGAAGCCATAGTACACGGCCTTTAGAAAGGCCCTTGGTCTGAACTAATGACCTTCTTGCTGTGAGGCAACAATGCTAGCCACGGCACCATTGCAAACATACAGACTAAGAATGGACAAAATTCACAGGAACTAATAACTCACAGAGCAACTGTAACCAAAACCAAATACTCAATACAAAAAAGCATAGTAAACATTAGTTAAAGCTCACATAGAGTGGTCCCGTTGCACATATATGTTAGTTATGTTAGGTCTACTTACATACATTAACTTGTTTTTATGTTCAAAAACCTCCTAGTTGCTGTAAACGAGCCGATAGAAATGTGTTTTTTCTGACGCTCTCCTGAGCCGCGATATTTCAGACATAAATCTCACACCCAGAAGACAGACTGTGTTGTGATTGGCCAGTACCCGGAAGTGACATATTCAGCACATCCGCTCTCA
This sequence comes from Microchirus variegatus, assembly GCF_963457635.1. Classification (NCBI taxonomy): domain Eukaryota; kingdom Metazoa; phylum Chordata; class Actinopteri; order Pleuronectiformes; family Soleidae; genus Microchirus; species Microchirus variegatus. The sequence continues at coordinate 6,280,387 of NC_139805.1, forward strand.
GAAGCGCAGCTCCCCCCTCTGGAACAGTAGATGCACTGCTACTCATTATCAAAACATTGTTTTAACAATGTTTAAAAATAGTTTAGTCACGACTCCCCGTCGCAGTCCCTTTTATGACTTTGACCCAGAGTCAGAAGACACTGTCACTCGTGAAACACCTCCACAACGGACGTTATTCTTCTTCTGCGGTTCAATGTACGCAACCGGATGTGCCCGGACTAGTGCCCAGAGCAGGACGATCTGCTGTTCAGGAGAACCGCTGTTTACGTAACCAGAAGGGAGATCTCACTGAGCCTGAGATTACAATAAAACACAGCGTTCTCAGCAGTGGCTAGGGGTGTCACGGTATGAAAATTGAACCTCACGGTTATTGTGACCAAAATTATCGCGGTTTTCGGTATTATCGCGGTATTTTTTTAAAAGTGTGTGAATATGTTCAGAAAGCATTGATAGTCCTAAAAGCTAAAATGCATTTTTAATATGCTGGCGATGGGCGCTGCAGCTGCACTATCATGTTAACATTATTGACATAGTATTGTGGGTCTTAAAACCATAAACTTTGTGTTTGAATTAAGGTTGTTTTATCGCTGTGTGTCAATCCTAGTTTGGGTGTGGCATCTCACATTCCAGAGCTTTTGTTGCTTTTTCAGCCAATCAGCTGACGATCAGGAGAATACACATGGCTAATTAATATGCACGCAGATAGAGCGAGAGAAAGTGGAGAGATAGTGCATAGAACTTTCCTGTGCTTATGTGTGTGTGCGAAATTAAAGCGTGATTATCATCAAAGCAGTCATCAACAAAAGCTTTGTTTGACAAAGGAAGACAAGAAGAACATGACACTAATTGTCTGTGGCTGAACATCTTCACAATGACAGCGAAAGCACAGAGACTGTTGGTGTGTGGACAGTTAGCATTTTAAGCTAGCGGTCTTTATGCTAACGTGTTAGCAGACTTCATCGTCACAAAAACAACAAACAAATGGATTATTCAGCAGCTGAAAGAGAGCAGGACACACACGGTAGTTGTCTGAGATGATGACGTGACGCCAGTACCGCGCTATACTGTTATGGGTGAGTTTTCATATACGTATTATGTCCTGAGGGCTGTCGTCTCCTCCTTCGGCCATGATTCCAGCTTCGATAAAGTTTGAACATCAGGTTGTAGGCTACAGAGTGCGCCTGCGCGGCAACTTCAGCAGACGGAGACGCTGGAAAGGCTCACGGTGCCTACACCGCGGGCGCGGTTATTCACCGAGATAATAATTTTTTTTTGAAATGAACACGGTAATTATTATCGTCAAAAATGTTATCGCGGTTTACGGTTACACCATTAACCGTGACATCCCTAGCAGTGGCTGAACTGTTTGTTTTCGAAACTTCAGGGCTTCGTAAACAAGGTAATGACGCAGATACACACTCAAAAACAGCGTTAATTGGAACTTCCGGTCTAGGTCCACTTTAATCATTTAGAAGAAATCATAATATTGCACATACGTGGCACTTTAGCAACGTGACATTCATGTAATGTATAACCCAAAAATATACCCTAAAACCATTCAGGCTCTTGATTGGAAAATCCACTTGCCACACGTCGTGCATTACACAGATATAACCTAGACTGAGGAATCATTAGGTGTTTGCTTTGCACCAGCCAACACACATTTAGTGTTGAGTTCGTCACCAGGGAAGTGTTTTACTTCGTTTCTCATTGCTGTTACGTGTAATTGGAATTAGGAGTAGTTAGTTCCCAAACAGTCGCACCATGGCTGTATCCACACTGTCCTCCGCCCGAGTCGCAGCTGTAGTTGGCGCTCTGCCTCGCCGACGGTGCAGCTGAGATTTTGCTTCATCTTTCCTCACACTTGTTTCCCTGCACTTTCACTTCTTCTTCCTTTTCTTCTTCTTCTTCTTCTGCTTTTCTTCTGTTAAGTATGGCAGTACTTTGGTTGATGTACGCCCTCTGTTGGTGCAAAAATGACTTGCATGGAATGTGAGTTCAAGAGATGTGACACACCTATGTCATGAAGCTGATATTAATTCATTGATATGAATGAATTCATGAATTAATTAATTAATTTTCAACGTTTTTATTCTTAATGGCAATTTCCTTACTCCACAACAAAATGACTATTGTGATGGTGACACATGGCAGCAATATTTTTTTTACAGTGAGGATGATTTTGAGGTAAACAGTTAAAATATTATTGTATTGCAAATGAATGGAACATTAACATAATGCGTGTATTTATTTGCTGACAGCAGAACGTTGACACACCACCCTTGACTGACAAGCTTGCATTGTTTTAGCGTGTTCACATGTTTCCAGTGTTGACAGACTGACTCAGATCAAAGGAGTTTGACTGTGACATCTTTTCAATGTCAAATGTGAACGTGGAGATGTTGTCCTGCTGTTTGTCGACAGAAAACACAGGTAGACTGAAACGCTGATAGATGATATGACGAAGGCTGGTAAACAGAGAAGAAAGTAAACTCATAGTAAAAGGCTTGGAAAAGCACATGGCTGATAAGGAACTCAAGCACTTTGAAGCCCACAGGCTAAGTCATTAAGTAGAGACAGAGGGAGGCTTGGACTCATTATGTGGCGGGAAGCTGAGGGAGGTGCGTGATACTGTGGTTATACCTCTGCTGCCTCAGCACAAAGCAGACATCTTAATATGCTTTGTCAGACTGTAAAGCTGATCATCGTGACTTTTGGGGATTTGTGTCTTGTCGATGAAGGAGGAATTGAGGAAGAATTATACATTATTAACGAATTAGGAATGTAAACAGAAGGAGACTTCACCTCTGAAATGTTTGAACTTGTGTGCAGTATGGGTGTTGAATGTTCCAGTTTTCGTTACTGAAGCCAATTTGGAAGTAGCAATATACTGAATAGCCACCAGGGGGCAATTCCACTTGTAGCAAAAAAGAAGTCAGTTTGTAGGGGAAAAAAAATATCCTTCTTCTCAATTGATTTACAACATCAATAAACATTTACCTGATTTGTTTATGGTATTTCTTCAAAATCAAATTTGAGTTCAGATTGTAATGGTTTATGTCATGATTGGATCTAAACACTGAGAATCACAGAGAGTCACATGGAGCAGAAAATGTGGTCTGTTAAAACCACTGAAGTTCCCTGATGCACACTGGGAAATGAATGGGTGCACTGACATGTAGCTGTCCTATGTTTCTTTGTGTGAAAAATGTGTTTAACTACATCATTTTAATGTTGTGTTTCGTCTCTTGTGTGCTTCTGTTCAGGGTACCAGCGGTCCACACGGTAATCCAGGACAAGCAGGACTTCCTGGGCCTAAGGTGAATGATCTTCACTCTGCTTATTGTAGCTGATGATGCAGATGAGTTTGTCCAACACAAGGAAACAGCAGAACCCCAGGAATAGTCAGGTCAAATTCAAATCACAAAGGTTTTCTAAATCTTTGAAACTGCTGTGCTGTGCCAATGTCAGCAACCCAGAAAAAAACCCCAATATTTAAAATTCTGAGTCAGTCAGCGTTCAGCAGTTTAATAGCTGAGGAAAGTTTCTCCCAGACTGAATTTAAGTCATTCAAGTGCATAGGCGTTAAGTTGTTGAACCGGCAAATGAATGAAAATGTCAGAAGGCTCTCAATATGTGACTAGTGCTCATGATATAGCTATCTAGCCATAACACTCACAAACTTATATTAAGCTGAAAATAAATCTTTGTAAAGGATATATTGTGTGAAGCTCCATGCAGATGTTTGTGGTGACTGTGGTCTTTACTGGTTACCACAGAGTAGCTGCAAACACAGGGCTGTCGGTGAGGGAAGAGGGAGAGTCATGCTGTAGGAACAGAACAAAGAACAAATGGTGGATCCTTCTTGTCTTCCTTTGTCTTTTGATGTGAAACTACTTGTAGCCTGGGAGTGGAAACCTCCTTGCTTGGGATTTAAATCAGTACAAAGGTGTATGTCATGAGTTATGACCACTTCACCTACCTTATTACCGCACACACATGAAGTGAGGAATGTTCTGTTTCCTCCCTCGAGTAGTCAGATGGCAACGGGGAGAGGAATTGGTTCGTTTTGTCACCTATGACCTTGCTGCGCTGTGGACATTTACGAGGTTAAATGAGCGATCATGAGGTTATGTGGAGATACAGTCACTTGCTCGTCTTGCTCTTCCTTCAACTTGTACACCCACGTTCAAGTATACAAAACCAAATTCAGTGTATCTAATACCTTGGTGTACTGAGTGAGTCATTCTTACACCCACAAACCCCTTTGCGGAGGTGGACTCGGGATTGAGAGAGTCTCTGTCTCAGTTTGGAAAACATCTACTCCTAAAATGTAATCTGTTACCAGGACAAATAGAGGAATATATTGTCGTCTGAGGCGCTAAGTTGACATTATATTCAACCACAGTCTGTAATGTTATGACAATGTGTGTGTGTGTAGGATTTGAAAGAGCCTTTTCAAAATACTTCATGCACTATTGACTTTTTTTTTCACACTTGTTTTATGCTTCAGTAGAATATCTGCTTTCCCACTCCCCAGGCTTTATGGCTCACTGACTCTCAGTTAGTCATAATACTTGTTTGGAACACATACTGACAACCATTGTGTGTCAGAAGCTGCAGTAGTCACGAAGAAAGCACCATAAATTAGTGAACGATATGAACTAAAGAAGATGAATGTGAAAAAGATGTTTCTCTGGATCTTTTTTAGATTTTTTTCTTGGAAATGTGCCTTTATTCTAAAAATCTGATCCTGATTGTCCAAGCTGCTTATTGCTTAACACGGTGTGATGTCCTCTGTCCCTTAAACAACTAGAGTTTGAGAAAAAACAACAACCAAAAATGTTATTTCAACAGAAACAAAATCAACCAGGTACCAATACCATTGCTGCGAAATCGCGAAATAATGGCCATTCGACCCAACATGGCGGCCTTCCTGTAGGACCTACGGCAAATTTGTCATTGACTTTTTGGGCAGTCCTGACATGATAAATGTGTTTACCATCTTTCGTTCATGTACGTGAAACATTTCAAAATATCATCAAATAAATGCAGAGCCAGAATCCCAGGGAGAGGCACCAGTGCAGGATCCTCCCTCTATAAGAATAGTAGTGCCCATATATGCCTTGAATGACAATAAACAAATAGAAAAATAAGAAGAGATGAATCACAATGTGCAGATGTATGACGGTGTTTAAAGCATAAGTGTCTGAACGAGATGAAAGAAGGGTGGGGAACATGCAGAGCAGAGATGGTAGGTCACACATTCACTGTTTTACTAATGATGACAAAATTGAAAATACATTTGTGTAGGGATAAAAGTATGCTCTAACAGTGCTTCGTGACTTCATAAGTTTGGAGGAGTTTGGACACATTTGGACATGTTTCTATGCTTGAATCAGAAATGTTACCAATCATTTAATATCATCTGTGTACAGTGATCTAGCCCTTACAGTCATGTGGTTAGTCAATAAAGCTTTAACCAATGCTGATTTACATTCACGTTTGGCTTGGTAAAACGTGAGGAACCTTTGTGACGATTACAATGAACGTTTTCCTTGTTAAATCACCATCGTTTGTGAAACTGGTTCATTAAACGTGAGTTGTTGTGTTCTATTTTTAGGGCTCAAAGGGAGACCCTGGACTTTCTCCAGGTCAGGCTCCACCAGGAGAAAAGGTAAGACGAGTTCGCAGCTCTGCATTTTCTGACTCACGCTCAACTGTTTTTTTATTTTATTTTGAATTTACATAAAAATAAAATGTTATCAGTAAAATTCTGAGGGACAAATGATAGTTGTTAGAACTTTTTTTCTCTCTTTTGTCCAAACAACATTCAAATTATAATTTAATACTTAATTAAGCTTTTTATTTTTGGGAGAGCAAGTAATTAAATGTATTCAGTTGAAATAATCAGTCAAAGTCTTTCTTGTCTGTATTACTAAAAGACACCAAAATCAAAGAGAGCCATTTCGTACTACTCAAATGACAATTGCATGATTAAATATGTTCGTTTGGGAAGTATCACATTGATTTTTTTCCCTTTTTCCCTATTTATCTAGGGAGACAGGGGTCCACCAGGTTTGCCAGGGCCACAGGGATTTCTAGGTCTACCGGTAAGTGTTAGCTTAATGTTTATCATATCATATTTATTTTCATAAAGTAGTGAAGACCATTAGATAGTATTCCCATTGACGTCCACAAAGAGATAAATAAACTGCCTTTGTGTAAATTAGCAGCTGAACATAGAAGAACATGAGGCCTTGGAAATAGGTCAGAAGCTATTTTTGTTTGATGTGAAGGGATTCTGTCAGCTGTTGTGTATTTTAAAGAGAGTGTGTTGCCTTCCCCTCTCAGCATGAGCTTTTAGAGCTGACAGTTCGGATGTGTTTTACTCTCTCGCTTAAAAACCTGATAGGTTTGGAGGCCAAAAGACATCGGAAAGAGGAAAAGGCCCTCTGCACAGGGTCAGAGTGTCAATGACATGGATAATATAGAATGCCTCTGAAGGTCAGCAGAAAGACAGACAGTGTCTGACCTGAACTTGGGGTGTTTTGATGCAGAACAGACTTCAACAAAGGTCATCTTGTTGTCCCTGTAGCTATGTCTACATAGCTGTCGAAGTCTCGTCTCTACATATGGCGAGGTACAAAAATCTTTCGGAATCCACTATAACTTGCCACCACCTTGTGTCCCAGGAGGCCGTCCTGGTGTTTTCAGTAGCTAAACCTAATATACTTAGGACGTAACCTATGCCCTGTTAGGTATTTTCAGAGGAAATGACTGACTTGGGGCCTATGCTCTTTACCCCCAAGTAAAGTATAAAGTGAAGTGTGAGGGTTCACGTGTCTCAGCCTCAGATGTACACAACAATCAGTCGTACTGTTTAAGGTCTCTGGGCGGGATGCTGACCTGACCCTGACCCTTGTGTTTTAAAGCTTTAAACATTTGCTGTTGACAATCATGTGGAAGGAAAAAAAATAAGAGGCAAAATAAAGGGTAGAAAAGCTCTAGTGTGACTATGGGGAACATACTGTACCTTATACACATCAAAGATCAGACTTGTAGAACCCCTAGAATAGCAGGATACGTAGTTTTGTTCAATTTTTAATTTTATATGTAACGCTAAACTAACAATAACTTGTTTTATTCCATATTCAAGGGTCCTAAAGGTTATCCAGGGCCAATTGGTTTGCAAGGAGATCAAGTAAGTCGTAATTCATATATATTTATGAGTTGCCTTCAAAATTATATTAGTTTCAAAACATTTTGTCTTTACGAGAAGAACAGTAAAGGAATGTCCAGGTAGTGGACAAGGATGTCCTCATTTGGTTTGTTCAGAATGAACAGTGCTTGTTTTATTCCTCAGTTGGCAATGTTGGTAGCGGTCTGTGCTTCTCCTCTTTCACTTTATCCATCCATCTAATCTCTCTTTCACCATTCACTCACTCTTTCTTCTCTGCAGGGCATACCAGGATCTCACGGGGAAACTGGGGCTGCAGGTTACCCTGGCAGGCAGGTGCAGTGAAAAATACAATGCAAAAAAAAAATGATAGCTGCATGAATCACTCTGATTTCTGATTTCCTTACATTTTTTTTCATATTGGGAATTCAAATTTCCTTATCATGCTTCTCAAATTTTGAGTTTGTGAGTGTTGAGTACCTGTGACTGTCTCCCACAGAACAGACTCAAAGAGGCCTGACATGTTATGCATTCCTATGTATTTTGTCATAAAGAGCAACTGTGACTAAGTAGGTCACAGTGAGTAATGTATACATTCAACTTTAACTTGTGTTAAAATACTATTATTACCGCGGTGTTTCCCATTATTTAACTAGACGTGCAGCCTTTCATGGTCCCACCACAGTTTGATAATATACATCTCCACTTAAATATCTCAATAAGTCAATGATTTACCATTAAACCGATCATGTTTGTAGACTATGGACCACACAGGGAATTTTCTCAGTGAAAGTTGTCAGTTAGAGCTGTTGTCAAGTCTTGTGTATAAAAGTTTGTCTCACTGTGTAAAATTACTGAGCTTGCGTCTTTGATTTTTTTCTTTTTTTGCAGGGCCCAGCTGGCCCACAAGGTAACCCAGGGCCAAAAGGTGTCCGTGTAAGTACAAGTAGCTCCCTGCTTTAATTCCGTCCTTTTTTTTTTCCCAGCAGTGGTGGATTAAACACTTTTTAATTTCCTGACCGAATTAGGACAGTGTCAAGACTTTTCACCATGATCCTATAAGAGATTCACAGAATCTGAGTAGAATCTCTGTCACGCTGTGTGACAGAAACATGCAGCCTGGTGGGTGAATGATTTTGGGGGGACTTGTCCTGGTTCTGAGTTGTCTCTGCAACTGTTTCTTCTTAGTATGTTCATTCCTCAGCAAGTAGTAATACCCTCAACACAGGAGAACAAGAAAAAAAAAGAAAAGAAGTGGATGGAAGAACAAACAGATGGGACTATGAAAACAGAGAGAAAGAGGTCAAATGAGCTAGTGAGAGACGGGACTTAGGTGGAGTGGTGCAGTGCAGGGAAAGACGATAGGTGGGATTAATGTCAGACTGAGGTGGTCATTGTTAAAAAAATAAAAAAAGAGCCACACAAACACAGTGCACAGGTAATTTAGAGAGAGAAGGAGAAAAAAAAACAAGGGACAACGACTTGTGTATTCTTGTTCCTGTTGATTTATGGGATTGTGTGGGGTTGATTGAGATGATTGTGATCCTGAAAATGGCTTATTTTGTTATTTTATGTTTGTGTGTATAGTATGTCTGTGTATGACCGTGTGTCTGTAACCTTGTTCTACTTTGTTTGTAACTTGGCCAGGACACACTTGAAAAAAGAGATTGATTCATAGACTCAAACTGGGATAACCTTTATGTCAGAAGAACCACTCTAGATTTTGACCATATCCACATGTAGACTGTGTAATTGCCCCAAATATTTATCCACTCAGGTTAATCAGGGTCTGCAATATGTCAGAAACAGGGAATTCATGTTGAAAGGATAAGAAAATATGACAGTATGATCTCTTTTTTTTACTAATTAGCAGACGTACACTTCTAGCCGAACTACAGATAGTAGTAGGCATACAAGTAATCATAACATCCAAAGTATATGATAGACCAGTCTGAGAAAATGAATCACTACTAATAATGTGTGTTTTTTACTAATGTTGTGATTTGATTTCCAGGGTTTCATTGGACTTCCCGGTGCTGTTGGGCCACTTGGGCCAGAGGGGATGAAAGTGAGTGATGACTGTTTATATTAAAGGTCCAGTGTGTTAGAATGAGTCACTTCTAATGGTGCTTTCTGTAGAGCAGAGTCCCAAGAACATCAGGGAACAAGAGTGGCCTTTGCATACCAGACAGGATATAAAGACTCTCTCATAGCAACGCAGTCCATTCTGCATCAGGTGCATCAGGTTTATGTGGTCGAAACCAGTTCATTTGTGGCCTGCTGTAGAAACAAGATTGAAGATCCTTGCACTGTGGACATAAGAGTTGTATTCTATGCAGCGATGGGTAATGATTGGCCATCCATAATTCTCAGGCTACGAAAACCAAATGATATTTAGGTTTAGCGATGATACACTAATACAAATATATGTATATATGTAAAACCTCCTGAATGTCACACACTGGACCTTTAAGCACCTATTTAATCATAATTTCAGTGTTGTTAATGCCATTGTCATAACCAGTAAAAACCTATTAATTTTTTGCCTTCCCTCTTAAACTTCCATATGATTTTATGTTTGTGGCTAAAACGTGTCGTTACATCACCACCCTTAAGGTATTCATCATCTGTTTTTCATTTTCAGGGCATACCTGGTCCTGTTGGAAAACCTGGCCCTAAAGGAAGACACGTAATAATAATGACTCAATTGTGATTCCTGCAGTAGTTCATAGTTGCATCGTAAAATAAAAAATGTTCTTGTTTTTCCTCTGTTTATAACGACAGTGAATCATCTGCAAGTAGCATCGTCTGCATTATCTCATATGTATAATCGTGGATATTGTAAAAACAGAGATGTTATCATTCCTACATCAACATGTCCTTTCAAAAAAATACTCTGGCTGTACTTGACTGCCACTAAAGATGCAAAGGATATCAATTTGTGTGTTGCATCTGTTTTGAATGTGTTATTAAAACTACACCGAGGCCAGTGATTACAGTGCTAGGAGAGGAAATACAAGAGGAATTACTCTTTAGATGTTTTAACACAATTCACACTGTGGCGGAACACATTGGACAAGCATGTATCCTGGCTTAGTCCCTGCACAAGTGACAGTAAACTAAAATTACAGCTAGATTAAGATAGACAGATGGAATGTCTGAAGTTGGGCTCTCAAACTGTGAAAAGTTAACAATGTAAAAAAAAAAGAAAACAACAATAAACTTTAGCTTCTCTGTGTTAAAGTTGCCAAGTGGGCAGGCGGCCCAGTGTCTGTTTTATCTGAAGGTTTTTTTTTTTTCTTTTCTTGACCACCAAGCAATGTCTGGCTAACAGAAGTCTGTGGCCCAAGGAAGTGTTGTCAGCCAGTTCACAAGCTCATCGTTACTAACCCTGCTTCATGAAATAAGCATTGTTTTCGCAGTGTGTCAGTGCCGATTATACGCCACGGCATCAGTCTGGATACAGAACACACAGATTACGAAACAAGAGAGTCAGAAAATTAGATATAAATCTCCCCGAAACTGACTATTGCATGGAGTTGTTATGTACTCATGTAGACGTGGTTGTGCTGCCTTTCAACTGAATGGTTGATGTTTTTCACATGCAGGGTGTGGTGGGTGATGTAGGAGAGAGGGGGCCTCCTGGTCCTGATGGCAAAGAGGTGAGAACTCATTGTCCTCATTGTCCTCATTGTCTTTTCTTGTCTAATACTTCTCATATAATCACACATCTGCCTGTTCAAATCAAATGCCTCTTTTCCAATGATCTCTCGCTCTCTCCGTACATACAGTCAAAGGGTGAATTCCAATTCCTTGCTTAACCCTCAATCTCAAAAATGTGCGCTCCCTCTAGTGCAAGTGCTGTCCCGATTCTCAGAAAAATTAAGTTGAGGGGCAAGTTTAAGGGCTGTATCGCCCTCAATATTGAGATTTTCCGAAACCACCCTTGAGAGCAAGGGCTACCCAGAATGCTTTGCGTGTTTTGATATAACAAAGATGGCGCCGAAAGCAGCGAAGCTAGTACGCTACAAATTAAGTATTTTCTTTGTTAATAGAGATATTAAAATAATAAAAACCATTGTATTATCTTAGTTTAGGCCCATATTATGGATTACTGACGTCATTGTTGCGTAACATTTATTTCTATTTTACGATCTTTTGTCAATAGCCGGCCGGTGTGGACAATCATTTGCGATCGTTTACTTTTCAATAAGCCGTGGTGTGTGGTAACTGTCAGCTGAATATGTCCGTGGTTGTGGTATTTGTATGAGTATCATCTTATAACTAACTGACAACCTTATAACTTGACTGACAAATGGATCGTAATAAATAATCGTGACATAAATGTGTTCTTCTTCTTCTTTTTTGGAGTTGACAGACTGGACGCAGCTTTTCGCATTATTCTGCCCCCCACAGTCTGAAGACGTATCTGCATTTAAGGGGTGTCCCATTTCTAAGTGACAAAACAACCCTCAACACTTGGTTTTGAGGGCCAGTTAAGATTAAGGGTTGAGCTTGAGGGTTAAGATAGGAATTGGAATTGGCCCTAACTCTATAGCAGGTGGAATAAGTCAATGTCCATGAAACATATTTTGTTCAGTGGGCATGCATTTACATCATTGAGTTACCTTAATTAATTGTTGTTTGTGTTTGAGATGCTATCCATAAGGCTAAGCCATGAAAATGCGCAGTCACACTTCCAGTATTTTCCAAAGTAGGAATGTAAAATACTGTAAATGTCCTGTCCTGTGTACTTAGGATGTTGCTGTGATGTTTCACAGGGGCCTGTTGGTGGGACTGGCATTGGCGGCTTCCCTGGTCTAAGGGTAAGTATCAGGTTGTTTTTTATTGTTGCTGTTATCGTCCCATTAATGTGTTGGACTTCCTTTGCCTATAGGCACTGGTTTTGTTTCTTTCTGCTATTTGGCTCACTGTTCTTCCTCGGTCTCACCTTTTACTTTGTTTTCAAGAGTATTCGTCTGTTTTCACCTTTCATTCAGTCCACTTGTCTGTCTCTCTATTCATTAGATTGTGGTTTGGTTGTTTAACAGAAGGATGCGCCGTGTTGCTACATGAATGATTAATGGCGGTTTTTATGCCAGCTATTTTTCCTAAGATGTAAGCCAGGATTTTGTCTTTTTGAACTTCACTTATGTGTATTCCAAGTGTTTATAACAAATATAACATGTATTTTGAGTCTGGCTGTTGATAAGGCCTTTGTAATCCACAGGGACTCATATGAATCGGGTTATGGAAATAACTTTTTTGGCTGCATGCAAAAACAGGTCAATAGTTGAGCTAAACAGCTGAAAATGGAGGAGATATTCAGGTAGATATTCAGAGAGTAGAGACTGTAGGTTACATTGTTATAGCAGTATCACTTTGGCTATGACATCTAATATCACTTAAACACATTGTTGCAATGTGATGAAGTACAAATACTTTGTTGCTGTACTTAAGTACAACATTCACATATAAAAAAGTTAAATAAAAAAGTACTTTACTTTATTTGTATTTCTAGCGAATCTTGTTACTACCAAATAAAATCAGAATAAGAAACGTTGGTCATGGTCTGTATTTATATAGAGCTTTTCTAGTCTTGTTGAGCTGCTTTACACTAACATTTTTGTCGTTCACTCATTCAAACACCCATTCACACTTTGCAACATTGGGGTTAAGTGTCTTGCTCAAGGACACATATAGACGACCAGAGCCAGGAATTGAACCCAAAACCTTCCAGTTGAAAGACAACTCACCCTACCACTGAGCTACCATGGCTCTATCCTAACTCCTCACTTTTTTAAAATTTTCCTTCTAAAATTTAAGTACATTTTATATCAGAAAATTACTTTTGATACAGTACAATACATGTCATATACTTTAAGACTTTTACTTCCGTTATATTATTAAAAAGTGACTTCAGCTTCTCCCAAAGTCATTTTCTGGTGAGATATTTTTACTTTTTACCCAAGTATCCCTTTTAGGTACTTTATACAAGACTGCTTATACATGAGTTTTCATGCAGTCATGGACATTTAGACATGTATTTGTCAACAAAACACATTCTGTGTAGAAACAGATGCACAAAGATTCCGGTTAATCTGCAACAGTCGCTTCATTCCTGCGTCGCAGTCTGTGACCGGAGATTAAAGATGTATTGCAACAAGCAGGGGTATGTTCAGATTATCAGTCGTATTGTTCATATCAACTGCCCTCGCAAAGGGCACAAATAACATTTTGCGTGCGTCATCACCGACAACAGAAAACCTCATATTTGTAAGATAAGATGAGACGCATCTTTATTGAGTTGAAATTCAGAAAGGGGAGCTATTTTCAGTGATTTATTTATCTCCAGAGGACGTCAGTGCAGGTGTATGTAGACAAAAAGCTCCATGCGTTCTGATATATGGTGCATTCCATTTTCATCATGAGTTGCCTGTATTCTGGTTGAGATGACAAAACATGCACACAAACATAACTGGTTAGCAGTTAATAACAATGCAATGAGTGTTTTTACCTGGGAGCGGTAACCATCTTGGAATCTTATGTCAGGGTTTGTGAGGTTGTGCCGATTTTAATGTCTTACAAGGAAAAACCTACGACTTCCAACTGCTACTCTGCACCTGTCTGATCTAGGACCAGATAATCTGGTGTCACACATTTATTTATTTGAAAAATCACACAACCCTGACAAAAAAATCTGATCTGAGGCACATCAACTGAATGTGGGAAAGGCAACCATAGACATGGGAATTCAGCATGCATTGAGGAGCACTTCAAAGATCAATCCAACTAATTAATATACTAAGCTGCCAACGTCTCAACTGTCAGAGACTTAATGGAAAGCATTATGGATTGTAGCTGTGTAAATTCGCCACTGTTGAAATGTCCAAGTTCAAAGAGGCCTCTAAAACATTTCCGTGTTCATTTTTGAGAAGTATGCGGGGCAGCATTTCTTGACTCAGTGCTAGGATTTATTGGGGTGTTTTTCGGGTCACCTGTGGCACCAGAGACATCTGGCAAGGGCAGGCTTTCCTTTCCTTTCACCACAAACACTGGCTGTAAGTCATTATTTACTACTGACACGGTCAGACTTGAGAAATCCACACATTGTATTTAACAGTTGTTTTATTTAAACAGCACTTTTCCTTCAACAACAAAATATAGACAGTATCCCCACAGCTATGAATAACACTGGATTAATTTACTCCATCTAAATATTTAAGCTGCAGAAGATTCTGTTGATTATTCTAAAAATAATCATTGTTATTCAAGGTTTTCTCAAAACAACCAGAGGCACAACAATTAATTACTAAATGAATAACTTAATATTGCAGAGAACGTTGAGTAATCATCCAAGAAAACCAAAATAGTTACTCCAGTATTTGATGTAATTAACATTGAGTTAGTTTTCCATTTGATTGACTTAAACAGGACAGAAGATTTTTACTGTGTGTGTGTGTGTGTGTGTTACTACTATTAAACCTTTCCTGTTTGCAGTAATTGTAAATCATAGCTGTTAAAAGTAACAGTTGCATAAAAGTCCTCTTTACTGGCATTACATTACATAGGGGTGGAAGGTTGGGGGGGGGGGGGGGGTGGGCAGGGTACGATCCCTGGCTCCGCGAGTCTACATGCTTGATGTGTCCCTGGGCAAGACACTTAACACCACGTTCCTTCAGGTGTCTGCGCCTGCAGTGTGTGAATAGTTATGACAGACTTTAGACAGATGTGTAATCAAAATATAGACTATATATACTATATATAGGGTAGATGGTCCGTTTGAAGGCAGCGTTGAGGGCATTGAGTGGTCTGTGTTAAAGACAAGAAAAGCACAAGTTTACATTGAGACTGTTGACATTGTTAAATGAAAGTATGTGATATAATGTCGCAGGCATTAGGTGTACATAATTCACCGAGGCTTGTAAAGTCATGTTTGTACAGTATGTACAGCTGTCATGTCATGTGCCCCTTTACCGTGGTTGTGGTTGTGGTAACTATGGTAATGACAGTGTTTTGGGTTGGATGTTATGCTGACGCCATGTATGAGCTGAAGGTGTGTGAAGCTCTGCCGTCTTGTGAATCTCCAAAAAACGCCTACAGTGGTGATGCTCGTTCATTCCTGTTACTCCTATGATATGCATACATCACATAGTTTGGGGTGATGATCATTTGAGGAATTTTTCTTTTATTTTTAATCTCCACCACTATTTCCACACGTCCTTGGCTTGTTCATCATACCTGTTACGGCTTTGTTTGGTTCAGGACACTGATAAAAGCAAAACACTGACGGCAGAAGAAGGTTCTGGTTAAAGTTTATTGAAGTGTTGTTAAAAAAGATGGTAGGCACTGGTGGATCTAGTCAAATGGGGGGAAAAGTATTAGTATTATGTTCGCTAGAAGAATTTGATTGAAAATTTAACTCAAAGAGAAGAGTGGCCAACTGAGATAGACGTGTGGAGTGCAGGTGTGGAGATCCACCACATGCCATGATTGAGAAAAGGACACAGCAAAACCATGACGATACTTATACATTATGCTAATAGCTGTGTCACTTTTTTGTGGTGATACAGAGCACTTGCATTTCATGAAATCAGAGGCCAATTCCAATTCCTATCTTAACCCTCAATCTTAACCCTCAAGCTCAACCCTTAATCTTAACTGGTCCTCAAAACCAAGTGTTGAGGGTTATTTTGTCACTTAGAAATGGGACACCCCTTAAATGCAGATACGCCTTCAGACTGTGGGGGGCAGAATAACACGAAAGCTGCGTCCAGTCTGTCAACTCCAAAAAAGAAGAAGAAGAACACATTTACGTCACGATTATTTATTACGATCCGTTTGTCAGTCAAGTTATTAGTTTGTTAGTTAGTTATAAGATGATACTCATACAAATATTCAGCTGACAGTTACCACACACCACGGCTTATTGAAAAGTAAACGATAGCAAACGATCGCTTGTCCGCACCGGCCGGCTATTGACAAAAGATCGTAAAATAAAAATAAATGTTATGCAACAATGACGTCAGTAATACATAATATGGGCCTAAACTTAGATAATACAATGGTTTTCATCATTTTTATATCTGTATTAACAAAGAGAATACTTCATTTGTAGCGCACTCGTTTCGCTGCTTTCGACGCCATCTTTGTTATATCAAAACACGCATTGCATAAACTTGTCCTTCAACTTAATTTTTCTGATAATCGGGACAGCACTTGCACTAGAGGGAGCGCACATTTTTGAGATTGAGGGTTAAGCAAGGAATTGGAATTCACCCCAATTTAAACAAACAAATTAACACCATCACTTCATGCATTCAGTAAGGTTAGGGTTAAAGTGGGTGAGGGTGTGAGTGATGTCACTTTTGCCATCAGATTGTCTGCATGCAGTTGTGTGTGTGTCTGTTTTTCTTGTGGTGCATCTGCAAAGACACACAAACTCCCCCCCGTTCATGCATCTATTCAGTCACTGCCTGGTGCCACACTGAATAAATCTATTGCAGCAATAAAATCAGTACTAGTTGATTAATGTGTCCGTACTGCTGCAGTACTACAGAGGAACTGCAACATCAAACACCGGCCTTACAACTTCCAGATGGACTCGCTAGCTGAAACCACATGTCCTTAGTGACGTAACATGAAGGATGTTTTCTCACTTGCCTCTTACTTACACTTGTGTGCATATTGGAAAAACTGACAGTTTAATTTTTTTTGAGAGAGACAAAAAAAGTGCTTAGATAGAGACATTTTTAGTTTTTGGCCAGTCTTCAGAGAAGTCAGATAAGATGTTCCAGCTTTTTAATTTTTGTTGCATTCATTTTCACTATAGCATGTTGCGTGAGCAAGACACTGTCTTTGCTGTTGCCTGGTCTTAAAGAAACAGTATGGAATAAATCCCATGTACCTTATAGGCACAAATGCTACATTTTGTTAGCTAGGTTATCTTGTGTGAGCCAATAGGAGAATACTTTTGGACACCACTGTGTTTGGTCTTCATAGTTAGTTATCAGTAGTTTAAATGGTGCAGTTATCCTCACTTGTAGACTTTGGCAGAAGAAGATTTATAGGTGCCATATGTAAGAATGTGGCCAAAAACAGTTACTTCATTCAAATTCAAAATACCGAGGTCTTTTAGGTTTTGTTTTCTGACATAACTGGCAACCGGTGGTTGCTCGGCTGCTGAGACTCTACTGGTTGCAATGATTGGTAGACGTCGGTAGGTGGCGCCACATGCCAAAACATGATTTCAAAACATAAACATGATTTGCAGTCTGCAAAATATTTTTTTTAATGCAAAGATTTAGGCTGTACTGTTGTTGTTGGTGGGTTCAGTTTGTTATATGAACATTATTCCTGAGTCTCTGTGACATATTAGGAGGATTTTATGGCCAGTTGCTTTAGATTTATTACATAATTCACCTTTAACTTTTTTTTCAATCGAATGCCGATTGGTGATTGGAACGTGGTTGGAACACCCATATGGTGCGTGTCTGTTCTGCGCCTAGACTATCGTAAATATAGAATCGTGTTCCCGGTACAGATCCGGCACCGACAACCGTCTTTTCCCGCAATTTTGGAAATCAGCCAATCAGAGGTAACTAGGACAGCTGCTTGGCTGAATTCCTAGAAATGCGTGAGGAATGGGAGGTGAGAGTTGGCAGCCCTGATGGGTGTTTTCATCCACTACTGTTAAGTGAATTGTGGAAGTTAGTTCGATCACCACTCCAGAATAATAATAGCTTTAAGTATTAGCCACTGAGCAAGAAAAGGCTCACTGAATGAAATCTACATTATTAGATGGTCTTTGCTGAATGGAAACTCAAGTTTGTAAACTAGTAACTCTCCCACATCAAACTCCATAGAGAAAATAAGCATTTTTAGCCCCACAGAGACACAGGAGCTGCTGCTTTACTCAACAGCTCCTGTGGGATGTGATTTAGAATTGACAGTTTTTTCTATGGGATTTGCTGCAGGGTAAATAAAGACCAGCAAGCGAGATGAGGACGAGTTTGCTGGAAAAGTGTTTTTTTTGCCGCTTCCCATCTATTATTGTAGTTGTATTAGCTTCTAGCTCTAACAAATTGTAAATTTGTGTCATATGCAGGACCCATAAGTATGAATAAATAACAGCAATCTGGTACTTTGGGTGTGTTGTCATCAAGTAGCTTCGATCAGGTTTCCACTGGCAGTTCCCTCAGTGGTTAACGCATTGTACTTTGGCATGATTAATATGGGTTTGACTCCCATATTAGAATTTTACACACAATACCACGCTACACACAATTTTTTATTATTTTTTATTATAACCCTTTTTTTATTGTTTTAGCCCTAACACTAACCTCACGATCACTTGTGCCTAGTTAAGTTGAAAAATACTAGTGTGCTAAAAACACTCAGTGGTTGGCCAAAACGAACCATAGTTATGTTTCAGTTATGTTTTAACTGTCTACGATGTAAAAAATGTGGAATGCTGTTTTAATCACATAATTGTTGATTGCACTTATTCACATGGTTATAAAAAAAAAAAATGTAAGTAAGTATTAGTACTGCGATGGATAAATCCCATTGTGCACTTCCTTCTCTGTGCAGGGGGACCTGGGGCCTGAGGGACTGCGAGGGCTGCCTGGTCTGGTGGGACCTCAGGTAGGCTAAGGATTGGCTGTCAGTGCTTTGTATTCTACTGTACTGTTGGTTGTTAAATTAATCCAGTGGAATAAATTGAGGAGAACTATAAGGAATTACAGCATATTGTAACATTTGTAATGTAACATTTTCAGTGTTAAAATGTTTTTAACTTTACTGAAGGGATAGCAAGCATTTTTCCAAAGGAATTCCCTTATTTGGTGATAACACATGACCACAAAATCTCCCATGTCCTGCTAAGGACTCCTTATTTTCTCCCCATGGAATATCAAGCTGGTCCTATAGCTGAAGAGGGGTTATACTGTAGATCACATGGTCATAATCCTATAAAATATCGAGGGATTGTTCTTCATTTGCGGATTAACTCACTTCTACGTTTCCTCCCTTCTCTCTACTGTCTGTGGCAGGGCCCTGCAGGACGAGCCGGCCTGCCTGGATTGAAAGGTGATAAGGTGATCTAAATATTTATATTATTGTAGTGTATTTCTGTGTAATGTGTGACAAGCCCAACACATATAAGTGGACATGGTTTGCTAGTTAGATATTTAAGCAAACTTTCAACATACAAACACGACAAATTTGTGATGTTATATGATTATATTCAAACCCAAGCTACATTTTGAAAGCTGTTTATGTGAATACCTCATACAGTATGTGTTCTAACTATAACTGTTATAACGACATATACTACCACATAGCACTTTGTGTGCAGTTTTTTTGTGATGACTGTGGCAGGGTAGTGTTGTGTTATATTTCTTTGTAATACTGTAAAATTCAGGGTGAAGTGGGACCAAGGGGCGAACCAGGAGAGATGGGGTACCAAGGTGATAAGGTGAGTCTCCTGATCAACACCACAGAAGTGTGTGAACTTCTATGTTTTTTTTACACCAATCAGAAGTTCCACAATCCTTTTTTTTGTTTGTATTTCTTAATTGTTTAAACATGTATAATGTTTTCCTTCTGCGATGACTAAAAACTGGGCCATAGCAGAATGCATAAAGTCATATTGCTGCTAAATCGGGAAAACATTAATCAAAACTATACATGTGTTTGAAATACACGCAGATGTCAATGCATTTATCATTTGAGTTCACCACATAATTCTTGTCCCATGTGTGTATGAGTATATGCACACGCAGACATATCTGGTGATGGATATCCATCATATGGCTAATAAAACGCACAAAAGCAGAGGGTGAATGTTATATTTGTGTTTTCAGGGTGTTGCTGGTTTACCTGGTCCAGCTGGGCCAAAAGGGAAACCGGGACCACCGGTATGTAAGTGTGATTGTGTACTGTATGTGCCTGTGCAGCTTTTATCTGGATTCTATTCGTGTCGGCTTATAAACTGAAGACACTTATGTCACATTTGCAACACATCAGTTGCTGGCTCTTGAGCTCCGATAGCAGAAAGAATAATAATAAATGTTTCCTGAATAGTTATTTTTTAAAAAAACAAATGTGAAACACTGAAACACTGTATTCTGAATGTGTTATAAACAATCCAGCGGACCACAGTCCCCAAGTAATCAATAAGTTTATGATTTATGGGCTTTAACAATGTAAAAGATTTACCACTGTGCTTGAAATAATAACTTGCAAAGTCTTTTGCAAGGGCGAATTATTATATTTCAAAGTGACAACACGGGGAGTTATGGAGAGAGAAGCGGGGTAGTATAATGGTCAAATCGTCAAATTTATTTCTATAGCTCATTTAAAAAACAATATTGCATAAACACAACATACTGTGTTATCTAAATGATGAAAGACAGTTAGAGGAAATGTGTAAGAAAATTAGCTGAGCTGTAAAAAGATATTGGATTTATTTCTTCATTACTGCATGTGTTCTTCTTTTCAAAACAGGGTAGAACGGGTGAGGTGGGAGCACAGGGACCACCTGGGCCTCCAGGACCAGAGGTAGGAGTGCACACATATACAGTACATACAGATGCGTTTTCATAGTCAACACGTCCTTTGTTTATTACTAATGGCACTTTTTCCATACACAGTTCCAGCACGGCTCGACTCGGCATGTTTTTCCATTAGTGATAGTTCCTGATACCTTGTACTTTTTAGTACCTGCTCTGGCGAGGTTCCAAGCAAACTGAGCCGACACAATATGTGCCCCGTCGACAGACTGCCGGCCACTCTCATGAGTGTGACGTCTGACACAGGAATCAAACCCAACAATGCAAAGATAATCTCTAAAATCTGGTGTATTTAGCGACAGCACTGCAGACATCTGCGATCGTGAGCCACATCACAACCCCCTCCGCCGTATTTCAGTTCAGTGACAGTGTCAGACGTCCTGAACAAATATCTTTTAATTAACTGAGTCTAATGATTCAGTACACTGAAAACAACTGCTTTACAAGTCACTCGTTTGTGTGTGTTGTGACGACTCCGCCCACGTTGAGTAGGTACTATAGTAATGGAAAACCCTACCGAACCGTGTAGAGTCGAGCTGTGCTGTGGAACTGTGTCATGGAAAAGCACCATAGGTTTTCTTGAGACGACACGACAGTACTGCATCATGTCAACAGTGTCTGACCCTTCCATGCAGATGTCCTTTTAGGTTGAAACAGAGAGTCGTTCATTGAGTTCTTGACCAGAAGGAAGTTATGTTTTTCATATTCCCGTTATCTATAATAATAAGTCAATGTAACCCCGCAGGACAGGTTTGTTTATTTCCTAGCTACTATTCTCAATCGGGGCCCACGGTTGGTGTAGTGGTTGGCACTCTTGCCTTTGCAGCAAGAAGACCCGGGTTCCTGGGTTCGAGCCCCAATTGGAACATCTTCGGAACAAGGGCCTTTCTGCAAGGAGTTTGAATGTTCTCCCCGTGTGTGCGTGGGTTTCCTCCGGGTTCTCCGGCTTCCTCCCACAGTCCAAAAACATGCGATATGGGGATTAGGTGAATTGGTCACTCTAAATTGACCATAGGTGTGAGTGTGTGAGTGAATGGTTGTTTGTCTCTATATGTGGCCCTGTGATGGACTGGCGAACTGTCCCGCCTATCGCCCAATGTCTGCTGAGATAGCCACAGCACCCCCCGCGACCCTCTGGTGGAGGATAAAGCGGTAGATAATGGATGGATGGATGGATATTCTCAATCGTTATGTTTTTCTTAACATTTTTACTGCAATTGATTGTGGCAAACAGAAGACAAACATTTACAAAAAAAAGAAATGATGGCTTCATTGTTTGTAAAGCACTAGGCCCAGTGGCCTAAAAGGCTGTGCTCAGCATAGGTGGATGGCGAGTCAGCTCAAACACATAAACACGTGCAGCTGTAAAATAGTCACCCTGCACTATCGTTACTTTCCCCGTTAGAGTTGTTGTGTCGTGCAGTTGGGACTGAGCCAAGTACTGGGCCTCTTTTATAGACACTCCCACTCAAGGTTGTGATCACACAAAGACATTAGAGAGATATGGCATTTGTTGTGAGAGTTGAAGTAGCAGAAAAGAGCAGACCCTATTATACTGCACATACGTCAGGTTTATCCCCCAGGCAGTGACTGAAGGTGAACATGCAAGCGCTGTATATTCTTCAACATAGGATTTGTATTATGGCTGTCACTTTTATCACGTTTTTGAATGGATACTGGGTGACAGATTACTCCTTTGAAGATACTAGGATATCTGATATTGTTATATTCTTATGGGTACATGTCTCCCTTGTTTGTTACAATGACACCTACTGTTTCATGTCCTGCATTGCTTGATGTACGTAGACTAGTGCCTACACAGAACAAATCGGGTCAGAATTACTAGCGGTGTTGTGGACACTGTCCACTGTCTCTGTCCACCGTTGACATGAGATTGCATGCAGAACAATGAGTGAGTAATGAGCAAGAAAGAGCAAATGATGTGATGCCTGGGAAATGCAAATTCCAAGATATCTGGTTCACCAAAGAAAATTATATTGATTGACTTTGTCCAAGATCCCAAGGAAAATCACTTGTCCAGATGCAGAGAGTGTTGCAAATCAATAAAAGTGGACGAAATGGACGAAAGCAGTTCTTACAAGTTGAGCCTCCCGTCTTACCATTCTGTCCTTTAATTTGAGGGAATTTGTCGTGGAAAGTCCTTGAATTTGATGTCAACCAAGGTGTGGGAACCCTGAATTATACGAATGTAAAATAAACATCAACATTGTTTTGTGTTGTAGCATTTGTTGACTCCATGACCTCTCTTCTTTTGATGCAGAACTTCTTATCTAATGGGCACATTGCAGTGACATACACTGGTCAGGATCATGTCATCTACCTCAGCAATGTCCTTTCTCTCTGGTCATGGGATGGCGCTTGGTCATCCTTCGCTTGTGTAGAAAAACGACAGATTTCAGTATGAGTCAGTATTTGCTCCAGGCAACATTGCATCGGTGTATGGTGGTGTGTAAAAATGATTGCAGCTGATGAGGACTTCCAGTGGGACCTAAGTTTTAGTCCTGTTTAAAAAAAAAAAATTGGGGTCCTTTAGAAGTGTTATGTGTGACATAAAGGAAGTGAATGGAATTTACTGAACTTTCTTACGTTCTTGTTCTGGCATCTCCCTTCAGCATGTCCGTGCTTTTGGATGTAGAATAAATCACGTTTGGTCAGAAGGGTCAATGTGGATGACGTGTCAAAAGACATATTGCTCGCAGGAGTGCAACATGGCTACAGGTCACACAGGCTACACCTAGCAGGCAACTTCTTATAAATGAGTGATTGTTTCATGGCAGGTATGCCTGAGAACACTCAGCATCTCTTAGCTCACCGGCAATACATCACAAGCTTTTCATCGGGTTTCTTCAAGTCTTTCTGATACAGATTTAGTCAAACAGCCTCAAGGAGAACTGCTGTTGTACATCACACCTACAGTATAGCAGTGTCCTACCCCTCCTATAAAGTACACAACCATACAATGACTTAAGATTAAAGTAAATAGAAGAAATAATAACATCACATACAGTAATATTAATGTGTTTTTCCCCCCGTGTTTGTTAGGGGTTTCCTGGCGACATTGGAGTACCGGGCCTGAATGGTCCACCTGGACCAAAGGTAAAACTTTATCTCCTTTTTTTATATCATCCGTAAGTTAATCCATTGGAACTCAAGCATTCATCTGTGTTTCAGGGTTTGCAAGGAGCCAGGGGGCCTCCAGGTCCGCCAGGGCCAAAAGGAATAGAGGTGAGATGATTTCCAAACTCAATTCTACACATCTGCTCGGTCGTTGCCGCCCTACATATAGAAAGTGGAAAATATAGCTCATCCCGCTGAATCGTTCATTATTCTCTGGAAAGATAAACTAACATATCTCATTTAGCATCGAGTCATATCTCAAGACGGTTGCAGCTCACTCCTCCCACTGGAGTCTGGGAATTCTTTTCTCTGCCATATCTCTCGGGGCATGTTCCACTGGGTGAAGTCATGATTCAACACCGGGTGCTAACACAAACACGGTTGAACGTTTTCCATTCCCTAGAGAAAGAGAAGGGATAACACCCTTGGAATATTGTGCTTGTTGGTCAATAAATGTTTAAAATGATGATAACTCCAATTTATGAAAGGGACTGCTGAAGAAGTTATATACCATTTTGATTGGATTATGGCTGTTGTCGGTATTGTAGGTTTGGTTTGAGAAGTTAGGGGAGCACAGTAATACGTAGTATTCTTATGACCTAAGCAGTATCTATCTTTAAAACAAGTTGTGTCTGTCTGTCTGGGACAGGAATATTTTGCTGACCGTTAGTCAGATCGCCCTAAGACTTTGGATATGGGTTGAGCATGGCACGATGGTGTGCATCCTTGATTTTCAAATTTTTTGGAGTAATTTTAATTTTTCGCTGATTTATCACGCTACACCAGACAGACAGCGGCTCATCAGCAGTAGCTGTGCTGTCTGGTGAGGGGAGATGGGAGTGAAGAGGCTGTCCTCACAGTGGGTGAGACATTTTCGCACGGTTCACCGCAGAACATGGTTTTATACTGAACCAATATGCGAGCACATATTTATTTAGCATTAGCATGCTACTATTTTATGGCTAACTTGGCGAACCTGTTTCTAAAGATAAGCTAGCGAGGCTATGATTAGCTTTAGTGTAGCTAGCTGTTTTGTGACTGTCAGCCACGCTGGAATCTTGATGATTTGCAGTGTGCACATACTTCCTACGGGCAGTGCACTAGTTCACTAAAATTACATGTAAGCATTACAGTTAAAGCTCAGCGAGGTAATTTGGCAAGTGAATTACACTGTAAAACTGATTTATTCTGTTTGCAAATGTAATTATGGACCTTTTGTCTGGGTGGAACTTTACCGCACATCACTGGAGCATTACAAAAAAATAAACCATTCTTTAACTCTGCTTTTACTCACAGCACTTGAGCACAGGAAATATTAGTTTGTTTATCCGTCACATTTTGTGATGTTTATCACCAAATGACAATGCAGAGAAGAATCAAGCCATGTTGTAGTAAGATTTACACATGTTATAACTATATTAACATATGCAAATGTTCTTTACTTCGAGTTAAAACAAGTCACTCTGTGTGTATACATGCATGTCAGAGTTGTTAGACTGTCCCGAAATAGTAGTAAAATAAGATTGTTCTCTTCCATCTGCTCTGAGCCTTTGGACCAATGAGACGTTTTACAATCTGGAGTTCTTTCAAAGTCTCTAATCAGGAAACTGTGTTTTTGTTATTTTTGTCATTATCAGAAGTGGAAATGCATTACTTTTCCATAGGGCAGACACTTGATAATCCAGTTCAGGAAGTCACGAGTAGATTTGTGTTCACTTATGGGAGCACAGAGCAGACATTTCTTTACAAATGTGCTGTATCAGACCAGACTATTCAGATTGGTGTGTTTATATAAAGGTTTATATAAAGTTTATATACAACTTTACCCCAATTATTTATGTTCATGTAAACAAAGGTACTGTGTGAGGTAAAATATATAAATTTAAAGGTTGACTCTGTTTAGCAGAATACCTGAATACCTACACACAACAGTCCAAGGAGGGACAAAGTATGAAATAGTAAAACAGGTTGTTGGACACCCAAGAGTCCCCATGTTCATCCCTGTCCACTTTTAGAAACAATTATCAAACATTATCTTGTGGTTTGAAGAGTCCTGAAGTCTTGGAGGTCCCAGTAACAGTGAACTGCTAATGTTTTGGTGTCCAGTGCTACTATTCTTCACAGGTCTTGGTGGTTTAGAGCTGTTATTTAAGAACATTTTTGAGCATGGAATAACTTGACAGATGTTTAATCTGCGACACTTCTATGTGATGATACATTATGTTGAAAAACGTTATGGAGGTGAACTGTGCCGTGTTCCGCAGGGCGATGAAGGACCACTTGGCCCACCTGGCAGCACAGGCCCCACCGTAAGTACTCCCAGATTGACGGACTGTATCAACAGACACATGCACATACTGTACACTTAACGTGTTGCATGTGTTTTGAATCACACAGTTTACCTACGTAGATTATCCACCAGGAAGCAGCTAGATGTGAAAACCCATTGTGTTCTGTACCGTGTGTTTGTTTTGTATACGTGTGTGTGTGTGTGTGTGTGTGTGTGTGTGTGTGTGTGTGTGTGTGTGTGTGTGTGTGTGTGTGCGTGTGCGTGCGCGTGTGTCTTTCACACTTCATCTTTCATCTTCATCTTTGAAGGGGCGACCTGGAAGGAAAGGCTTCATCGGTGAACCTGGTCCTGACGGTTTAGAGGTATGTCTATGCAATTTTCTATATTTTATGGATTATCTTTTTTTGCATGTACCTTGCGCTTAATTTTACAGTTAGACCTTCCTTTGTTGGTGTCTCTCCAATTGAAGATAAGCTACAGATAAAGGCAATAAAAAATATCTCTTCTACATGGACGTAAAGTAAATTGCATAGACTGCACATGCACTGTCCTGTTTCCTCTTCATGTTAATGTCTTGCCGTTCATGTTTAAGACATTGTCTCCCGTTTCTACTTCACGGACACAAACCCGTCGTGTGTCGCTTGTTCTGTCAGTTCATATTATTTAAGTGTATGCTGCTCTTTTCTTTTTGTCTTATTCCAGTCATTCACAACCTGCCTTTTCACTCTGTTTTCCTGTCTCTGTTGCCTTTCCTGCCATATTTGTAAGCACCACAAATGCAGTGTCACGATCATGTTGTCATGTGTAATTAGTGTAAATTATGGTCTTGTTCGCACCAATTAGTGCAGCTGTCTCCATGTTTACCAGTATAGGAAGTTTAGACTTGCTATGTTGTAAACATCCTCTTAATTAGGGGAGAAAAACAGTCTTTGCAGGGCTATCATCATCATACGTATCGGCAAACCACAATGAGGAATGGCACAAAACAATTCAGTTTGCAGTATTTACTATGTGTGTGTGTGTGTGTGTGGGCCAATTTACCAATTTACCCTGTGCACTGGGGTGCAAACACACACAAAAATTGTTTTTATATCTTATATTTTATATCTATGTACACATAGCCCTTTCACATGGGCAGGGCTATGTGCCGATTCCAGTTCCAGAACTCAATTTTGAACCAGTTCGGAACCTAAAAAGTGGGTTCTCAGCTCGTGAACTGTGACATCATCAGTGGGCTTGTCTTATTTCGGGATTTGAAGACAAGTGGAAAGTATAGACGAAAAGCGCCAGTGTTTTGTTTAATTCCGCCTGCGTAGCGAGAAGTAACACGTTAAGTTCTTCTTAAATTTGTGTGAACGTGGGCCGGTTCATCAGAAAGCATCAAGGTTCTGAACCAGAGACTGCGTAGGACATTGAACTCTCCACTGATGCAGGCTGTTGCTGCAGGTGACAAAAAAAATGACATAGAGCAGCGCTCACAGCTGTAAAATTAAGCTCTAGCTCTAACTAAAACATTTGTTTCATTGTGAACGTTTAGATAAGACAAGCATTATTACAATAAACACCAAGAAGTCACCATTGCCTGATTTAGGGTGTATACAACATGGTGGCAGGGAAGCATCACCCGATGCTGATGCTGCTTCCAATTAAATTGGAAATATCCTGAGAGTCTTGCATGAAATGTCGGCTAGGATGCTAATAG